>NW_028259134.1:9385000-10010000 GCF_977971745.1 Zootermopsis nevadensis | reverse complement strand
ATATTTCAGGCTCGGTCACTTAAGCAGGTAAAGCCAGTCAGAATGATGCTGTGCTAACTAGTTAGAGAATTGCAACAACTTCCTTTGAGGGGCATAATGTAAATGTCACTTGCACTCAAAGTACCCATGATTCTGGCCAAGTAATACATTAGACATGAAGCCAGTAGATTTCTAAATGTGCTGAAACAAACCCATGTAACTTGTAACAAGAAACAGCACAGATACTGTCATCAATAAAACCAGAAATCAACAGAAAAAGTCACAAAATATAATAATTTTTGCAATATATAAAACTGCCTATTCTGTTTTACATCTGCTTCATACACCACATACATTTTTCTGTGATCTTCATCATCAGAAAGATCCTTCAATTAAAAAGAAAAAAACTTGCCAATAATTTGTAAGAGTAATATCTTAAAACATGCTCATGGAGTCATAACTCACAATAATCAACTTAATACAGAACAAGTTCTGGTAAGAACCTATGACACATACGTTACTTTAAATACATAAACGCATATGGTGAAGCTAGGAATAAAAATAAATTAATAAATACATTATATAATTATTTTCATCTGAGTATTATTTCCATAGTGCAGATTCTGACTGTGTTCAATTTTTCAAGTACAATTTCAAATTTTTACACTGTCACCAAATTTGCAATTATTTGTATGTACACACCATTTCATATAGAATTTGTGGGTACATTCATGATCAAGCTACAAAGATGTTTACATGCTTCAATCCAATAATCCATTAGTAACTACAAATAAATGTAAAACCTAGCACAGATTCCGCACAACCATCAGGTTGTTAAATTGTAAAATAATTTGAAGACACATACCTTACAAAATTTCTGGGCCAAATACCCATTAACTGTAGCATGCACCTCATAACAATGCATAACTGTCATGTTAGTATCATCGATAGGCCATTAAATGCAGAGGCTGGATGGCCTATAGTGGCAAGATTTTCATAGCAAGTTTCACAAAAATCTGTTGCTTGGGAAGTTAATGGGTAATAACATATATTTCCTTAATAAAAGTATAGAAAATAGTTAAAAATAACTTTCACCACTTACTTGACAGTATACAACATTGAAATTATAAATAAAAAGAAATGTAATTGTTATTGCATATTTACTAACTTTGCGATACAGCTCACCAACTGCAGCTAGTACTGACAAAGCAGATACAATCCAGTTACTGCTCATGTGTCCTGCAACCACAGATTTAGAGTTAACTCCAGCATAGAGACATGGAGATGAGCATATTTCCTGGAAAAGAAACAAAGAGTGCAATTAATTATTTAGTCTTCATCAGTATCTTCTCCTAATGCCAAAATAATAATTAAACAAGGTCAAAATTATAAAGTAACAATAAACATAAATTATATATTCTTAGGTTACTGAACACAGCTGCTTCAATTGCACAAGATATATATTACTGAATGAGACAGGATGATAATCGTGAAAAATAAGAATTTGGAAGGCAATCATAACACATTCCAAGGTACTTTCCAGCATTAAGGAAAATCATAAAAGGACCTTCACAAGCACTTGTAGATATCTGAAGTGGGTGCTTCTCAAATAAACAAACTATTAAAGCACTCATTATTCAAAGGGAGCACTTTCACACTAAAAAAACAGAACTCTTTCCAGTTGTGGGTAAGATCTGATGTGGACACATAAGAACAAACATGCCATGCATGGAAACAAACCACACACTTATCACAGTGAAGATCTTGTAAAATTATCTGTTTACTTACACGCTACTCTCTACATTCTGACCAATGACTGATTGAATGTTTGAAGAGCCACTCAGTAAGGGATTTGGAATTTGTAGGCAAGATCTGTTACATTTAAACCCCTTGAGCTGGGACAGCTCAGTCAATGCCAAATGACCAAATTTGACTCCCAGCACAAGCTGGCAGGTTTATTTCTCCTGGCCAGATTGACTTCAGACTCAACTCTGATTTCTATCCAAAGAGCATTAAAGGCCCTTTTACCAGAAATAAAACAGCAGGTACATGAAGCTCGACTGAGCAAAGAGGTTGAGAATACATAAAGCTTTATCTCTTACTCCACCACAGCTTTTGGTCAGTGCAAAAGAAATGGAAAAGTTGATTTCCTCCTGTACACCACAAATCCAGCATGTTTGATATTACTGTAATTAGAGGGATCCAAAGAAGTAGAAAACAATGGAGATACATCACATCAAATAAATATATTTATATTGCATTAACTTCTACACATTTTGACCAAAACTTCTTAATTATTTAGTGGAGACTTGAATGAAATACATTCTTAAAAATGAAAGTCACAGCTAAGTGGTTAGTACTTCTAATTTGTATTCAGAAAATTCAGGGTTAAAACTCCAACCCAGAAACTGGCTATCCTCACTGAGGCTTTTTGCGGTCTTCCTTAGTCCTTCCAGATAAACACTAAGACAGTACCCCAAATTAGGACATGACCTCTTCCTTCCATATCATTCCTGATTCATTACTCATTAATCATCCTATCATTCAATACCATATAGTTTGACCTACTAACAGCATCATTAAATAAACCACAAAATAATAAAATAAATAATAGTACATATATTCTTAAAAATTCTATTTTATTTTCATTTAAAATGGGAATCTTCATAAAACAATGCACACACAAGTGGTATGTAAAAAGTAAGTAAAGCAGTCCCGCAACAAGCCATGTAGGTTGTTTAATGGAATAGAGGTATAGCTCATTCTTAACCTTGGCACTAGATGGGGTGTGGTTAGCATCACGCCCCAGCAGCACTTTACCCCCAGGAAAGGATCCTGGTACCCATTGGATAGGAGGCTGGGTGGGCCCCAGAGCCAGTCTGGACACAGAGGCTAGAGGAAAAATCCTCTGCCAACATCAGGGACCAAACCCCAGTCATCCAGCCTGTAGCTAGTCACTATACTGACTGAGCTATCCTAGCTCTACACAAGTGGTACACAATAACCTTCATCTTCTGCCTCCAACACACTACATTTACATTCAGTGGTTATGCTTCTTTTTTTCTCTTTTATACCAGTCAGTGATCCACACTAACATTAAACTGTCTAAGAAACAGTCATATTTTACAAAATATTTTCTTCACAAACTGATACAAATATTAATCCTCTGTGGTACAAACACATATTATGGCAGTTTACTATGGTAATGCCCATCACAGACTGACCAGAAATAGGTTGAAGAATTATTCTACAGAAATGTAATGTTTAAATTTTGGAGTTACAGGATTACTAGAATTTTCAGGACTGTAATATTATATACAACAAAATTATACAAATGAAATGTTTTATAGTAAGGTTTTAATATTGTAAATGCCAGCCTTCAAAAACAGCACTTACATTAGGCCTACTCCACTTCACATTCTCAACATCTGTACTTCCAATGCTGGAAGGAGTTGGAGGAAAGATGGCATCACTGTACAGAATATTTAACGTATGATAATGTTTGTATAACTTTTCATATTTCTGATTCTTGAATCTTACTGGTTTCTCATATAAGTTTTTCACCATTTCAGAACTTCTGATAACCTGAAATACAAAAATATTACTATTATAAAAACAGGATAATGCAGCATCAGTACTCCAGACTTATTTTGGAGACACTTGGTTAAATCTCATTTGGGTTACACACTATCCTCAATAAAGATGCGCACCAAATTACCCGCCCATCTCATTCTTCTTGACTTAATCACCCTGACAATATTGGGGGAAGTGTACAAATTTTTAAGCTCATCATTATGCAGTTTTCTCCATACCCCATCACCATCTCTCTTAGGCCCAAATATCCTCCTTAATACCTTATTCTCTAACAACTGCAATCGGTGTTCCTACCTCAGAGTGAGAGACCATTTTTCGCACCCATACAAGACAACAGGCAAAATTAGTGTTTTGTATATTTTAATCTTCTGGCTCTTAGAAATCAGACAGGAAGACAAAAACTGTTGTTCTCACTACGGATAATGTAAAACTGTCATGAGAAAGTTAATAATGTAATTATATATGAAAGTTAGTCCACTGTAGTGTATTTTGTTCTTCGGAAAATGTTTTGTAACTGTATTGTATTTGTAGGCGTTTACTGAATGATGACTTTTCTCACGATCTACCTACCTATCTATTGTAAACAGTATTTTCCAAGTAAGGAAATTTACTTCCTCGTAATCAGTAATAATTCTATAAAATTTGACATTTAAGGTTCAAAAGGTCAGAGTTATAAATAGATATGAAGCAAACCCGGCATTACTGCAATGTACAATATGTGCTCTCCAACATACCATTCACGGATTATCATATCACTAGTGTGAATTATCACTGCTTAACCAAGGAAGCATGTTACATAACATTCCTGCCCAATTTTAACACTTATCAAACACAAATACTTGAAACAAAGAGGGCGCCCATAAACAACAACCACGAATTGGTAGGGTACATTCAAACGCATGTGTTCAACCCTATTATCTAGGAAGCACAGATAAAGAATTATCACAGTACGAAAGCATGTCCCGCCATACCAACTTATTAGTAGATCGTGTGCTGCCGTCAGTTGCCGCAGAATAGAACGGCACCGGGGCTAACGATAGCTCAGGTGGTAATAAAAACATCTACTATTCGACCTCCACGATTATCTCTCTCCAGATCCATACACTAACGCAGCACACCAACCCAATTTGGTATATTGTATGGGGGGGAAGTGATAGATGGTTTATGGCACTGATTGACCGTGACATCTTCTTGCTGTTCATAATTATCCATCTTTTGATCAGTGGTTGGGAAAACATATGGCTCTATTGAACATTACATTGCACCAAAATGCTCTACTGGCCACTGTATCATCTCTAAAACTCTTGCCATGAAAAATATTCCACATGCACTACATAGGGTGTTAGATGAGGTTGTGGAGACCACAAATTTAATAGAAGCAAGACCATTTCAAGAGTTCCGAGTGTCCCTAGTAATGAAATGGGTTGCAGTTACACAACACTACTGCTACACACAAAATTTCAATGACTATCACAAGGCAGAGTTCTGGTCTGTGTATTCACACTGCACTCAGAAACTTTTTTACTCAGTGCTGATCACCCTTTCCACCTTTCATCCCACATCTGTGACATTGTTTGCCTCCAAACAGCATATATTTTACAAAGATAAATAAATTAAATTTATCATTCAAAAGTACACCTACCACTGTTATCTTTGTACATGAAACCACAGAATTCCTGGACCTAGTTTCACAAGGATTCTGTAAGGGAATTTTAACACAAATCTGCCTAAGAATGATTACTAGGCATCTATGCAAAGCCTCCAAAAGGCATGCACTGATAAAAATGTTATACTGCTTTCTGACACTTAAGTAATGATGGTCTTTCGAACATAATGGAATATTTACGAGGCCTACAAGTTACAGTGAATGAGAAATTCCACCTATGGTAAAAGGTTATCATTAATTATAAAACTCATTTATGGTACTCCTCACATAGCAAGGCTTATTAATAAAAGGTTATGAGGAGTTAGCTGACTCGCCCACGTGCTACCACTGGTCCACTCCCACGCCTGCTCCCATTGGCTCGGGGCAGGCTACACCTTTCACTTTCCGGCCCTATAAACCTAGCCCCACACACCCTATTGGTATATTCATCGCCCTGATGATGGAGGCAGTATGACCTCTGAAACGCTGGTTAACATCGACCAGATTACACAGCGCAACAACCCAGAAGACAGAAATCTTCATACTCACCGCTGTGAAAACCTCAAATCTTACATTAACAAACAGGTTTGAAAGAAGCATTCAAGAACAATCTTTTGATTAACTTCAAGCTGGTTTGAAAGGAAGAGTTTCAAAACATTTAAACTGTATATGTATATCTACATATGTGTGAAACAGCATCCTCATCATACGCAGCAACAAAAACAAAACACTGAAAGAGACAATGCAGAACAAGAAATGAGAATAGTTTTCCAACATTGTACCTGATATCAACTCCCTTGCAGTTCACTCAAAGCATAAGTTAAGTACAATACAAATTGTTTCCTAAAATGTAGGGTTGATCTGATTTACATTTCTGCATGCAGAATTTTAAACTAAAAATAAGAACTTAAAAAATATCAGTGAGATTTGAGGTTCTGATGGTGAAGATGATACTGTTCTTCTAAGTTGTAATGCATTGCAGACACCAACATTTCAAAGAAACATGCCATATCCATCATTAGGATTCAAGGATGACTTTGTAACTACATGCTGGTCTATATGGCATTACAACTCAGAAAACAATCGTTCAAAAGTGTTTTTTTTTTTTGGGGGGGGGGGGGGGGGGTCTGCAAAAATATTTTAGTACCAAAAGGGCTCTACAGAAATAAAAACTTTCAGAACCACTCTTATGAAAAATTAGCTCTTCATTTATTTTATTTCTCAGAAATATGTCTATTGCATAAATGGATAAATAACTGTACATTCAAATTATCAAGGGAATCATTTCATGCAATCACTTAAATTATAAGAAAAATGTTTATGTAGTAATGGACCATGTGTATCATAATTTATGCAATATTTGTGTACAGCATACATAATACTGAACTGCTACTAATACCTCAACAAGTATTCTTTGACTCTTCTGTTCCTAGTACTATATACCCCCCCCCCCCCCCCCCAATTTCAGAAAAATCTCACCAGATAATCAACAGTGAACCAGTCTTTAGAAACAAGAATCATAATATGATATTATTTTATTTCCATACAAAATCCTAAATGTTTGATAACTGCTGTTGACATTGTACTTGATTTTCAAATACAACACATTCTTACTTTAGTCAAAAGTGAAAAGTTTATTTGCAAACACTACCTAATAATAACTTATATTTTATAATGCACAACTGTACCTGTTTCTTTACCAAGTTCATGATGTAGAATTATTCACTCAAAAGTAAGTAAGCAAGTAAGGTTTTCCACGCCCATTACCATTGGGCAAAAAACAAAACCTTTTCATATAACATGTCTAATTTAACCACATTACCTAAATGTCCATAATAAAATTGTTACTCATCACTGGTATAATAAAAAGTGCAATTTATCTCAATTTACACACAGAAATACAAGGAATAATTTGGACCGAGAGTGAACAACAAATCAACAAATTTTCTTTTTTATAAAACTAAGGTTTCTTCATGAACTGTTTGCATGAATTACTTCAACTTGTATATTTAAATACACACAATAAAATAAAACTATAGCAACTGATGTATCCTTGGAGCTTTTATTTTTTAACTCGAGAATCATAACTGAAGAATGATCATTCACAAAGACACTTCTGCTGCTGCTGCTACACAGAAGTGTTTGTTCATACACTTACAAATCCTGATTGCTTTGTCCTTGGAAGGGTATGGAAATGGCATACTGCCACACATAGTATCTGAAAATATCATATCATGTTCTGGTAGAAAGTATCCTAAAAGAAGACTGACTGAAATATAAGATTAGCAGTCACAAAAAGCTCAAATTAAAAGAAACTAGCAAACTTCCCACATAAGGCCAAATCATTAACTTCATAATTGTTAGTCAGTGTCTATATATTAAAAAATTCTTCGCTGAAAACATTCATTCAAAACGAGAGCATTGATGGAAGCAGGCATTACTGCAATACAGCTACCAAGATGCTGTTAATTCATAGCCAAATCTTCCACCATTAAATCCCATTAGGTCCAGGTTTTCAATTATAAACTGAAAAGCTTGATATAGGGACCGTCATTATCTTCTGTTCCACATAACACAGCACTTAAATTGTTCAGGATCAAACACCAATGGCAGACTTTTAGATTCACTGCTCTCACCTCTCATTTGCTGCTGCACAAATGTGTATGTCCAACATGCAATACGTAGCTGTAATTTTTATCCTAGTGTGTGACTGTACACATACAGTTACCTAATTTTTATCACAGTCAGAAATATAATCCAGATCATAATAGGAAAAAAATCTCCTGTACTGTGTTAAATGTACTGGACCTTATTTATTCTTTTCTTCTTTTAACTTTCTAGAAACAGATATAGTCATTCAACTAACACATGGCAAAATAAAAATAAACTCATAAGAAAAACACATAAAACGTAGTATTTATTAATAATAATAATAATTTAATATTTATATTTAGCTAATAACTCTTTAGTGTAACAGGTGTTTGAATAAATTCTGCCAGTAGCCATGCACAGGATGGGATGATAGCATGCTGTATTACTCTTGGTTCTCCAAAGCACATAAAAAACTGCCTGGAGTATATGTAACTGCAGGATCCAATATTCTGGATGCAGATTATTCTCTGAAGATAAACACTGAAACAACCACAGAAAGAAGCATTCAGAGGACTGCCAAGAACCAAATTCAATTACAAAGTTAACATGTCACTTTTCGCGGCGTAACAGCCCTCTGAGAGCCAAAGCCGACTAGCTGGCTGCTGGCCTCACGTTCACATGCCTAAGCAGAGGTGAGTGATCATCCAACCAGATATAGGATGACGTGTGATCAGCACGACGAACCCCCAGTCATTGCTAGTTTTCATGACCGGATTACACTACCCATTGTAGCTCCCCAATTTCCTCACGATGCAGGGTTGGCACCGGTCCCATACACCGGTCAAAAATCTCATGAGAAATTTCTTTCCCCAAGACTCAAACCAGCGCACATTCCGTATCACCGGTCTGAAGCATGTATGCCTCAGAACGCATGGCTACAGCGTGGGACAACATGTCACTTTGATCCACTAAAATCAAGTGGCAAATGTGTTAGAACACTGAGAAGGGTTTCAAAATGTCCTGCACAAGTAGCTAAAATAGAAGACGGCCATCTTCAGACACACCGCCATGAAAATCTCAAATCCTACTTATCTAAAAATATATGGTAAAAATCATCCAGTGCATATATTTTCCACAAAATTTTTAATTTTTAGGAAATAACGAAAACCTAAGTACAACAAAAATTATTGTAGTATCTGACATTTCTTTTAAAAGAGTCATTTAAGTAACACACATTAATGTTACCAAAAATTAACAGAAACAATAAATTAATCAACCCTTAAAAGCCTAGCAGTAACTGGATATTCCACCTACTTTAATTATATATAATTACATGTTTGCAGTTTCACAGGCAAGATCATTCACAAGTGCATTTCTAATCTTAAAAAAGTATGCAGTTAAATTACTTAATTTTCCTTAAATTTTAATGCACATTTAAAATGCACAACAAAATATTCCACTTGCAGTGGGAAAAGGTATGCTTAAGAAGAGATGAAATTCAATGTTCACTCACTGCAAAAATGTACAAAGCACAAAAAAATGTGTAACTGACCTGTTGAATGTCTTGGTGTCATTTTCAAGCAACGTACGTGTAGACTTTCCTGCAAACAGATACAAAATAAAAAACAGTGATGCTAATTACAAAAGTGCATGCATTGGCCCTTTTCCAACATATTCACATCTGGGTAGGTACATGCTTGGTATATTATTATTATCAATATTTCACAGAGGTGAATTTAATCATTTTAAACCCAAGCCCAACAAAGCTCCAAGCTTAATCTAAAGATTTTATTCTAAATACATCCTAAAGTTGTAAAACTGTTTAACAATACTTCATAAAATTAACCTATAATGGACACAGAGGTGCATACATTTAGAAAAGCTAAAAATACATTGTATATATGAATTTATTTGGAAGTTATGCTACACTTAATATGTCCTGCTAAAACAGCAACTTCTCTCTCTTTTTATGGAGGTATTTCACAGTGCATGAATTTTCTGGCATTCTTAAGCCACCTGTCTCTGGAAACCATTTTTTACATTGAGAACATAGTGACTTGGCAACATCTGATTATCTAGATTAAATGTGGCTGATCATGTCTGTCCATCTGTCCACATGCCTGCATATTTCAACTTGAAAACCAGTAAATGAATTCTGATCAAATTGTGTGTGTTACACCACCCCAAACTCATACCTTTCTAATTTCCTACAACCAGTAAAAATAACATGGCCGATGCACAAACTTGTGAGGTGTGGGCAACTTAGGCACCAATTAATGCAGGTGCAAACTTTTATACACATCTAGCAGAATGAATAATTCCAGTTCATGTAGAACTTAAATTTTCAGCACAAACAAAAAATACATACCTATCTTCCGGTGTCCGTGCTAAGTATTCTCTTTCTATGAGTCCTTCTATTCGCTTCTTTATGATAACTGGGGATGGCAGAAACCGACTCTTCAGTTGTTCTGTCACTTCAGCAACCAATACATTGTGCTACAGCAAACATAAATAAATGTTATACATATATTTGAAATAAAAACAAAGGCCATCAATTCCAGTATATTACACTTAAAAATATTTTAAAGCAAAAGAACAATTACTGAAATTAAATTGGTTCTCAAGATCAGACTACTTAAAAAATACTTACAGGCATCCGTTTACGTGCCTTCATTATCCTCACAATAGCAGCCTCAATTTCATGTTTTCTATCTTCATCCACTTTGTTTCTAGTTTCTCTACGCTCAGGCTCAGATTCACCTTTCGCAGCAACTGTTTGGATTTTTACTCTAAAAGATATGTAAGAAGTCTTTTTATAGCAACCCCAAAAAAAGTTCACACACAATTTATACACAAATATACACAGAACACAATTATAGGAAAATAAATCATAAAATCACCAACCCGTGTCACAACTGCAGTGCTGACCAGTTCAGACAGGGAAGGCCACTGAGGCTATCACAACACACATGTTAATCATTAGCCCCTGAAGCAGGATCTGTGTGACACGTTTTAGGTGACAGCAAATGCACGAACATTAGATATACAAATAGAGACTCGTAGACAATAACAACACATACCTGTGAAGTTTTGAAGTAAAAGAGTCATTCACAAAAAATATATGATTTGGTTCAATATCTTTTGTTTTAGGGGTTTTAATTAGGATCCTCTGTGTAGCTTTACCCATAGCTAAAGACTGCAAGGCACGGATCAAATCTCTTTCTGGTATATCGGTTTCACTTTGGATTTCCTGTAAAAAACAAAGACAAAACATAAGGTCAGTTTTCTTGTAATCTGTGTAGAAGCAGCTGTAATAGTAGTAGTACCAGCAGCAGTACAGTGTAATGTGCATTCTGCCATATTATTTTACTCTAACACCCACAGCTGGTTTAGGCACTATAGGAAAACTAGTCACCTAGATGACAAAATGGGGGGGAGGGGGAGGAAGCACAAAACTAAATGAATAAAAAAAGAAATCATGAAATGGCATAAAACAGAAGTTAAGAAGTGACAAAATATAGAAAGAGAAAAACAAAAAGGGCAGAAGAAACGTGTTTACTTTCATGGCTTTGTAATGCCAGCAATATTTGGCCTCATAAATGGTTAATGTGAGTGTACTGAGGCTGACAATGTGAACAGACACTGCATTTCATGACAAAGACTGCCTCATGAATAAGCAACTTTAGTCTTCATGACATGATATGACAGGTCTTGTGCTAACAGGTCCTGTTTTGATTTTGATGACACCCCTTTACCCCATTACAATGATTAGATGCAGGATGTGATGTACTAAAAATTATCTCCAAATCTTTCAGAAGCAGTAGTCAAAACATATCCCTGCAACAGTCACACAAGTTATGCTCCTTCTTAGTAGCAGACATCAAATTTTTACAGGATTTAATACTGCTTCTAACAAAACACTGACCAAATATATTTTAGTAAAATATATTCACAATTATCAGCCAATAAGTGATAAGACTTGAAGGAAAATGATACTACAGAGAAGCATGCTTTACATAATATTTGTTCTATGAAGGAAAAATGTGTTTTGATTAAAGGCAGCTGCAGCATCAGTTATGTTTAAGTTTTTCCCATTGCTACTCTTGCTGGTGTTTGCTATAAACTTTTAACCTTTCAATACTGAGGTAAACAGACTTCTCTAAATTGTAAATGGGGCATTGTTGAAGTTAGCTTTCCATACAAAACACCAACAATACAAAATATTACTGAATTATTTCTTAAAGTACCTAAATCTGCTTATTTATGACTATGTACACACTTTCACATAATGTAATATTATTATAAAATAGATAAAATTCGTGATTCCACGTCGTCGCCAATCTTTCGTCACCAAACAATTATGTCATCAAACAATGTTATGTCATTTGTTTACTTGGCATTGTTGTGTTGGTATACAAACACAACAATACTGAGTAAACAAATGATGCTTCACAACGACGAGATCACCAACTACCAAGACAGTCGCATGATCACTGCTCCAGAAGCAGCACATCACATTCTTGAAAATGAAGATTTGACTGACAGTTGGCCTCCGAACAGCGATGTAAAGAACTAAAACATCAAACCTATTTAAAAAATGAAGAAAAGTGAAAGAAGACGTTATCAACCATTTGAAGTACCAACACCAACAAGGTAAACTGATACTAATAATACTACTCATTCAATATATTACGATTACAAAAACTATTACGAAAACTGACTTTATGATCGATTTTAAGACAAAGATTTGTAAGGGTGGAGTTGGACGTAGAAAGTTGACTGACCAAGAACAGTTGGCCTCTGAACAGCGACGTAAAGAAGTAAAACATCAGATTAGAGAAAGCGCTCTTAAAGGAGCGCATTTCTCTAGTATTATTATAATAGAATAGTATTGTGAAAGAATAAAAACTACACAATAATGTGAAAATGTAACAAGGGCAGAAAAAGTGATGTGATATAAGGTAGCAAATTCTACACTTTAACAGTAAAAGGTCACATTCAAGAAATGCAATGAGGAACAGTGAGCCAAGATCGACCAGTGCAGCAGTTTTAAAAGGATGGATTTTACTAACTGTAGTAAATGTTAACAAACTATTAACAAATAAATAAGCTTTTACAAGTTGATATATTGGAATATTGACATTTTATATTAAATTCTTTAAAACATTAATATTTTCAAAATGAAGGTAAACATGGGCATACAGAGATCAAACCAAATGTGACATCTTGGACAAAAACATCGATGATGGTCTACTAATCACCATAATGTGTATGTTCATGTAACAGAACAACTATAAGATTAAAAGTGCCTATAATGGGGAAATAGTTATGACATTCTTAAATCTTTATGTGTTTAGACAACAGCTGGGAAAACAAACAATTCTGAACTGCATGGTAGAAACCAATTCCCAAATCTAAGCACTTTAAATTTTTTCATAAATGTAATTTTGATTTGTTACTGCAACTTCAAAATAACTTGAAAGTCACATTTTCAAAGGATTTATTACTTATGTTTTATATTATGACTGTCCAAATTCTGGCAATGAGAGTATCATATATGATACTTAGACTTCTCTGTGTTTACTGCTACAGTAACCTTCTCAAGCATCTAAGAAAGTCTATTTTTCTTGTGGAATCTATATTTTTGACCAATAAATTAACATCATCAGCACAGATGACAAATTGATGTGTCCCATTCAATTCTAATCCCTCAATGCTGCATATTGTAAAGGAAAGTTGAAAAGTAATGGTGATAATGCATCGTCTTGCTTCAGAACATTGTGAATAAACAAATATTAACATTCAGTTTTAGTAACTAACTCACTAACTCAATGGAGCAGAGTCCTTCCTCAAGCATCAGCCAAAAATTATAAAAAAAGTTGGGTTAAAATTACTTTAAATATATGGTTCCAAGATTTTGAAAACAGACACATTCTTTTACAATATATTTTTGGAGAACCAGGAAATAGCAAAGATTTATGAACTTAAGTACAGTGCCAACAGTCATTTTCAATACACTCACCAGCAAAAGTTTAATTCTTCTTTTTCCAGTTTAACAATATTTATACATTTTCCGGTACCCTTTTACGGGTCCCCAACTTTTTTTTTTTAGTTAGCTTGATCTATGGACATTCGGTAGGACTCCTTGGACGAGGGATCGGCCTGTCGCAAGGCCTCTAACTATACACAGGACAGCACAACACAGAAAAACATTCATGGCTTGAGTGGGATTTGAACCCACAGTCCCCGCGACCAAGCAGCACAAGGCCCACGCCTCAGACCGTGTGGCCACTGCGGACCCCGCAAAAGTTTAATCAAAAGGATAAAAATGTGCTTGCAGTAAACCAAAGAAAAATGAAAAAGAAATCGCAGCAGCAAAAATTACTGTTCATGTTAGAATTGTTACAAATTCTGTAATAGACACTGATATACACTATGTGCAAGAAATGTGTATTTGCTCATTTATGTAACATACAGAAATATGTGCAAAATGGAAAATATTTCTTAGTCCCATTGAATAACAAGGTCTCAACACACAGTCCTGGATTTTGTAAAGATTTTGCTAGATTTTAAGCAGTCAAATTTTGATTCAAATCCAAAGAAAACAAACTGTGGATAATGAGAGTGAATTCTCTCAACACAAATACTGAGGGGCATACCTCATAATTAAGTTTGTCCCTGTTGTTGAAGAGCATAAGAACACACATCTGGTACGTTGAAACTTGGATGATGTGTTTACGAGGTCCATTATTTCGCTGTGATGATACCGACACCACGTTCGTTGAAGAGCTTGCCCCATCTTTGCCTTCACCTTCTTCTTTACGTGGTCCATAAAAGACAGCATTCAAGTCTGAGGAACCTAACTGAGGCTGAAGTGTTAACTGTCGACCAGTGTGTTTTGCAAGGTAGAATCTGTTTGAGAAAATTTACAAAACTTAACTTTGGTTCTCAATGTTGGTCTTCTGAGTTGTAATACCATGTGGACTGAAGGTGGGGGAAGTATGTTCCTCTGAAATATCAGTATTTACTTACAAGCCAAAATGGTGTCACATGCTAGAAGTTCAACATCATCAGAATCTAAAATCTTACTAACTTGTGGTCACTTAATATAACAATAAATGTATACTTGTAGCATTCTAGCTGTTCATGCAGCTCACTACAAATATTGCCACAAATAGCCATGAAATAAAACACATCCACAAACTACACTTTATATTCATAAACAATTGTATCATAGTTTTCTAACAAATCACTCACTATATAAAAATGTGCATATGAACACAGATACTTACCCATTCTTCATCACAGATCAGACATACCTAAGATTTTTATGTATATATATATATATATATATATATAAATATAACATCAAGCTGTGAGACTGAGTTTGCATATTAACAGGCCTGACCTACTGCCAAGGAGTATGAACAATTAAAGTAAACAGCATCAGTGGAAATATCATATCAATTATTCGCATACATTCCTCTATTTCATATTACATACATAAAGAAAAATTGAAAAGAAAAGAAAAATAATTTATGTTTACCAGCCTATGACAAATAAGATAAGTAAATCACTGATTCCCATGATTAGATGCAGGACGCTTAACCCTCAAGGACTCGCGTTGTGAGAGCAGCACCACATTTTCAGTAAGAGTCTGATAACTCTTTCTAGGAATTGTTTTCTCTCCTGTAACTCTCTCTATGTTAAGAGGAAAACCCCTTACATGGATATTTCAAAGGAAATATTTCTAGCTATGACTATAGACCCACTTTGTTCAGTTTACTTTTAGAATTCCAATAATGCGGCGGCCCGCTCACATGTGAGTGTTTGTGTTCCAAAGTCAACTTTTTTTAAGTTTGGGTTAATTTCTTCTTTATTGGTCATGTTTACCAATAATGGCTTCTAAAACAAGATCTTCTGATCCAAATGTTTGGTTGAAGTGGTTATTAGAAGAAGAAGAATGTGAAAGAGAACAGTCACTAATTTCATCAAAAACATCTATAACAATTTCTCTCAAGTGTTCTTCTTCACGGTTTCAAGGCAATGGCAAAGCAACCATACTATAACCACGTGTTATCATGCAGCAGATCAAAAAATAACTCTCATCTGACTATTTACTCTACTATGACACACTGGAATCTGATGCGAAGAATGTAAACTTCAAGACCTACAAAAACAATATTTAATGAACTGGAGCAGTAATATAACATTCAAACTGTACTAAAATGTGAAAATTCAAGCTCCAAAACATTAGAGTGGTCACATTTTTAATCTGGTCCCCTACACCATAATATTACAGCGGCTGCACTACACGTGTTAATAAGCAAACCACTGTCCAGCTGAATTCACTTACCTCCTAAATGCTTCAAATGCATTACGAGGAGCAGTAGGAATACTGCATTTTGGTGTGGCACTTTGTGTTGGCCAGAAACCTGTTGTAAGGACTCGAACACTTAAATCGACACCATGCATATTTGTCTGAAAACATGATCCAACATTTCTTAGAGCATCATACAAATCATTTCAAACGAACACAACAAGTATGTACTTTGCTTTAACTCAGTCTTTAATATCACAGAAGCAAAATGAAAGTACAAGAGCTAGTAAGGGATGTTGTATTAAAAAATAATCTAATAATTCTCTTCTGGGGCAAAACATTTTTACTAAGCTGTCATATTCTTTTGTCACAACAAACGACAAAATATTTCAATGCATATTTAAATCTTAGGTCAGGATCATGTCCTATGGCAGTCTTTGATATTAGCAGTGCTCAACTGCTTAACCTTCAGGTTATGCTACCTTACTCTCTTTAGGTCTTGCTTTAGATTTTCTAAAAATAAACAGAATGGCAACAGTTTTTTGAATGAATAGTAACAAGATTTTCCCTTTTTTTATAATTTCATCATGAATCTCATACTGATCTGTCATAGCTATTCCCAGCTACTCACATTATGAAACAACTTAAAAGAAAGTTATATACTTAGAAATAAACATTCAGAGTTTTCCTTTCCGATGACATAAACCGGATACATGTTTGACAATTAGTTTCCGAGATATAAATTTTTTATTTTGGATACCTTTCATCCGGACACTCTGTATATAGTTATACTAAATCATAACATCAGAAAATCATTTATAATTGTTTATTTTTTCTGGTAACCGTGGAACATAAAACTATGTTACTGTAGTGGCAGTAAAAATAAATTTGATGACCATTTATCTAGCCCACATCCATACACGAAATTCATTATTTCTTGAAGATAATTAATGGAGCAGAAAATATTAAAATGGTGCAGTGTGTAGCCATGCGTGACACTATAAAACAAAGCATTAAAAGGACATGGAAATCAACATGTATCCTAGAATTATCATACAGTACAGATGAATGACAGGCAAAGGTTTAAGTTACATATTAGTGTCAAATGTCATGGACTGCAGGAGGCTGACAAACTCAGCTTTTCATGGTACAATTTTAAAAATTAAAGAATCAATTTTCTTCTAAAGTTTAACACAACTAAGTACTTAAAATAACTGTAATGGGCAAACATTTTCCCTTAATAATGTATTCCAAAATCATTATTCCATACTTTCCTGTACTTTATATGCTATCTGCCATTGGTCCAAATTCTATTTCTTGGGGAGCTACAGAATTTGATTAATGTCTATTATCAAAGTAGAAACTTTGTATTCCTGATGACTACAAGATCATTAAATCTCCTATATTCTAAGAATGTTTATTTTCAGATTCTGAGACATAATTATAAATTCTGTATTGACATCTTATCTTAAGATTGCTGTCTTCTGGACGGTTATGCCGCATAGATGTGTAACTTGCGGCACTGATGGTGGAGGCAGTAAGGACCTCTGAAATGTTGATAAAATTCTACCAGATGAAGATTTCTGTCTTCTGGGTTGTTGCGTTCTGTAGTCTGGTCAATGTTAACCAACATTTCAGAGGTCATACTGCCTCCTGCGATCGCCCTGATGATAGAGGCAGTATGACCTCTGAAACGTTGGTTAACATCGACCAGACTACACAGCACAACAACCCAGAAGACAGAAATATTCATACTCACCGCTGTGAAAACCTCAAATCTTACAAAATTCTACCAGACTGCACAGTGCAACAACCCACCCAGAAGACAGTCTTCCTCAGACTCACCACTCAACACATCTTTTATTCATGAAATTCTATTCCTTCTATGAGTAAATAAAATATAATTTATTAATTACAGACTTACCCCTGATGTCTGAAGGTGAACTTTGAATTCTTCCATTATAGTATTAGATACTGTCATGTCCTTGAACATGCCTTCTAACTTTGAAGTGAACTGGCAACCACACTCAGTCTACAAATACAACTTGAAGTAATGTTTTTGACAAGAACATCACAAAATTGCAAGAACAAAATTCAAATACAAAAACAGAAATTAAGGATTAGATTAGTCTGCATCTCAGTTACATGACTCACAATCAAAATGTAATATATATACTTATTTATAGCACATAACAGACTGCTTATTTCAGCAAGATTATGACATCCTGTGCAAAACATCTTTAAACCTGACAACAAATGTTTAAACCTTTGTGGTTCACTTCCAATTAGTAAGGAACATTTTATTAAGTACTAAAATTATAGACTTTGGCATTCAAGTACAAGGACAGTTAATATTTGATTCAGTGTTCATGTGTTTCGATTTCTCCATTTTAAGCCAATCCATCCTAAAAAATTCCATCCTGTACGGATAGGACAAATATGTAAGTGTAGGGGAAAATACCAAGAAAACTGTTCAATATAAAAATGAAAGTGACTGACATGCCACAATCAAACCTATGGATCAAATTTGAACTGACACAGTACTTGCAGCTATGAATTGCCAACCCACTTGAACTTCAAACATAGATATAAAAATGGTCCCAATTTATACAAACAGGATTCCACAGCCCTAGTGCACCCCACACACCTTTCAAAACATGTTCAACATGGCATTATGAATTATATTGAAAAAAGTTGGACCATGAACAAAGCATAGCATTTTTGTTCTGACACCTTACTAAGGTTTCTATGGGACCCACAATTTGAAAGCAGCCACACAAATTAATATATCAGCTTTGAAGAAGTGCTGTACTCTGAGTCAAAACTAATATATTATTTGAAAATCATGGAATATTTTGTATTACATCTTAGATAATAGAAAACCTTTTCACTATAACAGTCAGTCTCTGATAGAATGCTCTCAAAATACAATCTAGAACTTCCCTCAATTTTATTAGTACATAAAATAACTGTTTCTTATAAAAAAAACTGTATCATAATGCAGACTTCTTACTTCCACATACTGAATACTCTCCAATAAAAATGAGAATCCAATAAAATAATTATATAGCTACCCTACCATTAACGCTTCAGTAAAGAAAATAAATACCATAAAAATAATGCATGTCTCTCAAGTAAAATTGTGTAAGTTATGAGAATTTGAGTCATAACTAATACTGGTACATACTTGTTCTTACTACTACAATAATAATAATAATAATACTGACCGCTTCACACAAGAATTAAATTTTAAAGAAAAAGATAATTTCTTAAGAACCTCTACAGAACAGAATTAAAGAAAACTTTACTCTCATAGATACAGTTACAGTGAAATACCACCTCTATGTTTCTCAAAAATGATTTGGAAATAAGACTTTACCTTCAGCTTAGAGATCATGTTCTTTTCACTGTCATCACTCACAGACTTATTGAGTAATAACCTCTTGGCTAAATGCTGTTTATAATAGCGCTCAAATACATCCTTCTCTTGCAGGAATCTAAACAGTACCATAGTCTTGTCCAGCACCAACTCAATTTCCGTTTCTGTCATCTATGCCAGAGAAAGAAAGAGAATAAACAGAACTGAATAAAATAATATACAGCAGTAAAAATAGGTTAATGTCAGAATTCAGCATTTAATTTCTCAGACCACAGATTCAGATATGTACGAGGCGCGTCCACAAAGTAAGTTTCCCACTCGTCCCACAGCTAGCAAACCTTATATTGCGCGAAGCGACTGTGCGTACGTGATAGAGCAATGACGTAGCATGGCGCATGCACTAACGGTACTTCCCGCGTTCTCATAGTAGCATCGTTGCAGCTGTTGAAGATGGAGGTTCTTATTCCAGCTCCCGCCAACTGTGAAGTGCGGTCAGTGATAAAGTTTTTGAATGCACAGAGCATAGCGCCGATCGAAATTCATCGTCAGCTGTGCCGGATCTATGGGCCTAACGTCATGAGCAAGCAGATGGTGCGTCGCTGGTGCAGACAATTTTCAGCAGGCCATTCAGAACAAGCGGCGCGGGATGCTTAGTGCCGGTATTGTCTTCCTGCACGATAACGCTAGGCCGCACACGGCTCGACAGACAGCAAGTCTCCTGCAGGAGTTCAGCTGGGAGGTGTTTAATCATTGACCCTACAGCCCGGACCTCGCTCCCAGTGATTTCCATCTTTTCCTACACCTCAAGAAATTCCTGTCTGGTCAGCGTCAGCGTTTTGAGAATGACAGAGGCGGAGATGGTTGTCACACAGTGGTTCCAATCCCAGGCGGCAGACTTCTACGACACAGGTATTCAAAAGTTGGTCCCACGGTATGACAAATGTCTCAATTCCGGTGGCGAATATGTTGAAAAATAGCTGGACACTTGCTGTATCTGTTGCTATAAATATTTTCATGAAATTGTGTTTTGTTTCTGTAAACGGCCCCAGGGAAACTTACTTTGTGGACGAGCCTCGTATGATATCTTTATGATAAACTGGTGTAGAACAATAAATATGCTGAAGACTTCGTCTAAAATCCATTTTATGGCATTCATGGTATGGTACAGATATTGAAAATATTACCATATTATTTCTTAAGGAAAGAAAGTATGTTTGCAAGATCACCATGCTGTCTTTGTCCTTGTGTCCCTGGTTTAAACTTCTGAATAATTTGCTAGATTATCATAAAACCTGGTACAAATGGTATGCTAATGGACGACACCTCATAACCCCATATTTTTAATTTCCTACACTTGGTAATAACAACATGGCAGATGTGCTGACTTGTAAGGACACAGTGACACTAGCACTATTTAATGTATGGCCCTGAAATTATGCATGGTAATAGATCATTGAAAAATATACAATTTTCTTCATACAATTTTTCTGTAGAATATAATAAACAACATGGTAACCATGCAAACATACTTTTTTATCTTCCAAGTTTCACAGCAATAATTGATAAACCATTGTAGCTAGGCATGTGAAATTTATTGTGAAGACAGATCATAAACATACCTCCAAATTCTACATGAAATGTGGTTTGTAAGTTAACAAACACAAACAAGGTGATGGTGCGATACTTGGGGGTTATATATGGCAAATTTAACAAAGAAACTGTATATAAAAATAAGTTACAAAAATATAACAGACCCTAATAATAGTAGCAATATTCTGTAACACATTTACATTTGCAAGCAATAATAAGAAAAATGTGCCCTGAGTGGGATTCAATTGCATGACAATATGAATATGAGCCCAGAACTCTGAAGTGTTGGTAAACTTCTACCACACTGCATGGTGCTACAACCTAGAAGACAGCTATCATCACAGTGAGAAGTGCAGACTCACACAGAAACCAGAGGTATATGACAAATGAAGACAGCAATCTGATTTAAAATAACACTGCTAAAATACTAAAACATCATATATGTGTATGTGTAATAAATCAGGGCTAAATATCTAGTTGCAGCTTCTATAATATCATGCTGTAACAACAATAAAATTTAAGTTACAAGAATGATACATGTCTAGTTCTTAAACGTAGATTAGTAATAAAAAGATCACTTACCCCTTTTACTCCTTTTTTCAGTTTGTCATCTATGAAGAGAGATAGGTACTCTGGTGACTTCGGATTCAAGTTGAGAAAATGTTCAAAATCTGATGCAATCATCTGCTTGAAGATTTTATCATTGTTGAAAGAATTATGGAGGAAATGGTCAAACCTATCTTTAAGGTCAAGTAGATTCTGCAATGAAAATTCCTTATTAACCTTTCTTAAAATGATAAAACATGAGCATATTTGGTTTCACTGTTCTTTCAATACTTCTGTTTTCACATGCAGTCTAGATGAGAAATACTGAAAGTAATAAGACCATAATATCTACAAAACATCAATCCCCAAAACAAATGGGCATCCAATGCTGATAATTAAAAAAACTAACAAGCATCGGAAGTAAAACTCTTAACTGGAAAACATAGTTAAAGGACAAGATGTGTTAAGAAACCTACCTGAACGAAATTGATGGCATTTGTTCCTCCCTCTTCTTCTTGAACAAGAGCTTTGCCCTGCTCTCTCAGGTACTGACTTACACAATCAGCCATTGTTTTAAGACCTTCTTCTACTCTACTAAATAGCTTGTACATACATGCTAGGTCTTCAGTCTTCTGATTTTTCAGCATGTGGACAACACCAGAGTTCTCCATCTAAAAATAAAAATTTGCTTCAAATTGGTGCTCTGCAGAATTTTTACCATAAACCTATAAGTAATTAAACCACACATACCTCCACAATCGTTTTCATATGTTTCTTTATTAGTTCTTCTTCGACAACCTCTACAATCCGTGATTCTGTTGATACATCTAGATAATGTTTAGCTCTCTCTGCTTCTTCATTTATCCGAGCTTCTACTTTCTTAATGTACACAGATGCACTGTTTTCTGCAAGGAACTTCTGGCTTTCTAACTGAAGAAGAAAATTATGTACATAAAAATTCTGAAGACACAAACATCAGAAAGGAAGAATGATTAAGCAATAACACAAGCTAAAATTAGAAATATTCTAATAAAATGTAAACAGAAGGTGGTTTTGCTGGCAGAGTCATATACAGGTTTGACACACACTAGTTTTTTAATACAATCTTGGTTAAGAGTGGACGACAATAACAGATACTTTCTACGAAGACCTACATATGTTTTTTATATGTGGAAGTGAAATTAAAATCCCTGAATTGGGAATCCATGTGATGATATCATCCAGCAAGAGAAGTTCCAGACACCCCACACAGGTCACTGAGCCTACACAAATGAGATCACTGGCACCATTTGGCAAGGTCAGAGGTCATGTTCTGACAGAACAGCTTCCCATAAGTACTTATAACACAGTATTCACAAATAGCCATCTCCCATTACTTCATCATTTACAAAAGTACCATTAACAGAAAGGACAATTAAGAGGAGATGAGTAATTTCCACTTTCTTACTCATACTGTATTTTACCACAATGAATCATACTTCCTCTACTTGCAATGTATTCTACCAAGTTTCCATCATCTTACTCTGTAGAATTCTGCAGACTGTTGAAGGAATGGTCTCTCAAAGTCCTCTTCATAAACCGTTCTACTGTTGATCCCCAGAACCATGAGCATTTGACAGGCATTTTTAATGGCAATTCTGTCCACCACCTCACCTTTCCTCTCCCTCATCACCATGTCTAACAATGTTTCACGAAGATGATCTCTGATGCAGCCATATCGAACCACCTGAAAGTTAACCATCCACAGTCAGCTGTTAAAGACATCTAAGTTAATATAAATTATGTTCCTCCAGGTTACAAAGTATTTGTAGTAGTAAGAATAAAACAATGGCAAACCTGTTTCCTACATTATTTCTTCTAGATAGTGCATATAATTCAAGAAAAAATGTTTCATAAAATAAATTTACCTAAGTTCCAATGTAATTTATTTCTCAAATTATGCTCAGGTCTCCCAAGCAGTTTCTCCCTTTGAGGTTTACCAAATAAAATTTTATATACATTTAATTTGAGCTATAGGTCCCATCTCAAACCCCTTAATCTTAATAGCCCATGCAATATGATGAAGAATTATAAAGCTCTCTTCTGCACTTTGTTCTCAGATATCCTCGATCTACATTTTCTCGTAGGATCAGCTATGAATTTTCATACCCAGGAAACATAACTATCTTTAGGGTTTTACAGCGATGGCCATATGTTGCAACTGGATGGTCTATGCGGCATAATAAACAATTTGTCAGAGTGAAGATATGTATTGATGACACTGTCATGTTCCTTTGTAATAGAAATGTTTATATACTAAACCTCTACTCTTATGTTATGCTTTCTACACCATCCAATTGTACCTATCCCTGTAGAAAGTACCTGAGTACCTGACATCTGCCACATCTCCAAGTGATTTATTAACCACCTTTATATTAAGCCTTCATTACTGGAGTTTAATAGTTTTTGTGATATTTATGGTAATTTTTCACAAAAAATTGATATCATTGCAACAATTTTTTCAACTGTGGTCTTCTGGTGTCACAACCCATAAAACCATGATCAACAATAAAAGCAACCTTATATCCCAGCACATGACACAATTCTTTTTATCTCTAAAACACATTACTTACCTGATCCTTGAAAGCGGTGAGCCCAAGGTTATAGACATTTGGTACGTCATTCTGTTGAACATACACACGATCCATGTACATTAATATGTCACGGATCATCACCATGGATGTCTGGTGGTCATTCCATGCTTGGTTTAATGTCTGGAGAAAGTTGTTATGTAAAGCCTTCAGGACATCGTCCCTAACCTAAATTAAGTAAAAACAACAAATGTACATTATATAAAGAAGTTATGTTTTTTATTTTCATCATAAGTATGTACAACACTTGCATTCTCAAGAGTTCCCTATGTTAATATGATAACAACCAATCTTACCTTATTCTCTAAGATCCATTTTAATGTTATCCTTGCATCTATGAATCACTACATTCAGAGATAATAATTTTCCCACCTATAGTGCAAATCACCAGAGTATCAAATGGTTCCAATATCCAAATCCAAGATGTCTTAGATACCAAGTCAGAATTTAGCCAATTACATGCACCAAAAGTATGCAGGGTCTTTGCTGAAGGTCAAACCTGGAGACCCTTATCTAAAAATCTTAATTTCATTTATGATCTAATAGAGTATGACCTGAATGACAAAAGTTGGTATACACATATAAAGCTGTCATGTTGCCTAAAACTGGTGTCCCAAAAAGATGTATACACATTCAAGAATCCATTGTTCCATCCATTCACAAGCCACCTGGAGATGAGGACATGTGATATCAACAAGACAGGGCACCCTCACATTACCATCACGATGTCAGGGCCTGTCTTTACAACACAATTCCCAACCAATGGAGAAGATGCATAGAATTTGTTTAGTACTCCCTTGATCACCAGATCAAATCCCACCTGACTTGTTCTTGTGGGGTTACTTGAAGGGTGTGATGTACAGCACAAAGTCAGAAACACTTCAAGAGCTCTGGTAAGAAATTGAATAGTCTTGCACAGCCATCCCAGCATGAAGCTAACAGTGGTCATTTTAAACACCTACACTAGATTTGCTAATTCACTAAGTGACAATGATGACATATGTAATAGTGTAGGTTATTAAAATTACTTTATTTCATTCACTGAATGTATGTGTACATCTTTTTGAGACACTGTATTTAACTAATTTACTGGGCAGAGTACTACAAGCACATAATTTTAAACATTACATTTGCACAAGACATGTTTAAAATAGCATAAATACCAAGGAATTTTTGAAGTTTGGAAGTGCATAGACTTGTACCATCACCAATGAAATAATAAAAAAATAAAACTGCTTTGTTACTTTCATTTACTCATGAGCTTGGTCCAACTTAAGTCACATTACAAGTTAATTTGCAATGTAAAGTACCAAGGGAAGACCACAATGATCTTTGTGTTAGTAATTCTCTAATACAAAAAATCTGTTTATACAGGGATGGCCATAAGTCATGATAACATGGTCTACAAGACAAAATAAAATGTTCACCATGATGAAAAAAATAAAGACACTCTATATGATGATGGATATGTGCATCATCAGGTGAATATGATGAGTGGGCAAGAAACTGTTGGAAGTAGGAGGCAGAAGAGTGTCGCATGACATGCTGTAGTAGTCCAGATTTCAGATCTGCAGAGGATTTTCCTTTTATGAGTGTGCTATAACAAACACGTTTTACACAGAAGTAATGACCTTCTATTATGTTTTAACATGTTCTAATATTGTCCATGGTAAATACAAGTCCATTCACCATCAAGGAGCATTGTGTGTGGGGTCACAATAATAAAAAGAACTTTGTCTTGTGTTTTAATAAAGCAGATCTGAGACCAATTTATGTAAATTTTAGAAAAATATCCCTAACTGGTTTTGTGTTAAATGTGAAATTAAGTGGAAGATAAAAATAGCAGATGTAAGTGCTCATTTGGAGGTGTCAGTACTTCAATCGTCCAGAAAATCCATTAAGAAATAATATGTAGATTTCCAGATTTTGAGAACCTCCATGAGACATCTGATGAGGAATGACGCCTAACACAAGTATTAACCCACAATGATAATGACATGAATGTGTGGCAACAGGCATGTGCAGTTTTATTGTATACCTTCCCAACCTTGGCATCCTGCCACAACAATATGCTCACTGATGAATGAGTGGTATATCTCAGCACAAGGTCTCAAGATGTTAATATCTGGGGTAAACAAAATCCACATCTCTTTGAACAAGTAGCATAGCATTCACCTCCTTTTATAATGAGACGAGTTACCAGTGAACTGATTACTAAACCATACTTCTTTCCTGATGTCTTTTACTGTGACTGGTGAAAGTTATCAGGAACTATTGTCTGTCCGACTAATTCCAGAACTTGATTATGTGGGTCTTCTAACCAGTGTAGGTTTGCAACAAGATGGGACACCAGCCATTATGCTGCTAGCATGCACACTTTCCTGAACAGCAGATTTCCACTGTGGATTAGATAATGTGGCCCTCTCATCTGGCCTCCTTGAAGTCCTGATCTGACCATGTGTGACAACTAGATGTGGTCTTTTTTTAAATAACACAAAGCACACTGTTTCTGAGTTAGAAGGGATAAATTCATTGTATCTTCTACACTATTAAACCAGTAAAGATCCAACAGGCCTAGCAGTTCAATTGGTGATGAATGTGATTATGTGTTGATAATGATGGTAACTATAGCAACTGGTTATGTGGCTGTGTGCTATGGCGAGTGGTATGACATTTGATTATTCTATAACGTGCACTGATATCATATGTTCCTTTGTAACAAAAATGTTTGCATACTAAACCCCTACACTTGTTATGCTTTCTACAACAAGTAATCATGACTTTTGGCCATCTCTACACATTTCCTTACTGGATACAATCAACAGGACATTGTTATCACTGTGTAACATGGCTGCAAATTTATATACAGTGATGTCAGTCATATTACGAGCATAAACACTTATGAAGCATCTCACCTTTAACTCTAGGTGTTGCGTCACAACCTCCTTCAAACCTTTATACAGACGTTCACCATGCTTATGAAGAACCATAGTATATGCATTTCTATACAATTCCTCAAAACTTAGACCTGAGTTGTTCTTCTTCTGTATTTCCTGTATTGCATTTCTTAATAAAGCCCAAATGCTCTCCACATACTTCTCATCCATTGTCATCTATAAGAAAGAAAAAGGCAACTTTATCCAATACAGTAAAACATGACTTAATTCTTCAACAACCTATTGAAATTTTTATTATTTCACACAATGTCTTTTAAATGCATTTACCTTGATGTCAACACAGCTATTTATGAAAATTTAATTTAAACATTATATTTTGGTATATTAGAATTGCAACTACTATTTGAATTTGAACAGACTTCTGCTGTTTAAAGTATAGCTAAGTATTACAAATACCCTGAAGAAAACGTTTTGTTGTTACTTCTTTCATTAGTGCAAGTGTTAAAGCATTCACTAATGACATAGCGCAATTTAGTAATTTAGGGTTCCATTCGTAATACTAGTAGAAGTCTTTCCATCATGCCATCATACAAATTTCAGAGGTGAAATTGCAATGAGTTATCAGTTTCTATTCTCACATATAAACATGTTGTGCAGCCACACTGTTATTTTCCAAAGATGGCTGTCTTCTATTGATGCTTCAACTCACATGACATTCAGACTTTTTCTGTTGATCAGAGAAAGTACAAACGTCCTGAACACTAATCTAATGTACCACCTACTTGCCCACTAACTGTAATGTTTTGCTTGCAAACTTCACAGAATGATGTTATGTTCCTCCTTGTCGGTTGCAGTCAATAATATATGATATTTTTTTCTTAGATTACTTAAGGTTACAGTTTCATGAATTTCAAGCTGGTAGGGATGCAGTGTTTTGATACAATGTCACCCCCTCCCCTAAAATGCAATTATGTAAAATTAACAGATATTCACCCTCTCACAGCAAAACAAATCTGTTTTACAAGCAATGACTGTTAAGAATTAATTACATTAAATTCTGTCTCAGACCGCGTGGCTACGGCGCGGGACCTCATTATTTAATACCTCTAATTTTTTTACGTTTTCTGTACTGCCTCATATATTCTGCATTACGGACTCTTTTAGCTTCAATGTCATCCATCTTGTTATCTCTACATAGTATGACGCAACGCACAAACGCAGCAGTAGCGTGAAGTGCGATGCGCCTTTATCCCTTACCCCAAACTTTGTTCAATTGTAAGAGACCACGATGTCCACCCACAATGACCAATTTAATCAAAACTAAAATGGAGAGGGTGAAGGGCAGTATCACAGATTTCTTAATAATTCTTATGTAATATAAGCACCTGTGGTATTCTGAAACGTTTTTAACAGCACAATATTATCTACTCTACGAAGCACTTCTTCTACAAGCGATTCACAGCAGAGCTCTTTCAGCAATAACGAAATCGGATTCTTGATGGCAGTAATGAAACACAACAATGCCGAATAAACAGATGACGTTTCTTATCTAACATAACAATGCACGCAAGCTGACCATTGTTGTCGGTCCATATTTACACATTGTTGATAAGGATCTTACACGTTTTCCTAAAGCTGTTTTTGCCGAATAACCCTTCCGTATAGACGTATTTATGTCAATATTTACGTCAAAAGAAGAAAAGCCTAATTCTCTTACACGAGTTCACAAATGCAGATGAAATCATTAAATGTAATTAACATTAATAATAAATAGGAATCCCTTACCTCAAACTTTGTTCAATTGTAAGAGACCACGATGGCCACCCACAATGATTAATTTAATCAAAACTAAAATGGAGAGAGTTGAGGGCAGTATCACAGATTTCTTAATAATTCTTATGTAAGATAAGTACTTGTGATATTCTAAAACGTTTTTAACAGCACAATATTATCTACTCTACGAAGCACTTCTTATACAAGCGATTCACAGCTCAGCTCTTTCAGCAATAACGAAAGCGGATTGTTGACGGCAGTAATGTAACACAACAATGCCGAATAAACAGATGACAACAATTAGTTTCCATGGCCTCCTCAGAGGAGAATTGAGGAGGCCATGGACCGAATACGGCCATAGAAGAAGAAGAAGAAGAAGAAGAAGGAGGAGGTAAAGGAGAAACCCACAAATACACAATGCAGGGTTATTAATCGTGAAAGCAGGTGGTACACATACTTACCACCAGACTCTTAAGGGTTCTAACTGTTTCATCAAGATTTTCGGCTACTAAACATGCCTTGTTGTTTTAAGCATTCGAATTTCTAATTGTTTACTGGAATATTCAATTGCAATCAATTTTTGCCGTACATAACAAAAGTCAGTCTAACATAATTTGAAATTGTGTTAGAAAGAAAGAAACTAGCTTCATTTTCTTGCAAGTGTTCGTAAGTATTAAAAACCACATGTAAGTAAGATTTGAGGTTTTCACAGCTGTGAGTATGAAGATTTCTGTCTTCTGAGTTGTTGCGCTGTGTAGTCTGGTCGATGAATCGCCCTGATGACGGAGGCAGTATGACCTCTGAAACATTGGTTAACATCGACCAGACTACACAGCGCAACAACCCAGAAGACAGAAATCTTCAAACACATGTAAATATGTTGATAAATAATAATAACAATAAAATAAGAAAAAACCTTTACCTATCCCGTCGTTCAAGGAAAGGAAACTAGATGTTCCCCAGCAATAAACAATCGAATTAATAACAAAATTCAGAAAATGTAAGGCACTATTCTTCAGTAACACAATAGCACAAAAGTACTTTGTAAAGACGCACTTCTTCTACAAGCTATTCACAGCTGACTTCTCTTCAGACTACGAAAAGTTGATTGTTGACGACAATACATACTAAAGAAATACAACAATGTCAACGAAAACTATGACGTAATAATTTTAATTGTTATGCCAGAAGAAGAAGTAATTTATAAAATCAAAAAATCGGGGTGTGGCTGTCGGGGACACGGCCGTGGGTTTTACGTGAATACGTCTGCGTGAGCGGGTAATATTTTCTTTGGGATATGGGAATGAAATGAAAGTAACGAAATGGATACATGGCTTTTATTTAGCATAACAAATATACAGAGTCTTAGCTAGTAATCGATGACAATTTTGTTTATCATTGGTCTATGGTAAGAGAAGTAAGACACGAAACTCACGCGCCGCGTCGACTTTCCGACGTTCCCGAAGCCGTCTCACTCGTTCCGCCACGGACATGGCGGTACTGATCGATGGCTGATTAGACGCCCTTTCAGAAGAGATGCGTTGCTTGTATTTCCTCTGGGCTTGTCGGTGAGTATGGGCCGACATCAGAAAGTTTAAATTTTTCACGACTTATTGTTGATTTGTCACCAACAAATATATTGCAAAGTTCACGTTTATGGCTGAAATCGACAGATCTAGACGAGATCTTTCGTTTGGCACCAAAATCAGCGCGCTAGCACATAGGAGTCGCGATATATACTGCCCGGAAATTTTCGCCCACGCCAAAAATGGCCGCCAGTCGCCGCGGGCCCCCACCCGCGCCTCGCGTATGCGCGGCACCATCTCGAGGTCATGCTCGCATCGTAGTCGTATACCCGATCGAACGAGACCACATTTATTTCAATCGTGTTATTAATTACGAAGTTATAGTGTCGGAATGGATCACCCTGCAAACGTTACATCGCCGTTTCCGTCCTGGTACCCGATATGTCGGTCTGATTTTAAAGACGTATTCGCGTCAAAACATTTACTTACATTGACAGACACGCAAGTAGTTCATATAAAAGCTGACCATTCTAGTTCGATATTTACATTGTTGGTAATTGAAAATATTACAAAGAGAATTACCCTATGTTATAATTAATATCAAAAGTGTTCTCTATAATAAGGAAATAAATTTAAAAATAATGAGAAGAGGCACGAAGAAAAAATTGCAATTTCGTGAACGAAAAAGTTGACAGTGGAACCACGGTTCCGGAGAATTTGACGTAAATGCGTCTCTGTATTTAAATTATATTTACGTCTCTGTAATGTAATGAAATGTCATCCATCTTGTTACGAAAGCAGCTTGTTAACGGCAGTAATGTAACGCAGCAATGCCTAGTAAACAGATGACGTTTCCTAGGTAACATAACAATGCATGCAAGCTGACCATTATTGGCGATCCATATTTACAAATTGTTGATATTGACAATGGTCAGCTTGCATGCATTATGTTACCTAGGAAACGTCATCTGTTTACTCGGTATTGTTGTGTAACATTACTGCAGTCAACAATCCACTTTCGTTATTGCGGCAAGAGCAGAGATGTGAATCGCTTATAGAAGAAGTGCGTCGTGGACTATTTTAAGTGTTTTAACCCTCCATTCGGGGGGGGGGGAGGTTAGTTTAGTTTCTTACATAGGATTTTAAAACGCAACCAACCAACCCCCCGAAGGGGGGGGGGGGTTGGTTGCTTTTTAAACACTTGACCAACCCCCCCGACTCTATAGAGAAAGCGCTCCGAAAGGAGCGCGTTGCTCTAGTGAATTAAATACACAGACGTATTTACATCAAATTCTCCGGAACCGTGGTTCCACTGTCAACTTTTTGCCGAATGACCCTTCCGCATAGACGTATTTACGTCAAAACCTGCGTGCTCTTACCCTGGCGTGATTTTTTCTTAAGGCTCATAACAGAACACACCATATTTCACTGCTGTAACTGAGTGCTGATTTTGAGGTAATATTGCGTAAACGCAATTTCGTATCAATTGTCATGTATGCCAAAATGTCTTATAATAACACCATCTTATTATATTTATATAATTTGATATCTGTATCCTTTTTGTGGTATGAAAATGTATTTCCTAAGTATGTAAAATTAAAAACTTGCCCTACTATTTTCCTGCATACTGTATATTACGTTCGTGGAATTGTGAGGTAAGGCACTTAATGAAAGCTGTTATTGTATCGCTGCATAAATCTGTCCCGTTAATGAGTGTATGTAATGTGCCCCACCAGTGAAGTCTGTGCACTTCTTGTTCAGTGAATGTTAATATAGTAATTATTTATTGAACCGATATCCACATTTTCTCCAACCTATACTGGGAACGACCCGTTCTTCAAGTGCCTGAGCACTGCGGGTCCAAACTTTTCGTTGGCTTGATATATAGACATTCGGCAGGACTCCTTGGACGAGGGATCGGCCCGTCGCAAGGCTTCTACCTCTACACAGGACAACACAACACAGAAAAACGCGGACAGACATCCATGGCTTGAGTGGATTCGAACCCACGGTCCCAGCGACCAAGCGGCACAAGGCCCACGCCTCAGACCGCGCGGCCACTGCGGACCCCCCAACCTACACAGGAGTCTGCACATTCCAGCAGTTTTATTCAAATGGTAGCATTACTATTGCGCATGTTAAATATCTAATAATTACTCCATTCTAACAGTTATACTGTTTTATCGACCAACTCTGCATACAACTTAATTCAATTCTTGTGTACAAACAGTTTATTGTAAATCATGCCATAGATATTTAGTAAATTATATTACTCTTATTCATGTGGAATGCAGAGGCCACCGAACTTGTTACCGTTTTAAATTTTACTCTTGTTCTCGCATTCAGCTACATACTAAATTTTTAGGACCTTCCACTGAATGCCACATGTATTGCTATAAAACATATTGGTCCAACTTTTTTGTTCTCTTGAGCCAAAAATAATTCAAAGAATCTTCTCTTGGCATTAATTTTAAAAAACAGGCAGTTTTTGTTATCTGCAACAGTACTCACTCATAATCGACAAATTACTTCAGTATAGTTTAATACAAATTGTATTCAAATGTGAACATTTCATTGTAGAGTCACATATTATTTTAAGACTTCTCCTGTATCTGACACAGTTGTTGTTTTGAAAACTTGCATTTTACAATAAGGTTTCAAAGTCTGGCGCTGTGTGGCATTCTTTGCGACGCTACAGAGTGAAGCAGATGCCTCGATTTACGTACTAGGAGAGTGGGGGAACTCCCGACCGTTTACACCTGACTATGATCCCTAACTGTATTCTATAAACCCTCGCCGTGTAGACGTAGAATAAAGATCCTTGATATGTAACTTACATAAGTAATTACTCTGTAAGTCCAATTATGAGGTATTAAAATATGCTATGTGACAAACTATGCAGTAAAATACTCCCTGGGCATTCTTTACAATAAAAACGACAATGATAACTCTGTGACTAACAAAACCTATCATATAAACCCCTAGATACAACGCTAAAAATTACATTACATATTATTATTTTTAAGGTTACCAGCGTTAATTTTACTGTACTGAAAGACAATAAACAAATAATTTTTTATCTGTTATACACACAAATAATTCTTAGAATTTTTTAAACCCAGTGTTCACTGAGTCCAGGGTTCGAAGATTATGGACAAAATTGTGTGCAACAAAAGAAGTGCTGTACAAAAGAAAAAGCTCAGGTAAAAAGAACTTGGTGCATGTTTAGAAATAAAGTGTGAAGTGTCATAACAACAGTTCACATACCAACAAAAATTACAATCCTAGAAGATAACTATTGTTAAAAAGAAACTTCTATATAATCCTGACATTATTCTATTATGTGACTGAGAGTATAATTATAAAAGAGATCTTAGGGAAATACAGTTTGTGGGTGTTAGATGGATTCATCTGGCTCAGGTAAGGGCCTGGTGGCAGGGTGAATGTGGTAATGAACATTTAAATTCTATAAAATCTTGGAATGTTCTTGAATACTTGAGCGTACTATTAGCTCCTCAAGAAAGACTCTCTTCATGGAGTCATAAGGATTTTAACATAATAAAATTGCTTATGCAAAACTTGATTATGTGCTGAGGTAGAGAGCTTTACTTAAGTACATAACCTGAGGATATTGAGGCACTGCAAAAAGATTAAGTGAGCCAGTGTAGTTTGACCCAAAAAATAATTCAAGAACCTTAATCTTAAAAAGGTTCTTGAAGACTAGAGTCTGGTGATAGGTTCTGTTGTATGTGTTGTAATGTCAGAAAGAGTAACTCAACTCCATGCAGTGAGTTAGGTGCAATGTTTCTGAAAGTTACTGATAATAAAACATTGTGGCCTGACAACCACTGCAGTATCATGGTAATTAAGAAATGCTTTAGGAGAAACTTAAACTGCAAAGGTTAAACATTTTATCATGTTCATTCATAGGATATTTAATGAGTAGAGTTTATATACATTCCATAGATACTTCTTAACACTCAACCAAAGGATGTAGAACATGTCATTTCATACAATATACATGAACTTCAGAACTTTCAACACAAGTACAAGAACGTATTTCACATATCAATGCACATAAACCTCAGAATTTTAAATAGAAATACAAAACTTGCTTTACATACAGATTATAGATATACATAAAGCTTAAAAATTTTCAGCAGAGATGAAATCATCTACAGAATAGAAGGAGTGAGTGAAGAGCTAATCTTTCAATGCAGGCTTGAATACCTTTATATCATAATTCAGACTTTTAATTCTTGGTGGAAGATTATTAAATAACTTGATACCTGTATAGTACACTCTTTTTTGATATTTAGTAAGGTTAGCATTTGGCACATAGAGATCATGTTTACATCTTGTATTTAAATTATGCACATCTGTATTTCTTTTAAATTTATCCAAGTTTTCCACCACAAATGATAGCAAGCAGAGTATAAATTCACTTGCAAGTGGAAGTATATTAAATTTACGAAATATTTTCTACAAGGTACCGTACTTTGACACCTGCCATTATTCTAATTATTTTCTTTTGCATGTAAAAAACTTTATTACTGTCTGTTGAATTTCCCAAAAAGATTAATCCATATGACACTACAAAGTGGAAGTAAGCAAAGTAAACTAGCTTTAAAGAATCTATTGTCATGAGTGGTACAACTGTTCTCATGGCAAAGCATGCATAGCTTAATTTGGGAATAAAATATTCAATGTGTTTCTTCCAATTTAAGGTATTGTCAACTTGTAAGCCAAGGAATTTGTTTGTTTCAACTTCCACAATTAATGTTTCTTCAAAACCTATATTTAACCTAGGATATGTCTTGTGCTTCGTAACAAATTTTATGAAGTTTGTTTTTTCAAAATTATGTTGGCAAAGACATCATTCATGATACTTTCAAGGTAGATCAATTCTGGGTGTGTAATAATGATACTTATATCATCAGCAAAAAGAATAGGTTTGGACATAGAGTTTATAGTTGCCCACAGGTCATTGATATATATGAGGAAAAGAAAGGGTCCAAGAACTGAACCTTGTGGCACTCCGTGATTTACGATACCCCATTCTGAATAGGTATTATGATTGGTATGGGGGCTTTTAATTTATACTTGCTGCCTTCTATTATTTAGGTAGGATTTAAACCATTGTCCTGCTATATCTCGAATTCCATAAAACATCGTTTCATTAGTAATATTTCATGGTTTACACAATCAAATGCCTTGGCTAGGTCACAAGATATTCTACCCATATTCATTTTATTGTTAAGTGCACATACAATTTCATTAGTGAAACTAAATAGAGCCTCTTCTGTTGAGATTTTTTTTTCTAAATCCAAATTGTTCCTCTACAAGGATGTTGTTTGAGTTTAAGAAATTATTTACTCTCTTGCACATAACATTCTCAAAAATTTTAGAAATAGGTCTGTAGTTAAAGATGCATGATTTTTCACCCTTTTTATATAGTGGTTTTACTTGTGAATGTTTAAGTCTTTCAGGAAACATTCCTACAGCCATTGAATGATTACAAAGATAACTTGATGGAATACTTATATAATCTATGCAAGATTTAATTCCATCATAACCACATGAATTTTTTGACTTGAGAGAAGTTATTATACTTTTAATTTCATTTGGTGTGGTAGGAATTAAAAGTATAATAACTTCTCTCAAGTCAAAAAAAAATTCATGTGGTTATGATGGAATTAAATCTTGCATAGATTATATAAGTATTCCATCAAGTTATCTTTGTAATCATTCAATGGCTGTAGGAATGTTTCCTGAAAGACTTTAATTTCATTTGGTGTGGTAGGAATCCTTCTCGAAGGTATCACCACCTTGTCGAAGGCAACCTGCCGGGTGAGGAGGCTTGCGTGCTCAAATGACCCTTAGGGCTATGCCGGCCTGAGCTTCGGCTCATGGTAGGGTCACCCAAGCCGGACAGGTCTAAGGAGATGCGCTAGACTAAGAGTGATACCCTGGTCCTCCAGGTTGGGGGTTGGGTGTAGGGCTAACAACCTTTCACCTTTAAAAAAATATGTGTTACGAAAAAATCAACCAAGCCTCGGATCAGGACGGACTCTTTGGCACGACCACGGCAATTGAAAAAGGACATGAGATTTGGTACTTGGAACATTAGGAGCCTCTATAGGGCTGGGGCACTGAAATCAGTGTGTAGGGAATTAGGGAATTATAAGTTAGACTTAGTGGCAGTGCAGGAAGTGCGATGGGAGGGGGAGGGCATGATCCCAGTGGACAATTTTACATTTTTCTATGGAAAGGGGAATGACAATCATCAGCTAGGGACGGGTTTTTTTGTTCATAGCAGAATTAGGGCAGCAGTTAAGAGAGTAGAATTTGTTAGTGACAGGTTGTCTTACGTAATTTTGGAAGGACGTTGGTGCGACATCATTGTCCTTAATGTTCATGCCCCAACTGAAGACAAAAGCGATGATATCAAGGATAGCTTTTATGAAGAATTGGAATCAGTATTTGATACATTTGGCAAGTATCACATGAAAATTCTGCTAGGAGATTTCAATGCAAAAATTGGGAGGGAGGATATCTTCAAACCCACAATAGGCAGCGAGAGTCTCCATGCACTTAGTAATGATAACGGTCTTAGAGCAGTAACCTTCGCTACGTCAAAAGATTTAATTGTAAAAAGTACAAAATTTCCACACCGTGATGTTCATAAATACACTTGGACTTCTCCAGATGGCAGAACACACAATCAAATAGATCATGTTTTAGTAGATAAGAGAAGGCAGACAAATGTAATTGATGTGAGATCATTCAGAGGAGCAGATTGCGACACTGATCATTATCTGGTGGTAGCAAAAGTGAGGGAGCGGCTTTCAGTAAGTAGACGAACTAAACAAAATTTTGACACAGAAAGATTTGATTTGAAAAAATTAAGTGAGGGAGAGGCAAAGGAACAATATCAAGTTGAAATTTCGAATAGGTTTCAAATTTTAGAGACAAATGAGGATAATGAAAGTGTGGACATCAACAGGGAGTGGGAAAATGTCAGAAACTGCATCAAAATTTCAGCAAAAGAGAAACTAGGATACTACAGGAGAAAGCAAAATAAACCGTGGTTTGATGAAGAATGTTCAAAATTAATAGATCGAAGGAAGCAAACAAAATTTCAATGGTTGCAGAACCCAAACAAAACAAATGCGGATAATCTATGTAACGTGAGACGTGAGGCTAGTAGAACCTTTAGGACTAAGAAAAGGGAATACCTGAAGGGCAAAATTGCTGAACTTGAGACAAATAATAAGGAAAAAAACATCAGAGACCTGTACAGAGGCATTAATAACTTTAAGAAAGGATATCAACCCCAGACCAATTTGGTAAAGGATGATAGTGGCAAGTTGCTTGCAGATCCAATAAAAATTGTGAATACTTGGAAAAATTTCTTTAGCGAGCTCTTAAATGTTCATGATACTGGTGATATTAGACAGATTAAAATGCATACAGCTGAACTGTTGGTGCCAGAACCTAGCTTAGATGAAGTGGAACTAGCCATTGGGAAGTTGAAAAGTTATAAATCTCCAGGAATTGACCAGATTCCGGCCGAATTAATTAAAGCAGGTGGCAAAGGGTTGCATATGAGGATCCATAAGCTTATTCAGTTAATTTGGGATAAGGAAGAGATGCCACAACAGTGGAAGGAATCCATAATTATTCCTATTCATAAGAAGGGGGACAAGACTGAGTGTGGTAATTACCGAGGAATATCGCTGCTATCAACCTCATACAAAATTCTATCCAACATTCTTTTGGCAAGGTTAACCCCATATGCGAATGAAATTATTGGGGATCATCAGTGTGGGTTCAGACGAAACAGATCAACGATTGATCAGATCTTTTGCATTCGTCAGATACTAGAGAAAAAATGGGAGTTCGGTGGGACCGTACATCAGTTATTTATAGATTTCAAAAAAGCCTATGACTCTGTGAAGAGAGAAGTGCTATATAATATTCTTATTGAATTTGGTATACCAAAGAAGCTAGTGGGTCTAATAAAAATGTGCTTAAATGAAACCTGTAGCAAAATTCGAGTAGGTAAATATGTATCTGAGACATTCCTCATCAAGAACGGTCTAAAACAAGGAGATGCTTTGTCTCCCTTGCTCTTTAACTTTGCGCTAGAATACGCCATCAGGAAGGTCCAAGGTAGGCAGGAGGGTTTGCAATTGAATGGGACACATCAGCTATTGGCATATGCTGATGATGTTAATTTATTGGGGGACGATATAAATACAATAAAGAGGAACGCAGAAGTTTTACTAGAGGCTGGTAGACAAGTGGGGCTGGAAGTAAATTCAGAAAAAACTAAGTACATGTTAGTATCTCGTCATCAGAAGACAGGCGGGCAAAATTATCTTAGGGTGGCTAATAAATCCTTTGAAAGGGTTACAAAGTTCAAATATTTGGGAACAACAATAACAAATCAAAATGATACTTGTGAGGAAGTTAGGAGGAGACTAAATTCCGGAAATGCTTGCTACTTCTCAATCCAAAATATTTTGTCTTCCCGTCTGATTTCTAAGAACCTGAAAATTAAAGTATACAAAACAATAATCTTGCCTGTTGTTTTGTATGGGTGCGAAACATGGTCTCTCACTCAGAGGGAGGAACACAGATTGCAGGTGTTTGAGAATCGGGTGTTGAGGAGGATATTTGGGCCTAAGAGGGAAGACGATGGGGCGTGGAGAAAACTGCACAATGACGAGCTTAAAAATCTGTACTGCTCCCCCAGTATTGTGAGGGTGATTAAGTCGAGAAGAGTGAGATGGGCGGGACATGTAGCGCGCATGGATGGGACAAGAGGTGTGCACCGGGTACTGGTTGGGAAACCTGAAGGGAAGAGACCGCTGGGGAGACCTAGACGTAGATGGGAGGATAATCTCAGGCGGGATCTATGGGAGATAGGAGTTGAAGGAAACTGGATTTTGTTGGCCCAGGACAGGGTCCGGTGGAGGGCTTTGGTTAATTCGGTGATGAACCTTCGGGTTCGGTAAGCCATCTAGTTAGTTAGTTAGTTAGTGGTAGGAATAAGATTAATATTCGGAAATGAATTAGGAATTGCCTTAGCCAAGAACTTCATTGCATCTTCGGTTTTTGGGGTTATGGTATCACTGCTGTTCATTCTTTCTACAATCGTTAAGAAGTATGTATTAAAATAGTTAGCTATAAGTTTAGGATCATTTACTCTGTCATTATTTATAATTATTGGTGGGCTTTCAATGTCTCTAGCTTGTTTGCCAGTTTCCTTTTTTACAATTTTCCAAACAGTTTTTATTTTATTTTCAGACTCTACTATCAATTTATTGTAATGCATGTGTTTAGATTCTTTAATGACTTGAGATAAAATTTTGCAATATTTTCTATAGTGTTGCTTCAGTAGTGGGTTATTACTGGACCTGCTATTTAGGTAAAGAGCTCGCTTATATTTGCATGATGTTTAGATGCCTTTAGTTATCCATACATTGGTTTCAGACAATTTTTTCTGTTCTAGTAGGAATTTTTTTTTAAATATGCTTAAAAAGATGTTTAGAAAGGAAATGAACTTTGAATCCATATCATCACCATTGAGTAATAACTTCCAATCTCACTACTGAGATGTTGTGTAAATTCATTTAAAGTGACTTCATTTATCACTCTAGTTACCTTCATATCATTGTGAAAGTTAGAAATAAGGTTTATGTTTTTTATAATAGCTGAGCATCATGATCAGATAGCCCATTTATTACCGGTTTAATGGAAATGTGTTCTAACCTGTAAATATCTACAAAAATATTATCAATGGCAGAGTTGGAGCTATTTTGAATTCTTGTGGGAAAACTAACTGTAGGTGTAAGACTAAATGCTGCTAAAAGAGAATTTAGACATTGCCTATGGGAGATACTCAATATTTATATCCCCACAGATGACAAATTCTGTTTTAGGTTTGTAAAGGTAGTCCATAATGCTGTGTAACGTGTTAATAAATATTTCAAAGTCACCTGTTGGTTCTCTGTATATTGCTAAAAAACATAATTTAAAAAAATTGTATCAAGTTGTACAGCATAACATTCTATGTCCTGGTCCTTGCAAAATTGCACTAGCTCTATCTGGCTAAATTTTTCCTGCAAAAACTACTTGCTGCTACTGTATCAACTGTGGTAGCTATTTTGTGAAAACCAAACATGAGAATAACTGTGTAGACTGAAATGAAATGGAAACTGTCATGGTATAATTCTGATAGGTTTTTAATAATCTAATGAAAATCAGAAACACCTTCTTGTCAAGCTATTCAAATACAAATCTATCAATGATACAGTTCTTGTCATATCAATGATGGGTTAATTACTATGCTGCATTCTCTTCAGCAATATATCAGACAAATATATGCCTCCTCCAGAAATTTGTATGTATTACTGCAATCCGTTTTGCTTTCAGTTTATCGACCTATATGAATAGTTAATACTGTAATTTAAAAAAACTACAAACATACATTTCAGTTAGTGTTATGTTTGGTCATATTTATGCTTCAGAGGACCAGGTTGGCAACAATGAGGATCATGCAGATAAACAAGGATACATAGAAGACATTGTTTTGTATGAACGTATGCAATAGCAGTGTACTAAAAACTCACCGGGAAAGCCCTGATTCGCATCTTCCCCTCCTTCTTCGGAAGCCCGCTTTTCATGATTTTGACTTTCTCCTTTCACTTTTCAACTGAACAATCTCTTCTTGTCATAAGGCTTTACACCACAATCATCTGTTCACGGTTCCCCAACTATACAGCCATGGAGTATTGGAGTACTAAATACTAAGAATCATGAACACCTTATTTATTAAATTTCGCCAAAACTCAATCAAAAAATGCCACAAATATATTATTTTATGGAATTTTCAACACAACGATCTGTGCACACTCAGAGACAGACGACAACCCGATAGATGTCGACACTACCAGTTTCTGTGTGAAAAATAGTTCCAATATTAAGTTGAATTTTAATATAAGTTGCTAAATTCAGATACTTTATATCAGCCTACTTGTTTTAATTGTTCGTATATTTATAACACTGTCTTTAAAATTCTGTCATAATTAATGAAAGTAAATACGCGAACAGATACAAACTAAACCGAAAGTAGTATCGTACGTCATACGACGAAAAATGGCGTTAAGCAGTGCAAGTTTGGTTATACTTCCAAGATGTATACGCTGGAATTATGGCATTTTTGGAGTACAGTTTTGTAATCAATATTCAACTGCAGCACACACTTTAAGAGTGAACCAGCAAATCAAAGAAAAAAGGAAACGAGCCTTATTAGGTGGTGGTCAGAGTAGAATTGACGCTCAACATAAAAAGGTGCTGAATGATTTTAAAAAAATGTTTTATATATTGTGGTTATTTATGTAGCACTGGTGTTTCACTTTAGTGGAATTCATAATGTAGTTCTCAGACGCAAATTAATTTCGTTTTTTATAATGCACTAATTTACACAAGTTTTGGCGGAATATTTTTGCATAGCAGTCTGAAAGTTTCTTAACGTATGCGTGTTTGTTTTGCATTGTGCCTTGCCTAGTTGAAATTCAGTTCTTAAAACCTTCGTACCATATCACTGTAAGTTGAATGCAAACTGCTAATCTTTTTCGGCGGAATCGGCATTAGTAGTATATATGTTCAATGCCCCAGTATTGATTTTGTTTTATGATAGCGGTAGGAATCGAACCCGGGATTGTTCGGATGTCACACCAGCATTCTAACCACTAGACCACCAGATGGCCTTGGAGGTTGATGGTTGTGACTCTTGCTCATGGTACCCAATTATTTTTTCCAGGGTAAACTGACAGCTCGGGAAAGGGTGCATCTGTTATGTGACCCAGGAAGTTTTGTTGAATATGATATGTTGGTAGAACACACTTGCTCAGATTTTGGAATGGAAAAACAGAAGGTAAATTATCAGACTACTAACCACTAATATTGCAGTAGTTTTTTTAACAGTCTTAAAAGTCCTTGATTGGAATACTACTACATGGCATAACAATCCAAAAGACCATGTTTACACTCTACAACTGTGAAAACCTCATATACCACATTAAAACTTCTTGTTTATTATAACATTACTGTATAATAAAATATGCAAATAAAAGTTTATTAGGTTTTCAGTTAGTCACAATAGATTTCCATCTTTATACCAGTCTTGACAACAAAATCCAAATTGTTGGTTCAGTATTAATTATTATTAAGTATTATTTGTAAGTTTTGGAAATTTAAAATGTATGTTTATTGGAATGAGTAATTCAGTAATTAGTTAAATTTGTTTTGTTTTTAATGTAATAATTGAATTTGTGAGCTGTGTGGATGTGGTATTTACCCTGCATAAACCTTGAAATTATTAGGATTCAGTGACACTATGTCTAGTAATGTTTGCCTAGAACTTCCCAGTGGATATATTTACTTGCAATTATTAAACTAACTGCAATTATCTCTGTACTCAAATCTTATCAAATTTATTTCAGGGTATAAGGTTGAGTTGCATACAGTATACCACTGCTTCATTATACATTTCACAAATGATTTTAATTTAGTTATGAACTGATAGATACCGAATATTATCGCAAACAAGGTAATGAACTTTGGTTTTGAAAATAATTTTTGTTATTGTCTGTCTATTCAGTCAACATTCATTTATTGTTTGTTTGCTTCCCTTGTTTTATATAAAAAATTTGCTAAAATATTTAATTTATTTAAGTTACAAGTTTTGTATAGTTGTCATTTTGCACATTACTTTTATTCATTTACTTAGTTAAGACTGTAATCCCATCCATTACATGATTGCATGATACTCTGAAATTGTTATGTACCAAGTCCAGCACCAGCAAATGATGAAATAAAGGAGAAACATTTTAATAACTTATAAAAGGGCATTAACTTAAACCTGTTTGTCTCCTATTCTTGACATTCAAATGGAATATATTTTCTGCTTGTTTAGTATCCTGGTGACTCAGTCATCACAGGTCATGGGCTTATCAATGGACGAATAGCTTACATGTTTAGCCAGGACTTCACTGTGTTTGGAGGAAGTCTTTCCAGCATACATGCCAAGAAAATCTGCAAGGTAACGAATCACGTTCATGTCTGAATATGATGGAGCATTTTTATGCACATAAATAAATATTACCTCATTCATCTGTGTATGATGTGACATATGTTTAAGATTATGGATCAAGCCATGCTTGTTGGAGCTCCTGTTATTGGACTGAATGATTCTGGTGGTGCTCGCATCCAAGAAGGCGTTGAATCACTGGCTGGCTATGCTGATATATTTCTGAGAAATGTTTTGTCTTCAGGAGTCATTCCACAGGTACTCCTTTTATTCATGTTATAAATCAGCCAGCATAAGGAGTTGAATTTTTAGTGTGCCTTTATTTAAAGGAAGAATTCTCCTATCAGATATATGCAGTAGTAAATGTGTTGTAAATTTTCAGAGCATGAATTCAGCTACTGAAAATCAATTTCACCATTTAACATGCCAAGGACATTTATGTGTGTCTTTCATGTGGAACACAGAAGCCACGGTGGTCTAGCTGTTAGAACGCTGGCCTTGTAATCCAGGGGTCTCGGGTTCGATTCCCACGGTTCCCGAATTTATTACTTGTGTTGGGCAAGGCCGTGGTCTAGGCAACACAGAGTTTTCCTCCAGGGGCTTCCCCGGTTTCTCCGTGGCATCCCAACAATTACTCCATTCACACACAGAAGAAGGCAATGGCAAACCACTTCTGGATCATCTGCCAAGAACGTATATGAACAGGTCCCAGAAAAGGATGGAAGGATGGAAGGATGCTGTTCATATGGACCTGTCGTCAGACAGAACACTAAATAATAATAATAATGTGGAACACTCGATTTGCTCTTGAAAATAATTTAATAACTAATCACTGAAGTTCTGGGAAAGGTAGCACTCTTGAATTCTCTTCTTTCAGATTTCTCTCATCATGGGTCCCTGTGCTGGAGGTGCAGTATATTCTCCTGCAATGACAGACTTTACATTCATGGTAGAAGATACATCTTACCTTTTCATTACAGGACCTGATGTGGTTAAGGTATGCTTCACATTTTCAAATCTGTGACATGAAGTTAAAACGTGTTCGATTTAAAACACTAGTGGCTGATGCTATCAGCCCAGTTCTTTTTCAGGTATTAAACTTTTAAATGAGATATATTAGAATGTTTAGTTAGTTTAGTTCCTGTAACTCGTAAGTGGAGCATAGGGCTTCCTTTTGGAGGGTTCATAGTCTTTAAAGCGTACATTTAAGAGTAGTGAGTGACTAGTCCACTGACTCTGCACAAATTCTACTCACTCCTGATTTGACTGCCAGAGCCATCTAGTAGTGAAGCAGTGAGTCAGGAGAGACTTGGGTGAGAAATGGCTGCTGAATTTTGCTTACGAAACATCTCGTATCATGCTCTCAAGGTTCTTTTATGTGCCGTAAATCTACGACATGGGACCGCCGGTTTTACTTCCCCGCCGAAGGAAGTTGTGCTACGGATTTTTATCACAATTAAAAAATCTATTGACCTCGGCCAGGATTGAACTCACGAACCTTGGGTCCAGTGGCGAGCACGCTAACCACTAGTCCACCGAGGGTGACTATATTAGAATGGCCAGCGTTATATTATTTTAGAATGTGAGGTAGAGCAAAGAGTCGCTGTTTAATAACCTGTAAACATAATATTGTCTTGTGTGTTGACAGTCGGTAACAAATGAGAATGTGACCCAAGAAGAACTGGGAGGAGCAAAAACACATACAACAACATCAGGAGTAGCGCATAAAGCTTTCCATAATGATGTAGATGCTCTCCTGCAGTTGAGAAACTTCCTTGGATTCCTGCCTCTCTCAAACAAGGATCCTGCACCAATCAGAATTTGTGATGATCCATGGTATTGAAAAAACTGATATAATCCAGAATTAATTGATTTTAATCTTGGCTCAGAGACCAGCTATCCTGACTGAAGGTTTTCATAGTTTTCCTCAGTTCCTCAAGGCAACTGCCAAAGCCACAACCACTTCCTTCAACATGCTTCTCATCCATTATTTACCCATCCTCACATTCAACACTTGTTACTCCGAGCTACTGGAAAAGTATCGTTAAATAAAATGTAAATAAATTATATTCTTGTAATTACATTGAAAGTGAAACTGGTTCTTCTGACCATGTTCAGCTTATATTTGAATAAGGAATACTTAAAACATCATTTTCTGCATGCATAGGTAAAAATATGTAGACCTAAGACATTTTTTTACAAAATCATTTATTTATAAAATTAATGTTTTCTGGTAATTTTTCTAGGGACCGAGATGTACCAACTTTGGATACCATAATACCACAGGAAAGCACAGAAGCATATGACATGTTGGATGTCGTCATAAATGTCGTAGACGAGAGAGACTTTTTTGAAATTATGCCCAATTATGCTAAAAACATTATCATAGGTTTTGGAAGGATGAATGGTAGAACTGTAGGCATTGTTGGAAACCAACCAAAAAGTGCTGCAGGTAGGAAACTAAGGTTTTTACAACAGTATACATACCCTGCCTGGGCTACGTAAGACTCGACTCACACGAACCTTTACGTAAAGCCACCAAAAATAAATTATTCCGTCTGTGATTTCTTGAAATAAAATTCTGTAGAAACTTGGTACATAACATACATTTGCAGAATGTGCTGAGGTCTACAAATTTATTTGAAATGTTTTAGTCTGTTTATCAATAGCCATTTGATCCAGAAATTCAAAGCGGCATTTAAATATCCAGAATTGAACGTGTTACATTCTTGAGAAGTTGCTGCATGTTTTAAATGTGTTACAAACCTGCAGTTTATGAAACATGAATGTTCATAGCGTTTGTTTCTTTTTACTATAGGCTGTTTAGACATCAATTCGTCTGTTAAGGGAGCAAGGTTTGTGCGATTTTGTGATGCTTTCAACATTCCAATTATCACATTCGTGGATGTACCAGGTTTTCTGCCTGGCACAGGCCAGGAGCACAATGGCATCATACGTCATGGAGCTAAATTACTATATGCATTTGCAGAGGCAACAGTTCCAAAGATTACCGTCATTACTCGAAAGGTAAGTGCGATTTTATACCAAATGATGTTACCTTAAATCCTGCAAAGTATGACCGTGCTTTATTTTTAGGGATATGGCGGCGCATATGATGTGATGTCATCGAAACATTTACGAGGCGACGTTAATTATGCGTGGCCAACCGCTGAAGTGGCGGTAATGGGTGCCAAGGGTGCGACGACCATTTTATTTAAAGGAAAACCTGATGTCAGCAAGTATGAGGCAGAGTATGTTGAGAAATTTGGAAATCCATTTCCAGCTACTGTAAGAGGTATGTATTTATCCTCTCCTCTTTGAGGTATAATCCAATTAAAAATGTCATTATATACACAAACGCAATAAATATTTTACATGCATACAAGTAAAATTCATCACTAATAGAAATCTAGATACTATTTATTTCAGCAGGACTTAAGAGTGCAGTGGTTATCTGCTGTGAATGTCATCATATTGTGTATATTTTATTATGAAATTGACACTTTGCTTCTTCACCATCTTGCAGTTAATGCCCATATACAGTGAAATTAAAACTATGTAAGATTTGAGGTTTTCACAGCGGTGAGTATGAAGATTTCTGTCTTCTGGGTTGTTGCGCTGTGTAGTCTGGTCGATGCTAACCAACGTTTCAGATGAATCGCCCTGATGACGGAGGCAATATGACCTCTGAAACGTTGGTTAACATCGACCAGACTACACAGCGCAACAACCCAGAAGACAGAAATCTTCAAATTAAAACTAGTTTTTTGTGTGTGTGGAGGTTGTTGCTGATGTGAATGTCATAAATTATGGAGACAGAAATTTCTTTAACCCTACTAGTACTCAAGATGGCATACCTGGTTTTTTAAACATTTTATTTAAATGACCAGAGTCAACAAACCAGGCTTCAGAGGAAACTTTCGTCGTTGCTACCGTATTAGTACGGTGTTAAAATGTAACACAAATTACTGCACACGAACCCCTTCATGCATAAAGTGATGGATCCGGCAGCACTACTGAATTCTGTAGCCGTATCTCACCAGCGTAGATTGGTATGGCCGTAATTTCAGCTGTTTTGCTCGATGAGAACTTCTTGCAGTTGAACAATTCCTGTTTCAAAATTTTGCTACTAGTTGGTGTGTTGTCATCTTTGGTGCATGCTTCACATTGCTAAATGCTTCGTGATTGGCAGAGAATGATTTTAATGTGAAGTAAAGTTTAAGTATAAATATTCTACTCTGGTATATGCAAGTCTAGCAACCTGGGTCACCTTGACTTTACTGTCACAGGGGAGACTGGGACACTCTGTTACATAGGGGCGGACCTGCTTCTGATTTAATTTCTGTGCCGTAGAACGTAATCTGATTGAGTTGCATTTTAAATTGTACAACCTGAATGTCTTTGTTATAGCAAGAGTCATAAAGTAGATGTTCTAATGTGTGTTTCACAAAGTGTCAAAATAGGACAGAGCGTAATTGCCACATGTCAATCAAACGTGTGATATTTTCTTGTAAATCCAGTATACATTTTAACATAAAAATTGGGCACACGTAGTTTGACCAGTAAAGTAGTGTACCAAAATATACGTGTAATGAAAAGTGGCTGCGGCTTCAGATGAGATTGTTATCTGTTAACCACAGATTATTACAATACATTTTGTATGTATTCGTGTACTTCGTTTAATAGTAAAAATACGTACCTAAAATATACAACCTTTCAGGTTTTGTGGATGACATCATAGAACCAAGGACCACTCGCTGGAGGATCTGCCAAGATTTAGATTTGCTATCCACTAAGAACCTAACCAATCCACGTAAGAAACATGGCAATATTCCACTGTAGAAAGTAACCATATGACATCATTTTCAGTGCCTTTCAGTTTAAGATTTTCTTGGGAGTTGCTGAACAGCACTAAGTTCGTGAGATAGAATTAACTAGGTGTTGAGAAATGTGTTAACATTCCATTTTTATTAGAATTGAATTTTATATAGCATTTTGTACAGTGTTATAAAAATGTACATGCTCAAAAATACGTTGTCATTTGGTGGTATTTTAATGCCCAGACAAAATGGAAACATTGCTGCTTCAAAAGCAAAAAAAATGTTTTATAGCAATTTTAATGTATTTTTCGCGTACTGCCAACAAAATATTAAGTTTATTCACTTGCTTTTTGCCAAGTGATTAAGAGATGTTATTTTTTAACTGCTGTTTATAATCTGAAAGTGAGTTCAAAATGGTTTCTCCTTCGCCAAGAATGATGCATGTTTCACTTCAGGCAATACTGTATTACTGCATTAGTGAGATCTGTTGCTATAGTATTATCTAATGATGAATCTATAATAGTGCTCATAGGAAACTATTTTTGTAGATCATTTTAATTGTTGTTATGATATTAATGCACCCCATTTACACAAATATGAGACACTTTACCAGTAGCAAATATATAAAGAAAATAATTACTTATTTCAATACAATTTTTAGACCTAATTCTTCTTCAGCCTTTTTATAACAGACAATTTTAGGTTTTTCCCTGGTAAAACTTGTTCTTAAGTTATCTGCCTTTTGTCTGTTACATGCATTTCCTCACTGCCCTGCAATTAATTTTAAGTTTTCGTGATATGCCATTCAAGAGAACGAAGGAGTCTCTACTATGCAAGTTCCATATGCTTCCACGATGATCTTCCTTGGTCGCATTATATAATAAATTAAACATTAGTTTAATCCCTCAGCCACCACTACACTATAGAGCAGTACTGAAATTATCGTGTAGCGTACTGTTCAATATTTTGCCATATTTTGTAAACTATCGAGCAGAATTTCATGGATTTATATAGAAAAATTAATGAACGTACGTGCGCTATTTTCCTAAAATCTGTGATTTTTTTTATGAGAAGTGGAGCTTTCACCAAGTGAAGTCTAAATGAGAATTTGAAGATTTTTGTTTTAATGTAGAAAGCATATACATTATGGACTGGAACATGTAAAAAATGTTCAAAAAGTTTCATATGCCACTTCATTCCTCTTTTCCTTTCTGTTATTAGCCACGGCTTCCGATCTTTGGTATTTACATGTAACGCTGACAAGTTGTAATTGCACAAGTCCTTGATGGGTTTGAACAGTTTTAGTTGTCATTGAAATGTCAAGGAATGTGGAAATGAATGAGACAATTTTCATGTCTTTCCTTTACATGACCCAAATGCCATGAGGTCTGTAGCATCTGTTTAACCCTTCTTTCAATTTTTTTTTTTTTTTATGAAATCTGGGGCATTTTTCTGCATTACGCGGAGGGTTCCTGCTGCACTTGCTAAAGATTACGAATTAAAATAATTATCCATCCACAAGTTTCACAGCAAATGTTTAGGCTATCAGGTACATCAGTATTTGTCATTGTCACTTTTGGCCCTAGTATACGTCCCACAGGTAACCGCATGTCGACTCACAAGTTCAAATGATTTCGCCCTAAACTTGGCAGCCCAGTTTTATGTACTGTCTGAAATGGGAGTGCATTTCCACAAGGTAAGAGACTCGTCAACAGACTCATTTTCTCATGGCAGGTAAACTGGCAACATTTCAGTCGACTGTAAATTTTGAAAAGCTTTGGAGTTAAAGTGTAAGTGTCCTTGGTGCCATTTTCAAAAAAAAATGTAGAAATATAGAAATGAATTTAAATCTGTCTTGTGGCATCATTTGATTTATGACAGTTTCAACAAAGGCAGTCATATTAAAGTAAATCTTTATGGTGGGATTCTGCAGGATACCCATTAATTAGTATTTATATGTCAGGTGTAACATGTGATATATCTTCACCTGTCAGTGGTTGTGGTTCCTCGTACAAGATCTGGGCTTCAATGTTCAGCTCTGAATTAGTGTCCTCGTATGTTAGTCTCTGGACAGTGAAATCTACCTCATCAGATAATTAAGTGTCGTGAATGTTACTCACAGGTTTTTGTAGGCTGCTTTTTCAGTATGTGGTAATTTGGTTTGCTATAACTGAGTACCCACCTCCAGTTCACAAGTGATGACGATGCAGCTGGAGATATTTTGTCATTTTTCTTGTCTTCTTTTTATTTGTATTTATTCTTACACATAATCCATGTTAACTAACTTCGTGCTTGGATATGACAGCAGGAGGCATTAAGGCCAGTAGAACATGCTGCAGTTGATATAGTGTCAGTGTCTGTCAACAGAGAGAGCTATGTGAACATTTTCGCGATGCTGCCGACAGCGTACCCTCGTGAATAAACTGCTGTAGAGGCGGCAGTGGGCAGGTACACAGAACCAGCTTGAGGTGTTAATGAGCGCACCTACCATTAACACTTCAAAAAACTAGACCCTGTAAAATAAATAACATTGAGTCTATGTAAATATTCAATATTAGTGGTGATTCTTTATTCCAGACCTTGAAATGTATGTAATCACAAAACATACACAAGTAGCAGTAATCCCATTACAGAAAGGAAAATTTAGACTTGTTTTCTTTACAATATTGAGTCTATTACTCATACAAACAAAGTTCAGTATTCATTACCAATGAATAAGAGAGTAATGGAAGTCTTGACATTACAAAACCCCAAAAAATAAACAACATTCCACTTGATACCTTTGCACTGCATCGGTGAACAAACATGTTTTTTTAGTAAAGAAAGGTGCTTATCAGACCAAATATATGGGTGTTTCTTTTCACTGATTAAAAATCCATAAAAAGTATGCAAGAAAAATACTGGGGCAGTACAAAAGGAAACTTAAATATGCTCTGAATAACTTTTATTATTCCATGACCTCGCAAGAAAGAAAAATTGCAGTAGCACATCAGAGTATATACTGAGAACGACCCGTTCTTCAGGTGCCTGAGCACTGCGGGTCCAAACTTTTCGTTGGCATGATCTATAGACATTTTGGTAGGACTCCTTGGATGAGGGATTGGCCCGTCGCAAGGCCTCTACCTGTGCACAGGAAGGCACGACACAGAAAAACGCGAACAGACATCCATGGCTTAAGTGGGATTCGGACTCACGGTCCCAGTGACCAAGCGGCGCAAGGCCCACGCCTCAGACCGCGCGGCCACTGCAGACCCCAATCAGAGACATTCAAATGACTGACTGCACACCTACACAGAATAGTTATCTACGTACCTGCCCCCATATTTTAATGTCTTGATGGACCACAACTGCAATTTCAATTAAGTATTACAGAGAAGCAAGTTTAAATGTGTATATAATTGATAATATGTTTAAATACATAAATAATAATTTCCACATTCATGTCACTTGATGTTGAAATTAAAGACAAAGGACTGCAGGCTAAGTAATGCGAACTTTACTCACTTGAGAGATGCTGCAGAACTTGGTTAAGTGTAGCTCCACTGTTTCATTATGGACTTTGTGCCTTCCAGTTGCTGATTTATTTGTTGACAAAAACTGTCAGATTTTCATGACAGTCTTCATTGTTATAATCTTCTTTTCCATGGAATTACAAGATGTGTTACCATCACTGGTGTTGCATGTTCCAAAGAAGAAGCAACCATATACAGTGAAATGTCCATTTAAGGTTTCTTTGGCGAGCGTGAATGTGAGCGCTAAGACTCTGGAAAATCTTGAATGGCGGAAATTTGTGCATGATTTGGTTTGAGGCAACTGAAATGGAACAATAAGCGATGGGGAATCCTTGAATCCAGGAACATTAAATGGGGGTTCCGCTGTATATGCACGATGGTGTTACAAAGGGAGCTAGAGATTTTGTTGCTCCCTGTGCCTGTACTGATTTGTGTGTTATTGATCATTGAGATTGGTCAGGAAGAATGAGGGTGCTTGTTACTGAATGAGATTAAAAAGATGACCATTTTTAAAATGTATTTGATGTACCTGTATGAAATTTTTATTTCACATAATTGTAGAGAAAAAGAGATCTGTATTTTTGTTATATATCTTAAAATTAAATATAGAATGTATTTTAAGACTATTTCTTCATGACTGTTTTATATTTTCCCAAAATGTTCACATTGCTTCACACATGTATTAAACTTTATTATTGTGGTAGCTGAACCTCTAGCGTACTAACACTTGGACTGGACTTGCAACAATTTATCTTTACTTGAAGTTAAAAGCACAAAGTAAGGTTCAGTTACGAATATATTAATTATATGCATTAATAATCTTTTTATCGATCAACTCGACTGTTCGGCTATCATTGCAAATACAGGCTTGTATGAGGCAGCTTAAAAACTATTTTGAAGATGATAATGGCATAAATCATTATATCATCTTAAAGGACCATATCCTGTATAGGACAATAACTTAATACTTTCTTAAATTTCTACAACTCTTACTTTTGTAAGATTATATCACAGACTACATCTACCTAAAATGCAAACCTATGAAAGAAACTTCTTTCTTACAAGAAGCAAATTACATAGAAACTTGTTCTCTTGGCCTTATTTTAGTATCCTCTTAAAAATACTGAATGGTGAGGTTTCAAAACGGCCACAGAAGAAGACAAATTTCTATTGTACGCAGTTCTATACTAATTTCTGAACAAGGAAGGACTTTTAGATTAATATCTGAAGTCCAGTCATTGAATATTCTGTGTTTTTGTTTATACTGAAATATCAGCACAAGCTCCAGGTGTTCCTGTCCTTGCATGTATTCTGATAAACAGTAATCTGGGACCAGAAAGTAACTACATGCACAATTCAAGGTCATCCACTAGTAAAAACAGATCTGAGACTGTCACTTTAAATTATTTAACAATGGCATATTGACATTACAAGATTCTGTTTGGACATATTCACTGTCTGCTGTTTACAAATTCTGCTAATATAAAATTAAAAATCTAAACTCTTCATGAATGGGCCCAGAGAAAATAAATTGCAATTTTTAACAAGCTATTAGAAATGGAACTTTTTGTTCTAAAAGAATCACCATGAAGATGTATGGGGAGTGGAGGTATAGTTCCATACATTAGGGTATATATATATAGGAGACAACTACATAACGCAGTCACATCAGAGCCCTGATGATGGGGGACAGCGACGGTCCCTGAAACGTCGGTTTTATTGTTTAACCATTTCACACGGCTGATCGCCCGAGAAGATTTTGTTGAGTCCATACATTAACTTAGAATTAGGTCAGCTTCATGCTCCAGCTGGTTTATCCCCAGGGAGAGAGCCCTTGATACCCGTTAGCTAGCAGCCTGGTTGGACCCTAAATGCCGTGACGTTTATCATGACCTGTGGTTGTTCCTTCCAGGTCCCAGACCTGAATCAGTGATTTTCCATATGTGAGAATACCTCAAAGAAAAATCATATAAAATGACTAACCAAAACACATTTTTTAAACAGTAGCTTGAATAATGCAAGCAGGCCTGTAATTTACATCTAAGAACAGTTTAAAAAACCAGTGAGTAGTGTGCAGGTAGCGTTACTAATTCCTATCTTACAATAAGTTACATTCATTCACGTAGTTTGGCCGGTCAGTGTTCACTCGGTACAAGGAATTTCCTGTGTATGTTTAAGTATAATTAGTTTTCAGACTAAAGTACGACTTTCATGACCCCAACTAATAATTCTGCTTGCAAAAAACTTCTTTACTTTTCCATGTTTCCAAGATAAAAAGCCACCATTGCACTTTTATAGAACCAACGACAAATTAAAAACACCCGCTAAAAAGTACTTAAAGAGAGTCGATGGTACCTGCACCTTGTCGTGGTCGTGGGGCTTGAGGACCTCAGTGGCGGTAGCATAGCTATTGGTAGGGCTTCCCTAGGGGCAGAGGTCAGACTAAGACAGGTACCCTGGTCCTCCAGGTTGGGGGTTAGTCGCAAGGCTAACAACCCTGCACCGTAAAAAGGAAGATGTTTCGAAACCTCAATCAAAGCCTCGGACAGACAGACCTAACAGAGGACTGAATGGAAGAGGAGAATTGAGGAGGCCATGGACCGAATACGGACCGGAGAGCCATAGAAGAAGAAGAACAGAAACTTTAATTTGTTGACTTGACTATCTTTAAATATATTTTAGCAAATTAAAGTTTCTGTATTAAAAGCAGTATGGTGATGAATCACGGATCAACAAATTGCGATTTCATAAATTAAAAGAAAGGATTATGATATCGCAGAAGAACCAAGAACCTCCATTTTCGAAGTTCATTAGTCTACTGCCTAACACTGAACATAGAAGCAGTTGGTTGAATTTAAAATGGTTAACTTTCTTCCATAAAAATGCATATGGACGATAAAAACAGAATTTAATTTCACTAAACTTCTTTCCAATTGTGATGTTCCAAAATATCTCTCTCTCTCTCCTTGATCTCTCACTGCCATGTGCAATATTTGTACTTTAAATGAGACAAAATTTTCATTTCTTGCACCCGATTGTGCCAATGAACTGCAGGATCAGTTGATTTTTTTATAGAAGTGTTTCCGAATTATATTACAGGAGCAAAAGATCCTCAACCGCTGATTTTGCATTGTGGTCTTTTGTGTTAAGATCCTGCGCAGTTTTAAATTATTGTCTGCACCTCTGTTTACCATAAAGAGGGGGGCAGCATGTTCCTCACAGACTGTGGTGTCATAACTCAGAATACTAATCCGAATTTTCACTTCCAGAAAACCTCAGATCTCATAACTTCTAAGTAATACGCTACATAAAATTTCACCTAGAATTCTGTGAAGTATTTTCACTGTTGCGGCTTTACGCCTCTATCACGTTCTTAGACGTTAAAAGAATAATGTGTGAAGCCGAACCGCAAGGATTTGGTGACTGAACAGGAACTAAATTATGAAGATTTCCGTCTTCTGGGTTGTTGCGCTGTGTAGTCTGGTCGATGTTTACCGTTTCAGAGGTCATACTGAATCCGTCATCAGGACGTTGGTAAACATCAACCAGACTACACAACGCAACAACTCAGAAGACAGAAATCTTCATACTCACAGCTGTGAAAACCTCAAATCTTACAACTAAATTATGCTTCTGAGCTGCTTCAAAGCATTCAACAATAACATGTATGGTACAAACCTAATTTTTGAGTAATTTAATTCTTTCTGTGAAGTTTCTATCTCTGTATTTTCGTGTTAGTTCAATTGAAAACGAATTTTATTCAAAGTATCAAAGCATTTCCTTTCAGTTTTATATTTTATGATAGATAAGAATGGTAGTGAGACTTGTTCATGCAGAAGAGCAAAGCGACAATTAATTATTATTGCTTCATATAAATCACGTATATTACATTATTATTTATTATTCCGCCTTTACACTTCCAAGTCTACGTCTGATTTTGTTTTAAGTTGCGAATTTGACGCAGTCATTTAAATAACATGAAAATAAAAACATTTGTTTTGATGTTGGTTTACGTCTTACTTCACCGTGAAGAATAATCAAATGCTTCTCCGCAGTCTCAGCGCTGCTGTGTGCATGTTTCCTACTCACGAACTCAGCAAGCTACTTTGTATAAATATAGTCGACTTGTGAGATCGGTACTGGCATTGCCTAGTCTCTAATCAAGACGAAACTACTAAAATGGAATCAGAAAGCATTCCATAACTATCTTATGTACAACCGGTTATCTCATCAGATAAAATTTTCGCCAGGCAGGAAGGTAAGAGCCCCGTGGCATTTCTCACCGAGATTTCTGTGTGACCACATTCGCACAGACCGTACTCGTTTTGTCAACGCGAAGAACACCGGAATTCAGAAGTCTTCAAACAACTTCTGTTCCATCTCTCCAACGCTTGGTGCCGACTTCCAGTCGGCTTCAGGGTAGTCGTCAAAATTTCTCGTATCTCCGTCAAAAGTTACTCGAGGAAGTATTGGAGGCTGAAATCACAGAAATTAGTTTTGTCAATGATTGGCGTGGCAGAGAGGATGCTTATGCGCAGGAACATAGCAAATATTTCTAAAATTACCTTCAGTTTTCTGCCGTAGACATCTTGCCACTCCATTCCTTTGAACCACCTGTGCCTTTTAACGTCCTCTGGTCCATTCTGAAATAACATAACGACCATGATCGTTGCTGTTGTTGTCGTTATTATTGCCGTGTTCACGAGAGCCCACCAGTGGACTCTGTCCTGAGCTACATGAATCTAGTATATGCCCTCATACTCGATTTCTTCTTCTTTATTACGCCGTCTCCTTTGCAGGAGGTTGGCGACATATTACGAACAGGATCCTTCCATCCTTTTCTCGAACTGGGTCCTGTTCATAAATGTTTTTTAGGCATTGCCATTGCCTTCTTCTGTGTGTATGGAGTATGGAGAAACCGGGGAAGCCTCGGAGGAAAACTCCGTGTTGCCTAGGCCACGGCCTTGCCCAACACAAGTTATAAATTCGGGCACCGCCGGGAATCGAACCCGGGACCCCAGGATTACAAGGCCAGCGAATACTCGTTTTACTTAGGATCTATTTTAATATTACCTCTCAATTTTGAATAAGTGTCAATGCTTTCAAAATTTTATGAACACAATGTTCTATGCCTCATCCCCACTATGCATGCTACTTGTTCTGCCTACTTCATCCTCCATGAGTTAATCTCAGTACAATATTAGATGATGATCACAAATCATAAATTTGTTCATTGTATAAATTTCTCTATAATTTTGAAAAATTCATAAAATTGAATTTAATAATAACGAAGAATAACCACGTACTTAACGCAGAGAAGTGCATGGGGAACAATAAATATTTTGTAAAAATAATTGCTGTCCAACTTCGTACAGAACTTACCTTCATATTTCCCAGCCTTTTTGTTCTGTCCTGGACTAGTAACTTTTTTATGAGATCTTTGGCTACTGGATCCAGATGTCGTGGCCATTCGATCTTTCCCGCCAAAATCTTTTCATAGATTCCAAACGGATTGTCATCGAAAAATGGTGGGTATCCAGCCAACATTTCGTATATTAGAACACCTAAAAGCATAAAGTTATTCCATTGTGTATATCAGTATATAATTTATAATAGTAGTAGCTGTAATTTTATTTAATCCATGGCGTATCAGCCCTCTGAGAGCCAAAGCCGACTAGCTGGCTGCTGGCATCACGTTCACATGCCTAAGCAGAGGTGAACGATCATCCAACCAAATACAGAGTGCTGTGTGGTCAGCACGACGAACCCCCAGCCATTGCTAGTTTCCATGACTGGATTACGATACCCATTATAGCTCCCCAGTTTCCTCACGATGCTGGGTTTTCACCGGTCGAAAGCTCATGAGAAAATTTCTTCTCCCCCGAGACTCGAACCAGCGCGCATTCCGTATCGCCGGTCCGAAGCATGATGCCTCAGACCGCGCGGGACTTGTAGCTGTAATAGCTGTAGTAGAAATTTTCTTATTTTTATGAAAGTGAGTTGTAGCAATTATAGTGCTGACATATTTCCTTTCATGAAAGTGACAATTTTTAATGAATAACTTCTTTTTTCTTCTAAAAACTGACAAAAAAAATTTTCATGAGAGGAACCTGTTAATTTACTATTACAAAATGGTTTAGGGGATCGTAACTTGCCTTCAGCCGCCTGACGACGTTCACACTGTTCATTGAATACGATGTTTAAGTAACAAAATAACAGTGAATCGCAGTTAAGATTACAATACTCACCCAAGGCCCACCAGTCAACAGCTTTGTTGTGACCTTTTGACTGGATAATTTCTGGCGCTAGATATTCTGGTGTTCCACACAATGTCCATGTCCTTAAAATAGATATTTGAAACAGTCATATTCATTTTTTCGTATGCAGTTTTAATATTAATGCAAAGAACGGAGAATCAGAAATATTTTTAGTCTGAAGATCGCTGTCTTCTGGGTTGTTGCTCCGCGTAGTCTGGTAGATTTTCGCCAACGTTTCAGAGGTCATACTGCCTCCGTCCACGGCGCAACAACCCAGAAGACAGCGATCTTCAGACTGACCGCTGTGAAATCCTCAGATCCTACGTTTTTAATCTTGTGGGGTGAGCTCCAGTGAATGGCATTGGAGATACGGACAGTTCAGAAAACGGATGACCTCTCTTAAAGTTTGAAGAATTGCATGGACTGGATTAAATGGAAAGACTAATGTAACTTCCTCCAGGTCTTGATTTCAAGCACTAAATAACATGTAATAATTGCAGAAAACTCCTCATTATTTGTAAATGAGAACAGAAAATTAATAATCACAAGAAAAATAGAATTTAATTTTGAGTAGCAAAGATATGAGACGTGAGAAACCCTGATGAAACTAGAAAACGTTTTTTCTTCTAAAAGAAGTAAAATGAACTGAACCTTATGAATGCATGTTGTTACGTAATTATTTTCTCAACCAGTCATTAATAATTTATTAGTTAGTTGCTGCTTTTTTTGATCATTTATTATAATTGCTCTTTACACACAATTAATTTGCCCACGAGTAATGAAATGTTGAAAAGCGGATTCTGTAAAAATATTTGGTATTAACGAAGGTGATATCCACCGCATTCTACGCCCTAAACATTCATATTACACCTGCTTTTGGCCAGTTACAAAACCTACATATAATAAATATACAATCTGCTGGTGGTCACTTGAACATTTATTTACCTGTCTGTGAGTTTCTTGGCAAAACCAAAATCCGTGATCTTCAAGTGGCCATCCCTATCAAGTAAAAGATTTTCTGGTTTCAGGTCCCTGTAGACAACAGACTGCGCGTGCAAGTACTCTAGGGCAAGTACTATTTCTGCTGTGTAGAAATTTGCTATAAAATGAAAATAAAAGATCACAGGTAATAAAATATATTTATAATTTGAGAATTTTGTGCATATGGGTAGGGTTTGTCGTAATGAAGAGGATGGTACCAACTGTATTCACCAAACAATAAACACATACGCTCGGTGTATCTAAAAATGCTGTTTTCTTACCAGTGCTAGTACCGAACCTCCCGGCATTCCGTAAGTATGAAAACAGCTCACCACCACACACGTAGTCAAAGAGCATGTACAAGTACGTAGAGTCTCTGTAGTGCCACCGCCTTGAAAAAAAACATTAACAATACCGTTATAATAAAATGTTATACTTAGCAACAATAACAGGAAAATAAATCAGAAATCTAACCATAATATTTTATAATTGAATTATTCATACTCTAGTGTCAGCAAAGAACACCTTGAGGGCCTGTCCATGTATGTATGTCTGTCTGTCGCAGCTTTCCGAGAAGACAGGCAACCTGCATGGTCAGGGGTCATTGATGTGAAACAACAAGAACTGAGATCCGTCTGTTGCAACACATTTTTTAGTAAAAATGACCTCGAATCACATTAATGCAACAATGACCTACGTGATATGGCGTGAAGAACATCTTGGAAATGTCTGTGCACTTCAAGAGTACGCATTTCCAACGTTGTTAAATGTGGAAATGTATTACATATGTGAAATGGAAACATCGTTCTATCTCAATTGACGTCAACATTACTGCATTCAATTCTTAACTGAGAATGAAATGACTTTCTTTACTTTCGTGTTGAAGGATATATATCATCCAGTGCGTGGACAAAATAGTAAAAAAATTGTAACGTCAATTTTATTTTTAGTGTAGAAAAGTACAGTGCACATAAGCGAACACAAAATTAATGGTGTAATGGTTCCCCCCCACCAAATATAAATATCATAATGTACACCTGCTTGAGACAAAGGCCTTCACAAGCGTTTAAAAGTAAAATTTTTGTTCAAGGTTCACACTAATTAGGCCAATTAAATTATGGCAACAAAAAATAGAGCTTCTGGCACTGTGGAAATAACCATCGTGGGTGTACTTTGCTGTCTGTGGACGTGCTGCTGGTGTTTTGTAGACCCGCAAGTAACTAATTTTTCCCACTGTACTATACCCCTACCAGAACGATGCGTTTGTGAGTTGTGTCTGAGGCGAGTTCAGACTATAGTCGGTCTACAGCTCGTGCAGCTACAGAGACGTTTGCCAGCGTCCATAGTGACAACGAAGAAGCCCACAAACCAGATCTGAACAAAGCCGCCAAAATCACACTGCAGCCGGAGGCTAAGACTGAAATTTTATAATTTTACCCGACCCAGCCGGAGCCCGAAGTTTACCTTCAAATATGTTACCCGCACTCGACCGAAGCCCGACTTCCTTTTATTCCAGCCCGAATGAAGCCCGGTCTATTTATATCTGCCTTGACTATCGTAACATTATTAATACATATTCACTTTAATGTATAAATGCCAGTAATCCATGAATGACTTATTTAAGGACTCTGTAAAATATATCACGTTATTTTTGGCGTTTGTAAAACGGTTTAAAGATACCGGATGCCAAGTTTGTAAGATGTTATCTGAAATTATTTCTGGTAGAGGGCACCCACAAAAATCCACGAGAAAAAAGATTTGTTTCGGAAGCCCGACTGTATCACGAGCATAAAATGTGCGCGCAGCTACAAATAACACTTTCACCTCTACAAGGAGGAGCAGTCAGGCCGCACCCTGCCACATGGATACTCATTTACCTCGAAGCACTCACTAGTCCTGTGTAGTTTCTGTATTCTTCACCTGAGAGACTAATCGATATTTTAGTCTCGAAATGTATGCCGACTTCTTTACGTTGCTCTGACAGATGCTGCCAGTATACTCACAGATTAACAATGAAGGGATGACGTATTTCTTGCAAAATATTCTTCTCGTTCTTTACATGCTCTACTTGTTTCAGTCTAATAACATCGCTTATGGCCAGGATCTTCATCGCTCCATACTTCTTTGTAGATTTCTCGCGGCAAAGACACACACGTCCAAAAGTGCCCGTTCCTGCAACAATAAAAGAGTAACATAACCATGCAGATCAAACTTGGTTAAAATGTAGCCAAGTACGTTTAAAAAGGCCACGAATGTATCGCTGTGCAGTGGAAGAGCCATTCCACATCCGGCAATGCTTAATGACATTTTTATAGGCTACATGCTTATATTCATTCACTACATAGAGAACCTATTGCAAAAAGGCTGAGGAAAATTATAGCAAATTATTTTCTCTTTGATTCATTACCCTATAAGTGTACATATTTCTGCCTGGGAAACTCTGCTGGGTGCATCTGCTACATAGATTCCCCCACAGCAGGTTCCTCGGAAATGTTGAAAACCACCTAACAAGATTACACCACATCGTAAGCCAGGGGACCACAATCTACAACACTTCAAACCAGTGTCCGACAGGACTGTAAGAACTCCCGTGCTTTCGCTGACACAGAGACACATGAGGCAAACAACTATTTTACTTGAGGATGGCTTGTCTTCTTGACTGTTGCGCCGTATAGTCTGGTAGAAGTTTACCGACGTTTCAGAGGTCCTTGCTGCCTCCATCATCAGGGTGATTCGCCACGACAGATAAAATTACAGGAAAATGGAATTTCGTATCATTCACTAAATATTATTACTGACATCGAATTAAAAAAACAATTACATGGGCTGGACATACAGCAGGCACAGGGGACATGAGAATATGTACACAATTTTGTTCCGAAAACTTGAAGAGAAGAGGTAACTTGGAAAACTGACTCGTAGGTGGACGGACAATGTTGAAATGAAACTTACAGAAATATAATATGATAGTGTGTACTGCAATCATCTGCTTCGGGATGGAGAATCTTGACTAGCTGAACTACTATTAGCTTTTCAAGGAAGACTCTGATATAGGCATTGTAGTTAGTTAATGTTTCGTCTTTTCTTTTTGCGAACTGGACGGAACAGTGAGAGGTCTAAAAATAAAATTTGAGAGACAAGATAGTGATTCCCAAGCGCAATATAGCCAGCCTCTCTCAAGTTCTTGGCTGGATTTGATACCGGAGATCTCTTCAGACATGGTCCTGATGCTGCAGAGGGTGGAGTCTGCGATTCATATTACCGCACTAAGTGGAAAGATATTTACTTTTTCTCTTTCGTACAAACCGAAGCAGCAATTCTACTCATACAACAAATGAAGCGTAGACTATTTATAGTACATCGTACATTAAAGCACGACAAAAATAACTGGAAAGTACAGCACAGACCATTTTTAAAATACAACGTCACTCGTAAGAATTTATTTTCTCATTTAATATCATTCAACAGCCTTCACAGACTAGAACAGGTCTTTGAAACCAGCATAAATTGAAAGCAGTGTATTTTCACAACCCTGTTTACTCGTCTCAGAGCACTTGTAATATTTCAATGTAAATTAATTTAAGTGTGAGAGCTAAGAGCCTATAAATTTGTGAGAATCGCTCCGGTTAGTCACACAGTTTAAAATATGACAATCACACCGCCATTTTCTTGTGGCAGTTAAGAGGTAATCCACCCTGTGCACGTTCAGTTACAATTATTAAACTCACGATATTATCATTTTCGCTTTGTCACGATCACAGACTGTACCACAGGAGCACGAAGCACCAGAAAGATTGTAGACTTATCAACCAAAATCGCTGTTTCAAAAAGTCTGTGAACACAGCAAAATACCTGGACAACATGCGTACATCTATTAGTGTGACAAACCTCTTCACGGTAGTAAGTAATGATATTCGACTGTACATCATTCTCTAATGGTAGATTCAGAAGGCTCAACACTGATAACACCCGCCACTGGGGAGATCTAGAGCCGCCTCCATCTCCATTTCACCCTCAAAATAGTCTTCCTACTATATTTCTCGTTTTCCCCGGCAAACCTTCTTGTTCGTCCCCTTTGTTTTTAGTATCCGAAACCGAAACGTAAAGTAAATTAAGCACCTGTTTCGACTCTATGTAGTAACGTCCTTAAATCTGTGTCAAGAAAACAATGGAGTCTCTCCGAAAGTGCTGCCAAATCTTTTGTCGCGACGATTGATAAAATCACTGAAAAATACTGTCACTGGACCTACATCACAACTCATTTTCAGGCTCTGAACACGAGACAGTCACGTTCGCACTAACTCACTACGCTTGTCGAGTATTTCACACAACGTCACGACAAAAATTGCTGATTTAACGCGCAAGCCCTGTAACTCACGAGAAATGATGGATTTGTACATTAAAATTAGCCAAGGGTGTGTTTACCGTAACAGGTGTTGAGAAGTACGTCATGCTTTTTAAGAAGTTGGCACTGAGAAATGCTGTAATGTGCAAGCAAGTCTCAACTTGATAGATGACTCTTTTGTCTGAAGCGTCTGTGATTAAAATCCGACCGTGACATCCGTACTAATCCGACAGACTTTTGCTATTTACATCCAAATCTACCTTTGTTCCAGTCACAACGTGTTTATAGCATCAAATCTACTTTAAATGAAGACGAATGAGTGTAACCGAGATAAAAATATTTAACGAGGCCTACCTCTACGTACCAGAGACGCTGATAGTCACCCAGGTACCCTATACGAGCTCGTAAATTAAGTGGAGGCGTAGTCACCATGACGTGGAGCGCAGGATGGACGAGACGACCTCCATACGTGAAGGGAAGCCACGAATATAAACAATGATGGAAAATTAATTGGTTCAAAACAGTGACCCAACATTCTTGCTCACAGATGCTCGATGTGGTTGATGCTTCATGTGAATGCAGTCTCGTCTCTGACTCTGCGTAATCATTGACGTCGCTTCACGAATTGTCTCGCAGCTCTTGTAAGGATTCAGATAAGGACCACAAACTTTGTCCTTGATGTACACGCAGAAACAAAAATCAAGAAGCGTGAGTTCCGCGGCCGTGGGGAGACAGAATGCGTGATGTGGTAATGAGCGTCGATGAAGCTTGGCTCGTAACATGAATATGCGATGAAACTGCGTTCAAATGAGGGGTATGCCGCATAATCCTGGCAGCCACATCGAACACTGAACGCAGGGCCGCTGATGAGGAGCAATTTCTTCTATTCGTGGCCGCGGTGAATAAAGCACTCACGACATCCGACAATGGGTGGTCCTCCAGCTTTTGTGTTGGCCTTGACCAATAACGCTTAATACAAGAACTAGTATGTTTCAGATTGTCCTATAACATCCATTTTACGGCTAATAAATTTATTTTTCTGAACTTCGTTACTGCGGACTTGGAGCGAGGTGGGAAACTGGGTGTGCAAGAGAGATGGGTACATGATTGGTTTTGTTATACCCACGTTTACACACACACACACACACACACACATTACATTCCGCACGGAACATATATACATGCAAGCATGCATTACATTCCATACGTAACATTCTTACATTCTTAGGCTCCCTGCCATAAACACAGGCCTACAAACATTTACATTCACACGAACACACAACCTTACACACCTTCATACACGAGCGGACACGCTTCTGGATTAGAATATTATAAAGAGGCCTACGTCATACACAGAGACATGGGGACCGATAGATTTTCTGCCCATTTAATAATTTGCATGGAGAGACTGAGGAAAACCATGGGAAACATCATTCAACACAGACGGTCTCCGGGCCGAGACCTGAACTTGAGACCTTCCGAGTATGAAGTAGGCACGCCGCTCACACTGATGACTCTTTACCAAGTTAACGAGTCTCTGAATGAACGTCAATGCAGGTTCATAACATTCACAGTTTGTCCTCAAGCCTGGCCTTATACACGCATTCTTCAATCAAATATTTGAGTCGAGTAGTTAACTCACGTAATGGAACTACAGCGATAGTGCGAAAAAGAAAATACGATTAAGACACAAGAAATTGTCTTCTGTTCTTCTTCTAGCGACTTTTCCGTTTCATACGAGCTGATGGGAGATACACAAGTGAACAAAAACAAACCACAGAACAAATCAACAAAGAAACAAAACAAACGAATAAATAATTTGGGAAAGAAGCAACGAAAGGAGGGAAAGACAGAGTATCAGAGAAAGGTATAGAAGATGAGTTACAGAAAGTGGGAAGAAACAAAGTAAAGTACAGTAAGTAAAAAGAAACAGACAGGAAAACAAGGAACGAAATGTAGAAAGTTGAAGAAATGTCAAATGAATGTAAGAAGGATGGCGAGAGATGTATGGAAAACAAAGACAGAACAGAAGAAAAGGCAGGTGCGCAAGTTTGAGTGCACGACGCCCTCAAGTGCGTGGCAGATCTTCTTTTGTTTACACAGAAAAAGGAACGCGTGTCGCTTGTGCTTTCCGCATAGAAATCACGTAAAAACAGGAAAAAGAAGTAGATGAAAGACAGAAATCCTGCTCTCTGCTCTGTCTTCTCCTCCTAAACTTTAGTTTTTGGTCGCTCTGTCAATATTGCATATGTTAAGTCGGGAACTGATATGACTTATGAAACACGCCACTGTTGAACAGCTGTACTATCTTTCAGAAGCTCGATGGATTCGCTAATCCACTTGAGTTTGAAGTGGACATGCTCTGAAGATGATATTGAAGGTCAGTGCTGAAATCACTGACGGACAAGGTCAGAGTGAAGTGCGGAGGTCCAGATACAGTACGTGCAAGTGAGATGCTTCAAGCGAGCATAAGAAACACATTTCTCACAGACAGGCACTTCATGTTCCTCTGCTTTATTTCGGCGTACTGCAGAGTCTCAAATCTCGTGATTGAAACACAGCAGAATATTTTGATCTACAGAAGAGACTTTGAAGGTTTAAACAGCATAAACGCTATTTCTAAAATCAAACGGAACTTATAATGTTTAAAATGTGAACGAAATGCATTCATGCACAAAGCAAGAACAGTTGAGGAACATTTTGTACAAAAGAGAAGTGTTACACTTCACATTTTCTAATACATCCTATTGTTAATAATTATTTTTTAGATGACAGGAATGGAATTGAATGTGGGCAACAGATGAAGAATGTACTCTAAATTCATTTAGGAGCCGATTACAACAATTATAATAGGCCTATGCGAGAGTTTTTCAATAAAACGAAATTTCGTATGCAGATATCACAAAGCAAGCACAAAGGGGCAACCAACAGCCATCTTAAATGAAGGTTACATTACCTTTTGATTAAGGGACTCAGACCTAATGACAGCGAGCTGGGGGAAGGGGGAGCAAATACATCATTAGATAAACCGAAATTCTGTGATCTTGGCGAGAAAAGGGGAAGAAGGCTAAGAAGAAGAGAAGGGAAGGAAAAAAGAAAAGGAGGAGGAAACAGAAACAGAACTTACAAACTAAAAAAAACTCTGGGATTCCCGGTCGAGAAATCCTATTTTATTTGGCACTGTCCCACGGGAGAGACTGCACTACTAACATACGTCACCGTAAGTGGAATCGAGTGCCAAGTGCCGCTTCTGTAACCGATATTAATTCTCTGACCTATTAAATTACAGAAACCTTCATTTATCAGTTGGCTCGCAATGATATGGGCCCACGTTTCTATGTGAACCAGCGTGCAGAGGAGGAAAGACTATTTGCCGCCAAAAGCTTGATTTAAGGATGACCCAACACTGGCTATACATGTTCGCCAGATAACTAAAATACACTTGAGTTGGACGGAGAATTCAGATTACACACAAACATCCAAACTTATAACAAACATTTGTTTTATCTGCCACTTTATTTCTTTTCTCACTTTGTCCTCCCACTGCCATCATTATTTATTTTAACCGTCTCCTTTCTTGTATGCCTCTTTATTCTACTCTCCTTTCTCAGACACGACACGCTTATTATCTGATATTACGACCGAGCTACTCCTGTTCATCTTCGTTGGCGTAACGCCGGAGCGCGGGTAATTCGCAATAACGTTAGGCCGACCCTGTTTAAAATCTTCGTTTTATACTCTTGCAAGTTAAATATATTCGTATAATTCAAATAATGTTTCTTAATGCAGAACTTAAGAAGTTCGAAATCGTGTTTCCAGTGGCGTCATTAACTGTAAGCAGCGTACCTGTTGTTTTGTATGGGTGTGAAACTTGGCATCTCACATTAAGGCAAAAAAGAAAATAATATATTATGGATGCTGAAGAGAATATATGGACCTGGAAAGATAAAGAGACAAGAGAAAACTCAATAATGAGGAGCTCTATAATTTGTAATATTCACTATACAAACTTATTTTTTTAAAGATTAGATGGCATTAGCTATGCTGACTTTGTGCATTTTTAGCGTGAAGTATCAGTACCATTAACTCTTCAAAGCTTATTGGTAACTACTCGAATGTCTCTGTCCTTCCTGCTTTAACGATCAAATCTGTACTTTTTAGTTACGCGTTTCAAATGATTCTCAGTTCAAAGAGAGAATATTTCCTTAAACAGCGTTAACAAACTGAACTTAGTAATGGTGAAGTGTGGTGTTTTCTTTGCGGTACGGACTGTATCATTACATATTATTTAGACGCGATTAGGCTTTAAAGGGTTAATAACTTGTAAGTCCATTGCATATTCACAGTGACTGAACCACCTTATATCGATTTCATGCTCACATTCTGCAGTATCTGTTTGAGCTTGCCCAATCAACTTCTTGCTACTCTTGCTCTCATACTTCACTGTAAGCAGCAATTCAGTTATTGGCCAATTTTTTTTATGACATCAGAATAAGTTTCTCTACAAGTCCGACAGTGGGTGCTTGTGACTTCAATCTGCCTCCTGACTACCTACTAATACGCAGATGGGCATTACTTAACAGTAACAGTTTTAAAAGTTCAGTCTCCCAGAGGATATCCATCTTCATTCTCGCCGCCGTGAGCATCTGAAATCTCGGCCAGTTTTGTCTCTATCTGAGATTTAAGTTCTCACGACCTTCGGCGAAGACCTCGATTCGACCGATTCGGCGAATTTTCATTTAATTGTTTACGTGCACGGCAAATACAACAGCCTAGTCACTACCTGGAGACAGAACTTTTTGTTGTTACGATGTGTAATTTCGTAGGTGGTTGGAGGCAGAGGTGTTGTTACCACGGCACCATGTACAAACACTGTCCTCAAACATTTGTTCCTGGTGCGTGCTATGTACAAGACTACACGACGTCACAAGCCAGAAAATCAGAATCGGCATTTCTGCCTCTAGATGGTTATGGGGGTGTTGTATTTCATCGTGAATTTAAACAATGAAACGAAAATCCGCCGGGTTGTCACAAGTTTGGCTCGCTTCCTAGACAGTGGAAACCGGTATCAATATAAATTCGAATTTAACAGTAAAAACTTTTGGCTCGTAACAGGAAGGGCGCCAGACTCTGTACGATGCGTTCCGCTGGCAAAAACACATTGTGGTGGTGGTGGTGGTGATGATGATGATAATGTTTTGGGTACTTCTTTCCTTCTGGGTTTCAGATTTATTTCCCTTTTATTTTATGTTGTGAGCCGAAAACGTGCACTAGCACTATTGTGAGACGTCCAGTCTCAGAAATGTAGCAAAATTAAGAATCGTAATTTTAAAATTTTTAAATAATACACAATTTATAATGCCATACCAACTTATCACAACATGGACGAAACATGTATCAGTCATGGACAAGTGAAAAATGGATAAAGTTTCAGTCGCTGGTTTGGGAGATGTATACTTTGACGGGAGGGTAACAGTCAAATGGAGATTATAGAAATAGAATATCAGGGTCTAAACTGGATTAAATTAGTTAAATGCAGGATTAGTTGGAAGGTTTTGGCTTTCGGGTTCAGTAGGACAGTATTTTTGAGTAGTCAAGAGACGATCTTTATACAAGGAGATGGCAGTCTTCTGAGCTGTTGCGCCATGTAGTCTGGTTTAAGATTACTGACGTTTTGGAGGTGCCTGCTACCTCCATCATCAGACAGATTAGTAGAAGCCGCAAGCGTTTACGTAGTGTCGGTAAACTTCTACCAGGTTACTCAGCGCAACAGCCCACGAGACAGCCATCTTAATCGTACTTGCCACCACAAGAACTGAAATCTCATCATTGTACATGCTTTGCTTACTTCCAAGTTCTTCAATATATTTTGTTTCTTATCGCTTGCCTGTAACGGCATCGCAGGAGGTCAGAACCACTGGCTGAAACAGCGACAGTCACTGTCACGTATGTGTCAAAGCTATCGCTTCTCTCCAATAACGAGGGTAAAAAAAAAGTCAATCGGCGAAAGACGAATCAGAAACTAAAAGCCATGAATATTTTTAGATCAGCATGTACACATTGTTTCTGCACCCGACATTAATTTGCCATGACGTTTCCCACCGCCATATATCCAGTGTTCAGTGCACTATGAGGTGCCGTAATAATTATAGAATTATGTTGTTAATTATATTATTAGTGTTGAAAACATTCAGCTCGGTCTTTCTACTCTTATAACAAGAGCCAACTGCATGTTCCACCTGCTTTTAACAATCGATAACTCGTTCTGTATTTATGTACTTTGCATGATTCTTCTTGTAAACAGCGACTATTTCCCTAAACAGCGTTAACAAGCTGATCTTTGGAATGGTGAAGTGTTGTTTTCTTTGCGGTACGGACTTAAGTCTTAAATTTTTTTAAGATATTCGGCTTCAAAGGGCTGATGTTTATTTGCCCGTATCTTAACGTTGCACCAATCAACTATTCCTCCAACACGAGATCACACAGATGTATGACAGTGGATGCAAACAAAGAATAAATAGGGAAGCATAGGATCCCTTCTGCCGCAAGGAGGGGGATATTTACTTGCGCTCCTGTGGCAAATCTGTACTTATTCAGTGTGTGTGTGTGTCTATATATATATATATATATATATGGGGCAGGTTTGTGCGTGCGTGCAGACACAAATACAGGGGAAGGACTATACAACATCAGATCAATACACTCCCCCATGTTCTATAGGGCCTACACCATAGTAGGTTACAATTTCTGTCCAACGCTGTTGGCTCATTAAGTTTGTCTAATGCCGAAACAAGTGAAGTCGTTCTGCCTCAATAGGTGTGCTGTTGAAATATGATTCTGATCACCCATTAACAGAGACTTCATGATTTAAAGTGACGAACTCGATAACTTCATGTAGGCAGTCAGTACACCTATTTTTGAAACGCCTGCTGATTCAGGACCGGGCTTAACTCGGCTTCACACATTTCATCCGCTCGTGAAACAAAGCACAGCATAAACTCCGAAGCTCCAATGTCCTGAATTGATGATTGATTCCAAGAAATCGTGAAGTAACAAAAAAGTGAATAAACTTACATAAAGACGAATTCCGCGATTCGTATTTTTCACCTAATATTGTCACGGTGATTAAATCTAGAAGGATCAGAGAAGCTAAACACGTAGCATACGCATGAAAAATAAAAAATAAAAGAAATGTTTATATAAATGTCGTGACCGTGGGGCACTTGTTTCGTATTCGGGAGATCCCAAGTTCATATATCGGCTGGGAGGCAGGATACCCTGACTGAACTGTCGTGGTTTCCCTCAGCCGCAGCAGGAATATGCCGAGACCGCTTCCTTTAATATCCTTTCCAATTATCCATTAATATTCTATCACATGACGCCATAAGGTACAGTCTGAGCTACTATAAATATTGTTAAATAAGCCACAAATAACATGGGACGAATAACCTCAAAGAGAGTGAGTCATGAGAGACCTAGGCGGTGATGGGATGACAGTATTCAAACGAATCTTGGAGAACCCTAGGGCTGCTGCGACTGGGTGGTGAAGAGCAAATGACTACCCCTGCCAGGAATAGAACCCCAGTCACCCAACCAGTATTGTATCAGTTTAATGGCTTAGCTATCCATAACTTAGTGACAATGATAAAACTCTTTACAGCCGAGTCTTCGGACTTCGGCTGTAATAATACAGTTCACAATTTCTGCAATGAATTTATTTCAACTTCCCACAGCTTCAATGGGCTTTATAACTATTTATACATTTGAAATGTAATGTAATAAAACGGGAGGACACATCTGTCAGGCAGTGACTCGGCAGCTGAAATAGTTATGCGTAGTACCTAGTCTCGATTTACCAATTGCGTCAACAGTTCCCGAAGAAAAAGCGAAAAGAACGTGTTAATTCGAATCGTCTTTCTGACAACAGCACCTGTCCGGCTTCATCGAGCGTAGGTTCAAATGTAATTCCCAAGTGTATACAGTGGGGTTGAAACATCTCCAACATGATACACACGTATTTTCCCGTTAGGAGTCAACTCGTAACCCCATGCAGAAGATGGCGTGGGTGGTTCTCGTTTGAAATCCTACTTCATACCTCTTGACCCGTATTCCGAAATCCCGATTTAGTTCTACTTAAGACAAGATGTACAATATTTCCTGTAACGAAGTAAAATGCTGTGTCAATAAATTGACTGGCAGTAGGACTGCAAATTTAAATTCAATCCCTGTCAATCACAATGAATGTCGTCATATCTGCATTGGCTATGTGTCCCACCTATTTGTCCTGTGGGTGCAGATGGCCATGTCCAACAAGGTAAAACGCCCAGAACATGAATGCGTGGAGCTAAACCTGTACATCCTACCTACATATCCATGAAGTTATTCTTAAATAGACCTAACTTCACCTTCGTTCAAGCGTTCTAACATTGACTATCAACTAAACTACCTGTGTAACATATCATCTGGATGCAAACTATCCCGACTGCAAGCAAAATTGTGTGTATTGATTTTAAGCCATATTTTCTCTTAAAATCACACACGCTTTATATTTTTATATTTAATAACTAAATACCGCAATGCAACTGTAGTATTATTAAGTTTCATCGCTTATAGTGAAGTAGCCATAACTCTGCATTAATTTATATAAGTTCGCTATAAGCGCAACGGTAATTAAACCACATCACAAAGTTTTAATTATATTTAAAACTTACGGAAGGTAATCATCAAGCACAGCGGTGTCTCGTGTCATAACAAACCCCTAATTAACCCCAGGCATTACTTTTGTTTTGTGTTTTCGATTCTCTGCTATTGCTTCTCAAACATGTATCCGTATACAAGTTATGTTTTGAATTCTGAATAAATTTCTCGTCCTCCTAGATTTTAACATCCTAAAACTGTTTCTTGGACAGTACCAATTATGAAGTTTCTTCTCTCTCAGATCTATATATTATCAAAAATAAGTCCTTAAATATTGTAATGTATGATCTTCCCTTGAGGGGTAAACCTCCAAAACAACAAACTTCAAAGCTCGCAGAGCGGATATTTTCTGAGATGAAAAGACTGAAGATTCTGTTACGAAATTATGATATGATAAAATAAACTCTTTTATCGCTGTCTTTTATATTGTCACTATTTTATCCATTTTAGCTGATCAATAGTATTGTAAGTATGGTTCCACACAGCGATTTCAGAGAATCGAAATATTCTGAACAAATGTAGTAAGAATACAAAATTGTGCGCCTGTCATTTTCCATACCTCGATGGTTTTGGTACCAGTTTCGTTAAACCTATTATTTCAAAGCCACCAACAACTGTGCTGAAACCACTAAAACAGAACTCTTGTCTCGTTTAAGTGGCATATAAAGACTGATGCTTTTGTACTCGCTAATATCACCACGCCACATTCGTGTGCATCTAATCGTATCAGCAAACTAACTCACATACCTCGTGAGAGGAACTTTCCAACCAATTTTCCAGCGCAGTCAAAATTCAGAGGTCCCTATCAAATAATTTGACTGTAGGCTGTTATGATCAGCTTCACTATGCCATGGTCCTAGTTCACACTGAGCCGACGGTTACACAGGAAGAGTTGCGAAATTGTAAACAAACAATGACCAATCACTGTCTTAATAACAAACGCCTAAACTGTACTATTGTGCGCATATCTTTTTAAAGACAATCCTTTCCAACAGCATACTTCGAGTATTGACGGTTTTACACGTGTATATCTAGTTTTGCCAAACATGGTATTCGGTTTCACGTATCCGCGGCTTTTAATTTGTACAGACTGACCAGAAACTTCAATGGCTTCCGCACCAAGATTTCTTTGCAGGTGAGTTGTAAAGACATCCTAAACCAATTTTCAGCTTCCAGATTACCATAGCGGTGTGTCTTTTGGTGACATTTTCTGTATGTTACGTCAAATTTATTATCAAACACGTTGTAACACGTTTTTGTGTTTAGGGAAGGAACATGAGACTTCGCACACAACATTCGTCTTGTCTACTGCGGTATTTTCCAGGAACAATGCTGTAGGCTACGCCTACTTCCTGATTTCCTGTCAGAAACACAGACATCCCAACATCCGCGCGTGTGGGGGGACTGCCCAGGCAGGCGATTTCCGCCCTTACCTGCGCTGTGCACCTCACATTCGCTGCATGATAATCAAGAATGAGAGGAAGGCTGCGGACAGCTTGAAGATTCTGACACAAGAACCTCACCAGTTCGTGCGCGACTCCTGTTACGTAATTATGTTAAATATGGTTGACTTTGTGCCAGTGGGACAGCAGACAGTGGCACCAGTCCAAACAGCCTCTGCTACTCCAATTCGGACGTCTTCCAAAACATCATTCACTTCAGGAGACACCAGTGGAGGATTCAGGATGAATATTCCATAGGATATTATGGGACGAAATGACCGAGTCACCAGAAACAAACTCTGTAAGCCCAACTCATACATCAATATTATCAAATTCTGTATCAGTCGACATTTTTCAGATTTGTTTTGGAGGAATATGCAGAACGTACTAAAACAAATACCTAGGCCTACAGAGCTCCTGTTGGTAAAAACTAAACAATATATGCTAGAGAATTTGAGAATGACAGACAATGGCATGAAGTCTGACAAAGAATCTAAACTGGATTGAACTGGCTGAAGACAGGCCAAACTGTTGACTTTTGTGAACTCGGTAATGAACCCTAAGGTTCTTTAAAAGCAGAGGATTTTCTAATAAGCGAGAATATTCGCAGTTCCCAGCCACAAAAACGTCGGAAACGAAATTTTACACTGAGAGTGATTTCATGCGAAGAGGCAAGACATCTTCGCATGAAATCCGCCACTGAATGATCACCGCCACACTACGACTGCATCGCGGATAGCCCAAGCAATTGTCCCAAATGACCCGCTCACTAAATCAACATTATGGGGTCAGCATCAAAGAGCAGAAAAGGCGTAGGGCGGTCCGCAAGTGGAGGCTGCAGCAGAGAAAATAAAGATTTACATGTCGACCCGTTTCCTTCACAAGCAGCTACACACTGCGTCCGGTTAATCTTTTTAAACTGAAACTGTTGTCATACCAGGACGCGAAACTTGTTCTTTCACGTCGAGAGAAGAGTACAAACTGTGGGTGGGTGAAGACAGGGTGCTGGGGATGATGCGGATGATGCGGAAATAACAGAGAAACTCTGGAAACATTTTCACATTGAGAAGCTTTATGAAGATTCCCGTCTTCTGGGCTGTTGCGCTGTGTATTCTGGTCGATGTTTACCAACGTTTCAGAGGTCATACTGCCTCCGTCATCACAGGTCTCATTTTCACACTGGGAAAACGTAGGATACTTTCAATATAAGCACATAAATTATCGACAATTTCAGATCACAGACAATCTATTTCAAGGTACCATACCGTCACCAGACAGACTAAGGAAAATCTGAAATAGGATAGTCAGCAACTCGTTGGAGATTCGAATACGAGCATAAAACGTTAATGCTGCTCCAGGACACTCGGTCATAAACTGAGAACTAATAGCAGCTTATCTTGAAGTGCCGCACAGTGGCTTAGATAATTGTATAAAAATCGATTCTGAAACTCCTTCAATCCATCCGCGCCTATAAAGTACGAAAAAAAAACTAGTCAGAACCATTCAATCTTGATTGCTGGTGGCCTTAAAAAGAATTAAAGATCAAAATATACAAAATTCTGTAAATTTAAATGTTGTTTTATGTCTGTGCGAAAATATTCCTGTCACCCTAAGACATGTAGGAAACGAAGATGTTTGAGTTCTGTGAAAAATAACTGGACCTAAGACGAATTAACTAAAGTAGAAAATAAAGAAGGTATGTGATGAACACATTAATCTATTGATGATAACTGGTTAAATGTAAAAGACTGAGACGAGCTTGTGACATGTACAGGGAAACAGAGAACATACAGTTGGTGCTGGTCTTCTGGGTTGTGACGCTGTGTGGACTTGTGGATAGGCCCAATGTAGATACCGAAGTTTCAAAGGAACATACTGCCTCCAAATCCATCTCACTGCTGTGAGAACCTCAAATATCATACAGTAAATTCATAGCTAGGAAAAGTCATCTGTTTACTAGGCATTGTTGCGTTACATTACTGCCGTCAACAATCCGCTAGGAAAAGTCATCTGTTTACTAGGCATTGTAGCGTTACATTAATGCCGTCAACAATCCGCTTTCGTAACAGGATGGATGACATTTCATTACATTACATTACAGAGACGTAAATATAATTTAAATACAGAGACGCATTTACGTCAAATTCTCCGGAACCGTGGTTCCACTGTCAACTTTTTCGTTCACGAAATTGCAATTTTTTCTTCGTGCCTCTTCTCATTATTTTTAAATTTATTTCCTTCTTATAGAGAACACTTTTGATATTAATTATAACATAGGGTAATTCTCTTTGTAATATTTTCAATTACCAACAATGTAAATATCCAACTAGAATGGTCAGCTTTTATATGAACTACTTGCGTGTCTGTCAATGTAAGTAAATGTTTTGACGCGAATACGTCTTTAAAATCAGACCGACATATCGGGTACCAGGACGGAAACGGCGATGTAACGTTTGCAGGGTGATCCATTCCGACACTATAACTTCGTAATTAATAACACGATTGAAATAAATGTGGTCTCGTTCGATCGGGTATACGACTACGATGCGAGCATGACCTCGAGATGGTGCCGCGCATACGCGAGGCGCGGGTGGGGGCCCGCGGCGACTGGCGGCCATTTTTGGCGTGGGCGAAAATTTCCGGGCAGTATATATCGCGACTCCTATGTGCTAGCGCGCTGATTTTGATGCCAAACGAAAGATCTCGTCTAGATCTGTCGATTTCAGCCATAAACGTGAACTTTGCAATATATTTGTTGGTGACAAATCAACAATAAATCGTGAAAAATTTAAACTTTCTGATGTCGGCCCATACTCACCGACAAGCCCAGAGGAAATACAAGCAACGCATCTCATCTGAAAGGGCGTCTAATCAGCCATCGATCAGTACCGCCATGTCCGTGGCGGAACGAGTGAGACGGCTTCGGGAACGTCGGAAAGTCGACGCGGCGCGCGAGTTTTGTGTCTTACTTCTCTTACCATAGACCAATGATAAACAAAATTGTCATCGATTACTAGCTAAGACTCTGTATATTTGTTATGCTAAATAAAAGCCATGTATCCATTTCGTTACTTTCATTTCATTCCCATATCCCAAAGAAAATATTACCCGCTCACGCAGACGTATTCACGTAAAACCCACGGCCGTGTCCCCGACAGCCACACCCCGATTTTTTGATTTTATAAATTACTTCTTCTTCTGGCATAACAATTAAAATTATTACGTCATAGTTTTCGTTGACATTGTTGTATTTCTTTAGTATGTATTGCCGTCAACAATCAGCTTTTCGTAGTCTGAAGAGAAGTCAGCTGTGAATAGCTTGTAGAAGAAGTGCGTCTTAGAGAAAGTACTTTTGTGCTATTGTGTTACTGAAGAATAGTGCCTTACATTCTCTGAATTTTGTTATTAATTCGATTGTTTATTGCTGGTGGACATCTAGTTCCCTTCCCTTGAACGAAGGAATAGGTAAAGGCTTTTTCTTATTTTATTGTTATTATTATTTATCAACATATTTGCATGTGTTTGAAGATTTCTGTCTTCTGGGTTGTTGCGCTGTGTAGTCTGGTCGATGTTAACCAACGTTTCAGAGGTCATACTGCCTCCGTCATCAGGGCGATTCATCGATCAGACTACACAGCGCAACAACCCAGAAGACAGAAATCTTCATACTCACAGCTGTGAAAACCTCAAATCTTACTTACATGTGTTTGTTAATACTTACGAACACTTGCAAGAAAATGAAGCTAGTTTCTTTCTTTCTAACACAATTTCAAATTATGTTAGACTGACTTTTGTTATGTACGGCAAAAATTGATTGCAATTGAATATTCCAGTAAACAATTAGAAATTCGAATGCTTAAAACAACAAGGCATGTTTAGTAGCCGAAAATCTTGATGAAACAGTTAGAACCCTTAAGAGTCTGGTGGTAAGTATGTGTACCACCTGCTTTCACGATTAATAACCCTGCATTGTGTATTTGTGGGTTTCTCCTTTACCTTCTTCTTTTTCTTCTTCTATGGCCGTATTCGGTCCATGGCCTCCTCAATTCTCCTCTGAGGAGGCCATGGAAACTAATTGTTGTCATCTGTTTATTCGGCATTGTTGTGTTACATTACTGCCGTCAACAATCCGCTTTCGTTATTGCTGAAAGAGCTGAGCTGTGAATCGCTTGTATAAGAAGTGCTTCGTAGAGTAGATAATATTGTGCTGTTAAAAACGTTTTAGAATATCACAAGTACTTATCTTACATAAGAATTATTAAGAAATCTGTGATACTGCCCTCAACTCTCTCCATTTTAGTTTTGATTAAATTAATCATTGTGGGTGGCCATCGTGGTCTCTTACAATTGAACAAAGTTTGAGGTAAGGGATTCCTATTTATTATTAATGTTAATTACATTTAATGATTTCATCTGCATTTGTGAACTCGTGTAAGAGAATTAGGCTTTTCTTCTTTTGACGTAAATATTGACATAAATACGTCTATACGGAAGGGTTATTCGGCAAAAACAGCTTTAGGAAAACGTGTAAGATCCTTATCAACAATGTGTAAATATGGACCGACAACAATGGTCAGCTTGCGTGCATTGTTATGTTAGATAAGAAACGTCATCTGTTTATTCGGCATTGTTGTGTTTCATTACTGCCATCAAGAATCCGATTTCGTTATTGCTGAAAGAGCTCTGCTGTGAATCGCTTGTAGAAGAAGTGCTTCGTAGAGTAGATAATATTGTGCTGTTAAAAACGTTTCAGAATACCACAGGTGCTTATATTACATAAGAATTATTAAGAAATCTGTGATACTGCCCTTCACCCTCTCCATTTTAGTTTTGATTAAATTGGTCATTGTGGGTGGACATCGTGGTCTCTTACAATTGAACAAAGTTTGGGGTAAGGGATAAAGGCGCATCGCACTTCACGCTACTGCTGCGTTTGTGCGTTGCGTCATACTATGTAGAGATAACAAGATGGATGACATTGAAGCTAAAAGAGTCCGTAATGCAGAATATATGAGGCAGTACAGAAAACGTAAAAAAATTAGAGGTATTAAATAATGAGGTCCCGCGCCGTAGCCACGCGGTCTGAGACAGAATTTAATGTAATTAATTCTTAACAGTCATTGCTTGTAAAACAGATTTGTTTTGCTGTGAGAGGGTGAATATCTGTTAATTTTACATAATTGCATTTTAGGGGAGGGGGTGACATTGTATCAAAACACTGCATCCCTACCAGCTTGAAATTCATGAAACTGTAACCTTAAGTAATCTAAGAAAAAAATATCATATATTATTGACTGCAACCGACAAGGAGGAACATAACATCATTCTGTGAAGTTTGCAAGCAAAACATTACAGTTAGTGGGCAAGTAGGTGGTACATTAGATTAGTGTTCAGGACGTTTGTACTTTCTCTGATCAACAGAAAAAGTCTGAATGTCATGTGAGTTGAAGCATCAATAGAAGACAGCCATCTTTGGAAAATAACAGTGTGGCTGCACAACATGTTTATATGTGAGAATAGAAACTGATAACTCATTGCAATTTCACCTCTGAAATTTGTATGATGGCATGATGGAAAGACTTCTACTAGTATTACGAATGGAACCCTAAATTACTAAATTGCGCTATGTCATTAGTGAATGCTTTAACACTTGCACTAATGAAAGAAGTAACAACAAAACGTTTTCTTCAGGGTATTTGTAATACTTAGCTATACTTTAAACAGCAGAAGTCTGTTCAAATTCAAATAGTAGTTGCAATTCTAATATACCAAAATATAATGTTTAAATTAAATTTTCATAAATAGCTGTGTTGACATCAAGGTAAATGCATTTAAAAGACATTGTGTGAAATAATAAAAATTTCAATAGGTTGTTGAAGAATTAAGTCATGTTTTACTGTATTGGATAAAGTTGCCTTTTTCTTTCTTATAGATGACAATGGATGAGAAGTATGTGGAGAGCATTTGGGCTTTATTAAGAAATGCAATACAGGAAATACAGAAGAAGAACAACTCAGGTCTAAATTTTGAGGAATTGTATAGAAATGCACATACTATGATTCTTCATAAGCATGGTGAACGTCTGTATAAAGGTTTGAAGGAGGTTGTGACGCAACACTTAGAGTTAAAGGTGAGATGCTTCATAAGTGTTTATGCTCGTAATATGACTGACATCACTGTATATAAATTTGCAGCCATGTTACACAGTGATAACAATGTCCTGTTGATTGTATCCAGTAAGGAAATGTGTAGAGATGGCCAAAAGTCATGATTACTTGTTGTAGAAAGCATAACAAGTGTAGGGGTTTAGTATGCAAACATTTTTGTTACAAAGGAACATATGATATCAGTGCACGTTATAGAATTATCAAATGTCACACCACTCGCCATAGCACACAGCCACATAACCAGTTGCTATAGTTACCATCATTATCAACACATAATCACATTCATCACCAATTGAACTGCTAGGCCTGTTGGATCTTTACTGGTTTAATAGTGTAGAAGATACAATGAATTTATCCCTTCTAACTCAGAAACAGTGTGCTTTGTGTTATTTAAAAAAAGACCACATCTAGTTGTCACACATGGTCAGATCAGGACTTCAAGGAGGCCAGATGAGAGGGCCACATTATCCAATCCACAGTGGAAATCTGCTGTTCAGGAAAGTGTGCATGCTAGCAGCATAATGGCTGGTGTCCCATCTTGTTGCAAACCTACACTGGTTAGAAGACCCACATAATCAAGTTCTGGAATTAGTCGGACAGACAATAGTTTCTGATAACTTTCACCAGTCACAGTAAAAGACATCAGGAAAGAAGTATGGTTTAGTAATCAGTTCACTGGTAACTCGTCTCATTATAAAAGGAGGTGAATGCTATGCTACTTGTTCAAAGAGATGTGGATTTTGTTTACCCCAGATATTAACATCTTGAGACCCTGTGCTGAGATATACCACTCATTCATCAGTGAGCATATTGTTGTGGCAGGATGCCAAGGTTGGGAAGGTATACAATAAAACTGCACATGCCTGTTGCCACACATTCATGTCATTATCATTGTGGGTTAATACTTGTGTTAGGCGTCATTCCTCATCAGATGTCTCATGGAGGTTCTCAAAATCTGGAAATCTACATATTATTTCTTAATGGATTTTCTGGACGATTGAAGTACTGACACCTCCAAATGAGCACTTACATCTGCTATTCTTATCTTCCACTTAATTTCACATTTAACACAAAACCAGTTAGGGATATTTTTCTAAAATTTACATAAATTGGTCTCAGATCTGCTTTATTAAAACACAAGACAAAGTTCTTTTTATTATTGTGACCCCACACACAATGCTCCTTGATGGTGAATGGACTTGTATTTACCATGGACAATATTAGAACATGTTAAAACATAATAGAAGGTCATTACTTCTGTGTAAAACGTGTTTGTTATAGCACACTCATAAAAGGAAAATCCTCTGCAGATCTGAAATCTGGACTACTACAGCATGTCATGCGACACTCTTCTGCCTCCTACTTCCAACAGTTTCTTGCCCACTCATCATATTCACCTGATGATGCACATATCCATCATCATATAGAGTGTCTTTATTTTTTTCATCATGGTGAACATTTTATTTTGTCTTGTAGACCATGTTATCATGACTTATGGCCATCCCTGTACAAACAGATTTTTTGTATTAGAGAATTACTAACACAAAGATCATTGTGATCTTCCATTGGTACTTTATATTGCAAATTAACTTGTAATGTGACTTAAGTTGGGCCAAGCTCATGAGTAAATGAAAGTAACAAAGTAGTTTTATTTTTTTATTATTTCATTGATGATGGTACAAGTCTATGCACTTCCAAACTTCAAAAATTCCTTGGTATTTATGCTATTTTAAACATGTCTTGTGCAAATGTAATGTTTAAAATTATGTGCTTGTAGTACTCTGCCCAGTAAATTAGTTAAATACAGTGTCTCAAAAAGATGTACACATACATTCAGTGAATGAAATAAAGTAATTTTAATAACCTACACTATTACATATGTCATCATTGTCACTTAGTGAATTAGCGAATCTAGTGTAGGTGTTTAAAATGACCACCGTTAGCTTCATGCTGGGATGGCTGTGCAAGATTATTCAATTTCTTACCAGAGCTCTTGAAGTGTTTCTGACTTTGTGCTGTACATCACACCCTTCAAGTAACCCCACAAGAACAAGTCAGGTGGGATTTGATCTGGTGATCAAGGGAGTACTAAACAAATTCTATGCATCTTCTCCATTGGTTGGGAATTGTGTTGTCAAGACAGGCCCTGACATCGTGATGGTAATGTGAGGATGCCCTGTCTTGTTGATATCACATGTCCTCATCTCCAGGTGGCTTGTGAATGGATGGAACAATGGATTCTTGAATGTGTATACATCTTTTTGGGACATCAGTTTTAGGCAACATGACATTCAGTTCATACTCTATTAGATCATAAATGAAATTAAGATTTTTAGATAAGGGTCTCCAGGTTTGACCTTCAGCAAAGACCCTGCATAATTTTGGTGCATGTAATTGGCTAAATTCTGACTTGGTATCTAAGACATCTTGGATTTGGATATTGGAACCATTTGATACTCTGGTGATTTGCACTATAGGTGGGAAAATTATTATCTCTGAATGTAGTGATTCATAGATGCAAGGATAACATTAAAATGGATCTTAGAGAATAAGGTAAGATTGGTTGTTATCATATTAACATAGGGAACTCTTGAGAATGCAAGTGTTGTACATACTTATGATGAAAATAAAAAACATAACTTCTTTATATAATGTACATTTGTTGTTTTTACTTAATTTAGGTTAGGGACGATGTCCTGAAGGCTTTACATAACAACTTTCTCCAGACATTAAACCAAGCATGGAATGACCACCAGACATCCATGGTGATGATCCGTGACATATTAATGTACATGGATCATATATATGTTCAACAGAATGACGTACCAAATGTCTATAACCTTGGGCTCACCGCTTTCAAGGATCAGGTAAGTAATGTGTTTTAGAGATAAAAAGAATTGTGTCATGTGCTGGGATATAAGGTTGCTTTCATTGTTGATCATGGTTTTATGGGTTGTGACACCAGAAGACCACAGTTGAAAACATTGTTGCAATGATATCAATTTCTTGTGAAAAATTACCATAAATATCACAAAAACTATTAAACTCCAGTAATGAAGGCTTAATATAAAGGTGGTTAATAAATCACTTGGAGATGTGGCAGATGTCAGGTACTCAGGCACTTTCTACAGGGATAGGTACAATTGGATGGTGTAGAAAGCATAACATAAGAGTAGAGGTTTAGTATATAAACATTTTTATTACAAAGGAACATGACAGTGTCATCAATACGTATCTTCACTCTGACAAATTGTTTATTATGCCGCATAGACCATCCAGTTGCAACATATGGCCATCGCTGTAAAACCCTAAAGATAGTTATGTTTCCTGGGTATGAAAATTCATAGCTGATCCTACGAGAAAATGTAGATCGAGGATATCTGAGAACAAAGTGCAGAAGAGAGCTTTATAATTCTTCATCATATTGCATGGGCTATTAAGATTAAGGGGTTTGAGATGGGACCTATAGCTCAAATTAAATGTATATAAAATTTTATTTGGTAAACCTCAAAGGGAGAAACTGCTTGGGAGACCTGAGCATAATTTGAGAAATAAATTACATTGGAACTTAGGTAAATTTATTTTATGAAACATTTTTTCTTGAATTATATGCACTATCTAGAAGAAATAATGTAGGAAACAGGTTTGCCATTGTTTTATTCTTACTACTACAAATACTTTGTAACCTGGAGGAACATAATTTATATTAACTTAGATGTCTTTAACAGCTGACTGTGGATGGTTAACTTTCAGGTGGTTCGATATGGCTGCATCAGAGATCATCTTCGTGAAACATTGTTAGACATGGTGATGAGGGAGAGGAAAGGTGAGGTGGTGGACAGAATTGCCATTAAAAATGCCTGTCAAATGCTCATGGTTCTGGGGATCAACAGTAGAACGGTTTATGAAGAGGACTTTGAGAGACCATTCCTTCAACAGTCTGCAGAATTCTACAGAGTAAGATGATGGAAACTTGGTAGAATACATTGCAAGTAGAGGAAGTATGATTCATTGTGGTAAAATACAGTATGAGTAAGAAAGTGGAAATTACTCATCTCCTCTTAATTGTCCTTTCTGTTAATGGTACTTTTGTAAATGATGAAGTAATGGGAGATGGCTATTTGTGAATACTGTTTTATAAGTACTTATGGGAAGCTGTTCTGTCAGAACATGACCTCTGACCTTGCCAAATGGTGCCAGTGATCTAATTTGTGTAGGCTCAGTGACCTGTGTGGGGTGTCTGGAACTTCTCTTGCTGGATGATATCATCACATGGATTCCCAATTCAGGGATTTTCATTTCACTTCCACATATAAAAAACATATGTAGGTCTTCGTAGAAAGTATCTGTTATTGTCGTCCACTCTTAACCAAGATTGTATTAAAAAACTAGTGTGTGTCAAACCTGTATATGACTCTGCCAGCAAAACCACCTTCTGTTTACATTTTATTAGAATATTTCTAATTTTAGCTTGTGTTATTGCTTAATCATTCTTCCTTTCTGATGTTTGTGTCTTCAGAATTTTTATGTACATAATTTTCTTCTTCAGTTAGAAAGCCAGAAGTTCCTTGCAGAAAACAGTGCATCTGTGTACATTAACAAAGTAGAAGCTTGGATAAATGAAGAAGCAGAGAGAGCTAAACATTATCTAGATGTATCAACAGAACCACGGATTGTAGAGGTTGTCGAAGAACTAAAAAAGAAACATATGAAAACGATTGTGGAGGTATGTGTGGTTTAATTACTTATAGGTTTATGGTAAAAATTCTGCAGAGCACCAATTTGAAGCAAATTTTTATTTTTTGATGGAGAACTCTGGTGTTGTCCACATGCTGAAAAATCAGAAGACTGAAGACCTAGCATGTATGTACAAGCTATTTAGTAGAGTAGCAGAAGGTCTTAAAACAATGGCTGATTGTGTAAGTCAGTACCTGAGAGAGCAGGGCAAAGCTCTTGTTCAAGAAGAAGAGGGAGTAACAAATGCTCGTACTACATCCGGTTCGCCCTCTATTGACATAGTCTGGAAATTTTCTGATCGCACCTCGTAGATGGTGCCAACAGACTTTCTGAACAAAGACACGGACAGTACACCGCCCCTAAATCAACTACGTCCACTGAAAGTAACCACAATCAGGAATGGGAAACAAAAATTTAAAAAATGAAACTTGTGCTAAGATGAAGACGAGCAGAAAGAGTTTTTGGGGCGATCTAAGGAACGAAAAGTGGACGCGGTGCGAACCTTTGAGGACGCACAATTTCAAAATGCGTTCATTTTATGCACTTCGTAAAAATAATTCATACAGACGAGCAAAAATTGATAAAATCGTTCGGCGTAGCTGTACAGTAACGAAGACCGAGTGAGAGCCTTTAAGAATTCCCATAAGTTAAGGGTCGACACGGCAAGTGGCTAACAGGTTTATGCAGAATCCTGGGGCTCCCAGAAAAATATCCCAATGAAAGCACATTTATATTAGAACGATACATCCAAAAGCTTTTTCTGTCCCCAAGCAATTATTTATCGTCTGTATCTTACACCAGAAGGGTGAGTGTATATTTGGAGCACGTGGCTTAGTCATCATTGCTGCCAAGGAATAGGTTATGGAAACGAACTAATGTAAAAGCCCGTTGAAATTCAGCGTAGAACGGATAATTTCCTTTCTTAATCTCTCATCCTCCTTAATTCCTGTCTTCCTATTCCTTAATCATGTATCGGTTAATGCGGCAACAATACAACAAAATTATTGTAGACTCCGTCTACTACTCTCCTTAAGATCGATTTTAATATTATCTTTCCATCTAAGCTTGTGATTCCTGGGTGGTCTCTTCCATTCAAAGTTTTTCAAACAAAATTGTGGATGCAAATTTTATAGTCGCCATGTGTGTGCTATCATCTCATACTTATTGATTTTATCATCCTAATAATACATTACATTGCGTAGTCATAATTATCCCTTAAATTTATAAAATTATATATATCAAATAAAATTTCGAACTAACGTTGTTACCTTCATAATGGAACTTCATGCAAAATCCACTTCTTAATGAACTGATAAAAGAAGACGTAAACTTTAAATAAAGGAAAGGTTATACTGAACCCATATACAGGAAAATTAAATTTCGTTTACAGCTTTTCGTACGGACTGCGAATACCAGGTTTAATCAAAATCTGTTTACTACTTTCAGGCATAAAACGTGAGTACGGACAGAAGTATTTACACAGACCGGCTATTTGTTATGCCACTGAATTACTTTGAGAAAGAACGCACATGATTCTACACTTAGAGATGGATGTCACATGCGACTGTCTTACACAAGACACGGAATATCATTAGCCATCGATGATGTACATGGGCATGTAAGCTATAAACTTTGCAGGAAACATAGTAATGACTCATTTTTACTGTTTCAGCTGAAAAACAAAAATAAACATTGAGTAATTATTCAAAGGCGTGGTTGTGGTACTATACTATGTTATGTTACATAACTTATTAGCACCATGTGCCAAAACTACTGATCAGATCGTGCCTTAATGATCGGACAGAAAGCTCAGCCGATATAACATATATATATTCATGGCAACAGGCGACTTAAAATCTACAGAAGGGCACAAAGCGAATTTAAACGAATTTGAAAGTTCCGGGCAGTTGGCAGATATCGTTGACCAGTTTTTGCTATGTTTGTTCCTGGATTATAACACATTACTGTGTTGCGCTATCAACTGAAGAGTTCAGTTAAATGAGTTTATGATAATTTTCAGTGGACTGTAAAACCAATGGAAGGCACGTGTCGTCGATTATTTCAAGGTTATATCCCGAAATTTATCTGGAAGGACTGGACAGATGCTCCATCAATGAGACAATGCATGATCAGTATCCTGAGCCAGATGAATTCCATCCTCATTGCACTACTTTTTCACATAAATTTAAATAATATCCTCCTATCTGTGCCGGGGTCTCCTTCCACGTTTTCCGACTAAAATTTTGTACGTTTTTCTCATTTCCTCCTTCTGTCCATCTTATTCCTGTTTGTTTAATTACTCTGTCTGACAATATTAGATAAAGTGTACAAATTGTAAAGTTTCTCATTGCGTAATTTTCTTCAGTCATTTGCTATTTCATCTTTCCTACGTCACAGTATTCTCCTAGAACCTCGTTACCTAATTTCCTTAATTTATCTGAAATATTAGGAGGTTCTCACGGGGGTGAGGATGTTTATTGTGATCTTAAGACCAACAAAATATGCAAAATTATAAAAGAAACTTTCAGAAAAAAAATCTTGCGAATCTCATAAGTGCTCTCCACAGATGTGAAAGAAAGAAAATGGAAGGAAGAAATGGTTTCTGAGTCTCCATTATCTAAGTACCGGAGCTCTTTGGAGATGGCTCTGGTCTTCAGGCTAATTCAGTCACATTCTTTTTTATTTACGGTTACTGGTGCTTCGTTAATAAGAAAATAAACACCCTCCCCTTTTATGCTTTGTACATCACGCATGCCCAGTAAAATGGAAGGTGAGTCAGGACTCCCTGTAATTTTAATTAAATGTGAGGCTCACCACTTGTTTAAAGGACAGTAGAATAATATTTCTGTGGAATTTAGAAAATTTGTGATGGCAAGCGTTAAATTAATATTAACTCAAGACAATTTATTATTCTATTTATATATCGCGTTGTTTTTTCGTATTCTAAGTATGAATTCCATGCGAAAGCTACATTTACGGAGCAGCGACGTAGGAGAGAAATTTTAATTTTAACAGAGATATTACAAATTCCTTCGTCATCACGCCCACATTGTAATTCGGTATTACATAATTATTACCCATCCCTTACACGTGTACCAATCCTATGAAACACGAAGCTCATCTAAATATTATTTTAAAAAGTAGTTCCTACATCAAAATACAACGCGTCTCCATTAAATAGTTCAATCTGTTAGCGTTGTTTAAGGAAATAATCGTTGCTGATTCTGAGAATCATATGAAACTCGTAATGCACTCTAGGGAAAATGCAGTTACTGAAAATTAAATCACTTGCAGACTGTGCACTTGCTTCGAAGGGTTAAATGCAGTCGCCTTTGGCGTAATGTCAAAAGGGTGATTGTCCACAGCAGGTTTTCCTTTCCGCTAGAACTGCTCTAGCTAGAGTAAGTTTAAATTTCACAGAATTAATTCAGGAATGTAGTCTACACATTATTGAGAGTGCTCTAGCTAGGTAATATCAAACCCATCTAGGATTTTTCTACTGTACACTAGTTGACACTGTCTCTGGCTCTATTTGAGCAAACAAACAGAGTTCATATAATAGCTAGGTTTGACTGTCCGTCCGTACATTCCATTGAACTCATTAAAGTAATCTCTGGCAATCAGTGCGTCATTTGATTGCACAAAGCTTCAAATCATATAACATTTTACTTATTTCTGGGATTTATGGTTTGTTTATGTGTAACAAGAAATTAAATTCTTAAATACTAACAAGATCAAAACGTCAAAGGGGTGTAGGAAACAAGACAAGACGGATAAATACAACGTTCTTAAATATTTCAGTAACTCTTCAGTTTCTTAATAATTTTCCGTAAACCCCCTAAAGTTCTTGAAATACACTTTCTGCATCACATTTTTTTTATTTTTATACACGTGTGTAGTAATTAAAAAGTTCCGATGTTGCTGCCATCTTCAGTCTAGAAGCGATAAGATGTGTTATATATGACAGGGAGTGGACTGCGAGGATAAGAAGAAGAACGCCCCTGTAAACGGGCACAGAAGAGTAGAGACCCTTATCAGAACAACTTTTCTCCTATTACACAGAATCTGAAGTAAGATGAAACAACGAAAACTTCTTATTGATGAGCATGAAAACCTGAAATAATATAGCAACAGAGTCGCATCTTTATGTTTGCGTTGATTAGAACTCACTTTTGCCTCGAAACTGAAACACTAGGTACGCTGCACTAATTAAAAGTAAGACAGGTAATCTCCAAACCAAAAACCGCACAATGAAAACTTACATCTATTACGTATATGTTGATGCATTGTATATTTCCCATGTTTCGAAGGGACCTACAGCTACCTTCTTCAGAGCATCTTTACCGCTGTAAAGATCTCAAAACTCGTCCATTCGGACAAGCTTCATCGACGTTGCAACGGACACCGAGACTCCTTGGGTACATAAATGTAAAACAGCAAATCACGAACTCTTGCCAGGTTTTGCGGTATGGTCTCACATTTGGACGCTTATTTGTTACATTATCTTTTACTGATATTTGGTCCTGCTCGTGTCTAGCACTTTAACAAATGTCAGAGATCACTGGGGTATGTTCTTACAAACTGCAATATCAAATATCGAGTTTTTCACTAGGTACAAAAATAAAATCTTCCTGAGCATGCCAGATTGAATGAAAAGTAAATTGTGAAGTGTTAAGTTTGCAAGTCACGGAGGGCAGAAATTCTAAGAAAACACAAAATATTGGATCATAAAGTTCAGAGTTACTCACTAGTATAAATCAGAGGCTGGAAGCTCTACAAATCTTCATGCCAGGACAGACACTTTTTCTGGCTCAGTCGCAACTTCATCTTTTGGACACATGGAGCAACTCACATCATTCCATGAAACTTACTGTGGCCTATATAGCATTTCTAATATTCATCTTCTAACTATGGGTACGCTCGGCTTGTTATACAGCTCGGTCAAGAAGGTGGCTGGTTACGGAATCGATTCCCGACAGAGGCAGAATTACACAACCAAATAATATATTATAACTATTTTCCTTACTAATATTTAGCATATGTTGTTCTTTGTAATGAATACACGCACACGGTACAGAATGGTGTGTAGACAGACAAATGCATCGACCGTTGTCAAAGTATCTATCGACCTTTCCTAGATTTGGGGCTGCTTTCACCTTTTCTTATAAACTCGCAGAACGTAAGGTTATAAATGAAGACGATTTGTTAAAATGCCATAACAGGATTTTAATATATTTAGACCTACACAATACATATATTTACTATCAGATATATTTACTATCAGATATATTTGATATTGCGTCCCAGATGTTGACTTCACTTCTTCATTAAGGTAAACAATTGATCACAGCGAAACGTAACTGACAAACAGTGACAACGTTAACAAAGCGTATTTTCTGATAACAGGCAACTATTTTATATCTTACAGAGTGACACAATATTAAAAAAGTACGTAAGCCACACAAAGAAGGGCGGGCCCCAGGTTGAGTGCCACAGATGGAAACATCGCGGTTTATTTAACGTAACTGCCATATAGTGTCGAATGATAACATAATTAATGGATAAAAATTAGAAAGGATATGGAAGTAAGCTATCATGACCCGATTTAAGGTACTAACCCGATATTTGCCTGGAGATACTGAGGAAAACCTCAGTCAGGATAGCTGGTGTCCAGGAGGACTGTTAACAACTCAACCGCGACGTTTGGTCTTCAGATGGGGCGTGAACACTTATATTTCGGTAGCATCCGCCGATTAACATACCTTTCTGTGGCAACACACATCGGGAGTTGTAACTGCGCGTAGCTCTGAAAGGAAGTGGGGCCCATGTACCCAAGTTGTTTCTGTGCTTTGCTAAATATAAGAGTGGTAGCAGTTGCAACCAGCGGAAACAAAACAGTGTGGATTTTGCGCTGCGGCATTAGCTGGTCGGTAACCTTGAAGTCGGACACTTCCTATTGTACAGGTAAAGTCTGAAGTTCGATGTACTCCTTCAGCCTTATGTTTACATTAATCAAATTGCTATTCCCTTCACGGTCTGTGCACATGACAATACAGTGAGCTGGCCATACCAACCGAAACTCTGCCGCCAAGATAACGCAATACGGTAATACGATCGTTGACAGTAAGTTTTGCAGAACAAAAGAAAATACAAAAAAATTACTTCCTTCGTTGTTATACGTAGTTCAAATAAAAATTATTTGATACCGGTGACTGATCCTTGGGTTATTTACCGACGATTTTCAACTACATAGGTTATGCAGCACAGATTTACAATTGTAATTTGTGAATGCCAAATTTGAAAAGATGGGCAGCGTGTTTGGAATTCCACTATTGTGGTATCTGAGGCACTTACGGCGAGCCGCGGTCTTTTGCTCAAAGAAAACCAATGGATGTTTCGTATATAAATGTCAGCACCCGATTTGAGACACAGATACTCATAAAGCGAAGAAAGAAGGTGAAAAATTATACAGATTTTTAGTAACGAATCCTGGTGGGAAGGACAACAGAACTGCTTTTTGTGACTTTTGTTTCCACAAACATATGAAGCATCAACCTGATTAAGTAAATCACGTGTCTTTGTCTCTACTACAGAATTATACAATGAATAGACCTCAGTCTGCAATTATTTAGTTATTTTTACTTTTATGCTCTTCATTTAATTACTTTGTTATTGCTCAGACTATATAGCGTAGAGGGTCCGCAGTGGCCGCGCGGTCTGAGGCGTGGGCCTTGTGCCGCTTGGTAGCTGGGATCGTGGGTTCGAATCCCATTCAAGCCATGTATGTCTGTCCGCGTTTTTCTGTGTTGTGCTGTCCTGTGTAGGTAGAGGCCTTACGACGGGCCGATCCCTCGTCCAAGGAATCCTACCGAATGTCTATAGATGAAGCCAACGAAAAGTTTGGACCCGCAGTGATCAGCCACTTGAAGAACGGGTCGTTCCCAGTATCCCCAGTATATAGCGTAGAATGATAGGATTATTAATGAGTAATTAATCGCAAAAACACAGAAGGTAGCAGTTACAGGCTAATCTAAAGTAGCAGTCTATCTGCCAATTTGTCTGGAGTACCGGAAGGAGAACACGAAAACTTCAGTAGGGGCAGCCACTCTCCGAAACGAGATTTGAACCAAGGACATCCAGAATAAGAAGCAAGATTGCTAACCACTCGTTTGCGATGATCGGTTTGTTCCAAAAACTTTCCACATAGCATTGTGTGTTCCTTGAGCACTCCTAACATTATTACTAAGGTGGTCAATGAAAAATTCCCTACCTTTATGGAACCAGTTTTCACGAAAGTCCGTTACTGAACTACTTTAATTTAATCTACTTTTTAAAGCCATATCTTCCTAAAAATTCGTTCTAATATGATCCTTACATACAAGCCCACATCTTCCAAGATGTCTTTGTCGTAGAATTTTGAATCAAGATTCAAGGTACATTCTCATTCTTACCCTATATTGAATCTACATCTTCTCTCTTAATTCAATCTTGGTAACAAAATTAGGAAGAGAGTGCAAATTACGATGCACTTCAGGGTGTGATCTTTTATCGTCCTTTGGTACTTAATCTCGCCTAAGTTTTTAAATCCTGTTCAGAATTTTGTTCTGAAACACCATTATTCTACACAGAGTCATCAGCCGAGTAACACATACACAGTTCCATCTCCAACACTGGCTTTAAAAATAAACATCAACTTGAACTTCCAGGGGTCACATAGGAATTCTAACAACTAAACAGGGGCTATTTATTTTTGTAACTGGTTCAATTAAGTGCGATCACTATGAAGACCAGGCCCAGGTGTGTTTCTGCACTTTGGAATCCGGTTTCAATATTTATGAACGTTCTATTTCAGTAATGCCGTCGTCAAAGCATCTTGCTGCTTAGCACACTAAACACGGGCCCTCACGTACACACCTATCATGTACGTAACGTACGCATGCGCAGATCTTCACACATTATGCAAGTATGTAACGCGCATGTGTAGAGTTATCGGCAAATTATTTGGCGCGTGAGAGACCGTTACGAGCGGCTAGTAGCGATCGAGGCGAATTCTCTGTCACTGAAAACATTTGTTGAAGCTTTCGGTTCAAGAAAGCAGTTCAAGTTGTGCAATGATTCCTTGGTATGTGTTACGACCTGTTTGTGTTTTAAGATTTCGTTCTGTTGAAGAGAGAGATATATTTATTCGACTTGTTCACCGCTTGAGGACAGCTGCGTTTTGAATGACTAGTAGAATCGCTACCAATTTCCTCGAACTGTGACGTCACCCACGCCAAGTTGTTTGCTTACATCTATACATACATACACACCGAGAAAGTGTTAATGACAGTAACACACTAAAATGGCATTCAAGTAAAAAAACGGATTAAGCCGATCACAGTCTCTGCGTACACAGGTGTGGGCCCTGACAGCTCGAATACGAATATGGTGGGTTCGAACCCCACTCCACGCATGGATGGGTGTACGCGTTTTTATGTGTTCCTCACAGCCCAATCGGTCCAATGAGTCCTGTCAAATGCAGAGAAAGATTAAGAAGCCTGATAGAAATTCTCCAGTGCGCCACAGCAACTGTGTAGCATAGCAGCTAGTAATAAAAACGGAATAATTCTGGAATGATTCCTACAATTGTAATCTGTTTACCTTTCCGTCTCCTATCTAAATGACTGAATATAAACGAAGACATGTATCTAGAGTCGTTTCTTCTACAACGCGATTGTTGCGTTTCTGGTAAACACCGCTGCATCGAAACCATTAGTTCAATTGGAATTAAAGGGTTAGGGGTAGAGAATTCGGATGGAGTCACACCATCGTGTGCATTATTTTCTATTAAAACCACAGCGAATTCATTCTATGGTCTACTAATATGCACCATACAGAGCTGCACTGTTAACCCCCATAGAAATTTTGAGTTATCTGACAGTGTCGCTGGTAATGAAAAGAATTTGCTATTAGTGTTTTCGTAGCCAAGTCAAACAATTGAAACCCTTTTCAGACATGCGTTTATGGTTTACTTCTCTGAATTTCTTTATTAGCTTTATTTTGATCACGTTATATTCAACACGCACCCCCGTTATGGATACAGCTTTTTCTGTAAATCAATCGCGGTATAGCCAATTCGCGTTATTAAAACACGCGTTTTTGGAGAAATTACTATTATTTTATATAGAGCAGTGGAAGCGATGTGTCGCCTAATAAAAGAAAAAATGGATGGGCGGGATATTTAGCACGCATTGAGTGATTATAAATGCATACACTTTACTTGGAAAACCTGCAAGAAAGAGACGACTTGGAAGGCCTGGCCGTAGATGTGAAGATAACATTAAGAAGGATGTTAAAGCCATCTGGTTGTACAGCGTGGACTGGAATTGACTGATTCAGATATTGCTATGAACACAGTAATGAATCTCAGCACCGTCTTCTCACTGTCATCATCATCATCATCTTATCATCACTTATTAAAGTGTACCTAATACCTCCTCCTACTAATAGTACCACACCTCCGTGTCCGCTTCAAGTCACGGCGTTTGCCAATTTCGGCGACTTAAAAATTGCTTGCCTTTCCTTACGCTTGAGTAATCTTTTCGACCTTTACCTTCAAGTATAAATGCCATCGTAACCACGTCATAACCATCTTTTTATTACATGTTCCTTTCTTACAAGTACTACTACCAAGCGCAGTTCGCAAATACATGCATCGCTAATTCCTTGTCCTACAAGTAACCAAAGTTTATTTAGACAACCTTCAGTTCTGCATGTATTGAATATTTATATTTAGACTGCTGGGTACGTAATTTCTTCCTTTACGATTTCCTTATTTATTTCCATTACGTAGGCTACTTTATCTAATGCTTTAAAGCCATTAATACTGCCGTCCTTGAAGCAAATATGGCTTCAAACCAAGAGAATTATAGTCCTTGTCGCCCTCCTCAGACTGCGAGTCATAATTTGCTTGGAGCCAGATCTTACAGAGTGGTGTACACTTGCACCCGGTTCGAATCTCGGCAAGATCAAGGCTATCCTGACTACAACTATTTAGTCTCGAAAAGCGAACGCCGAATTGTTCTTGAAACAAGCCACGATTTCCTCCTCCCAAATCCTGACCTCAACATTCATGACCTTCCCATCTCGTCTGCTGTTATAGGAAATAACCTCTTAGTTGAAAAATCGCGCAAGAATCGATAGATTTTTTAACTGAACAAGTTATAATAAGCGTCTAATAATAGCACTATTCCGACTAACTGGGAGAGACCAAAAGGCGTAAAAGGAAACGGTCGTGGCTTATTTTAAAAAAATCTCAGCATTTGCCGGCAGAGACTGATAGAATCCGGCATGAGTCTCGAGCCCACAACTTCAGAATAATGTGGAAAACAAATTATTATACTTGTCGCAAGATATCTCCGCGCTTCATTCACCGTTGTTAGTCGACAGCCGAAGCAGGGGCAGGGGAGGAGGGGAAGCGACAGCGCACCTTTCATGTTACGGCAATCATATCTTTCTTGACTTAACTATCTTAACGTGACGTGTACCTACACACTTCCAAGCTGATTGAGGAAGAGAAACAGAATACACTGCATTACTTTACAAAATGAGACCGTATTTTCCTACTGCTTTCTATGTTGATCATACTTTGTTGGGTATAAATAGCTCGACGATCTATATTTACTCGGGAAAACATATAAGGATGTCGCACGTGACATTTATAGGCGGTGAGCCTGTAACATAAAGAACCTCTTAGTTGCTCCAGCATGTATCGCGGTCTAAACGTGTTGCAAGAATGCACCTACGCGAACTAAACCCATTTATTTTTCGTGCCTGAATCAAACGCGTTTCATTGAGTAACTGATGAGAATCAGGCTCAAGACTCAGGAGTGACTCACGCATAATAGGAAAAGTTAACAGGTTTCACTTTTTTGCATGAGATTTCATGGCGGTAATATTGTGGATTGTGGTTTTCTGGGTGTTAGCCGCGTATCTTGTAGGAAGTGGCCAATTTTAGGAAGAAACAAATTTAGTCTCCACGGAGTCACAACCCACAAGACCTCAATACCTCACTTTAAACTTTGCCAGATTCGAATAATCTTTCAATTTACTCTAGGAACAGCACAGTAACCTCTGAAACGTCGGTAAACTTCTACCAGACTACACACAGCGCTACAACCCACAAGACAGCCATTTTCGTACTCGTTGCCGTGAAAACCTGAAATACTATCAATGCTATACAGTTGAGGGTTCAAATCTGAGCAAGAATACCGTCTATCCTGAATTAGGTTTTCCTTGGTCCTCCCAGGCAAATTCTGGGATAGTATATTGAATTACGACACGGAAACTTCTTACATATCCTACATTAATCATACTTCCATTCGATGTTCTACAGTCTGAGATACTGACAGCATCGTTAAATAAGCAATAAGTAAGGAAGGAAATACGAAATAATTGGACTTGTATTGGAAACACCACTCCTCCTTAATGCCTAGTGGCACATTTCCAAAACACGTCTTCAGGGAACAGGGTGAAATGACTGCGTTATTCTGTCCAGAAATATTATCCATTACAGAAACAGTTTCCGGCACCAAGCGGTCTGCTCTTCCTCTATTTTTAACGCAGTGTTTGGAAACACTAAGCCTGGCTCAGCTATTCGCTTTTATCTCTCTCTTTTTCGCTCTTTATTTTAACAGAGATTTATGAATTCATGAACAGAATAAGGATTTGGAAAGTGACAGATGTGACACATTCGGAGGTACTATTTTTTGTTTTCGAAAGGCACTGAAAATTCTGAAAATCACATAAGAGTACAGAATTATATCATTTAAATTTTATGACGACAGTCGGAAATTTATGGCTAAGAATAACAGGTGTGTTACGAGGTCTACAAATTCTGAACAGCGTGCTTTAAGCTAAAATATTATCGATTTATGAACTATAATTTGAAATACAAGAAACAAAGCACTGAATTGAGAAGTGCGTGGTATTTATTCTGTGCCGAAATGATTGTTACGAACCTTTAGAAAATGTAAAATAATTAAACAAGATTAACTGTTCTTAAGAACAACACACTGACGTTCTACTTCTCATCACACGTTTAGCTGTGTAGAACATACAGGTGAATAATCTCAGCTCGACGTAAAAAAAAACTCCTCCACTGCTAACGAAAGTGATTTTACTGCCCAAAATACGAACAATAAAATCAAATTCATTGCCGTAAAAATTTAATTAAATCCCGATTACACTTCCTTCTGCTTCTTGGGTGTCTTGGTTAAGCACTGTCTTGTTATTGTTTTGCTGAAGGAAGATAAATACACCTAATGTATTTGTCTGCTTTGTGTAATATTATTGGATCCCCTTGTAACAGTTTTTTTTTATAAATACAATTAACGCCGACCTACAAGAAAGTTAATAAAGACGATGAGAAGCATAAGCCTAGTCTAATGACAGGTCAGGTCCATATTGTGAAGTCACATGTTCATGACTGGTTTCGTGGCTTCGAAAGAACGTCGTCAGACAGTCTAAGATTCAATTAAGTCTCAACTGAACTTATGAATAATGTAACAGATTTTCATACGTGTCTCTGAGCCAAAACAGAAATAGTGCTTCCAAAAGTCACAAGCATTCCCTTACAAATATTCATTAATTCACAATTCATGATCTTCGCATCTCGACACAATGAAAGCGGTCCGTCAATCACAAATTATAGCCTGACATAGTATCTGCTTAAAACTGCGAAAGGCTACCGAAATTCAAGCCTAACAAACCGGCAACAAGACACTGTATATACTGAAATGTGTAAAACATTAATCAAATTCAAAACAAAATTTTGATGAAGCCTTACCGCTTGCATAATTACTGTGCTGGCTGTAGTGACTTGAAGTGATATACGTCACTACTGCACACAACTATAATTGTTCATGAGGCAAAAGTCAATATAGTAAGAGATGAGTGGAGTCTGAATTCTCCGACACTGTTCAGCGAAAAGTCAGCTTCAAACAACTGTTACTACATTAACAAATCACTGGAACAAATTGTATACAAAGATCCTAATTAGTCATTAGATATATCTAGGGCAATAATAAGTTTCTACGGCGATGCAAAATTTATCTAACTTTACACCCACTCATATCCAACTCTGTTTCAAGAAATGAAAGATATAATAATATGTTTAAAATGTATTCGACATTAATGTCACTTGTCTTCCCCATAACAACGATTAACCCGTTCACAGACTCCTGATACACACACAAATCAGTCTTTCCTGCAGTAACAAACCGAGAGAGCAGCACGGAGTCAATACATTGAAATGTTTCAACCCAACTTCCGGGAGAGTCTTCGTGTTGACTGAGGAACTAATGTTTCGAAATGAAGATCAGAACCACAAATCTAAGCACGAAGGCTGCAGATGTTATGAATACAAGACAAACAGCGAGACATGGCAGAAGAACCGCGTCTTTGTATTTCCGGTCAGAAACCATCCCAGTTCATAGAGGCCGAACGACAACAAATACTATACTGACAAGAAAGAAACAGAAATGACAAACGAAGTGTGTCATCAATCTATGTGGAAGATGTCACATACAACCATTAATCATAACTATAAGAAGTTCATGCGATGACTAGACTGTTAGTCACCACCAACACACAGCAGTAATTTCAATTACTGCTACCCACTCGTGGTAGAGTGCAGGATGAACAAAGATGTCGGTAGTTGCGGTCTTGGTGGTCATAATTTGAGTCACATCACTTTTCCCGCATACAACAAAATACATTTTCAAGTCCTTCCAATTATGTTTCATTTGCAAGATTAATTTTATTGGTATCTTATAAATACCGGTCCAATTGAAACTTTGAAGAAAGAATGTGACGAAATATAAAAAATGTCTGAGGCTAGCTAAATCAGGAGTCCCAACAGCTAGGATTTCTGTACTTTCCCTTCTTTTATCTACAGGATGAGTCAGAAGTATGTTTACCAACTTCGTGTGCGTGTTCCAGGATCAAAAATAAGAAAAAATTGTTCCTATAAACATGGGGTCGCAAATGTTTAATTTTCGAAATAATAACCAAAAATAATAGATGGGAAGATCGCATTAAGAAGTGTCTTGAAAAATAAGCTGTGAAAATGTAAATTGAATCATTATCGGATGCTGGACTTACGTAAACAAGATAATAAAAAAATCCGTACTTATAAAAGCAAAGAAATTCTTTACCAACTGAATAACTACAAACATTTCAAGGATTAACTGCACCAAGGAATTTGTAATTTGAAAAGTCAGTATAGCTGCTTTTATCTCTCAGTACTGTACTTAGCGGTTGGTGCCCACGACAGGCTGGAACTCACATTCAACTGAAACAATGTCTCGGTGGTCCCAAAACCCCAGTAGGTCAACTACCCTCCTACCCACACATACATGTGTCTAACTTGCTTCTGGTACACCAACTTGACACAGACTGTTTCTGTTACAGCACTATGCACCAACCATTATCATGATGCACGTAAAATACGTGCTTAAAATGTCATATGTGACTCCCAAATGTCACTGAGTCGCTTCTTCAGATAACAAAGTTCCAAAATCGCAACAGACTGCAAGGGTCATCTTAAAACACACACCATTTCTTACTTCATTTTCTAGTTATTCCGCTGACAAATATTTTACTTCCAGTAGCTAGACAGCTGTTACTTATTCCTTCATTTTAAAATTTGTCCCTTAACGTTACATCCAGCAGCAGCCCAAACACCCTAATGTGTAGTTTCCATTCTTCTATAGTAAACCTGTTTCATAACTCTCATTTGACGTCGAAGTATCTGCCTACAATCGGCTTGGATACATGATGAAGCATTAGTAAACATCTCTTTTCATATGGTCTCGTATATATTTTTTTATAACTATTTAAAAAAAAAATCTTGGGTTAACTGCAAATCTAATGATTACGAATTTTCGATCCAATGAAGTTATTTCAAGTTTTGAGACATGTTCAGTAATCTAACCATTTATAACTGTTTTCATTCAACGGTATTATCTTTGTGTTCCTATAGCTTTGGGGGGAGGGGGGTTGAACTATTATTCAACCCCGTAACTACTCTCAGTAAAATATCTTCAGATGTTTCTAGAAGAATCATTGCTACTGAAACTCCAGCTGCGACAACCTGAGGACGATCGAATCCTCCCACACAGACAAGTGGATGCATATTGCATCGGTCTGTGGTCAACTCAAAACATCACGTTTCAGAACGCTCCTCTTGATGTTTTAAAGGTTAAGCAGGGGTAATCAATCATACATTCCAGCTTTGTACGTAACTTCTGCTTGAATAATGTAACGAGTTCTGTGCAATAGAATTTTATGACTACGACACAGACCATTCATACATCTTCTTTGAAGCACGTCTCCTGCCACTCGTTTAATTTTGCAGTCAAATAAATCGCGCCATGTGAGATTTCATATGATCAGAGCTGCCGATTCGTACTGTAAAAACATCCTCCCTCCTCATTCCACAATACAGTCGTCGAGCGAGTTACAAACGACCTGGTAATTTCTAACCACAGTCCCATCCTCTTAATTTGAAATAAACTGTCAATAGCCACTAGAAGCCGAAGGCTCCTATTTATATGAGATTATCACGGTGACAAAGACGTCGATGTTGATCTTCTGGGTTGTAACGCCGTGTGAATTTATAGGTAGACACCCAAATTTCGGAGGAACATGCTTCTTCCATTTTCAGGGCATGCAAAGGCAAGTCTAGCTGCCATTTACACGGTCGTAAAACAGTTTTAACTAAACTGTACTAGTTGTGGAAATGGACAAGTCGGAACGGAAGTGACAGTCTTCCTTCTGAGTTTGAACTAGCCAATGTCCCACAAGCGCAAGTAAAGACAGAAAAGTGTCATCAACTTGTAATGGCGCTTCTGCATGGTTCTGCTCTGAAGTAGGTCTGAGACACTGAAAATGCTGATGACTTCAGGGGAGGAGTCATTTGAAATTCAGAAGGAGACGTCCCAGGGCAATGCAGTTCCGGCACCCGCAGTAGATCCGTTTAGCGGATGTTATGTACTTACAACACGTTCCAGACACTACAACAACGGTGAAGGAAAATGAAGGTTTTGCACGCAATTTGGCCGATCTCTGTGTCAGTATATCATGACCTGACGTTTAATTACAGAGAAGCAAGACATCTGTACAATTACAACTCCAAACAGATGACTGTCTTCATTTTTCCATTCAACTGTTTCATACTTCGCCCACACTCACTCACTTTGTCCTTTCTTTTGTCTTTCGTTTCTTTTCCTCCCTTCCATCTATTTCAAGCCTGCAAAGATGGAAATTAACACAGCGTAAAATGATAAATAATCCTGAGGAAACGGACAAGGATACGGCGATGAGACGAAGTCATGTGAGGGGAAGTGGCGGCCGACACTGCTTCCTAACCTTGTCCTTCATCCGGTGTCATTTCCTATTTCTGTTCTTGTTTCTTGCAGGATAAATTAGCGATTATATTATTCTTTGTAGCGATAACGATTTGGAGCGTTTTATTTGTTAACATTTGTCACATAAATAATGTTAAATGTTACAGTTAGGGATGCTGCTTAAGTTCTGTCTATACAAACTTGGGGCGTATGCATATTTATTGTAACAGCGCGTTAGCCCAACTTCACGTACTACTCATAAGGAAAACATTCTTTCGTTTCATATGTGATTCGTAGTAATTTTTGTCAAGTCACAGTTAACAAGGAAGAGTTTCTTTGTACGTGACTTCTGAGAACAATTATCTATGTATTTACAGAGTGTAGTAGACAAAAATAGAGAAAGTATCATAAAGATAGCAGCATATCTTTGCAAGACAGACAATAACATTTTTACGGCGTGTTGGAAAAGGAGTGTGAGCAGAGGGCGATTTGTTTGACCGTCTACAATTTCAACTGGAATAAGATATAATTCACTTTTCTCCTGGCCTCATGGTGGGAGTACAAACCCGTGATCTGAAACTGGTTTCTACATCTTCCCTTCTGCAGGGTAGAGATGCAAGGGGTTACAGAAACACAAAAGATATTGCTCTGGTATACATAAAATATTTCAGACATCTAAGCACCAAAGTGAGCCACTATGATAATATTTCGCCACAAAGCGTTGCCTTGGTAACGCGACGCAGTAAGCATGAACTCCTAAGACTGGCGACTGATTTTACAGTCTCATATAATTCATAGCTCAATATTCCAACTGTGTAAATACTAGGCATCGTCAAACAGTGAGCGTAACTACCACCGACGCTGAAGGAAGATACTTCTCACACGTACAGGAAAGAAGTCAGATGACAAACAGAAACCATGCTTGACGTAACATTAGCCATTGCTCTGCCTTCACTGTTTCTTATCTGTTGATTTCATAAGAAACAGAGACGTATATCAGATCTAAGTATTTTCTCTCACAAATTTAGCCCAGGGGTTCTCGACCTGTTCCAGACATAGGGACGCATTCACCCCTGCGTATAGACTAGTGGGCCTCAATGTTCTAAATGAGAACAAATTACTGAAACTTCGTAACAGTTTACTAACAACTTACTATTGCAAACAGGTCCACATTAATCAATTTTCATTCATAAAAATCAATCATTGGTGTGATATTTGACACTGTTTTTCTTCACTAATATTTCAATATGAAGTTTAATTTATTGTACTGCGATGTGCATGCATCCCTCTAAGTGTTCATCAGTAATACCATCGTAACCTTTGACCTGACATTCTCCATTAAGCTCAACAATTACCCACAACGATACTGCCAGATATTGATTATATAAACAAGACGGTTTTCTCATATCCAGTAACTGTCAATCACGGTGACAAAAGAAGTGCACGCGGGCATGCAAAACACATCGGCGGCCCGAGGGTTGATAACCCCTATTTTAGTACAAGCAGTATAGTATTGGCGCTGTAAAATTGTAAATAATGCACCTATTCTTTCAAGAGTACTGCAGAAGATAGTATACAATTCTCGTTCAAAAATAATATGCAAAATGCCATAAAACATGTATACACGTATTCAATGAATTAAATAAAGACAATTTAATAAACTAAACCATTACATGAGTCAGCACTGGGATTTAGCGAATTGGCGAATCTAGTCTAGGATGACGTGTGAATGATTATATGGAAAGATTGTCGAAGGTAGCGGTTGTGGCCTACTTTAAGGTACTACCCATGCATTTTCCCGGAGGGACTAGAGAAAATCATGAAAAACCAGTCACGATAATCGATCTGCGAGGCGAGATTTGAAACCGCGATGTCCCAAATACGAAAAAGGGCCATTTGCCACTAGGCGTTCGGTCGTCAGCGCTAGAACCGAAGAAACCAAAATACTAAACGCAATGGAATCTACAACACTGAAGATATTTTGACATAACAGCAACGATCGACTGAACAGCTACGTAAGTCTATTTACTTCCAACGTTTTATGGGCGTGTGAGGTATATAATTTTACGATCTGCACACTTATGCAAGTCTTCGTCCTAACTAACTGTCCCTGTTATTGCCTAGGTCTTTCGCTGTTTTGCTGTACCGAGGGCTTCAGTTGTCTCCCGCATTTTTTGGCTGTTCCGGAACAAGGATGGACAAAATACGGCCCATAGTGATGTTTCGATATTAATACGCCCCCCCGTTACAATTTTTCGGAAGTACATAGATATGTATAACGACGCTGTTAGTAGCTCAACCCCTGTAGCGTCAGATAATAGGATGAACGATAATGAACTGGAAAGAATATTAAGGAAGAGAACATGGCCCAATTTAATTTTTACTACCGCATAGTAAATTACAAGATGTACAAGGTGATATGACAAGACACAAGCGATTATTCATGTGTGAATAATTTCCATACATTCTTAAAGGCGGATTGTTTGTGTGTGTGTCTCTATGTATGGGCACATCTGTACCTGCAAATCCGAAAGTCCTTACTTACACAACATGGATATATATATATCTTCGCCATTACTAGTATGTTATTACGTATATGTTATAATTACAATCACAGTGTTGATCTGGACGTGATATATGCGGCAACTACGTTATTGAAAAGGTCTTATAGTGATCACTTGAGGACATCCATAGCAATAAGACAGTAAACAGAGGACTGTCAGAAACTAATTTTCAGAAACGTTCCCAGGCATTAAGTCAGAATACATGGCCTCAGAGATCAACGCGACTAAAGGTTAGTGACTGTACATATTACAGAATGTATGCAACGTATTACGCAACAGGTAAACATGCTCATTAGATCTGGTCTAACTATAGGATTGTGAAGAATGTGGAATGGGACAAAGAAGAGGAAGAAGAAGAGGAGGAGGAGGAGGAGGAGGAAGAGGAAGAGGAAGAAGAAGACGAAGAAGAAGAAGAAGAAGAAGAAGAAGAAGAAGAAGAGAGGAAACAGCGCCATAAGAATTTCGTATACACAACTTGTTTTCATGGTTACTGAACTTCGGAACCGTTATAATCTCCTCGGCTGTTTATTTCAAAAGATCTTATTGTTTAGAAAGATTTAAACTAATTTTAACATTTTATCCATGTGTCAGGGATGTACAAAATAATAACACTCAGGTCAGTGCGGTGTTCAGACATTCTTAAAAATCTAATCCTTCGAAAATTTCTTGTTTTCAGAGGCACAGACCTGCACAGAACAGAGAAATAATATAAACATTAAAACATAAGTAAGATTCTAAAGTCAATGGAAGTCTTGGGGTCACCAGTACAAGCATTTACTGTTCGCTTACCTGCAAAACCAATAAATTTTGCTTTTCTGAACACAATGCTTAAATTTCGACACAAAACACTTGTAATGTTGCCCTATACATTTTAGGGATATTCGATCGATTAACCCCCAACTGCTCCCTTAAAACAGCTGCATCTCTAGGTTCTTGAATTACTCGGAACAAAGAGCATTTGAGCACAAGAAAGAAAGCTCACACTTTGCTATATATAACAGACTAACATATTATTAACAAACTCCTAAAGTTACAATTTTCACGTTATAGTGTGGTAACAAAGTAACAAAAAACACGTAGCTTTGCAGGTATCTAATTAATTACCGGTATGTTTTCATAGTAAGACCCGCAGATGCAGTACCGCCAATGAGCTAATTTGAACCACCTCCCAGCCTCACAACCTGCCCCTATAATGTCAGACTTAATGCTATCCTTCCACTTCAAGGTCTTCCAAGTGGCCGCTTTTCGACAGGTTTCTTCTTCACCAAAATTTCGTGTGCATTACTAGTCTCCCCGTGAGTGATACAAGTAATGCCCATCGTAACGTCCTAGATTGCGCTGTTGGCCTACTAACATTACTAAATGACCATTTTATAATGTAACTGCTTACAACTGAATGCGTTTCTCGTTTAAAAATATATGTATTTCGTCCCCTATAATACTCAGACGTATTTTCATGACGGTTCTGATTGCGAACCTATACTTGAAGTTATCAGAAGAATTCAATTTCTGTTGATATCGGTCCATAAACGTACTTTCCATGAAGCACAAATCGACATCATAATTATTCGAATATAGGGCTCTCGGTATAAAAAAGTTCTACATAGAATACAACTCGTCCCAGTAGCATCTATAGCTCTAAGATGAAATATATATTTTGAAATAATGTATACTGCGGTCCTTAAAGAAATTAAACGAAAAAATGTATGGCTATGTCGTGTGTTACGTGCAGTGAACAGTTTTGTAGCGGTCGTTCGTCATCGGCAGATTTGTATCTGAAATAAGCGAACAAGCCCCGTGAGATACGTTTAACCGCAAGGAACAAATTTGCTCCTCTTTTGGCACAGCTTTCCACTTTTGTTTACTCTGTTCTTGTGAAAACTTGAAATTGAAACCCGAAGACAGAAGGAAAACAGAAACGGCTGAGATGAAGTTTTTACGATAAACAACACGCTTTCAGGCCAGAAGAGAAACCACATTTTGAACAAGAGAATATGACAATACAGCCATTGCAGAGTATAGAAATATGAATAAGCTTAAACAGAACGACAGAATGTTTTCTAAAGTCATTCACGTTGCAAGCCGTGGTGTAAAAAAACAAAAAAGTGAGGTTATGCGTAGATGATGTGACGTAGGGAATGACAATCTTCCACCGACGCATAATCAATTTAACGGGTTATCTGATTTCAATTACATTTAATATTGGACAGTTTTACAGAAATCAGTCGAACCCTTTCAATTATGATTTGGATCGGAACATTTTAGCGCCCACTTTACATCGGAGCAAAAATACGTTTTAAGAGCTTCTATCGTACTTGTGGAAAAGCTGCACACAATTTTTTTTTTACCTTCTTTGGATAAGGTGATAATAGACTGCACAATTAAATTTTAGCTTAATTAATTTCGTCTTCAACTAATTTAATACCCGCAGTGTGGATGTCATTGAGATAAATCGAGCATTTTCAGAGATGAAAGAAGGTCACAAACACAGTCTCCCACCATGCGCTCATTTGTGAATTTTATACAAAGAACACAAAAAATCAGAAATTGTTCGTCTTATTTTATCCCTTCCGTACCTTATAGGCTACGCACGTAAGCTAATGTTTCGCGAAATAAGTAATACAAACAGTATCAATTTCTCTCATAAAATATTTTGCCAGAACATTTCCCCTTTAAAATAGCACAGCTTAAACAATATTAGTCGCTGATATTGCCTTTAGTTTATAGTTCTTTGGCTGTTTTATGACAGTATAAAGCGGAGAATAGAATGAACATGGTTAGTTTTAAACAAAATAATCAAACTCTGTTCAAATCTGGATAGATTAAAAGTTCTTTAATACAAGCTCGGTTCCCAATCTGACCTAAAACATCGAATTTACAATGTGTTGAAACGTCTCTCCGCCCCCTCGATTAGCCTAAATCGGGTTTATGTATTAAGCGGGCTGCCGCGAAACTGTTAACAACAAAGTGAGCCAAAAACCTGATCACTTCTTATTTTATTCATCATGTCATCACCCAAATGAAAACTGTAACGTCAGTCTTATTTATAAGTCACGAGTTCGAATTCCGACCATGACGTAAGAATCAATGTCATATTGTTAAGCCGCTTGGCTGCTGCTGCTGCTACAAAGGTTTAGCATCCGATGGTCTCCAAATTCTTACAGCGCCAATCGGTGTCTCAGAATGTCCATCGATTTCTTTGTGATTTTCCGAGTTGCCGTCTCTCTCTCTCTCTCTTGCCATCTCCCCCCCCCCCCCCCCTCACATACATGTAGTTGATTCAGTTTGTAAAACATTAATCGGTCTTCAAATAAGTCTAAACTCAACTCAGACCGTGGTCTTCCGGAATGCTTAATTGTCTTCTGGTTGCACACAAATGTTTCGGAGTAACATGCGGCCTAAATTTGCAGGTTTGACCTAGAATCCTCCACATCCGAAACAAGTCTAAACTTAGTCTCTGAAAGTCTATCGCAATAAATCTGTGTTAATTTCAATAACAGCCTAAGTTTTTACTTCTCTGCTTCCGTATTTCACGTAGCAAGCTGATCTGACGTAAAATACCCACTTTTGAATGTCTGGGATTAACATGAACCTTCACGAGAAATTCGCAAGATCTAAAACGATCACAGGAGAGAACCAAGTGTGTTGTGAACAGATTACTTCAATTAAGAGCACAATTTCTCTTAATTTGATCATTTATTTCGCTCGAAATATCGCAGTCTGGTGCAGAGTGACGAGCCATCGCGTTCCCACTGCGGGCAACGATACTTATGCGTCTTGTAGCTTCAGTGAAACCGGACGGGTATAAGCAGCAAACTCATGACAGAAAATAAGAAATGCGCGTCCCGTCGCGTCGCTCCTTAACGCATGCAGTAGGCCCAAAGGCACAACTAAAACTTTTCGACTTATTTATTTATTCATTCCCTAAATTGAAAGTGGAAAGCATGATACCAACTACAGAGCAGAACATTTAACGCTTTAAATTTCAGTGGTAAATACATCAACCACCTACTTTACGATTAACTTAAGTCAACATTTTTCAGTACAGTGTGTTTTAAAGTGTATTATTTCTTTAAACATCATTAACCAACTGATGTTAGTACTGGGACAAACTGAAATTTCAAACAGATTATTGTACTTCCTTTGTACTTAGTGCACGGAAAAAACGCATACAGGGCTGGTCATGTTTGTCCTTGCGTACGTCCGCATGAGTCTACTTGGTCGGTAAAACATTACAACCATAGTAACCTTAGATTAGGTTAGGTTAGTTTAAATTGTTGTAAGCTAGGCTTGGCTATTAAAGACAAGGGTAGATAAGGTTAGGCAATGTTTGGTAACAATGGTAATCAAGACTACCATGATAACATTCGGTTAGGTTAGGACAGGTTTTGAAAGGGTGGGGTAGGCAGTGCTTGGTAAGAAGAGGGTGGATTAGGCTAGGTTAAATTAGGTTACGTAACATTTTCAAAGAACACATGTAGAAACTGTGAATTCCGGTGCGGATTACACCAATGCAGTCTTTTTTCGATGAATATCGGTCTTGAGAGGGTTAAAAAGTGATTCAACAGGCTGTGGAATGAAACTTGGCATTTTAATATGAAATTTGACAAAAGGCGTTGTTGTAGATTTCTGATTCGCAACACAGCCAATATAATTGTCATTGCGTACGCAGCAACCTGACTGACGCTTTCAGTAGACCCAGCTTCCTTCGTCTTTAAAGGCGAATGTCCAGACAGTAGATAGAAACAAGACATGACTATTTTTCAAATCCTCGCCTAATCAACATTCATACCAATCTCTTACTCATTATAACATCGACACAACATAACATCTGCAGTTGCACATCATCGTTAAATAAATATATAAAAGTCATTATTGACTCTCTCCAGTCATTCACATTTTTATTGTGTCTTAAATTTGACAGAAACTATCCTAGACAAATCAGTGAGCTGATACCCACGAAATCAGTTTGGCTACATAAAATGCGTTTAACGTAACTTATAGTACAGTCGGTACAGATAAACATGTGCGTGATGCATTCGCTACATACAGGTATGTGTTGTTGCCATTGCTTTCCAACTTGATCTTAGAGTAGGCCTGCTGTGCCAACTGCATAGAAGAGTCTATGGAAACAGCGAGGGACTTCAACTGAAAGCGATATATCAGCTTATGGAGTGCGCTAATGTTAATATGTTGAATTAAAACAAATACCGCAAACAAACGCGTAGAAACTCTAATAAGATGGTAGTCAGGGGATCGGATAAAATTATTTTCTCAAAAAATATGGTGAAATATAAATATTTAAGAATGGCATTAGCATATCACAACGACATATACGACAAGGTCAATAACAGATTAAATTAGGGAAATATCATTAAGTTACGAATATTTCCATCGTTTAAAAGGGTGCTTGAAAGCCAAATGCTGGAAAAATCTAAAAGCAACAGAAGAAAGTAAGATAAATAAACGATTTTCATAAACTGTTGGCCTACCATTCACTTTAAAACTACTACGGCGAGCTTTCCTATAAGAATCAGATGGCCAGGGCATGTAGCCCGATTTAGGAAATGAGAATTGCTACAAAAGTTTAACTGGGGGGAGGACAATATTAATGTTGTCCTTCCTATGGTGTGAGGGTGCAGACTGGATTCAATTGACTCAAGAGCGGGTTCAGTACGGGGCTGTTCTGAGAAAGGTAGTGAAAAAGTCTGTTCCATTAAATGAAGTAAATTTCTTAACCACCTCCTAGACTATTAGCTTCATGGAGTGATTCACCAGACCAGCTCCGAATGTGGTGACGTCATTGGCGTTACGAAAATGGTTTGAGGAAGAGAGTGAATTGAATTTATCATTTCAGGGTAAAGAAACGAGATAAATTACAGTGTAGACAAAAGCTATAGAAATTAAAATTTCGATTTCTCATTTTTGGTCTTACTATTTATTCAAAGTTTGGCATGGCATTTAAAGGCCAGTTATGTCACGAAAATAACGACTTGTGACATTCAAGTATTAATAATATAAATTTAAGAACGTGATTATCTACAGAGTACCCGAAGAATCATTCTACTAGTCCCATCGCGCTGACCAGAAACCACAATAAAATAACGCGACTGTACTCACCAAGGCGTGTGAAAGGAAGCAACCAGAAAAAAAATTGAAAACGGATGAAAGAAGAGAGGTAGTGCAGAAGATGAATGGTGTTTTCCGAGTGTCAAACCGTAGTGGCGCTTTCACAGAATACAGCGAATGTTGATTGATCTATCGAATTGGGCAAGGTGCTGGAGGTACAATGCTCGCATTCGTGACGCCATCCTCATTCAGGATGTGTGTCCATGTTAGCGGCCAATTGGCAGTTCCATTGAAAATGGATGCTCTGTCATAACGATGTATCTAAATTTGTCGGGTCACATAGAACAGGCTATCGACACTTTGGCAAATACACTGAAACTAAAATACAGTTCCTACTGCTAATTTAATCTCATACAATGTGACGTTGGTTCAGGGTTAGAAGGTGGTAGAAAGAAAATGGTTTACAGCTCAATATTTTAGGCATCCATTAACGATTAAAGCAAATTTCGTACCTATGAAGCAGTGTGTTCTGTTCACATGCTTATAACACGGATTAGTTAATTGGGAGGTATTCCGTTTGCATCTTGACTGGATTACTGGCAACACAGACCGAGGTTTTCATGATCTTCCTCAACCTCTATGACACTGAAGTAAAATAGGCTGCGACCAACACCTTCCAAGTCATCTCATACGCATTTATGGTACATTATAATTATTGTGGTTATTAATTTCTGTCGCTGAAACAGCGTTGCAGAATAATCTAAGACCCGATCAATCTTGTCACAAATTATGAAACAAGAGATTCTATTAATTTTCCCTTTGTTTCATTATTCGCTTATATCCGTCTTGCTTTAGACGACAAAATAGTATGTTAGGCCTGATCCTTGTTAAAACCAGAGACAATAAGTACTGCTAGCTTATTAAGGACGTCAAACTTTTCTTAAATACCTACATTAATTTTGGTCAATATTCTACGAATTAAAATAAAAAACAAAATTGCCGACATTTTAACACTTATAATGTATAACCAGTAATAAGTCAGATTAACCCTTTCAATGTAACCCTAGTTGAACGAATGTTAATCCTGCTTGAAAGCCTTTGAACCTTGTTCGAAATACTTTACGAATCTCCACTACGTGGTAGAGGCATCCTCCACCCACTTAGAAAATTGAAGTTGTCCCGGAGCCAAATCCCCATGTTATGAAGACGTAAGGGGAAAAGTAGGCAAAGCCCCTCGTATTCTATTATCTCGGCACCAGACGGAGGCGACTGAGCAACTTCGAGGTCCGGAATCTGCAGATGGCGAATCTGAACCGGAACCAAGGCAAGTCTGCACATGACAGCGACAAGAAAAATCCATACCCATGACGGGCATCGAACCTCGGTCGTCCATCATTGCCAGTAGAGCAACGTCGGTCTCCATTTATTAGAAACTTTTATAAAATACGGACCGAAAGTCGCGGAAGTGTGGTTAACATTCATCCTTCATATGCAAGAGGTCCTGGGTTCAAACCTCCGTCCGAAGACCGGCTATCCTGACTGAATGTTTTCATTTTCTTGGGTCCCTCTACAAAAACGCCGGAGAAGTATCTTACATTAGGACAAGGCCGATTCTTTCCGTACTTTTTCCAATTCATCATTCAGTAATAATCTTAACATTAAATCTGAAGAAATGAAATCGTTCACAAATATAATGAGAGTAAATAAAGAAATGTAGAATATAAGAAGCGTATCTGTGGGATTACACGACCATTATCAGCAAAACAAACACCAAAGTAAGAGGTACAGCCGTCCATGTGTCTGAGCACCACGCCATTAAGATACGTGGGATATTGTAGGTAGAGCCCCACGCAATTGTAATCGGGTCCCTATACATATACAATAAGATAGGGTACTATTTAAAGCTGTGTGCGTTATGCACGACTGACTAGGTTTTCAGTAATTACGCTAAATGGCAGAATTATCTAATTTACAAATGCTGCTATCATTAAGCAGCTTTTAAAACTGATTTTAAATGATATAAATATATGAAAATGATGAAAGGAAGAAACGTGATAATGGATTAAGATGCAGAAGAAATCATCTCCAGTTTCAACAGATCTCTTCAAATATATAAATAATAATTTTAACAATAACAACCTAGTAACTAGAAGAAGCCATTGGGATATCATCATAAATCAACATAAGACGAAACAAGTGTAGGTCAGACTTAATCAAGATACAGGAAGGCCGGAGGATGAATTCCCGCCACTCCTACAACGAATTAGGAAGATTTCGTGCTCGAATATCGTCTACAAACCTGGCCACCATTCGTGAGGCTCTTCGTGTTTTTCTCAGTTGCTCTGACACTCATGAGGTCAAGACCGTTTCTTTCCATACATTTTCCTATTAGTAATTCACAGTCGTACCATTCGAAAAATTTTACACTGTGAAGTTAAATAGGCGCATTCATTTATCTTGGACAGCCTGCCTTGCATTTGGTACGAACCACCATTAAAATGATGTTAAAATTCCTATGATTATGGTTGTTGTTGTTGTTGTTGTTGTAGTGTAACTGTAACAATAACTCAAACTCAAACTCTTTATTATAAAAGGGAGGTAGGCTAAAATTTGTGATCAAGTATTGTTGAAATGGTTCTTCAACTTGAAACAACACACCTTTTGAACGTTAACCTTGGCTTGGTTACATGTCAGTAGACATTCGAGACCATGTTTGTGCTCGCGGTAAGAGACCTCTAGACCTCTGGTGTGACATCGCCTGGTGAATTCAGCGAGTACGTGTGTGTGCACCTCTGCTATCAGAAACATTACAGTGTTGACTTTCACCAGCAATAGATAAACATTTTATTTAGGCCTGCCTTCTGCTTTGGTAATTGTCCTGTGTTAAGTGTTTCCGTCCTCCGAGGTCGACTGGGATAAGACAGAAAAACACTTGATATTATTAGCTATAAAAATTATTCTTTTGCGAGATATTTTTTTTTGCCCTCAGCTTCTGACTATCATTCTGAAGAAATACTTTTCCATGGGAAAGTCTCTATGTTTTGTTTTCCACCCCTGTGTGGGTCAAACTGAAATATGTATCTGCTGCCTGGAATTTCATCAAAACTTTAAAGCGTTAAAAAGGATCGTTGCTGCCCGTTATACAAGGTCAAATTCTTTGTAGGGGTATACTTATGAAGGTATTTTAGTTAGACTGCATCAACACTTTTTTGAAAAAGGTGGAATCTTATATGTATTTCCCCTTGTTATTTTACTTTAAAAAAAACTCGTTCTTACATATTTGATTCTGTCAATGTACGTATTGCCTTCCTACTGGGATAATTAGAGACAACGTTTATGGTAAATCACAATTTTAAGGTCAGATCAACTAGATGAGTTTCTGCTGCCAATGCTATGTGCAAGGACAATGCCATTTTTAACAAAGATTTTATTTCCCTTTCTACATTTCAAATTGGTTATAATCAGACTTTCTTTTTGTCCACATTCCGTTCCTTTCACATTTTACATTTGGACCGTCTTAATATTTATTGGCGTTCTATATCATTTTTGTATTCTATTATATTGGTCTTGTCTAAGCACATTAATAAATTGAACGAATTTAATTATTATTCAGATTTCACGAATTCTAACAGCAAACACAGACAACAGCTTCTGCCTTCGCAGAAAGCATAAAATCGCTACGTCCTTCTGAGGCGGATTCCAGAACGCAAACCCACTGTGAAGGCAAGTTTATCTGTGTGGCTACTGTGATAGGCAAAAGCTTATTTAACCTAAGTACCCTGGCACACGCAGGTCATTGTTTACAACCGACTAACTTTCCATTTCGTGTTCGTCGGACAGTGTCGTGATTCAAGTGAGTGATCAAACAGTCGCGAAACTACTGTATTATGAGTCCGAGCTCTTACCCGGTGTCCTACGTGAGCGATTAAATGCGAGCGGTGCGAGTTGCGTGGGTGAAGCGGAAATATCAAACTGGCTGTTTGTGTAGCGCTGTCCTATGTTACAGCGAATCAGTAGCCGGCCAAAGCCGAGATCAAATATTTTGATATTTTCGCGCAGGTCGCTGCGCTGGCCAGTAAGGCGCATGCGCAGAAAAGATCTGACTGTGCAGTACAGGGAAGGTGCATGCGCAGAAAGACCGTGTGCTTCTATTGCAGTCTCTCACGTAGGACACAACAAGCGATTCCCTTATGTCATATGACACCCCACGCTGCTTATGCAGCTCGCACAGCTCGCTTCTTATCGCTTACGTAGGACATTGCCTTAACCCCGCGGGGCAATGGATACAAACAGAGGAAATTCAATAAGGAAAAGAGAGAGCCAATCAGCAGGCCATTTAGTGTACTCAACTATTATCTGCTGTAAAAATATTTAAACTAGCAGCCTCCAAGGTGAGAAGCCGGCGACGAACAGTCTATGCCCATTTATATGGACGGAATCTGCCCTCTTATATTCCTATTTGGTAACATCAGCATATAGATTTTGCAGACCTTGTTGAATACTTTCATTCTGAAGAGTAGATGTATCTCTTTGCCAAGGCTAAGGAGCTCAAACGCACACAGCGAGCCCTGCGCAATATTTTGATAACACTGACAACGGCAAATGAGCTGGGAAATCGGCTTACTTATCAGCGCTACTTCACGTTCACTTTCTAGTGTTTTTCTTGTAGATGTTCGTGACCGTAATGTTGGCTCCACGTCGAGCCCCCACACGAATCCCACTCACTCCGTTCTATTAGAAACGAACAGAACACAATCCTAAAGAAATCGCACACAGTGAGCGGGGTAAATGTAATCGAGTGGGTGGGAGGTTAATCGGAAAGATGGTTAATGCGGAGTTATATTCTGCATATATTCACAAAACCAGCCAAACAACTTAACTGGTGTCTGTCTGAATGAAACAAACTTCATGTATGGCCGCTGACATGTTTATCTGTTAACGGTCTACGAAGCTTCCCATTGGATCCAAGGGTCAAGAAACTCTTCCTAGCATAATTTTCGTAAACCAATAGACATTTTTCGTTACCTTTAACAACATTTATTCATAAATTACAAATTACCATAATAGGTTATATGCTCAATTATAAATTATTAAAACGTACATAAATTACCATAGCGTCACATTATTTTAAAATTTCTCTTGCAACAGCTTTTTCTGACAATCTTTACTTGGAGAACTTTCATTTTCCGACAGGGTTCAAAGTCAAGAACATGTGTGATACTTGTAACGTGAAGCAGCAGACGGTATAAGAATCACACTTTCTTTAAAACCTCCGGAGTAAACAACATAAAACTTGTAAAAGCACCAAAAATATTTTTTGCGGAACTGGTTACAAGTGGTATCGGGGTAGATGTGGCTCACGGGCCGCCAGTTTTTCACGCAGTCTAATCAGTTAGGGTGCCATTAAATTATAACTTAGAAAATCAACGAATTGCGTAATATTCATAAGAATTTTCCAGAATTTTACTTACGAGACCAAAATCCCGGAGACTTAATCTAAATTAAGGGATAAAATTAGAATTCTTTACACTACAACAACAGGGTGTTAGGATGCCAATGCACGGTAAAATTATGTGGTGTGTTTCCGACAAATATATTGCCCCATGCAATTAAAATAGGACACAAAAAGTATTTTACGGGCAAAGTGCTCGTTTTCCATTCGAATTCGTCTGAAGTTAAAGTACTAGACCAATAATGACTTTCGATAGAGGAATACTTTAATTCACTGGCGTTACAAATGTTAACAGCTTAAATTGTGAAAAGAAATAAAATCAATTAAAAACTGTTCAGTTCAGACGTGATATACATGCACTCTACCCCATGTCGTCGCAATGAATGTTGATGGGAATTATGAATAATATCGTATGTTTATTAATTCGCTGCACCCTTCTACATTCACATTTGGAGAAATTCTGGAGTCATTAAGTTCTTTCTAGAACTTCCTACCGAACAGCCTACCATTACAGGCCCTCCATAGGATAAATATCTCTTGAACCAATATATCAACAGACTTAAAAAGACACGAATATGTAAAATATGTTTGCGCTTACTTCCAAGGTCATTTAAATGTCAATTTCAAAAAGTCACGATCACTAAGACACAAACAGTTTAATAATTCATTCTTCCAATATAAAGCACGTGATTGTTGGTTTTATGCTCAACTTGGAGGACTGCGTACGTTGCGGATTGTGTTGATAGCATCCTTTTTTCGTACTTCGACCACGTATGCTTAATCCTTGGCGACAAAACTCCCGACATGTTTCCTTGGTTTAATGCATAATTACATCTTCACTGGATCGTGTTTTATATGGCTCAATTACGTCTCCGGCGAATTTTTTCAGCAAATGCTTTTATTGTAAGCTTGATTTTAATCAAAATGTGACAACGTTCAGAATATTTGTAACAAATCAAGGATAAGATCGAAGTAGGAGTATCATTTCAAAATTATATTCTCGCGTCTTATTTGAAAACACGGAGATTAGATACATAAAAATAATAATTTAACCATTTTTTGTTAGAGACATAAACTCCGATCTCTCATCCTGAGGGAAAGAATTAGGGTTGGACTGAGGGTTACTCTCTGAATATTTTTGGCGACGGTATTCTGGACTTCACCACGATATTTGGAAGAATGATCTTCCTTCGTCCATCCTTCGAAAACAAACTTTCAACAGAAGTCCAAAACAAAGAAAGTCCTATAGTTAGGTTATTTGGGACCAGGATGCTGAGACAGACATGGAGACCGAAAAGGGCGGATGTACAGGAGGTTGGAAAATATTACATAATCATGACAAATCTTACTCATCACCAGATATTATTAGGATGATTAAAAGGAGGAAGATATGGTAGGCATTAGGTCTATGCATGGAGGCGGCAAGAAATGTTTTGTAAATACCAGACAGATCCCTTTTCGCACTAAACCAGCGACGGAACAGTGATACAGACTGCTGTGTACGTAGTTAAATAAAAACCTACCTGTAAAATCTGAACAGCTAACCGATGCCCAGCCTCCATAGAGTTCATCACGCGGCGCTCGGCGCAAGGGCGTGTCAGGACCAGAAATTACAGTTAACAGAACGACAAATGAGACAGGTGCAATCTAAATTAAGCAAAACTTCCATACAAGATTCTGCAGAAACCTAGTTACAGTTCATACGATGAGGAAGATTAAGTAGGACCCACAAATCTTTAACATCCAACTAATTTATAATTATTATTATTATTTCAGTGTGTTTAATGTGGCCAATTAATAGACACATAGAGTGTAATGTGCTGTTTTCCTTCAGCGCTGAAGGGTAATGAGGACATTAGCTCTTCCCAGAAAACAGCTAAGCAATAAAGGCTGAGGCACACCAGGTCTTCCTAGAACGTCATGAAAACTTTTAATCTTTCACTGGTCTACTCAGAATAAAAAATGGCCATCGAGCGACATGGCGCTCCTACTGGACTAGAGTGGGTAAGCACCTTTAAGCGCTTCACTCATGTTAATGCAGATAACAGTGAACTACGCTTGCAATGCAAAGGTATTTAAGCACTTCCTTTTATGACTGTATCCTACGCATGCCATTTGCCTGTCCTTGTTCTTCGTCAGGTTTACTTCCGCTCTATACACATCCTGAACAATCTATAGTTAGTTTAGAAACAAATACGTATGTAAGATGAATTAATTTATACGGTGACAAATCTAAAATCTATCCAGGCAAGGACGGCGACGTTTGAACAGTACGAAGAGCGGATATTATTTGCTGATAGGTCAACGTATCATTAATTTATAGAGAGGCTTGCCTTTGTCTGCCGACAGACTTCGCGTCACGTTTCAGAAAGACCAACATTTCGGCTGATATCCAGTTACCGGTGCTTCATGGCATCAGAAACCGGTCAGGATGACATCATCGGGCAGTTTTTCTTTGTATTACAGACATGCAGAAGGTACAGTGCGTTTCGTAAACATAAATACGCTTACATTTATACTACAACTTCGGCGCATATGTTAATAACAAATTCCGGAAAAAAATGTTAACAACTGCATTTCATTTAAATGTCTTCATCAAAGCACAGCGACTAGCTAGGATTAAATTATCTATATCTGATTCTTAATTTAACTAGTATTTTATACATTAACTTGAAAGTTGTCCAATGAAACATTAACTTTCTCACAACCTCCACAATTATAATTTTAACACAGTGCCTACAAAAATTCATACATAAATTTGTTGGCCTGTTTCCTACCTCTAACATTCCCCGATGATGGAGGTAACAAGCATCACCTGTGAAACGTCGGTCAATTTCTACCAAACTACATAGAGCAGCATCTCAGAAGTTAGTCGCCATCTTGATCTGTTATTTCAATGAATTTTTCATTTAAAATTAAATATTCTATTTAATTTAGGCGGAATTTGCGTTTCCAAAAACAGACAAATGCAATGTTAGAAACGACGAAGAGCGTCGATCAAGTGAAACCAGCGGGCAGCTGTGGGTCGCCGTTGAGAACCTCTGGTCTACAACGTGGTGGAGACTTATTTTGCGAATTTATTGCAAGAAGGATGTCGCTTCGAATGGCAGGGTAAATGCCGAATTCTCCGAGACAGGATCCGCGTAGGCCTACAGAACGCATGCGTCTAAATTATAAACGTACAAAATCAATTGTCCATTTAAATCATGTCAAAACAGTGTTTGAAGCAAATTTCGTTTGCTTGTTGTAATTTTCTGGGTCTGTGGGTTACAACAGGGAGAAAATCTGTCCCCTAAATCATGTTTCGAACGCACAATCTGTCATTTACATGGATTTACCAATCTCATTTACGATCACTGAGCAAGCTTTTCTAGTATTGTTATTTGGGATCGCCACTCAAACGTCCATCAGGTTCTCGGACACCTGGACTGAGGTTTATATGATGTTTCTTACTCTACCCACGCCAATTCTGGTGCAGTCCCCTCAAACAGACCACAACCGCCTTTCACATTCTTGACTACTCACTTTCACCGTCTACATCCACGCTATATAAACGTTTATAACGAAAAAGCGACGTTAAATAACATAATATTAACATCGTGGATCCCAGTCTATTGCAAGGGTTCACAAACGACAGATCGCGAGCCGGAAGCGACCCGCGAACAATTCAGTTCCGTCCGCGACAGTTTCAGTTGTCGATATTAGCAATGTCACCTTTAATTACCTTGCAGTTTTTCACGACGAAGTAGCATGATAGGAAAAAATAGCATAATAGATCAAAAATCTAGATTTTGATAGACACTCAGACATTCACATACATAAATATTTTAATTTAATTACTCTTTCTACAACTGGGTTATGAAAGGGCCTAGTTTGGCCCACACCAGTTTAAATTTAATGCAAGTTTTACCGCCTTCAGAGTACCAGAGTTCAGGATACAAAGACTCAATTAATTATTAAAAATGCAGTTTTTATACCAAGCCTGTGCGTGCGCTGCACAGAAAAGGGCAAGATGAGAATTCGATCCTGCGACCCCATGCGTCCAAGACCAGTACGCTACCACAAAGATAACATGCACACAATTTTAACACATCAAAGCCATTCAAATGTGCATGGGTTAAAATGTAGCAGTTTCTTTTACTCGTGCATTTGACCTTTAAGACAAAGCGCAAAGCTACACAAATAATGCCGAAGTAATATTAACACGAGAGCAGGCAGGGAAAGTGCATCGTGCACTCATCTACAAATTAAATAAAACCACAAGTGTCAGCGGATGTTCGCTAATTTACCATACGTAAGGTTTGAGCCACTAGAGAAACAATTCTGACTTTGTCATCCATTAGCAGCAGAATTCGGTTGTACTTATGCTAAGCGTCAGTGTATTGCATACAGTTTGATCCACTTAAAATGCAACCCTAACTACATTATCTGTAAGCACTGGTGACATCAATAACATGGCAAACTAGTTGTTCATCTGTTCTTGTTCGGTAGGAAGAACTTACAAAATAGCTTTATAGCAGATGCTGAAAATGTCTACCAACTTGCCACTGACAAATATCCACCCAAATGTGGTACCAGTCGGTGCATTGTTCCCTTACTCGATACTTGCTTGTCAGGATACGCACTGCTAGATGATTCACGAACAGCGACGAACGGATTCGATGCGAAGTTAATGTTCCAGAATGAACACAGACACTGCTTTTGAATACACAGTTTTTGCACCTGTAAAAATTTTGCGTAACTGACGCGAGCAACGGCCTAGCAACAATTTACCTTGACATCAGTGGACCAGGGGAGATTGGGAGAATATACTACACGGAGGTGGACATGTTCCTGACTTCATTTTTGAACCGTAGTATGTGATCGTTCGTGGGTTGCGTTTAAATGGTACACTCTCAATATTTATTCTATTTTCATTTATAATATTGGTACTGTTGTTATTAATGGCATATAGCAGGCGAAGGCCCGTTTAATTTAACGGATGAGTATGAAATCTTAATTCTGAATTTAATACTTTCGCATAACAAGAGATTACCTACTTGATTAAGTGTAGAGTCACCATAAGTTGAAATTCACAGAGCGTGGCGTTACTACAACGATGCAAGATGGTGAGAAGCTGAGTTTTGGACTTACCTGAAACAAGAGAAAAACAATTTTAGCTTTACGCAATGACCGGCCGTCCAACCCGTAGTCGGTCTTTACTGACCCCTGCTTTTCGGAATTATGACGTAACGTTTGTTAATCTGATCTCATTTGTTTACAAGCATTAATAAATGCATGTAATATTTGGAATAAAAAAAATCTGCTTTATTCGAAGGCTTCTCTACCGAAAAACGAATGCAATGTAGCATAATTTTAGTTCATAATTTTTTATCCTAAACACTATTTTTGTTTTGAGGTCAACACATGACGACGTTGCAATGAAGATCAAAAAGAGAAGCCAAATTTTAAGTAATTTACGGACTAGTAAATCATGTAAAATCTAAACAAAGAACGCTTCTGAGATTTTAGACAGAACTACTTCCGCTAGGCAATTTGCCCGTTACGTGGTCTTGTCAGTGCGTTTGATGGAAATTACCATTCCATGAAACGTCATATTTATACAAAGTGATTTAAAGGCTATACAAAAGTCTTTGTGCACATACAAGCCCTAGCGGCTATAGGTAGCAAGCACAAGAAGTGCTGGCACTTGCGCAAAGGACTGATTTTGGTCGTATGCGATGGACCCGTCCGAAGCACGAGCTAGAGGGGTGTCAGCTTACTTGGTTTGTAGCTCTAGCTGTGTCTAGATCGGTGCGACCCCCACTACTACTGAACTCCCCTCTCTCGGCTTACACATCGCGCATTTAAGTTCCACGACTACTCGCGCGAGCCATACAAGACTTGTGTGCGCGGACACGGACTTTTGAATCACCTTCCACTTCCAATTGTTCTAACAAGAGCATCGGGAGTTTTTAATTACTCTGTATAAACACTATTTTATTTCCGTAATATGGAGAGCATGTAGGTCCTATTCACGACAGGCATTCTGAGGCTGGAATAAAAATTTCCTCTACTAGGTCACTTCAACTTTCGATTGTCAAAACTAAGATTCAATTAATAGAAATTAAAACTTCTCAAACAGGGTTCAGCGTCTCTGCCTCCGCTGTCTGCATTATAAATCCTTCCCAAGGATCCCACTTCAAGAAGTAATGAAGACTCCAATGGGGTTAAAATATTATTTTACTGGAGAATAAAATAAGGCATTATTTTAGTAATTATACATGAATCTTTAATATATTTCTTAAGTACAAGTAGAACAAAATAAACAATAATTATTATCTTAATCGTCTGTTCCATAGGAAAGAAATTAATGAATGTGTTGTACGCTGTCACTAATATCTACGTATTCGCAAAAAAGTCTTCTAATATTCAGAAGACACCGAACATGTTTTACACTCTTGTTCCAGAAAGGAAAATATTCCTTGTATGTTTAATTAGTTTCAAGATTTCTAAAACTCAGTTCGCAAAACGTTTAGTTACTAAACCATACGTAAGGCGGAAATACGTTTCGACAAAAAAAATCGAAAGTTTGAAAACCTGACATGTGGTGATTAGGGCTGGTTTTGCGCACCAACTTTGCATCACCCAAGAAAAAATTAATTTGTTTAAGGACGTTTTCAGTATCTAGACTACACAGCGTCGGTGAGAGGAAGACAGTGAATAATGAATTGGAAAGGATGTGGAAGGAACCGGTCATTGCCTAATTTAAGATACTATCCCGGTATTTGCCTGGAGGGACGGAGCAGAACTACGAAATCCTCGGTAAGGGTAGCCGGTCTCTGGGCCTCCCGAATAAGAAGCAGGAGAGTTAACCGCTCATTATTCAAGAGGAAAAGAATCACGTAATTCAATATTGTTTACTTTTAAAAATACATTCAAGAAACGTTTCTATACAGGAAGTCTCTGCGCCGTGTAGTCTGGCAATAATAGCACAACAACCTAGAAGACAGTGTCATCTTCAAGCGATATTCAAATTCGTTAACCATTTCTTTCATAAACGTCAGTATATTCATTCACATCCGTTTTAAATACAGATGCATCGTCTTCAGAAAAGACCACAAAATAAATCAACAAAGAAACGAAGCAGATCACTGTGTGGCCTTGCAACAACGCATGCGAAACAAAAATTCTCCCTTCCACAGTTCAATAGTATTCTTAGAATTGTGTTCATAAAACAGGCTACACCTTGTTTCTAAAAATGGAAATAAGCAATGGAAGTAACGTGTTTGTACTGAACAACTATCGCTGTCGGGGATATATCCGTTCTTATTCACTGTTTCTACTTGTTCCGAACGCGCGCCGTGTCCAGTCTGACTAGTATTGCACCAAATGTCAAAGTTACTGAACGAAAACTTTAATTCTGTGCCTCTAACCGCATTTTATGGATGTACGCATGTCTGACGTATATTGAAAGATCAGCTTTAGTATTTTCGGTTTACACCGAAAGGAACTCAAAACATGGACGCATGTTGAAACGCACACTAGCTGCCAAAGATCCGCGAGTTACCAATTTCTCGTAGAAACAATCATTCGGCTTCTTTGAAAGAAATAGGCCAACAACCCGCTCAGCTGTGAATGCCAGAAAAGTTGACGAAAACACAACTCTGACGGTCTTTCAAATTGAAATACAGTAGATTCCGGTTAATTGGACCATCGGTTAATCGGGGCAGCCGCTTATTTGGGACAAATCTTAAAGAACAAACATTTTTAACTATGCAAAGTCCACAGGCTATCAAATTGCTGAAGATGAGGATAACCTGGAGATAAGCAGCGTGAAACACTGCAGATATCCGACGTATTTACACATCTCAATTTATTAAAATGTAGGATCAAAAATAACTCTCTGTTTACGTAACTCACGTAGTACATTAATTTCGGTAGTCTGTATCTATAATCATCGTTATAAGTCACATACCTATACGTAGCAGCGGTCCGTAACGTACTCTATCATGAACCACATATCCTCACGTTGAAAAGGGTAACTATTCCAGGGCAGAGAAATGTGGCCTCATCGGAAAACAAAACACGTCTCAGATAACGGCTTTCACTGCCCATACAGAACAGTGTTAATTCGCATTGGACCATCTTCTATTATGTCCGTATCACATTACGCCATCGAGTTGGTGGAATATATTTACTATATATTGCGACAAACTTCTCGAGTTTGTCGAAAAAAGCAAACGGTTAGAACGTGTGCGTACGTGGGCGCATAAACACACTGTTCCAGAAATGAATTCGTATAATTCAAGTTGATTAGTAGCTAAAATCATCCACAGTTTTGTGCGTCCCACAAGGAGCTGTAAACATCGTACTGCTATATCCGGTAATCAAAAGTTATGTGGCAGGAAGATGCTTGAGTACCTCATTTTACAGTTGTTCGTGTTACATTAAAATACAGTGTTTATGATACATGGTGATGCAACCCATTTCTAACGCCGGTTCTATTTGCCAAAAAATAAATTATATTAAAATAAGAAAACAACAAAAGTTATACTGAGTTTTGGAAATGTTAACCGCGTTCAATCATGCATGTAAAGGCATTTCATGGAAGGTATACGGATTAGGAACACACTATATTCTGGTGTTTTGTCTATTAACGTATCCACTTAGGTGGAATCACGTTTCGGTACAAAAGAAAGCTTTATCTAAAACGCCAACACCCTCAGCAGTGTGTAAACTATCTGCAGTAGTGAACTCGTTTTTCCTCATCGGGTTCCTGGAGTTCGTGCAGACGTACATGATAATACGTTAGACAATGAAAACTCGTTGCACTTCTGAAAAAGATAGCCTTTCATTTCCACTATACTGAAATATAACTGGCCGACTTGCGCGAGCAGTTCACAACAAGACGTGATCTGCGTATAAGAATAAGTATAGACGCAACGATAGTGTTTATTCATCCAATCGAACTGTACTGAATTGCAATCATCAACAAATATACTGTACGAATATCTTGTTTACGGGAAGCAAATTGTTGTTATTCAGCGTTAGATACGTAATTGGTGTATTAAAACATGCAAGGTGAATGTCGCTGGCTCCAGGTTCACACAAGCAGGCCAAAGATTTGGTGTACAATGTAATCAGTTACTTCAAGCGTGAAGTAGACGCAGACGTGCCAATCCACGACGCTGCCAAAATGCAAGGCGTTTGTATGTAAACATCTGTGCCGCCCTCCTTCGTGTTGGTCAGTATAACAATGTGGAAGAAAGAAGCAAAGGTGGGGCCTATTTTAAGACTCCTAGTACAGTAATCGCCAGATGTCTCGCGAGCTGCGCTCCCTGGGTCCCATGCTCCATTGGATTCGGCACGGTCAGGTAAAAGATTCGGAGCGGCCTGGTGCTGCGGTAGCCGTCTCAAAAACACTCACTTCTCTGGATGGACTGTTCCAATTACATCTCGATTCTTACTATAAATATTTCTGTTGTATCATCCTTACCTCGCTTCGCCCTCCAACATTACATCTACTCTTGACCGGTGGAATTCTCAAGGGGAAGGCTAGGAGCGAGTCTCTTTTGCGATAGTATAATGCTGACTGCATCGACGAGCTTATCGGACTGAACGCCCAAACAAAAGAAATACACTGACCGTGCCACCTCAGGTACACAGAGTAGGCCCGTCCGCCAGCTTCTCCACCGGCCAGAAACTACTACGCCGACTATACCACAAGTAACTAGAAGGGGGGAAGGTAAAAGGAAGATTTTTTTTATGTACGTTGATGCGCGCGCATCACGTTCCCCTTTACGCCGCTCACCCTTCACTCATGACAACATGGAAATTTTCGAATACACTACGTATTCCAAAAGAATACTCACCGCCAGTTCCACATGTATCCTTGTTGTAACTAATTTAAAAAGCGTTTTAATGAAAGCCCTGAAACAGGAATTTACGTTTTAATCTATGAAGAGCAAAACCAATTTCACGCGAAGGAAATTACTGCGACACAGTATGAACGGAAATGCATGCACTTTCTAGAAGTTCATTTTAATTAAAGGTTATATCTGTCGCTGAACTGGAAAACGTTCCGTTGTCAGGTAATTATCTTCGGTACAAAATGTATCCGACATTCCCTAATCGATACTTCCCAGATATTCTAATGGTTAAATGTAGAACGTTTCACTACCATTACACACGCATTTAGTAGAGCTCTATAAATCATTTTAATTTTTATACCAGTAATTCCTCTCTTCCGTGTGATGAATTACCGGTCCGCTTTCACTTCCGATGAAAAGGCTTCAAAATCTAAATTACCTCAGTCATGGAAGAACTTCACGAAGTCGTGACTGCAAAGTTTTTCTTAACCGCATCCAATGCTTTTAGATAACAAAGATCTGCACTGTGACATAAATTACATCATACCATTAGGCTATTTTAAAAATGTTATGCAATATTTATGTTTAGCAATTCAGAGAACCAGAATAAGTTATCTAGCACTGTGGAAATTAAATGGTTTGTAATATTTGTTTACCACTTATAACATTTAAGTTAAAGCTTCAGGGATACAAGCAGAAACACATTTCTTCTGTTTGGTCTGAATTGTAGTTGCTCTTTGATCCTATTACAACGTGAAAGCAGAATCATTTTTAGACATTATGGGCTTCGTAGATCGACGTTTTGTATATTAGTTTACCGTACAGGATCATATGTGCCTGCTGGTGAGATTTCAAGATCTCACGGCAGCGAGTATGAAGTGTGATATCGAAAACGTTTACCGACGTTTCAGGTGTGTTTGCTACCTCCATCATCAGGATAATCACGGCGCAGCAACCTAAAAGACAGTCATCTACATATGCCTTTTGATACACAAATGTGTTGCAAAGTGTATATTTTAAATCTTTATTAAAGAAAGAAAGTAAAATATATTATTACTCTCACTTAATGTTCGTAAATAGCCCACGCCAATTTCGACAACTAACTAACTAGATGGCTTACCGAACCCGAAGGTTCATCACCGAATTAACCAAAGCCCTCCACCGGACCCTGTCCTGGGCCAACAAAATCCAGTTTCCTTCAACTCCTATCTCCCATAGATCCCGCCTGAGATTATCCTCCCATCTACGTCTAGGTCTCCCCAGCGGTCTCTTCCCTTCAGGTTTCCCAACCAGTACCCGGTGCACACCTCTTGTCCCATCCATGCGCGCTACATGTCCCGCCCATCTCACTCTTCTCGACTTAATCACCCTCACAATACTGGGGGAGCAGTACAGATTTTTAAGCTCGTCATTGTGCAGTTTTCTCCACGCCCCATCGTCTTCCCTCTTAGGCCCAAATATCCTCCTCAACACCCGATTCTCAAACACCTGCAATCTGTGTTCCTCCCTCTGAGTGAGAGACCATGTTTCGCACCCATACAAAACAACAGGCAAGATTATTGTTTTGTATACTTTAATTTTCAGGTTCTTAGAAATCAGACGGGAAGACAAAATATTTTGGACTGAGAAGTAGCAAGCATTTCCGGAATTTAGTCTCCTCCTAACTTCCTCACAAGTATCATTTTGATTTGTTATTGTTGTTCCCAAATATTTGAACTTTGTAACCCTTTCAAAGGATTTATTAGCCACCCTAAGATAATTTTGCCCGCCTGTTTTCTGATGACGAGATACTAACATGTACTAGGTTTTTTCTGAATTTACTTCCAGCCCCACTTGTCTACCAGCCTCTAGTAAAACTTCTGCGTTCCTCTTTATTGTATTTATATCGTCCCCCAATAAATTAACATCATCAGCATATGCCAATAGCTGATGTGTCCCATTCAATTGCAAACCCTCCTGCCTACCTTGGACCTTCCTGATGGCGTATTCTAGCGCAAAGTTAAAGAGCAAGGGAGACAAAGCATCTCCTTGTTTTAGACCGTTCTTGATGAGGAATGTCTCAGATACATATTTACCTGCTCGAATTTTGCTACAGGTTTCATTTAAGCACATTTTTATTAGACCCACTAGCTTCTTTGGTATACCAAATTCAATAAGAATATTATATAGCACTTCTCTCTTCACAGAGTCATAGGCTTTTTTGAAATCTATAAATAACTGATGTACGGTCCCACCGAACTCCCATTTTTTCTCTAGTATCTGACGAATGCAAAAGATCTGATCAATCGTTGATCTGTTTCGTCTGAACCCACACTGATGATCCCCAATAATTTCATTCGCATATGGGGTTAATCTTGCCAAAAGAATGTTGGATAGAATTTTGTATGAGGTTGATAGCAGCGATATTCCTCGGTAATTACCACACTCAGTCTTGTCCCCCTTCTTATAAATAGGAATAATTATGGATTCCTTCCATTGTTGTGGCATCTCTTCCTTATCCCAAATTAACTGAATAAGCTTATGGATCCTCATATGCAACCCTTTGCCACCTGCTTTAATTAATTCGGCCGGAATCTGATCAATTCCTGGAGATTTATAACTTTTCAACTTCCCAATGGCTAGTTCCACTTCATCTAAGCTAGGTTCTGGCACCAACAGTTCAGCTGTATGCATTTTAATCTGTCTAATATCACCAGTATCATGAACATTTAAGAGCTCGCTAAAGAAATTTTTCCACCTATTCACAATTTTTATTGGATCTGCAAGCAAATTGCCACAATCATCCTTTACCAAATTGGTCTGGGGTTGATATCCTTTCTTAAAGTTATTAATGCCTCTGTACAGGTCTCTGATGTTTTTTTCCTTATTATTTGTCTCAAGTTCAGCAATTTTGCCCTTCAGGTATTCCCTTTTCTTAGTCCTAAAGGTTCTACTAGCCTCACGTCTCACGTTACCTAGATTATCCGCATTTGTTTTGTTTGGGTTCTGCAACCATTGAAATTTTGTTTGCTTCCTTCGATCTATTAATTTTGAACATTCTTCATCAAACCACGGTTTATTTTGCTTTCTCCTGTAGTATCCTAGTTTCTCTTTTGCTGAAATTTTGATGCAGTTTCTGACATTTTCCCACTCCCTGTTGATGTCCACACTTTCATTATCCTCATTTGTCTCTAAAATTTGAAACCTATTCGAAATTTCAACTTGATATTGTTCCTTTGCCTCTCCCTCACTTAATTTTTTCAAATCAAATCTTTCTGTGTCAAAATTTTGTTTAGTTCGTCTACTTACTGAAAGCCGCTCCCTCACTTTTGCTACCAGCAGATAATGATCAGTGTCGCAATCTGCTCCTCTGAATGATCTCACATCAATTACATTTGTCTGCCTCCAATTTCGACAACACGAATAAAAAATAAACTGATGAAGTTGTAAAGTAAAGCAGCATTTTCTGAAGTGAATAACGAGATTTGTGCTACAAGTAAGGAACTCAAGCCTGGATATAAAGCCCTCTTAAATTTGTATATGTCTACCTTTGCTCTAAGTTGTTACAGCTCAGTACGTAATATTTTTAACGCCTTGATATCTTTTAAAATATATACACACTTTTAAATAAGGTGACAGTTGAAAGTGACAATTACGGACCAAAGTACAAGAGTTTTAATTTTGTTTGGAAGTCTTCCAATTTTAAACACAATAAAGTCTCTGGAACTGAGACGGAATGGCAGATGAAGGTGTTGACTTCTCTACCAAATGTGACTAAAAATACGGGAGGCTATAATTATTTTATCGTATTAAAGTCATCATAAATTTTTACCACATGTTTTTCCGTGGCTGATTAAACGAAGCTTGTTTAGTCAATATCGTGCGAGCGTCTATATTCATTGTATAGGATTTTCACATGTGTTTTCGGCAGTCATTACATTATTTAAACAGACTACATATTTAACGCTTTCGTAATAAAGTCATTCCATATTCTATTCCCCCAAGCAGTTAATGAAGCAGTAACGGTATATACTTGTATCTGAAAAGTGCCCGAGTTAACTGTGGGTCTGGCTACCAGCATTTCAGACAGACGTTTCGTGGTTTTCGAATAGAATGCCTAGAATAGTACCTTTGAACACGTTATGACTTCCTGCTTCAAAGTCCTTGCCCACTCATCATTAATGATCCATCACATTCTATGTTATGTAGCCTGGCATCTAGAATAGTTTAATTAAATAATACAAGACTAACTAAGTTGATTTATGGTATGCTACTTAACTAGCCTTGATATATTTATCATGATTATTTTACTAAACTTTATACCTGGACTTACAGATGCAAAGTAAGCTTATGTTACTGACCCGGTCAAGATAGGCTATAGTAGCCAAGAAAAATAATTTTCTCTTATAGAGAATCAAACCCCGGTTGTCCACCATGTAGCCAGATATGCTACTGAGAGTTCATTTATATTTCGTTTTCTGCACTTATGCAGTTATCTAGATACACTAAGTCTTATAATAAAATTCATTGCAATACAGTCTGATTTTATGGTTGTGTGTTATGGAATGCTTTTGGTATGCCAGTAAAAGGGCAGCGAATGCATGTTTTAGCGCATTTTGTAGACTCAGACTCCGCGGTAATTTAGCATTGCCTCTGTCCTGTTACGTGGTTTGCTGGAAACTAAGATTCACGTATTTGGTCTCACCAGTGTGTACCACCTATGGTAACAGACATTAATAGAAATAAACTCAGATGGGGGATAATATTAATCTGGATTAAACTAGGTTCAACTGCCTCAGGTAGGTCCAGTCACGGACTTTGTGAATGTCGTAATGAGCATATGTGTAAAATAAAAACAAACTATTTCATGAGATGTGATTAACCACATAACTTTAAAGGAAGATTCTGCATTATGGAAATAAAATCAACGAGACATGTCACAAATAAATACCCGTATAGGCCTAGAAGGTGACGAAGACTTTGCACTGAGAAAATGTAAGGGGTGGAGATGAAATGGCAATTGCAAACAAAATGGTTGCACTTGCGTTTATACAGCTTCACCAATTGTAGCAAGCCTTCCCTTGGGGCGGTGGACGGAAAGCAGCCTGCAGATAACACTGATGGTGGTTGGACAATAATTTGTCACTCGGTATTACCACATAAAAACATACTGAAACAGAACGTAGAGTTACGTAGAACAAAGTTGGTCAGTGTATACGCAGGCACATCCGCAGGTACTGAGCAAAATATATCAGCAGTAGGCTTACAGAGCCATTCAAACCCAAATTGTGGCCCACCAGATGTTTACCGAAGACGCGTGTAGTAGTAAGGCTTTAAACACCGGGTTCGAATCTCTAATCTACCACGTTTCCGGCTGTGCGCGCAGTTTTTTCGTAAGTTACCTTACACTGTACAAATTAATGCTGGGATAACGGACAACCTCGAAATAAGCTCAGACCGTCTGTTTCTCAATATTTAATTTTCTGTTCATCATTCTTCATTACCTTTCTAATTCCACTGCATAACCACTAACCTCTGTATTTGATACGACTTTATATTTCTACATCTTTAATTCTATATTACCGTTACATCTCCTTCCCTTAATTCCTCCTTCCTTATCTTTCTTTACTTATTTCCTACTTCATGTGCTTCTTCTTTTCATTCGTCAACATTTCCGTATGCTGTAGTAGCATTAAATATATAGTCCAAGTCCATTTGTGTGAGAAAAATGCAATACAATAAACCTTCATGTTCCAGCATCAATTTTCGACGGCCCTTTCCATCACATGCGCGATAAGAAGTTCGATTTATGTCCATAATACAATAGAGTCCCGATTATCAGACCTTCGGTTATCCGACATTCCATTCTATCCGATTCGCCTTGTAGAAACGCTCCATTTTATCAACCGTCAACTCGGCATGTAGCAGAATGAATCACACTCTCCTACAACGCACCTACATTTTATGTGCTTAGTTGCTTTACTGTGCTTTTGCTACTGGCTTCTATTACACGCGTGAGTTGTGCTTTAATTTGTTGATGGAAGTTACCTTAATTATTATTTCATTATTCTTACGTATTATCAGGCATTTTCGATTATCCGACCCTCTTTTGGCCCCGCTTAGGTCGGATAATAGGGAATCCACTGTTGCCTAAATTCGCTTCCATTCCCTTGATCCACTCTGGTAGTTGTAATGGATGACAGTCAGACACGTGTTCATAAAGTGACAATTATTCATTCATATTAACAAGTAGGAGTTGTCAGTTATATGCAGTAACATGTCACATGACTGTACACGTGTGTATTAGCGAGCCCACGCCATCAATACCCACGGACAACTTGCTAAGCCGTCGGCTTATTAATGATAAATGAGTGGCATCGTCTACACAGTGATTTGGAATGCTTTCTCTCTACCTGGTGCCTGTGTCTATGAACCTAATTAAGACATTTTGACCTGCTTTCCTTAGCAACTGCAAAATGAACTAGCACAGACAATCAGTCGTGTGTATTTTTTAACAGAACTCATGTAAAGTTACAATTTCAGTACTTCTATAAATATGTAAGGATAGAGAAAAATGCAGGTCACCGTCACAGTCAGTTTTCAATACAGACATTGGCCTGCTATATGATATTTATAAGGGCGGGATGTAGATCGTAACTTCAATCACAGAGTTCGACCCTACAAAATCTAGCAGTTGATATAAAACCACTAAAACGTAAGTAAAATGGTATAGTTAAAAATCTTCCCTGAAAATATTGTAAATATTGATTAACCAGTCACTTGTTAGGCCACTTTCCTTATTTGATAAGGAAAGGTAGATTTGTGCTGTGCTTACATTACGTCCTTTTCCCTCTACTCCTGAACCATGACAGATATTAACAGAACTTGGCATGACCATCATAAATACAGTAAAACCCCTCTAGTTGGACACCCCTATATCCTGGACACCCCTTTATATTGGACACTTTTAATTGGAACCGGCGAATATCCTATAATTTTACATGTCCACAATACCCTATATCTTGGACACCCCTTTATCCTGGAACTTGAACACCTCTTTTGTTGTAAGTTGGACAGGTTCATGCACTTAACTTCGATGCTTTTCAGGGAAAGTTTTTCAGTTGCATATTTTGTTATTTTGAATTTCTGACTGATGAATGCCTCCTCTCTAGAGGATTGTCTTATGGACATTGAACCCAGCATTGGAATGCATTGCAAGTGTTTAACCATTCTTTTGCTGAACCCTTAACTGGACTACATTATCGCAGAAGACACAGTTTTAACTCCATCAGTACTGTGCTTGCATTTGAGTTCAGACGGTGTTAACAGAAATGGAATTTTTGTTTTTGCTTTTTTGTTTTGTTAGTGGAATTAACTTTAGAAAATGTTATTGAGGCTGGGGTTAATGTGCAATGCATGGGAGTGGGCTTCAAAAGATTATTATTAATACTATTGTCATTAATTCTTAATTGAAGTAAGCCTACAGCAGTTAGTGTATGTAAGTAAATAGACTATATTGTCATTAGACCACAATCTGATATTTCTCTTCCCCTCTATCTTGGACACCTCTGTAAGTTGGACACATTTTCGTGGAACCACAAGTGTCCAACTTAGAGAGGTTTTACTGTAGAAGCCATACGCCTTAATTCCCTGCCACCAGTGGCACCAATATGATGGCTATGACTCTAGCGACAGTCTTGAAATTTTTTGTTGCAAAATACATTCAAAAAATTCAACATTTGAGACAGCCCTTTAAGCGTTCATCGACTGCAGAGAATTTCTGAATATATTAATGTCATTTTATGCTCGTAATGGAGAGTGTTATGAATCGAGGGCATCAGTGCATCAATCTTCATGAACGACATCTTACGGATGTTATTTTGAAGAAGTAACTTTGCTACAATGTTCCTAAATAATGGCAAACACTTGTTTTTCAATTAACATTACTACGAACAGAAGTGAATACATTGGCAGAATAGCGTATCTTCAAAAATGATTAATGAAGCAACACAACAACAGGGCGGTGTCACGAAATCAAAACGTTATGTTGGCAGCTCTGAAAAATATCTTCGGCGTACAATATAATATGGTTTTTGTTGTTGGGTGAGTAGCGGTACTACTCTCACGCGTTTTAACATGTGTGATCTGGTGATAAAATACACCAAAGAAAATAATTTGCTATGTGGTGTTTGTGGCCAGAACGTGTGATAACTAGTGGCATTTGCAGAGGAATAACAATGACATTTCATTAAGGAGATAAGCTTATGAGTAAATAAAAAAATTATCGTCATGTGTTGAGATTAGGGAGATCAGCTTATCCGGGAAAACAAAACAGAAGGTTATAAAATCCTGCTTTGGGATGTCATATTAGCATCGCCAGTACCGAGAAATAATATAGCACATGTATAATACAATCCAGAAGTCCAATTACTTGAGTGTTAAAATTGTTAATGAGAACATTAATAAGTTCTCAGCCTGCTCTTTCTTTTGTAATAATTCACAACTGAAAATCATTCACAACTCTTGTATCGAAGCTCATGAAAATGCTACATCCTGCTTCGACGATTACTTCGGGATGGGATTTGTGACATCCTTAGGGCATATCTGCTTCGATAACCATTTAAAAAGAAATCGTTGTTAGAATCCTTAGAACGTGTCAGTGACCGATTCTTAGACTATTTAGCGAAATAGGTTCTCTTGCTCGGGTTATAAAACGTGCAATGAAATAGCAAATGACCTCAAATGATGACTGGGCGAGGCCTGTTTCATGTTATCATCTCAGTATACCCCTGGCAAGACTTGAGGATAAACACGTAAACCTCAGTCGGTAGAAATCGCAGCCAAGAAACCTAGGTCTTATTCTCATATCTTAACTGTACAACAGCAGCACAGTTTCTATGCTGGTGCCCGCCTACAGTTCCGTACTTGGAAAGTGCATTGCTTAATATATTCTAATTAACCGACTTGTCCTAACACCGCGATTTTAACGTTCTTAGAGTTGTCAATTACGTATAATTTATAGTTGACATTTCTTTGTATATTTGCCAAATAGGTTCATTTTAGAAACAGCAGTTCAATTAGCAGTATGTGTGGAAGTGCTTGCAGTGTTGCCAACATATCACACTTTTAAGGCACCAGGCTATTTGCACACTGGTTCCAAGTTGTTCCGGGGACTTAGCCCCACTTCCTTTTTCTTTTATTTTTTTCGTTGATCCAGTTAACATTTTCTGTGATAATAAAGAAAGAGTTGTGTGAACACACGGAACTAGAGTCTCCATTATCATTCATTATTCGTACGTCTCTTGTTCATTCCTTATCCCAATTTCCCGGGAAAATCTGTCGGGAGATTTGATTGCCTTGTTTGAGAAGACCTGACATTCTGAATTGTACACGGCGACCGGCTATCCCGAGCGAGGGATTTCATAGTCTTTCTGTCTCCCCATGCAGATGCCAGGATAACAACAAATTGAGCAGACTCCTTATCCTTTCCAATTCATTATCCATTAATCATCTTGCCATTCAATGCTTATAGTCTGAGATGCTGTCAGCGTCATTAAATAAACCATAAACACATAGAAACAAGACTAAATGTTTCGGAAATGAAAGTCTTCAGTAATTTATGCGTTCATTATACAAAGTGCATAAAATGAACACGTAACTGGGAGGTCGTATCTGCCCGCCTCTGTCCTTTCGCATGAGTTATCTCCTTAACTAGCGGATTTCAATAACTTTTTGTACAGGATCTATGAAACATTCAATTTTTGTTATCAGTTAACCCCTCCCTTAGATAAACTTGCATCTAAGGTCATATATTTTAAAAACTAAACTTAAGGCTAAAAACAGATTCAGACGAGTGTTTTTACAACCAAAAGCCTCTGAATTAGCTTGAGGTAGTTCACTGATATTGGCAGACTTCTTGTTGGGTTTTATTGCCAGAGAATTAGATCTCCCTTCCCCCGCCCTATGAAACAACTGTGCTGTATTTTTAAATACACATAAAACTTACGTCCATAAACCGACGTCCACAGTCCACAAAACTCTAACGTAATTCGAGTTGTGTATGCAACAGCATTGTGAATAGCATATTTATGTTCTAAAGTTGATTAGCAGAATATCAGTCTCGAAGGTAGACCAAAGTTGTGGGTAGAATATTTACAATCCCGTGCCAGCTGGTAGAATATTGGCTCAGCCTGTACTACGTTCTGAAATGTGGACAATGTATTTGTATTTGAACTTTTTTCATTCTGGAACCGGAATGAGTGGAACACCGGGAGCTTTCATCAATGTCTAAGAATTAGGTGTAATGACGTAACCGGTAGGCAGACAGACAGCTGTTAAAACTTGCTGAGACAGCCAGCACCAGAAGCAAAGCCAACACTTCACGCTGCTTCTTGGCAACGAGATTATGGAGGAAGGAAACGCACACAACCCGAGGCAAAACTTCAGACCTTACGCAATTCTGACAGGCAATATCGCTAGTTGTTCTTCTGGGTTTTGGCGCTGTGTGAACTCGCACGAAGAAACCAACGTTTCGGAGATACATACAACTCGATCTTCAAGGCTAAAGTGGCGATGCTTGAAAGTTGGAGGCAGCAAAACCTGTGAAACGTCCGTAAACCTTTAGCAGACAACATGGAGCTACAACCCTGAAGGCAGCCATCTTCGTGCACACCGCAGTGATAACCTAAAATCGTACTAAGAGGAGGAAGGCGAGATCATCATCATTAACACCGCCGTGAAATATCGAACAACGCTATACCCTGCTCAAAGTAAATTTATTTATTTAACAACGCTGTCAGTAGCTGAGACTTCATAACACCAAAGTCAGAATTAACAATGAATTGGAAGGGATATGGAATAAAGCGATCGTGGCAAAATTTAAGGTATTATCGAAGCTTATGGCTAGCTAGAACGAGGAAACCCGAGAAAAGCCTCGGTCACAACAGTCGACGGACAGGTCTGAACTCGGGACGTCCCAGAAATGAAGGAGTAGTGATAACCACTTGGTCTCGACGCCCGGTTCCATTTTACATGGAACTCAAAGAGAATTCTTTTTTTTTAAATAACTGTTGGCATATAATCTATATGCACTGACATCCAAGATCTATATGCAAAGCATTTTACAGTATATGTAATGTATTTTAATGTACCACGTTCAAATCTCGTCCAGGTCACGGGCAGGCCATCCTATCTGATATTCCTAAATATATCCAGGCGAATGCCCGGACAATAGCATGAAATATACCATGATCACCCTGAATCCACAACACTCACCACCCATGATCTTTATTCGCGGTAAATACTATGAAACCTCACCGTTAAAATAGCGTCCTTAAACAACCTATGGACGAGTCATTTAAACCTCTGAAGATGAAGTGTATTTAGTTCTACTTATAAATTAAGTCCGTACCGCAAAGAAAACATTTTCTGAACAAAATGCCAGGAGTACATGAATTTACCACTGGGATTCTGAGGGTGATGTCTTACAAATTTTGTCTAGAACATATTGGATGCAGTGTATATTTAACCAAACACGAGGAAATAATTATGTAGCGTTCTCAGTCTACAACAGAATTTGTCTCTTAGCTGCATCACCAGTGCATATGAACTTGATTTTGCGCTTATTTGATTTTTATGTCACTTTCATCAAAATCAAATAAGCGCAAAATCACAAAGAGTGTTCCATCCTCTCTGCTGACCTCTGTTTCCTAATACAAATTTACGGTGTGACATAAGAGGTCTGTTAAGTTCTTCATTATCATGTGCCGCACACTTCTTGATCAAATCGTGTTCTAAGTGAAGGACGTATTACGTAAGTGAAAAACCAGAATTTATATTAGAATCTCCAAACTTATGATATGAAGCCTATTTGAACACGTACAAGAGTTCTGAAAATACGAATTCGAACATGTGAGATCATCTTGAAGAGAGAAAGAGAAACAAAAACTGAAAAACAAAAATAAAATAAGCACGACAAGATGAAGCAAAAACGAATGGAAGAAATAATAAAGTAAGTAAGAAATAAATGAAGGATGGGACGGAAGAAATGTATTTGGCCAGAGTTCGGTGAATGCAAATTCCATTGTTTTACGAAGCTGCTCACAGTTCTTTTTGTTAACAGAAGTAATTGTGTAGGTATAAACCCTATTTACAATTTTTCTTCTCTCGCTGGTCTTAGTGTTTACTTATTGCGTTGGCGGCCATAAGATTAGGCGACCGCTGTGAATCCTCGTCATGATATAATCACTCGTCGAAGACTTTTTGTTGCTGGATATTTTTTCTTTTCGCCACAGCATTCACACCAGCTCTGGAGCTCACCCAGACTCCGACACAACTAAAGAAGTTTATATTTTCGAAAAATGTATACAGGGCATAAAATGTTTAATTTTGTTCTACGACTCTTCTCCGAAACATATTTCGCTGACAGATATTTAATAAATTTGGGGTTGATTTCGTGACGTGTGTAGAAGTGCATATACATATTCATATTAATACCTGTTACGGTCCGATTTTGACCATAACATACCAACCAATTTGAGTAAAACTCTTCAGTATCATATTTAATAAACTACGTGAGATTTCTGGATCAAAATGGCGGTCTTCTGAGATGTTGCACCGTGTGGGCAGTAAGCACCTCTGAAACGTCGGTAAATTTCTACCAGATTACATGGTGAAACATTCCGGAAGACACGTCATCTTTAATAAAAAAAATCGTTCAGTGGTTCTCGAATTGATACATGCAGGCAGATGGACATGCATACGGGCAAGTTAACAGAAGCATTTTTTAGAACCTCTTGTTAACACACAAAAATATACACTGCACATATGACGAGTTTTAGATTGTTCATAGCTTCACTACACACAACACATATTCCTTTGAAGTTGCTGAGTTTGTATTTAGACTACTCTGTGTATGTTGCCCAAGATGACAAAGTGTTTTTTAAATAAACAAACTAAATGCTGTTTCTTCTTTTTATATAGGTTAGTATTGCAGTTATAAGCGTTTTACAACTAACAGTGTACTTAGCAAGCACGCCTATAATGGTAGTTGTAAGACACGCAACTGTCCCATACAAATTAGTAAAGTTTTTCGAGCGAAGGAATTTTCCAACCGCTAGGTTTCACAAAGACGACCTTGATTAGGTTGTGACCTCACACCGTTGCTTCTCACTGGCACTGAAGGACAACACGGCGAACAGCAGTAGAAATAAGAAATATGGAGAAGACACCACGTTGTTAATTTTCTCAAGAAAACGCTTTAAATAAGAACCTAAAATAAGACAGCCATCTTCGTATCGACTTCCCAGAAAACGTCAAATCTTAAGAAGCTAAAGTTCATCACCGCTAACAACAAAGCCCGCCATAGGACACGATCCTTAAGCCAGTTTCATCAACCTCCGATCCTAATGCATTTCCGTACCTGTTTCAAGCGCCTTCCCCATCAAATTTTTGTGTTTTTGATCTCCCCACTCGACAAGCATGTCTAGCTCATCACAGCCTCCTTTATTGAATCTCCCTAACAATAATATGAGTAGACAGCCTGGTTAACTACGTGTCTCGTCATCGTCATGCAGAAGGATTTGGGCGTGTACAGATCCACGTATTCTGAACTTCGACATTAGATGGGAGCTGAGTAGTTAGCTTCAAGCACCGGCCGCTTAACCTCGGTAACGACTGTGTAAGAAGCTGTGTGGACCCCAGAGCCCTTAAGAATATTGCGGTGAAGAGAAAAATCTTGCCTGCCTGGAATCGAACACCGGTCGTTCAACTCCACTCATTACGTAATAAACCAACTTGATTACCTACTTCATCATACGTAGTCCCATAGTTCCAAATGGCTTTAAGATGTGTAATCGTGAGAAGACTATAATTTAAATACTTCTTCAGCGGACTAAATATTACGTTATTTAACGACGCAGTCTCAGAAACGGTGCGATGCGATCCGTAGTTTAAGGATGGCGCCAAATGACATAGGAGTAGATAGGTTCTTGAAGGAAGTAGTAGTGACCTATATCCAAGAAGAATATAATCGCAACATTCCAGTGGAGAGACCGATGGCATTGACGAAAAATCTGTCCGGATGTTCTATAATCACGCCGAGGTTTAAAACCTGGTTTATCTCGAATACAAGAGAATATATTTACTGAGAATAAACACGAGGCTGAAGGGCCCTAACCTATGTATTTTTCTACTTTTAAGTATAAAACAAAATCATAGACCCATATAAAATATCCATTAGGCTCCCGTACTGTATTTTTATTTTAATATTTTAGCTTTTAGATACGACACGAGAATATAAAAGGGTCTGAACTGAATATTAACAAAAATTTCAGGAATGTAAACTACTTTTACTTTAATAAAGTCTTCTCGGGCTATCAGCCGTGTTAGTTGGTGATCAATCTCCGACGTTTCGAGGACCATCTCTACGAGCCACACAGTCAACAGCCTTGAAAATGAGGACAGAGATTGTCCTCGAAACGTCGGCGACTGATCACCAACTAACACGGCTGATAACCCGAGAAGACTTCATTATTGAACGCCGCCGTGACAGCTTCACATCATATACTCTTACTTTAGTAATAAACGTCGTTTCAATTTGTGGCTCTCGTCCTCAAGCACCGAAACTTGCTAATTCTCAAAGGATTTATTAAGTTTCTTCATATTATGGTTTCGTCCTGTAATAATTTAGACTAAGAATGGCATAACTTGAATGGCAGTCGCAGACTGTCTAAACAAAGCAGAGATATTAATGTTTCCAGCTGAGAATATGAAACGTATTGAAACTGCTATCTTGCTATCACACAACTGCTTTAACTCACTATTCTCTTTATTAATAAACACGAAGTTCACGACTGTTTGAATGCGAGTAATTAATAATGTTATTCAACTTCTCCGACAGCAATACAACAACGTCATCATCATCACATCCACAAGCAAAACAATAGTAGCAGACTGAGCCGCTCGGATTTGAATCGTGTGTATGGTTTTACTATTTTATTAAGGCCGGTGAATTTTGAGTGCGCAGGACGTTTGGTCGAGTCCACTGTTACATACCCGTTCCTCGAGGAGGGTGGGGGGGGGGGCACAGATAGGTTATCTGATACTGTTGACAAGAAAACGGTCGTACTCCAACCGAAGTGTGTTTACGTACAGCAACTTACTCATAGAAAATGCGTAGAATACGATTTAATTACAAAACAGTTCGCCAGCCCTATTAAACAGAAAATATTTAGTTCAACTAGAACTGTTCTACCAGAATTATTGGTTTTCTACCTGTTACTATACACTGTTTATTCTGGGAAATAAATGTTTCCACTTTAAAGTCGTGGCCTCTCCTGCAGCACACATTTACTTCAGCTGCCTGGATTCTGAACGTCAACATTTACACCGCTGACCTCCAACAACCCAACTCCCTTCCCGGGTCGCTTCAGTTGTATTCCTACCTGAGTCGGTTATATTCCTTTATACAGAACTGTTGATGTACAGTGTCTGAACAACTGACTATCGTTAGAATTCCCGGTGAAAAAATTGCGAGGCACTGTATCGGATTTCATTGTAATGCTTAAAGGTACATATCGGCACAGATGTTAGCGGATGGTGGCTAGCGGGCCTAGCGCTTTACCGAAAGATTCCCTTTCAAATGACACAAGGAATATCTGTTCAGAAGCTTTCGTGGGCGAAATATGAGGGTGGTGATACATAGACGGGCACTGTATCGGGGTTTCAATGTATATTGGAACAGCAGAATCAGTCCCATCAATGAGCAGGATTTGAGGACACAGGACGACATCGAGCATGGGTGGTTAGCCTAGGACAATTACAGTCATGCACAACAAACATTGGCCGGAAGCACGGAAAACAGAGGTCATTTGTTGTACAAATAACAATAAGCAGTGACGGAAAGCTGAACGCGAACCAGCCCAAAACTCGCTGTTATTCAAAGCCTATGAGAGCCGCCCTTATTAAAAAAATGTAAAGGTCAACACTTTCATGTATTCTGAAGACAAAGGATAACATTTTTTTGCGAAATATTAAGTCCAACAGAGTCAGGCTTATAAAATGTACAAAATTATTGGCAAATGTCACAAATGGAGTACTAATTATTACAACATAGTTATAATACGACATTACTCACGTACAGGCATCGTTCTTTTAAAGATACTACTATAAAATTGCCTGAAAACTTTAAGTTTATAAGCCCCAGGACATAATTTCACTGATTGTTGTGACCTTCGTGAAATGTCACATAATGTAAATGAACAGAGGACAAATTTGAGGACATTTAAAATCTGGCTATTTTTAATGTCGCACATGGAAATGTTAAAATTTCCTTTTATTCTGCACGATTTTGCATTACATTATTTGGTATATAAACAAATAAACATACAAACATCACAAGATACTGAATGAAATTCTTTTTGTTTCGGAAGGTACTAACTAACCTGAACGCAGGCCCCGTCGCAGTTCAACCTAGGAACTGTCAACAACGATAAAACGGATCTGATTTCATCAGTTGTGAGTCTTTTACGCGCCCATACTGCTGGAGTACTGCAAATTTGAGTTCATTTGCATAAGTAATGCCAGTTTATTTGATTTCTCTGATCAATTTATCTTCCCTGGCGTTTATGACACAACCCAGCAGCCGGATAGAACGTATATGGGAACCTAATTTGCATAAAAGCCAATTTGTATGCAGAAATATGCCCGGAGTGAAAGGAAGTAAGTGAGGTAAAGATGATCTAAAGTGTGTCATTAACGTGTCGTGGGAGTGAGTTGATATGATGGCATTTGTTTGTATTCTGCCTTCAACACCTCACCTCTTGTTAAGGATGTCTGAATGTCGTGAAGGTGGCCGTCAGAATTCTAGAAAGCGTGTAATTTTATATGGAGTTGTAATGTATGTAATCTGCATAGCAAATGATGATTTCTTAGTGCACGTTTTGTGGACAAAAAGTAAGCATATGAAGGAGATCGTGGTCGTGTAGTCGTGTCTGTGCCCGCCCGTCCTCATGTTTCACTTGCAAACTACTGAACAAATTTAAAGAAAAGTATGTATTGCAGGTCTACACCAAAAGCTTTCAAGAAAATTTACTGTGGTTCGTAATGGACCAATATATTCAGTTTGTTAATGTGATCAACTGGGCTTCTATCAGTTTCTCAATATGGATTCTGCTCCATGACATTAATCAGGATTTTATACTTTAGAAGGGAAAACTGCACAGAAAAATGAGCTTAAAACAAAATCTAAAATGGACGGAAGCTTGACTTTACGGAAAAATTTCTGTCCCGAGGACACGGTGACAGAAAATAGTATGAATAATTATTATTTTCTGCTCAAGGCGTTCCCAACTGCTCGGCCTGAAATTTACCTGTGAGGGATCACTAGTATCAAACTGGAAAGGATTAAACCATCGACAGAATACGTACAACACTTTCATTGACACAGACAGACAGAACGAGAGAGAGAGAGGATATGAAAGAAAGTTTGACTTGTCAGTCGTATTACAGTTACGACAATCACTGACTAGCGTTAAGTATTACTGTAGTTACACTAGTAGTAAGATTTATGCCCAGCTTTATTTTTGACAAATTCTTCTGAAATTAATTGTTATGAGTACGGCAAATTCCTGATCTGATTCCCAATCTTATATTGTTATTAAACACGCTAGAATCAATGATGACGGGGACATTCAATTTAGCATAAAGAAAACGCCTATAGGAGTACCTAATTCGTTCCGTTGCTGAAGTTACGCACAAATTATGTAACCCGGAAAAGTTCGAAAGTAATTACCGACAAAATCCCCTTAACAAATCGAACGATACACAGATAAAACCTCTGCCTCTTATTTGAACAGGAGAGGACCTAACACGAGTCATTAATTGTTTGGATCTCACCCGAGTGGAGTAATAGTAAGAAACGCTGAGAAAATTCCTTTCTGCTACCAGACACAATTCTGTTCCGCAACAAAGCTGAATACGCACAAGGCTAGTATTCAGGCGTGGTTCTCTTCATATCCGTGCCACACCAAGAGACGTTGCGAGAACCCCTTTGGGAAATTACTAAATTAACCCTGCAGAATAGTAGCGCATGGAACCTGCGTGCCGTTCAGACTGGCGCAGACTTGAATTTGAAACAAGACAAAACTGATTAATTATCCTTGCTTCAGTTTTAATACAATGTCTTATTTTTAGCAGTACCTTTGAAATGCAGGCCTAATGCACCTATACGTCTGTATTCGGGGCCGTTCAGGGGTTTAACGTGCGTAGCCTGTATGGATACACGCCACAAATGCAAATCTAGCCGCTGAGAGCACAAAGTAATTAATATGCCACGCCTGGACCATCTGAACCAACTCATAAAATGGATAATAATAAAATATATGTTAAGGATGTATGCATGTGAGCTGGATCAATCTGGCGTGCACAGACACGATGATGAACTTCAGGGTTTCATAAAAAGCTGGAAATATCTCGACCGAGTAATTACTAGCTTCTTCCAGAACTGTCCTGTGAAGTTAGTTGCGGTACAACTTTACTTCCGCGTTTCTTTCAGTACATATGTCTAGTAAATACGATATACAACATAGCTGTACATACTTTAACAGCCATTTGCAAGATCTACCAGTCAGATGAACTTCCATGTGGTGTAAATGGTATCCACTGGGTGAGTAAATGAAGAACGGCTATTGGAGACCTTAAGCATACAGCCTAGGAAACAACAGGGTATAAAAATGTCCGTGTGTGTTTGCCGCAGACAAAACTACACTTGTGAAACTGAGGAAGATACAAACCAGACATCAGATCCCAGGCTCAAAAATTTTACTGACTGATTAATCAATGCGTCACTCGAATGTCAACTTCGAACGGAAGAATGATTTATGAATTACGAACTGAAAATTATGGGGGACAAAATCTGATCTAATGGCAAAGCCGTTGAATAAACCGAAACGAAGAGGTGAATTATTTTAAGCTACTATCCCTGCATTTGTGTTGACGAGAAGTGAGGGAAGCCAAGACAAACCTGTCAGGATGGCCGACTTCAGTGCCAAAGATTCCAATCTTGTACTTCTTAAATACGAAGCACGAGTACTATACTAATCGTTCGATCGAGATCTTGCGATATGGTTGCTGAGGATGATAAGTGCAAGAGTAGGCGAACATATACCTAGTCACTCAGTGAATGAAAAGTACTGGGCGCATGAATTAACGAGTACAATATTCGAGTGAGTTAACAGATGGGCGAATTTTGGGGGAGTGAGTGGGTGAGAATTGGTAAAAAAAAGTAAGGGATAAATGCGTGGCAGATAAGAATGAGTGAAAAATATTGTAGCATACTGTTCAGTCTCTGTGCACATTCTTTTTCACTCGTTAAAATGTAAGGATACGTAAATATCTTCCACAAAATAAAAAATAATTGTGCCGTGTTGATTTTAATGTCTCTCTTCAAACCTAAACTGTAACACATTCCACGATCACGTGTATTTTCAAGGTCAAATAAGATATTTATACTTTTAAACTTCCCTTGACGAAATACAAGTTTTATGTAGCAGTAGCAAAAAAGACGAGTTCAGCCAAAATAGCAGCTTGTGATGCTACAGCAACATTTACGCCAAAATAACGAAGGAAAAGAAACAGCAGATGATGACAGAAGCTGACAACACACGCTGTAGTTGTTCTGCTTACCCATTTTGAGGATTCTGTCACCATTGGCATGCAGGTCATTTTACAACAGAGCTGTGTCACCGAGAACATTTAAAAACATGGTGACAATATAAGTTGAAGGTACAATTTTAAAATATTTTCTGTTCTGTTATATTCTATTCTATTTTTGTGACTGCAAATGCATCCGACATTCCATATTCCTGTCTCCTGAGCACACAGAAAACTGAGCCAAACAGGATTTCCATTACAAAAGGATACAGGTGCATGCATGGTTGGGGTTCACACTCATCTCATTGACGCTCCGTGAGCCTTGAGCATTCAGAGATTTTATGTGTAAGTCGAGCAGAGAAAAGTGAGGTAAAGCCTTGTATCTTGTCTGATTTATCTGTACGCTCCAACCTTCTTTCCTAGTTACTGCCATATACATGTAGATTAGCCGTCCGTTCTTGTCTCTCTCCCTACTCACACCCGAATAACCTTTGAACCACACATGTATAATGTTTTCCATAAATATGTATGAACATGGAGCCACTACAGGTTTCCCCACACTATATGTACCTTTTTATTTCCAGATATCAACAATAACATTACAGTCGTGTGAGCTTCTGAGGTGGGAGTGCCAATAGTGACACTTAATGTAGGGTCCTTGAATTTGATGCAGAACTGAATTTTGCAAAGTACATTATGGTCGAGGGAAATCTAGATCATTTTGATTTCGCTTTTATGGCAATGACCAACCTACCGTTGTAGCCATGTGCAAATCTGTATAAAGATACATTTTAAAAATTCCGAAACTATATACGAAATATTTTCCACTTTTTCAAAATTACAAAACTGGAGACAAACTCTAGGGACCGGTCAGATTTAACATAGCAAAGTCTGTAGTAATTAACATTATGAACAGAAATTGACAACTAAAGTGTGTAATTATTGATTTATAGCTCCTGGCATCACATGCAAGTTGAAACATCTGAAGGAAAGCATAATTTTCAAGTTATTTTTAATGTTGTCTCATTTAATTCATTTTCCCTATTAGTACATGGACTTAAAATTATAAACTTCCTCTTACAGACATCCTGTCAATTTTTCTCAGTTCCATCAAAATATAATTCGCGTTTTAAGAACAGCTAAACACATCCCACTGGCATACTTAGTAGGCCCACTGAGAGAAGTCGAACAAAGACCTCTTTATAAAACGCCCAAATGTTCTAATTCAGCACTACCCTGATCCTAAATGGCGTTGCCGGAATTGTTATGGTCGGCAACCAGGTTTTGGCGGAGTGGTGCTTTACTTGTAGGCCACCTAGGTTGTGTGTGATAACACATTAATGAATACGGTGCAGCGGTTTAAAGATCCAGTGAGGGGAAAACTGAAGAACTCGCAAGAAACCTGTCCTAGTGCCACCTAGCACACCGCAAATCCCAAAACCGGACTTACGCGGCGAGAAGCCTGACCTTTAGCACGGCCGTACCCCGTGCCGTGGGGGATGAACAATGGGCCCGTTAGCAGCCCAATTTCACAGAGACAGTCGCACCCCATCGAAATAATAACCTCAATCAGAATAGCCTGTTTCTGGGCCCTGATATGAATCTGGGGCCTCCCAAATACGAAGCAGGAATGCTACCCACCTGGCCTCGACACGATGTCTCCAAATTGAGTTAGACTACTATTATTTATGTCAACTACGCAGCTTGAATAGACTAATTTTCACATTACGTTGCCTGTATCTCAAAGTCGCTCTTTGTGATAATCTAATAAACCTAGTGTGGAGTTTGTATTACTTCCGCGTGCCACTAATAAAGCAAATACGATTTTCATTCAGTAAAGTACGCGGCTTACGAAATAATTTTAAAGTTGGAATTTTCCGGCACTGGCTTGCTCCTGCAGTAACGTAAAAACCTTCTGGTTAGGCCTATACTATACCAGGGGGATGGGCTATGGACAACAAGCAAAGTGGCACAATACAACAAGACATTGAAGAACGATGTTTTATATAGTGGTTTTTCCATAAAAGAACTACCACCATTCAACACTGAAAATAACTTCGACATTCGTACTTTGTGTTTGTCCACAAATACGGTGTATTTCACCTATTGAAAAACATCACTAAAACAGGGACCGGTAAACTATAGCTCATGGGCCAGGTACGGCTCTCAGTATGGCTAAATATGATAAACAAAATAACAAAATGGCACATTATTTAATTTATTTATTTGACTTGTATGCACTATTAAAATTATACAGTGATTCTTAATTACATTAAATGAATTTAATGCGCATGTTGTACTCATAACTTCAAACCAAATAGCTTCTCTACACACGTGGTCATAAACGCTTTGTCAGCAACATATATCAACATTGCGGTAATTCTTGGCGTCACAGGAATCAGTTATGCAAACTAACGGTGGGCGTTTTAATAACTTCTGTAAACATTAAGACGCTTTTATGTTGAAACCTGATAAATACACTCTGAAAATGCAAAGCTACTGTCTTATTTGATTTCCAAATGCCTTCCATTCTCGCTAACACAACCTTAATGTTTTCAAAATGTTTACAGTTGCTGGAAGTGCTCTCCGTTACTTTGAATGCATAACTGAAAACTGTGAGAATAATTCCTTGTTCCGGCACGCGACGCAGTATCTATCTAATAGAACGGTTACGACCATATTACAAGGACGTCTTAGCTTCATTTCAGAACTAGACCTCGATCCGTATATTTACTATCTGTTATTTAGAACCACCCTGTATACTGAAGATGGCTGTGTACTAGGTTGATGAGCCGTGTAGTCTGGTAGAAATTTACCGACGTTTCAGAGGTGCTTGCTGCCTCTGAAACGTCGGTAAACTTCTGACTACACGGCACAGAACCCTGATGATGGAAGCAGCAAGGACCTCTAAAACGTCGGTAAATTTCTACCAGAGTACATGGTACAACAACCCAGAAGACAGCCATCTTCCGATTCACCGCAGAGAAAACCCCAAATCCTACTGTGTATATTGCAGATTAAATTGCTGCAGGATAAATGAGGAGGTTGTGGGCATTTTTAAGGATTGCCTTTCTTGCACAGCATTTTCTGCTAGATACTGAGGGTAAATACGAAAAACTTTACTTGGTTTAACCGGTTCTACGGGCATCTCCCATGGGAGATGAGTTAAGCCTACAGTAAACCGGTTGCTCACACACGACGTACTTTCTCTGCAGTCGCCCGCGGAAGCGTTCGCACTTTCCACCCCTGACCTAGAATCACGGGTGGACCGATGTGCGACACGAGGAAGTTCTCGTGTGGTTTCACGGGATGGAACATGGAAGAAACCAAAAGCGCTGAGAAGAAATGTCAAAAGTCTTAAAAGGCCTACGCAAATTCACCGGTTCCAAGGTAAAGGCGAAAAAGCCCAAAAATCACAACAGATACATGATTGCTACTTTATTCTACACTTCACATCGCCTGTGATTTAGCAACACTGTCACTTTTGACTCAAGTTCACGTGTAAATTTTACAATTATATTTGTATAATGTTTTTTTTTTGGGGGGGGGGGATCCTTGTATTTAAATTGTAATTGTACAACACAGAGAACAAAAGTATGATAAGATAAAAACATCTCACCGTTGAGAGTATAGGGTCTGCATATAAAGCCTCGGAATTTGCTGGAGCCAAGTGGTCGACTTCATGTTTCGTCTTCTTTTGCCTCTTTGGAAAAGTTCTTTTTCGGATCGTCTAGCCGTCGTCGAATCTGTTCCAGTAGAGTCTGCATAGCTCGTTACAAGAATACAATCTGGGGTTTGTTACTGTACCTTTGCATTTGCATTATCCTGTCAATTTAACAATAATCAGTTACAGGTACTTTACAAAGCAATGATGATAGGATAGTTACAAATTATGTGTAAGACATCGGAAGAAAGTGGTCGCGGACTACTGTAAGGACGACAGTAGAAGCATTTAACTACAGGAAGTGAGGAAGGCCACCAGAAATGAGGTCTCCGGGCCAAGATTCGTATCCTGAACAAAAAGTATAAGTGCTAACCTCTTCAGCGTCACTTTGGTTTCTTCTTAACTAATGTAAAAATAGACAATGGACGAGTAAGTACGAGACAAACAAGACATTTGCTTGAAAACTCACGAGTACATCTGTACCAGAGCTCGATAATATTTAATTTCCTCCACAGTTGAAGAATATCAAACTATAAATGACAAGACAATGGGGAGGGGGTGCGTTTTTGTTCACTAGAAGGTATAATATTTGTTTTGTATAAAGTACAGCAGAGAGAAGCATTTTCGTTTTTAAGAGTCTAATCCAGTGGTATTCAACCTGGGGTACGCGTACCCCCGGGGGTACTCGAAGACATCTTAGGGGGTACGTGAAATTTTAAAAAATATATTATTTTATAATAAACGCTGAATAATCAGTAATATAATTTATTTAATTTATTTTAGATGTAGATTATATACTAAGTATAACTTGAATTATACACCAACAACTTTGGGGGCACAAAGTTGAAGATAAATTATATGTGGGGGTACGCGAACAAAAAAGGTTGAATACCACTGGTCTAATCTATACAAAAATAAAGAATAAAACCCACCCAACGTGCACCAGCTGACACCGGATGGTTCTATTCATAGCATACCACACGTTCTCAATTAACTACCTTCATGTAGTAGGAATTTGAGTCGTCTCGAGCAGCTCAAAGTCAAGAAATGACCCGCCTTCTATGGAACTTGAAGGTTCATTACCGTGTTCGCAAAAGCCAGCCAATGGACCGTAAACTGAGTCATATATATCCAGTCCACACATTCACATACCATCGTTTTGACATTGTATGTGTGAGAAATGGTGCCCGTGTGGGATGTGTACAATGTTCAGAACAAATGCTGAGAGTTTCTCTCGTATTTGACGCCCATAGTGTTTCTATGTTTTTCATAAAGGTTTTATTCGCTAGTAAAGTTGTAAAAACAATTTACGTACATCTTTATGTAACTATAATAATTTGTCCACGTGTTTTGTAATTTTTCATTTCTAAACAAGTAATGTTAAACAAAGACAATTGGTTATTATTTAAAAAATAGTCCCAGGATAGATTTCTTGGGCGTTGGGTCAAACATGAAAACAATTCCTGGCCCTTGAGAGAAACGTTGGAACACCCTGGTCTACATAATATTGTAGCCAGCAAGGCAATTGCACGAACAAGAAGCAATTACAGAGTCATCCACCTGAAAGGCTTATACGTAGTACATCAGGTATCATAAGCGCTGAACATATTAAAACGTTCCAGCTTTCTTTTACAATCTTACAGTGGTTATAGCTTGTTCTGAGCATGCGAGTATAATTTAATTTGATTTTTTAGAACGGACTGAATTCTGTTTTCATTGAATCTTACTCTAATTTTGATATTTACAAATTATTTACATATTCCGTTTCAATACTAATTTAACATATTGATATACAAGCTTATATCATATGTGACATCAACCCATCTACGAAGTTTTCCAAATAAAATTTTTATCTCCCCATGCGAACTATGAATAATTTTCGTTGGTTTTATCACCATATGTGGTGAAGAATACAAAGTATGAATCTCCTCTTTTGTGCATCTATGACAGAGCAAGAATTTGTGTTTTCACGAACAATATGTTGCCACGAGCACTATTATTCACTCATGACTACGAGTTAACACAGACAATATTCTGCCTCACGAATAAAGTACAGCGACGGAAGCTTCTGTGTTAAAGTTCATGGAAGACTACTTTTTTTATAAGTCTATTCTCTAGGAGTGATGTAACCCCACCTATACAAGGAAAATCGACCCAGCTACTTTGATAATTCACTGCTTAGAATAAGATGTTTACTACATGGATGGATGGAAAGACAGATTATTTCACATTTACTTCTCAAGGACACCTCGGAATGGTGTTTACCAAAATCAGACTTACAGCAAGCAAGAAACTGAGCACAAGGCTGTGACTTCTGTATTTGGGACGGACGCGGTCTGATTGTGGGTTAGGCTACCGATTATCTTCCAAGCTTTTCCGTCGACTGCCCAATTTCTCTAGACCAATTTTGGAACACTGATTTCAAATGGGCCATTAGCGCCTGTTTTCAAATCGTGGTTCAAAATCATCTTCCCATTCCTATAACTGTAAACAAGTTATTAAATAACGATAGAATTATTCAACAAACAATAATCTGAAGATATCCGACAGTTGATCAAGTGGCACACCCACTATCCGTGAACTGTATTACCCGGAAAATGTAAAACTGGCAGTGGTTTTATTATGTTTATGTAACGATGGTTTTTGAACCACATAAGACAGCGTTAAACTAAAGATTTATAATGAAAGATGAACTGGAACGGACGTGGTTGTGATCGGCTTTCAAGAACAATTCCAGAAGCTGCCTGGGGGGACTGAGGAAAACATCTGTCAGTCAGTGTCAGAATAGCCGGCCACCTTCCACAGAATCGAAAACGATAATGAAGAAGTGGGAATCACACAAAACATTCAGCCGAACAGTCAAGATTTGAATGTATGAACCCTATAGCTAAGATAAAAGCAAGCCATAAAAACAAGAGGTACCCACTATTCAACTGCACCTGAAAACATAAAAACAGTGCAAATGTGTATCTAATCCATAATAGGCCTATATGTATTTTCCATATCTGTAATTTTATATTTTGCATTTCCTGTAATTATGTTTCTTTACTTTATTAAATATACATCACACGAAATTTTTTTTCAAATGAAAGTTGTAGATCTTAATTAATCACACCTTACATCATACATACGTTTTTGAAAATATTCGCCAACTTTTATGAAACTGGTAATAGACAGATAAAAACAAAAGTTAGTCTAAATTCGACCAAAAACTTTTACTGAACACACGCACAGCATTCCCTATAGGCCTATGAGCGGGATTTGGGCAAATTATTCATGTTAACCTTAAAGTTTTATATTATGGCTTGTTAAAACTAAGGAAAGCCTAGATAATGTCGTTAAATGAGATCGAAATCACCGACAACAGCAAATGGCAGCTTTACAACGTGTAAATATTTAGTGCTTATATACTGAGAACAAGGTTACTAGAACTAAGAACAGCTGGCTGGCTGATGGCTCAGATACTGGGTTACTGAACCATGATTTGGCAGACCATCCGCTGCAAGGGCTTTGTTGTTCATGTTCCGTTTTGTGTGCGTGCACATACAGGGCAATACAAATTTCTTGCCAGTCCCATATGGCGTGTCGAGAAAGAGACGTAAACGCTTCGTCCAGATTTTATAAACATTACGAGCACTACAGAGCCCAAATTAACTTATTTCCCTTCCAGGACTTCAAACCGTTAAATGCTTGTGGACAGATCAAAAGCACCTTAAAATAATAATCATTTAAGTTAGTAATTATTCCTGGATACAAATGTTGCCGTTGTGAATTTCCCCTATAAAATTTCACTTCAGTACAACTTCTGTAATTTATGAGGCGTTTCAACAGTGTGGTTATTCGCGACAAGTAATTTTACATGTGACAGCGTGTATTTGCCAATTTCGAGCATCGCGTCCAGTAGTGCATGGACGCCGAGGGCAACCGCTTTCAGCGCCGAACGTGGCCGGATGAAGTTTCACAAGGCCCGGGATATGCACCGGTAACATGTGATCATCACCAATGTACGAGACTTTCGTGCTGAAAGTCTGGGGCCTTTAGTGAGTGGATAAATTTTTAGTGCGTTCACTGACTAACCGGACTGCAACAACGGAAATTATATTATTGTAGTGAGATTAAATAAGGAGAATAAGATTGGTCAGAAATGTAGCGCGACTGGGATAATGGTAAATGCATACAATATTCTGTTCGGAACACACACAAAAAAACTTGCCGAATATAGGAAGATACTACTAAATTGAAACTTGGGGAAACAAAGGTGTGGATTGGACTGAATCAGATCAAGATTAAGAGCTAACTGCGGGGGGGGGGGGGGGGGGGGAGACTTCAAGCAAGGCTTTGTTTTGTAGGCCTACAATGAAGTTCCAGTCTTAGATGTTTTTAATTTGAAATATGGAAAAGACTGGTTTTGACTGCATCGAGGGGATGAAAAACTGTGAAGACCGGCCCAGTGCCTAAGTAACTTGATATCAAAGCGTAGACGGGCGTATATGTAAAGCTCCACGCATTCTGAAACAGGATAGTGATGGACACTTGTCGCTGAAGACATCTTTAAGATTTTCGCAGAAGGAGCCATATAACTCCTATCATTTGATTGCGTTAAGTTGCTTTTATGGACCTTGTTCATCGTATAAATTATAAACCTACGTCTCGAATGCTGGATTCTGCTTTCGTCATCAGGCAAAAAGGAAAGAGAACAGAAAACAAACCTATTTGTTGGGCCCCTGTCTGCCATCCTTCCCTTTATATCTGACGATGAAAGCAGAATTCAGCATTCGAAACGTAATTTTATAATTTCGAAGGGCAAAATCTAAACGGGCACGATTCCCATTCAACGTATCTATGTGCGTCTGAAAGAATGTCTTTGTAGGATTTGAGGTTTTTACGGCAGTCAGTCTGAAGACGGTTGTCGTCTGGGTTGTTACGCCTTGTAGTCTGGTAGAAGTTTACCGACATTTCAGAGATCCTTGCTGCCTCCATCATCAGGATGATCGCCCTGATGACGGAGGCAGTATGACATCTGAAACGTTGGTTAACATCGACCAGACTACACAGCGCAACAACCCAGAAGACGGAAATCTTCATACTCACCGCTGTGAGAACCTCAAGTCTTACATTTTACCTAGAAGTTCCCAGTATTTAAAAATTCTAATTACAATTGTTCATTAACTGTACAAATAGCATCTCCTTCATAATACTCGTTAATTTCCTTACACGTACGTACTAACAATAAATAAATTGGTGAATAAGTACATATAAATGTGGTAATATAAAACCTGTATAAATATTTATGAGTAGATCCAGACGATTTTTTTTATTTTTCGAGCGTTCTAATTAAAATTCACTAATTTTTCTTCTGCAGTTCTAATTAAACTTCCGTGAACTTATTTATTATTTACTTCCTATTCTAGTTTACTTTTTATCCTATTTTATACTTCATTTCACTGTTACACTTACAAGTGTACTGAGTCTCGACCCCTCTTCGTCGTGTCGTGTCGTGTCGTGTCGTGTCGTGTCGTGATGTGTCTTGTCTGTTGATGTTCAAGTACTGTTGCCTGGCTGAAGTGCGTGTCGCTATGAAGGGCTCTGCACGTCTGTGAATCACGATTGCCAACTTTCGTAAAACCACAATACTTCAATGCCAATCACGCAATACCTATATTATTTTAATTTATATAGGCCTACTGTTCTGTAATTTATATTTATACTTCTGTCTAAGAGAGACCCGCACAAACCCCGAGCGCCAAGCCGCTATGACTAGAATTCGCGTGTCAGCGCCTAAAATTTTCTGCATATACAGGGCTATTCTAAAAGATTGTCGGGGTTTTGAGGATTTTTGTGGGGCAATGCATTAAACATACGACTATTATCATTACACTGGTGGATAGAGAAACTCTCAAAGTTTTGTTCTGTACCGCCCACCATCCAGTAGTTTCGCGTTTGGCCGCCAGGTGTCAGATTTTGCAATATGGCGGCTAACGGTAAGAAGAAGGTTTTTTGTACTCTCGAATATCATCAAAGTCGGTCCGTTACCATTGTCCAGCGGCACTTCCACACGAAATTTGGGAAGGATCAAGTCTTTGTCCTCCCTCTACCTGCGACTATCCTGGATCTGAAGGTACGTATCAGAGCCGCCATTCTAAACATCACCGCTGACACGCTGGGGCGTGTGTGGGAAGAAATGGACTATCGTGTAGATGTCTGCAGATTGACAGAAGGCGCACATATTGAGCATTTATAATGCATGTAAAAAGAACTTTGAGAGTTTTGCTACACAATAAAACAAGATTGGTATTCCTACCTCAATTGTACTAAGTGTAGTGATTTTTTAAAACCCCGACAATCTTTTTGAATAGCCCTGTATACTAGCCTACCGTATAACCAGTCAAAGTTGACGGGAACGAGTCTTATTTTGTGATGAATTTACTGCAAAATTATCTTTGCAAATCGCACTGAAAATACAAAATTTACAAAATGTTATAAGTATATTAAATGTGAAATCTTCTCGGCGACTGAAACCAGATTATTGCCAAAGGCACCAACACAAAACTTCCGCCTTATTTCAGACTCCTTCCAACTTCAAACCCCGCCACGGGCGCCCCCATAGCCTGGTTTGCCTTTCTTGCTACCACATACGCCAACGACAGAACTTTTTCCACATCGCACAAACGGAACACAGACAAGACTGACGAACACTGGCTGCTACAATATGAATAAATATATACTTCTTCGTACTTGCCTACTTTTTGTATTTTCTTTATTGGATACCTGGGAACAACAGTATAGCTGTATATAGGGCTGGAGAATATAATAAGGAAGAAGTAACTAAAGAAAACTCATATCTGAAGACGTTGTACGTAAACTGTTTCTATTTTAAATATTACAGACGATGCAAAACCATTAAGGTTACATTCACAACTCTCAAGAAGTGGGAACTCAGACCAGCAGAAATAAACAGACGTAAGTCGCTATGTTAATTTGTAACCTTCTTGACTTATTTACGGCTTCATTTCTTTAGGTTTCGTAAAAATGAACTAAAGAAAAGAAACGATGATAAACACACAGTCACATATAAATAAATACAGACAAAGGTAGAGCTAAGTAACATTTCAAGAATCAGGCTGTAACAAATCGGCCAATTTTATGTCGAAATTATAAAACTGATGATCGAGTGGATTGTTGATTTTGTTTCGGCAGTCATTTTTTTCCAGCTAACAACATGAAATTTGGCAACGCAACGGGACACAAACATGACTCATGAAGAGTGACCACAACCACCCACGTTATTTGACCCGAAGGGAATATTTCTCTGGAACAATCATACCCTTTCATTCCCACAAACAATTTGAGCTTGTGTGAGGGCTTAAAAATTTCGTGTCCTGAAATCGATTTCTTGCGAAAGCCCATTCTGGTAACGTTTATCTTACAAAATTTAGTCTAAAATCGCTGTCAGATACTGGATGCTGTACCCGGGCCAAATCACGGCACTTAAAATTCGCATTGTTTTCAGTACTGAAAAATATTTAAGAGAAAAAATATTTAAAGTAAGATTTATATTTCCTACGCCAATAGCCGACATTGAACAAAACCAGATATTACAAACTGAAAATTATTTATCCTGATAAATATCAGGTATCTGTAAATTATATAGTACTTACCGGTCAGATAAGTGCTAATTTGTAGACTCCGACCTTAATTCCTTTAATCTCCATGGTATCTGAAGAAGAGATTCCTTAACATCGCGTTAAACTTAAATTTCTTATGTTCATAGAGCGGGACTAAATGACGGGAACTGCTATTGTCAAAACGCAGGGTCCGAAGCACAGACAAAACACAGATTCACGTAATTCCAAACCCTTCCTCTGATTGTAGACAGACATAAAGCTGCCATTCTATGCAGAACTCCGGCTTGCTTAATGTCCACCTCAGAGCACATGGCAAGTTGACATTCTACATTACAAATGCCTCTTAACGCACGATTGTCTACCTCTCTGGACGGAATAACTGCACTGCGTCACGCTCAGAGCAATAACTAACAAAGAGACAGCTCAAAATGATCCGTTGTAGATTAGCATGAGGAGAACAAAGCGAATAGTACACTGTAGCTAGTGCCTTATCATCATGTATAAGTTTAGTTTGACGTACGATGATACATAAAGACAGATCTACAAGAACCGGCCTTCAAGCTGGTAATATGTGAGGTAAAAATAAGAAATGATTGATAGGTACAAATCATTATAATACAGATTACATAAGAATTTGTATTAACGGGTGAATTACGTTTACAAATGAACAACCATTATGAAAATGTCCTGATATGTGCGAAGCAATACTTTTGTCTTTGGTTTTCTTCTCACGATATCCTAAGTGGTATAAGATTAAAGTAAAAGTTTACGATTGGTGGGATATGAGCAGACTATATACGTTTAAGACGGTCAAAGTGATGTCACTATCCTACTTAGAAACCATTCGAAATTGCACACACATACTATTATTATTTATTAACACGTCCTTTTATCAGAAGTAACTGCTAATTTACTAAAACTGCGTAAGATACCATTACTTATTTTCACTCATCTGAGCAGAAATAGGCCCATTACTGCAACTGGTGTTTTTTTTAACTTTTTGTGTTGCCCGCAGACTTCTCCAGACTGGGCGGGGTTGCTACGGTGTGTTCGAGACCTTAAATAACTCGTTTCTAAACACAGAGTAGTACAGCTATTCTGTCACATTCAAGGGCGATCACAGGACAGAGCTCTTAACGTTTCAACGCCAACTTAAGTAGGGTACAGCTAAAACACATACGGTGTACAGCAAAGTTTTTCTTAGCCAGTAAAGTGGCTGTGAACGTGGACACTGCATTTCGATTTCCAGCAGCTGTGGGAGTTTTGTGTATGCCAAACTCCTAAACTGGCTCTAGGACACAGCAGCTCGTTGGTGTTAAGAAACCCACACCACGTTTCCATAATGCCACCTGTAATTGCAAATACAGTATCTCACAGAAACAAACCATGAAATAGTGTATTTAAATTCACATAGATTATCAACTTTTCACCTTTTATCCGCGAGTTTACATCCCTTTTGCACTAAACCCCTCATTATTACAACAGGATTATGATGAAGTTACAAAATCGAGCAATTGCAAGACATTCGGATGGGTCTTAATGCAACACTGACCATCGAATCGGAAACTTGGAATGACAGATAATACCACAATTGTATTTTCGTTTTCTGTATTTTAACGGTTCATCTAATTCGCTTAAGCACAAATAAATATAATCTTCTACATCATCATGTTTCTCAATCTAACTTTATGGGTCAGAGTCCTTCGGAAACCTAAAGTCGTTCAGATGATGAAGAAATGAGAAGTTCATTACCGCGTTCACAGAGAAACAAGCCACTGGGTCTTTTTAGTTGATTCCACTTATAGCTGTTTCACGTCAATTTTAAAAATTTTCTCCTGTCTACCCACAACCTCCTATGTAGTTTCTTCAGTGCAAATTTTCCCTTTAAAGCGTTGCATGTTCATGCTACATGCCTCGCCTATTTCATTGAATAGTTCCTGAAAGTGTAATTGTGTATCAGATTGAACTCTGAACTTGGAATAAATCTATAGTCTCTCCCCAAGTTTTGCAACCATCAAATAGTGGTCATTATCACAGTCAACCCCTGTAAAATATCCATCATCAAATAGGTTATACTTGATCGGAATCTTCTGTATATTAAGACGTGATCAATCTGATTGTGTGTTTTTCCGTCAGAAGAAATCGGCATGTGTATTTATGAACTAGATTTGTTGGTGTGGCAAAGTTTACTACTCTAACCCAATTATCACCGCTAGTTTAGTTTAAACTCATTCACTGTTGGTTTAAAATGCTCTTTTCCTCACTTTTTGGTGCATTCAGAACAATATCACACAAACGACCTCTTAATTTTATAAACGACAGCCAATAGCTAACAAACTCTGTTGATACGACCCCCTTGTATACAAAACGGCCTGTCGCAAAGTGATGACCTCCTTTCCCATTTCCATAGAAGATGTATAATTAACTGTCTGCCCTTGTCCTATCTGACCTCGTATAGCGGCGCTCAATCTAACTTGTTTTTCACAAATAAAGTTTTGAATCAAGGAAAAGATCCCATAACTCTGATAGCATTAGTACAATCAACACGGGCTCCAGAAAGAATATACTAAAAAAAGCATTTTATGTTTCTTTGTGAAAAAAGTAACTCTTTTTTTATTAACATTCAGCTTCATATTGGACAGTTATGCATTAGCCCCGCATGGAGTTCATGTCCGATTAAAATTAAGACCAATTTTGTGTAGACTTTATGACACGGAAATTTTTATATCAGCAAAAAGAATATGTTATAGTATTACGCAAGTCATTGGTAAAAACGTTAAATATCAAAGGCTCCAAAATACATCCTGGCGAAATACCGGATATTAATTCAAAAGGCGATGACAGAGCTCCAGAATAAAGAAACATGAGACAGGCTGTTGGTTAACTAAGTATGGAACCAGGTTACGTAACCAACAGTAATCCATATTCGCCAGCTTACGAAGAAGCAAGACATGTGTTACAAGGTCAAAGACACTGCAAGGATCACAGCAAATTAAAGTGGCCTTGAAAACAAAACTAAAAAGTAACGAAATGAAGGCAAGTAACTAAATCTCCAAGAACAATAAAACAATAATTATTAATGGTAAGAAACGGTACCTAGCATAACAATCGCCAAGATCCTGGTGAGTTCCACACTTATGGAATTACCTTTTAAGACTTTATCTGCCTGTTTCGTTTTGCTTTCTGCCCCCCTTCCCCCACTATGATGTGGTTTTTGTTTAAAGTAAATTATCTTAAAACCTTTCATATCGTGTAGTGTATTGAAATATAAAGTATGTATATAAACAAAACTGGCACTAATGGCATAAGAGTCTTTCAAAGTGTAAACGGGTTTGTTTGTATACATACTTTATATTTAAAACAAATGGACAATAAATGTGAACAATAATTCCAAGGCCACAGCTGCTGAGGTGCAATTCATCAAACGTATAGCAAAATTTGCATGGAAAGACTGCCAAACGAACAAAGATATTTTTGGTAAACTAAAGAGACTCTTAAGCACAGTCCTGTAGGAACGTTGCCCTCTACCAAACAAATTTCGAGTTACTCAGGAGATAAGATTATAAGACAAACACTTGATTCGATGTGCATACACAATAAACTCACAGTTCAAGCAACTGAGTCAAGTAATAAAACAAAATAAAAGCTGTCCTGTGCCCAACCATTTCCACACGTACTTAATTTCAACACTGAAGGTGAGCCATGAGATCACGCTTTAGTCGCTTTGCCCTCGGTACCAACAGCAACTCTGGGCGCACTGCCGAAGAAACAATCCCTGTTCCTGCCGGAAATCGAACATCGGTCGACCAGCCCACACCCAGTCACTTAAATGTCTGAGTTATTTATGCTCAGATTTTGACAGGGATCAAAACTACATCGAAAACTATTGCCGTAGGACATGTGCGTGCAAAAACGAAGACAGACACTCGAGATAGCTTCCGGATGGTGAAGACATATCAAATACTGAATGTTATTTAGTATTTGACTTAACAAAGATAAATCGCTGGAGATAAAAGACCTGTCTCTGCCGCGGTGGTGGTCTGTGTCAAACTTTTCACTGAATGACAGCACAATATAAACGTCGATAAATAAAACTTACATCACTTCAGTCATGGGATTCGGACGTCAATGTCTAATGAAGCCATGGTTCGTTTCAGTACAGATAAAAAGAAGCCCGCAGAGAATTCTTAAGTAAATATCGCACTCTTTCATGGTCCAGAAGTCCATTAGACACCAACTTCCACGGCCACTTGATAGTTATTGATCAGGCTAAGAATTTCCCTAGGTTAAAACCGTGAAAAGTCATCACAGTGTTCACAAAAGTCAATGCAATCCGCTCCACAGTATCTTCACTAACGATTTATATAAGATCTTTTTAACATTCTATTATTCTTCCAAACGGTGATGTCCTCTGCGGTTTATCAACCAAATCTGTACATGTTTTATTGCTTTCCTCGGTTACATATGCAAATAATCTGGATTGTTTGAGCAGCTGCAGCACATACGATATATCTAGAGTGAGCAGTCCTGTATGAATGAAGGTAGTTGTACAAATCAAGTTGTGCTTTAATTAAAGAGTGGAGCAAAAAAGTCAGTTAATTTTGTTCACCTTGCGTGCATCTCATTCAAATGCGAGCATGAGATCGAAAAATTATTATACTCCGTTCACAATGGCTTGGCATTGATGCTGAATGATGTGAATGACTACTTGGTACCTCCGCTTCGAATTTCCTGGATAATGGATTTGAATTTCGGTGCGAGGACCAGTTATCTTCACTATGGTTATTAACTTAGCACATTTAGGCGAATTCTGGGAGAGTGCCTTAAACTCGACCACGACTGCTTCCTTCCACACCTTTTCCAGCTTAGCATTTATAAGAGCATCCTACCATTCGATGTTACATAACGTATGCGACTGAAAAATTATTTTGTATCGTCTCATCCCGTGAGGTCTGACCATAAATATAAAATATGTACCAGCAACTTTTATCACAAATTGGTTATTATTAATACGGTTCCCACTTTAGTGCAACAGTGGCCTTGAACTTGATGGTTGCCTATCTTCTGAAAGAATGCGACAGACTTAGACGGGACCATATGATATTTGCTTACGTTAGGGCATAAACGAACACATCTTCAGTGAACGTAGTGGCGAAGGACCACAGATATCTGCACTGTCTCCGTAAAGGTCTTGGGTCTGCGTGTAGAACATATTGAAAAATTTCAGCTATTCATCACATGAAGACAAAGACATTGTCCGACACGTGGAATTTTTATTCCGTTTAGAAAAAAGTGATCGCTCAATAAGACTTCTTCATTGCCTCTCTGTGTAAGTCGATATTCAAACCAGCGTTCTCTTGACTTTTTACTAAAGCCATCGGAAGCGGAATCCCACAGTTCCACCCAACAACATGTCGGTACAGAGGAATATTTAAGCCATGAATATTAGTTTTTACGTAAATACAGTAATTTCGGTTCACGCAAGACTGGAAACAATGCCCATCGGCTTTGTAAAATGAAAGCGATGTCTCCAGGATGAGACAATGGAGCGGAGTTTCTGCAGCAGTACCTACTAAAAATGACGGCGTGTGGGGACGCGGTTTAACAATAAAGTTTCTCTTACTGGGCGTTACCGCCTGACCCCTACAAACAAGCAGGAATTTCGTAATTTGAAAGTTGTTTAAATACGACATTAAACTAAGTCTCTATTAATAGGTATTATCTATTCTAACGCAAGCCTATACAGAATGGTGCAAAAGTTAGAACACTGGCCATCCCTCAAATACGATCTCTTTGTTCCTTGAAGGCGGTCATTTTGTATACTTAAAATAAGATAGTATTTAACATATATGCTTGTAAAGGAATTGTCAAGGGCAGACATGAAAAGTAATCAAATAAAATTCATAATGGAAAGGATAAACATATTCATAAGCGTTTTAATTTCAAGTGTATCCTTCGCACCGTTCTGTGACAGGACTGAAAGTTCAGTGTTTCGTAGTTAGACGGCTTTCTTATTTCAGAAAAACGAACAGCATTGTAAGAACGTTTATAAAACATATACTATAAAAAGAAAGTAAGTGCAAAGTATTAGCATTACCGAGATCAACAGTCAAATCAACAATACAGTGCCATAAGCGAAAACAGTTCACGAGAATTTTACCTTTAACCAAGATTAAAACTGAATTATGGTAACCAACCTAACCTGGAGATTCGGAGATTCTCAAGCCGGTCTCTTCGGCACGAAGAAAGTTTGTCTTAATTTAAAGCGTCCATTATTGTTGCCATATTTTTAACAAAAATTTGAAGATGTCGACATATTTTAGTGAAAATTATGTTTATGTGTACAATAAAGAGGACTTGACGAAGGAGTACAACGTTTTTGAAAATATTTAACTCCTTGAAAATTACTGCGGAAAAGGCAGAGTCAAAATTTTGTTGCTGACTATTGATGCCATTTAAGAGATCGGGAGGCTTTTTACGGAGAAACCTGACTCACACAGCGCCTCAGTTTTAAGTCAATCAATGAGATCATCTTTCAAGTTTCTTTCGTATTATGTATTTCTGCACCGAAGAACGGAATGCTTCAAACAAGTCACGAAAACACCTCAAGGACAAAGTGCAGTCAGTGTTACTCGAGGTTCCTACAACAACTAATGGCGCCTTGAGTCACTGCAATACTTTCATTTACTGCATTAAAAAATCCTTGAACTGACGAAATTTAGCCTTCACGCTCTTGCATGCAACAGCGCCGCAGTGGCTAGAAATAAGACTAGTGGACAACAGAGCAACGCTGCAGCTGTCTGAACAGATGTTTGAGTAACCTTGACCTCTACTGAAGCTCACCATGACTAGGAATTTACCTACAATACTATTACAGTTACTACAAAATATATCCTATTAAACATTTTTGAAAACTTAGAGCTCATGAAGAAATAAAATATATCACAAAATATAAGCAAAAAGATAAAATATGTGTTGAATAATAAACTGATACAATCACATCGAATTGCGCATCTGTTATTAGTGAGGACATTCACATTTGACATAGATTGTAAAACAATCAGAACGCACCACTAGCATTCTTTTACATTTAGAAATATAGGTGACGTAAGTTAGAGAAAAGTAGGCTGCCCGTATTTTTAGTTTCGTACAACAAAGTATACCTTTCAAATGTCGGAAAATGCAAAGTGAAACCCATTATCACTGCTGAATTTTTGCCGCACAATTCCTAAATTTCTAGGTTCGTTTCAAAACATAAATTCTAATAGGACCTAGCTATTAGGTCTACTATGACGTCCATCCGCCAGGTAGTAGTGGCGCCCAAATTTGGTATATCCTTTGAGTCATTCGACAGATTTTTATAAAAATTTATAAACGAAATTTCTATTGCACAAGCAATGCCATATGGAAGTATCATTCACTTTTAATTCGGTTTATGGTCCACATAACTGAATCATTAAATAAATGTTTCTATACCATCTCGCCAAGAAATAATCTTCATTAAAACTGTCAGTATTTTAAAACAGATTATTACCACTTCTTCCCACTCATTCAAATTTAATCACATACTAAATGCACACTTACTGTTACACTAAATAACCCCAAAATTGTAAAGTGATGGAACAGACAAACAATATCAAGATTTCATGATCTCCCGCTTCGGATACTCCTGGGTGGCTTCTTTCACTGTATGCTAGACAACAGCACTTCATCCGCGCAGCTTTGTACAAGTGTTAGACCTACACCAATAATGAGAAAGCGGAATTCCAAAACCACCAGGTAAAACCAACTGCAGTTCTGCAGCTTTGTAAACAAATGTCACTTTCGTTTACACAGGGTAACGAACTCATCTGCAAGTCGAACAAGGTTCCAGCCCGCCTACTTTAATCCGTGAAAGAACGTTAATTCCAGATGCCTGAAAACAAAGTACACCCACCCTTCTATTTATTTACGTAATTCGTTCGATAAAAACTGTTCGAAAAGCGAAAATTCGTAAATCGAAAATAAAATTCCCGTTAATTTCAATGTACAAATCCTTACTGGTTCCCGACTCCCAGAAACATCACTCAAAATTTTTAGCACATACTTTTGAATGCTATGAAATCATAAAAATAAGAGCAATATTAATTTATGTGATAGTTATAACCTATTTAACCCCGTAAAGCACCAATGAAGTGTTAAATCAAACATTTACATTGTAGAGCAGTTACTGCAGTTACAGTACAAACATCAGAACTTCCGTGAAGAATTAACAACTGTCCTCATGAATATCTTAATTAATGTATCTACGATATTCCGAAAGAATCAATGATGAGATATTAATGGTTTCTTCGCTACAGCGAAAATCATGTTACAAATTTACATGGACCACTGTAGCGACAGTTCGTATGTCGAAGATCCCGAATCGAGGAACAGGCATGTTATAGCCTATTAATAAAATACGGCCCTAAGGGAGACATAACAGGTGGTGAACGGATGAAGCGTATTACATAAAGTGGGGTTTCGTTATTTTATTTATATAGCATGCCTAGTGTTGTTACTATCGTCAAATAAAGGAGCTTAAGATGGGTTTGACATGTAGTAGGGAGCGAACAGCAAGGCATAATAGCAAAACAACCGAAGAAGCGGTTGATTGGGAAAGAGAAATGAATATGGAAGATAATATTAAAATAAATGTAGTTACCAATTTTATCTTTTCCTGAGTGACTGAGTGTACACTAGAAGAAGTTCGGAATATCCAGTTATCGGACCGAGGTTCGAACCTGCGACTTCCTAAAGACCAAGCGGGTGTGATAACCAACATACCGCAACGTTAGGTAGTTGACATAACTGAAATACATATTTGTGATTTGTTTCAAGGTTTAAAATACTCATTTTAAAGACAAATTCTGGTTTAAAATAATAAAATGGCGTTCTCTTAACTATTTCTTCTTGGCTGGAAAACTTTAGAGCTTGTGTCAGCAAATTACATCTTCTCTTGGCATTATACGACATTGGCTCGTAATTTGTGTCCATCGGTCTTTGCCTGAAACAGTAAGCAAGCTTGCGAGATTCAGTTGTAGCACCCACGACGCTGAGAAGTCGCCCTCACATTACCATCGGTCCGGCCGGCGGTTGAACAAGTTCGAGTCCATAGCGTTCACAGTGTTCTCTCTGTATGGAGGTCATCCACATCTCAGTTTAACTTTCTTCACTTCGTACTAAAACAATATATCCTCCTTTTAGATCTCCGTTTTATGCTATTATGAGGCGTATTTGTACTATGAAAATACAATTGCAATGGTGGAACTGCTTCGTTTCTGATTATTGACAAATACTGGGATACTGGGAACGACCCGTTCTTCAAGTGCCTGAGCATTGCGGGTCCCAACTTGGCTTGATCTATAGACATTCGTTAGGACTCCTTGGATGAGGGATCGGCTCGTCGCAAAGCCTCTACCTGTGCACAGGAGAGCACAACACAGAAAAATGCGGACAGACATCCATGGCTTGAGTTGGATTCGAACCCACGGTCCCAGCGACCAAGCGGCACAAGGCCCACGTCTCAGACCGCGCGGCCACTGCGGACCCCCGATTATTGACAAATATAAAATATAAACTGCAGAGGAACTAGTAACAAATCATTGTAGGTTAAAATCAATGGCATCGTACTTTTCTCATTATGTTCCAAATAGACGTGAAAATGAACAGCTGCAGTTCGAGGACTGACAAGGGCTCTTTCACGGTTGTAACCACAATGCCACTGTGTCAGCCACCCAGCCACAGGAATCAAGGAATCATTTTGGAAAGTCACTCAGTTCATTTAAGCTCGAGGTCTGGAATGCATGCAGCCTGATCTCCACGACTACCTGTTTCATCGGCACAATATATCAATCTCAAGTGACCTGACACGGCTGGAAGCCCGAGAAGAATTAATTAGCGATTGTATAATTATTGTCAACAAAATACAAATAACAAAAAAGGCTACTAAGCAAAAAAAACATGGTAACTTTAAAATATAAAGAAACGTAAACAAACGTTCCAATATCTTTAAAAACGTCAAATGCCGCTGAAGCACATCTAGCAGAGCGGAAAGAGGAACAAACAATAACAGAAAAAGTGTGTACATCAAAGTGACGCCTCCTAGTGCATAAGGTATGGAAAATTAAATGATCGACAGAAAACGCAAAACTATAATGGATATTAGGAAATAAATGTTTAGATCACAGGGCTGAAAGCGCCGAAGCCCATACTTCCTGGCGTCAGTAGAAGTTAAAGCATACCATGCAACGGAAGCATCTAACTAAATTAAAATACATCAGAAGACTATTAATCGCTAATATTACTAGTACTAATAACATTAACCCAATGGTAACTATACATCCCACCTACTTCAGTCAGTAATTCTTCATTTTGTATTTATGTGTTTCGCATGATTCCCAATGTAAACAGCGATTACTTCATTAAACAACCGACTTTTGTAATGGTGAAATGTGGTGTTTTCTTTGCGGCACGAAATACATTCTTGAAACATTTAGACGAACTTCGGCTTTAATGGATTAATAATAACAACTTCTATCGAAAAAGTCCCTCTTGATAAGATAATAGTTTTTCATTTAGTTAAGAATTGGACGTCTTTTTAGAACTCGGTGTTTAATTATACCGTTTATTACACATGTCCTCCGGTGGTCTGTACACAGCGCCAGATGAATCCAGCTCAAACGCTCATAACATATTTAATAATAATAACAACAATAAAAGCATATTTTTATTTTACCGTATCATTGTCCTGAAAACAGACGTAGGACCCCCCCCCCCCCCCTCATGCAATGGTTGTTCTCAGAGCCATTATAAGATTACTGACATTTTGGTATCTTATTGTTATACGTCATGTTAATAGTGTATTGCTGAAGAACGGTTAGCGATGGTCCCATAAAGAATGAAAGGTGACAAGGGATTATAAGCTTTGAAAATTAAACGGCGTTAAAATTAAAAATTTGGATGTAAGCTAAACTATAAAGCTAAAAGAAATTCGAGAGCTGAAGTATGCAAGAACAGACTGCAATAATAAGTTGTGTATTTCCATTCCTTCACACTGGAGCCAACCTGCCACCTTGGGCTGACGATATAAGATTAGTGAAGCCTGTCTGAAAACCAGTTTGTGCGGTGGCCATGTGCAACTTAATACCTGACCGGCCTGCATTATCCCACTACGTTCCAACGCGATTCTCATACGACGAACAGCAGTCATTTAAACATATTGAACATCTGAAGGAAAATTTCTGAATTAATCGGGAAAATGTCGTACAGGAATTCAGCACGACCTAGGAGCTGGCGGAATAAGATGCCGGTGACCTGAATGTGGGATTAAATTGTCCACGCTTAGGAAAGCAGCAAAACCATAAACCTAACCAACAATTTCGTGGACATACCACAAGAGTATTTTCGAAATACTGTATTTGTGTCATTTATTGGTTCGCTAACATCAGCGTTTAAAAATAGCTGAGTTACTGAGATCATGTCGTTAGCCCCTTAAATGGTAAGAAACCTAAGCCCACTTAAGGAAATTTTACAAGCTGAACTGGTGAAAAACCTTCCATTTAAGGAAATATTACCATTAACAGACATCATATTTACTTAATATTAATTTTAGTTGCAGAAGTCTCTAATGATGCAAAAAATCCTACAAATTAAATAATACATATATCTAATCGAAATAATCACACACTGAAGATTGCTGTCTTCTGGGTTGTTGCTTCTTGTAGATTAATCGCCCTGTTGATGGAAGCAGCAACACCCCAGAAGACAGCAATCTTCATACTCACCGCTGTGAAAACCTCAAATCCTACAATCACACACTGGCCTGAAAACAGCCAAAAGTGACGCCTGAAATACAACAAAAAACTTCAACAACAGATTTTTTCAAATTTTAAAAATAAGATAACTTCAAGCACTTTTCGTGGTATTTACAAATTCAAAACACGAACTACCAAGAGTTATACGTAGAACCCGAAGAGTCTGAACGGCGTAGAATAATCTCTGGTAATGATAATAACTAAAAATCTGGATGACGCTTGTAACAGAGTGTCAATGTAATCCAATTAGCATTTTGAACTTAAAACTGCATCATCGCTTCTTAAAAACTCACACCAAATGTTATGTACGAGAAAGAGTTAGAAACTCTCCTTGACCCAGCATGAAGACTTGGACAAACTGTTCGCCTCCGGACAAGCTGCTTATTGAAACTTTTCCTTCACCCGATTTTGTCCTCGACACAAATTTGGTAAGATCCGTCTCATATTAACACACCCTCTCCATAAGCGACATGGTACATACAGAGAAGGAAACGTTCTGTTGGTATAGCTCTGTGACATTTCAACCCAACTGGTCACTATATTTATATGTAAATTTTAAAACTGTAATGGCATTAAAGACGAGCCAGAATGTCGCAGTCGGTGCGATAACTGGCTACGAAATCGACAACCGGAATTAGATTCCCGATAGGGGGAGACATCTGCTTCATCTCTGGCTGCACGTCCCAATCGGCTTTGTAGCCCAATCGAAAGAAAACCGAGGCCTGTTTCCTTGGAGTAAGACACCGGAGAGAGAGACTGACCTCTCAACTTTAACAAACGCAGGGGTTAAGAACACGCAGATATATACCTCCATTACACGACACGTCTTCACGCCATGGTGCTTAATTAACCCCAGCCCCTTTAATCATTCAAAGTTCAATGGTATCTATATGTACCATCTGATTCAGCCATCAGTCAGTTTTGTATTTTATATTTAACCATCATGATGTGAAGGCAGCATGCATCTCTAAAACGTCGGTAAATTTCTGCCAGACTACACGGCACTACAGCCCAAAAGACAGCCATCTTCATACTCAAAGCCGTGGGAACCTCAAATCTCACTTATTTCAATTCGGCTCATATGTAAACCGTTTCTTTAAGACAAACGTTAAGTATAATTCTCCCCTCCTATCAGCACTCTTCGCTACAGTAGTCTCTTATGTGCTCCTAGAACCACTATCAACGTTCCTTGTTTCTTCTCGTGTCTTACTCGTCCGCCCTGACTCGGAAACTAGGTATCCTAACTAAAGATTGGTGGTTTTCTTCAGTCTCAGCCAACAGAACCTTGAAGTACCAATACAACTAACACCTTCCTTGTCCCTTCCACTTAATCGTTCAGATTCATTTTACAATCTGTGCAGTACGAAAATGCAGTTAAAGAAATCATATTATATTGACAAAGGTCGTCTAAATATTATTAAAAATCCAGTCATTACCTCAAAGAAAACACAACACGTAACCATTGCAAAAATCAATTGATTAATAATCGCTACTTCTTCTGAGAATCATAACAAACTCACTACACGCACACAGTAAATTTTGAAGGCAAAATCAGAGTTATTGTTTGTTAAATTAAGTAGTCGGTGTATTTTAATAAAATCTCAAATATTTAGAGAATCGTTACCACACACATCATGAAGCAGACGAATTTAAACCAATCCCTTCTTCCGTATCACATTATTAACCGACACAAACTGGTAAAGTCAGATAATTTACCATTTCAGTTAAACTTTCCGTTCTTAAACAGAAATTAAATAGGTTTTATATGCTTAAAAAAGTGAAATGTCTTTGGTGTCTTCTGGCGATTAATGTGCAACTGCATAAATCGCTTTGTTTCAGACTTGCTTCGTTCTTACCTACAGTGACAGTCTCACAAAACTGCACATTCACTATAGGCATGGAAAAGTGATGAGGACTTCCATGTACAAAGGGAGAGGAGCAGACACTACACAATTACTAAGCCGGCACTGGATCCAGTGACTCGCTAGCTCCTATTCCGAACACAGTAGCAGTAGGGCAGAGCTCGTAAGTTTAAGTATTACTAGAATTTACCGTTGAAATTAAACTGGAGTTCCGAATACACGCATTTTATACAATGCACAGTTAAGTAATCCTCACTTGTTTGAAATTAAAATATTAACTACGTGAGAAATTGTATTAAAAAAAATTGGACACTCGAAGCAAAAGATCGACAATTATCTCGAAGTTCTCTACCAGATTAACTTCATTCGTATGTCTGCAACTTATTCCAAAGAACTCACAGCCCAAATTAACATTCACAATATTTGTGCAAGATTCTTAGCCTTCGAGGTGACTAAACACGCTGAAATCCAATCGAGCTGTTACCTCAGTTCTCACGCAGCTGGTCGCACGAAAATTCTTCACTGCCTAACTCATACTTTACCATGCCTTCATTAAAAAAAATTAACTTATTTTTAAATCAATTCGTATATTTATATATTAGTTTCTGTAACCTCTTAGCCTATAACAAATATGCTGCTAATGAATAACAAACACTAGGAGGCGAATGTATCATCAAAATATAGAGACAGAAAGGCTGTAATACATTTTTGGAGGCAAAAATTATAAAGATGATTAAAACTGAGGAAACTAAAAAGTGGGATATGATTCTAAAAGGATAATTTGGTACATAATATCAACTGTGTTTATTCTAACGTAATCAACACCACAGCCAAACAGCATAAAAAAAGCATTGTAAAGACATGAACTTTTTCAACTAAACACTGACCTATAGTTATGTATTGCTAAAAGTGCAGTACCAAATCATAATATAAATGTAGTTAATAAATCATTAAAACAAATGACTCAGTTCAAATGTTTCCAAACAACCGTAAAAATTACATTCATTAGGAAATTAAGTAGATTAAATTCGGGTACGGATTATTAAAATGCAGTTCAAAATCCTTTTTCTGTCTGAAATTTAAAAAATATCAAGATTAAAATTACAAAACTATAATGTTAGCTGTTATTTTGTTTTGATGTAAAATTTCGTCTCTCACATAAATTAAAGGACACGGAAAGAGTATATTTGAGAACAGAGCGCTGAAGAGAATGTCTGGAGAGAGAGAATGAGTGACAAGATTCCGGAAGAAACTGCATAATCATGAGCTTCATAATTTGTACTCTGCACCAAAAGTTATTAAGCTGACCAAATAAAGGACCACAAATATAAGGAATGCGTAAAATTTCAGGTTTGAAAGCGTGAAGAAAGAAACACAGAAAATCAAGTTGGCATAATAATAGCTGAGGATACCGAAACAAATAGGCAAGGCCTGATAAGTGTCCGTGGCATCATACTCGGAACAAAAACTGCCTTGTCAAACCGCGTAAAACGCTACGGCTCGTTAATTCTCTTAGCCTTCAATCTGTGTTCGTAAATTAAATACGACGCATTTATAACCATCAAAATTAAATTATTCAACGCGTTCTCTGTCATACGCCCATAACACGCGCGGGTTTTTTGGTCCATCATTATCTGTAAACATCTTCTCTTCAAATGCATTTCCTTCAAGTGTTGTAAATTCGTTTCATCAACACGCTTTCTTATGCGAATTTGATACGAAGTGCACAGAGGCAAAGTCTACCTTTCCGATTGTCACCATGTTTCATATTCTAAATCACGTAAAGTATTTCGATTACATACAAATATGAACGCTGTCCGGTAAACACGATTTATACCAGATGTGGAAACTTAATGGACGCTTAGACTAATTCCTCGCTCGGCTTACTAATCGTCCTGATGATGGAGGCAGAAATTAGCATCGATAACGAGAAAACGCCCCAGAAGACAATCATACTCTCCGCCATGAGAACCCGAAACCTCAAACGATCCGTGTTTGAGTTGTTAAGACCGCGTGACCACTGAAATCGATTAAATAACTAACTAATTTTGTAGAATAATACTAGACCCCGACCTACTGCAGTAAAAGCATGCCACTTACAAGCTCAAGATCTGTGTAATGTAAACCAGAATGCGTCTAACATGACTAAAGAAAGGCAGAAGTAGAAGTGCGGTTAGCCACACTGCATCTCTTTCCTGTCTCTTTTGAAGTTCACGTTATCGCCTCAACAAGAGCTTTGTGTTTACTACAGCTCCGCCATTTCCAAGCAACGTCCGAAATGTTTCTACTCAGCACCGACGCCAAGTTGTTACGAGGGTACGGTGCATCTCACACTGACAAAAACACGACACGTACAAAACATCGTTTGTTGGACAAGAGGTTTTATGTAACTAAGAAGTAGTTATATATGAGCTTTGTTCTCGGACCTACCTCATTAGATACTATCTGGACCAGGGACCCTTGACCCGAGTTCTTCTATGCGGGCTGTTTGTAATATTGTATCATTCCGTATGAAAAGGAGTTAGCCGTTTTTATTTAACTGATGCAACGGACCAGAATCCTTCTCCAGAAGTTAATAGTACTCTCAGGCAGTCAAGAAATTTCTGTGCATGACCGTGTTCACAAGAGACCACTACTGGTCCATATTCTGAGTCAGGTGAATCAAACCCACATTCTTCAACACAACTTCCGTAAGCTCCACTTAAACACTGCCCTCCCATCTACGCTCACGTCTTTCAATTAGTCTCTTCCCTTTTGGCTTTCCAACCAAAATGTCTTACGCATTTCTAATCTCTCCAATGAGAGCTATATGCCCCGCCAATATCATAAACATTGTTTTGTTCATCCTAATACTATTTAGCGTACATTAAAAATTATGGAGTTTCTTATTAAGCAGTTCTCTCCAGTTTCTGTCACTCCATAACTCACACGTTCACATATTCTCATTACGAACCCTGGTTACAAACACTTTCAATATGCGCTCTTCCTCAACGTCAGAAGAAAGCTATTTATTTCTGAAGGAAGAAAGATAATCTTTTGTTGGACGGTTCCCAGGCTTTGAACCCTTTTCCTTTTATAAGAGTAAAATAAGAGTAAAGATTAAGTTCGTCTCAACAGTATTTAAACATTCAATTCCTACCGCAAATAAAAGAACGCGTGTCTATTACAAAGATTAATGATGTTAATAAGTAGCTATTTAATCTCAGGATAATCTAAAACCCATAAATAAAATCTGTGAGTAAAACATAACGTTGCTGAATGCTAAAGCAGGTGGAAATTAACCAATTAACTCATTGCAGTTAAATTATATAACACAACAATTAATTATCAGAACATAACTGGTAGAGGCCTATATGACTATAAATCAAATTGATCACAAAAAAGTCATTTGTAGAAATAAAAACAGCATTTTATATAATCTTATGGAAAGTAAAATAAATGTTAAAGTAAAAAAGTCGACAGTTTATTGTTTTTAGAATTATGAATCTCATCTGTGTTCGTTTTATAGCTGGTACTGCTATTATTTAACGCGTAGGTCTGCCGGTAATACTCTCGTGGACTTTAATTCTTAACTGTTGAAGTAATATTAAACCTTACAATTCAGAAGCAGACAATTAATTAATTCAGAAGTTCTTTGGCACTGACGTAGCTGAATTACAATTGGTCTCTTTATACTGTTACCCACAGACAAAGTTCATACAGAAATATTAAATCAACTAATTATCGTATCTTTTCGTTTTTAAGATGACATCGATTATAAGCCGCATCCTAGATTTTAGTAACTGGTTCCCAGGAAAACTCATACGTATATTACAATAGGAACTGTCAATATTTAAACATAAAACTTCTTTGTATTAATTCTTTTTGGAGTATTGTTTCTTGCTATCTTTGTGTTTACTGTCTCATTACTCGTGTTACGGACATGAAGAGTTTCCTTGTACTTTAGTCATACAATATGATTTTTTGACATCGACTCTTAGACGCCATCAAACGTAAGATGCAATCCAGAGTCCAGAAAATTTAAAATGTGAAAAAAATTGACTTAAAAAGGAGAAAATACGATAATTATTATTTGTTTCAGTTTTATCTGTGGGTCAGCATTTATAACTTTAATTAGATGCAATAAAAGAATGTTCAAATATTATCAAGAAATCTATTCAATATAATTTATAACGGCGTACATTAAATAACACTCAATCATTTTACATTCCTACTTATAATTTATTTTCTATTGGCGGTTCAAATTTTGTTTTATTCTTAAGCCTTGTCTTCATATTATTTACTTCTTGCCGCTTTTGGTATATAGTAATTGATGTTCCAAAGCGTTCCTCATACATATTTAACTGTTTAAATTTCCAAGTTTCTTAGTTTTAATTTATTCATTAATTGGGAAGTTGCAACTTCGGCAGTAATTTATGAAAATTGTTTAATGAAACTGTAAGTAGAGCCAATCTACTGTTGTGTTCTAATACCTCATGCACTCTTCGTTAATCAACTGTTCCTCGTACATAATACAGATTATTTCACATCCACTGGACGACACATAATGCAAGGCGTGGAGAGACATACGACTGAGTACTATCCCAGAAAATTCATTCATTCTTAAAGATTTTGCGCCGATAACACAGGTATTTACCTCGGAGTAAATGGTAACATTTATTTATACAGTTCTAAGCAAATCTTTCTACTTTCTACGTCATGCTCTGAGCTACTGCCCTATTTGTACTCATTCCGCCCAATGTCTCTTTTAAAAAATATTAGATGAGAGCCTCTGGGAGATCTACGTAGTGTACGTTTACAAACGTTAACCGACGTTTCAGGGTGATGGAAGTCGACGGCAGAAGGCTTTCACTTTCATACACGTCGTCGCGAGAACTTAAAATCTCACAAAAACACATTATAAACAAATATATAGGCTTAGATATTTTATATAAATAAACATCTATAACTGATTATAATCTGGGAGTTCAATTTCTTACGCAAAATCTCTTTATTTACCCGGCGTTTTTCAAGACAGCATTCACCACACACTACAGCAGGCTCACTGTAAATGGTCAACTGGAAAAGATAGGTTAGGTCAGGTTACGTTAGGAGATATATTGAAGAACTTACACAGGTGCTACTATTTATACTGCCAAAATGTTCCTGAAAAATCCCGAGGAAAATTACAAAAATATCAACCACATGTATCTCGGGGCTGAAATTCGAATCCAGGAAATCTCAGCTACGAAGAAGGAGTGTTGACCACTCAATCGCGACGTCCAGTGTTAAAATTAGGTTATTTATTATTCTGCCCAGTGGGCAGCAGTGCAATAAATACATGAACTAGATTTCTCGAGTTTGCGCTTTAAAAGATCCTTTGTGATGGTCTGATTCTTCACCGACAGGCTCTGAAAAACAAACATGTTTCGAAAGGGAATCGAACCGTGATCCAAATGGTCAAAGCAAAGCGCGTATCGATCCACGCAGCCACCAGACTATTATTAGGTTACACAGGTAAATTAATTCCTTTGCACTGGTATGAAATTTCTGTACTCCATAATTTGGTGAAAGTTTGCATGATCCGGTGCTCATATAAGAAATTAAACGTTCAATTTTAAAGTGTTTCGTCATCACTTCCAAATATCACTGTCCTATTAGCACACAGAGTATAAAACGCCAAAAAAATCCAGCATTTATTCTACCTAGACACACATTTCCCTGTTGCCGCCTGGAAGATATCCTTATGAGATTCCTCGACAGCAAAGGAAAACAATTCGAAGCGGGTGTTGAGAGAAGTAACAAAAACCCCAAATTATTTCTTCATTCAAAGCAACCAAAACTGTTTGCCGAAATAGGCCAGACGTATTCGCAAACTTACACTAACAATATGCAGAAGCTTAAAATTAGAGTGAAGTAAAAATGGACATAATTGAAATAAAAGCCCATTTTACACGTTTCAAGGGGTTTAATGTCGACATCGCACGTGAAAATTATTATGAAAATTGGGGCTATATTCATCCATTATACTCTCTCACGTACTTCGTTCCTTTATATCGAAACTTTGACGGTTGCCACCTGTGTCAGGTTTACGATTGGTAATGAATGGGAACTGATGTTGCTACCAAACCGAAATTATTCAACATTAAATATTCGGTATGTTTTTTTTATCTTATGACAACCGAGGCTGCATCACTGTGCTTACAAAAGCCTGGCACTAAACCCAATCCTTGACCCGTTGAGTCCAGTCTGCATTCCTCCATACCTTATTTAAGACCAATTTTAATATTATCTTTCCAAATTAGTAATACCTCTACCACGTCTGAGGCCCTTTGAAACAATTCGTAACAGATACGTATTTCGTCTCTACGGAAGAGGACCATCCCTTCTCGGCTTTTCGCAACTGATGCTTATTCAGTATACTCGTTGCTAGGACCTCGCCATGCCTTGATGACAAGTGAGTCACTTTGCTTGTTTTAAACTCATGTAGAATGAAAACATGTTTGGACTTTTTGTTGTGTTTACATGACAACAGTAACTATAACTAGGACCAACAAAATGAGAAACATTCAACATTTCAGTTTCTGGGCTATTTAATTTAATTTGGAGCACACAGAATTTGCAAATGCGCTATTCTGTATCTTGCACTGGTCGATAGTATTGCGAAATTAATTCCATTTGAATAGTTTTCATTTTTGTTAAATAAATATACAGATATTTTGCTTAAATAGTCAGAAAACAGTAGACATATCATAGAAGAGCTATTAAACTGCACAGGGGCGCATCTTTCTTGCATCGAACTATATTTAAAACAAATCTGTAGGTCAATTAGATTTTATGTCTGCACCTATGGAATTCTTTTGAGAACATTTTACAAAGTTAAATTTGCACACTTCATACAAAGTACTGGTTATGCAACTGACATTTGAATACAGGAAGACGGACAAACACATGCACATAACCTACGCGTTGTGTGTTCCTCGTATAAAGAACGCAGAAAATATATATTTTCTAACGCAGTTTTCCACATTTATTTCCGAATAATATAAATATGTTAAGCTACGTTATCAATATGATGAAGACGAGGCTGTCACCTGGCTTCGACATGCAGATCAGCAGCGTAGGAACGCGGTAGTTGATATAAATCACTTTCCTAGCACGGCGTAACACCGCGCGCTCTTCATTTGTCAAACTTTCGACAAGAAACCTCCACACGCAGTACGGAAACGACTCCGTCCCTCCCACACTTACAGATATTGATTCTTCTTCCCTCTTCTTACTTTAGAAAGCAAAGTGCACTCAGCCGTACAGAATTCATATGGTGTTCAGTTGAAGGTTTATCAGCCGACATCCATCTTCAAGGTCCAGTTCTACGTGACAGCCATAGTGAATAAACCAGACGCATGTGGAGTACTGGAGTGACTATCTCGCAGACGCAGGTCTTGTAAAGGTGCATCCAGACTACTCGTTCTGCAGACTATCGTGGTGAATTGCCGTTGTAGATACTCCTCTGTCGACAATGTAGCGAGCCGCTCTAGGCCGCGGCACCAGGTGATAGCGTTGCTTGGCCTTGAACTCGTGAATCCGCCCATATTTATGGAGGCATAGCAGACGGAGTATAAGCCCAATTTAGAGTAATCTGGACCCACCTTAACATGTCTGCTGACTACATCAGCCCGGAAGATCGACTGAAAGGAAGACTGACAAGAGACCTACAGATCTATCAATAGTAAAATCAAAATAGTAAAGTGTCTAACATCTCGAGTTTAATTTCGTCTACTATGAATCTTTTTTATTTTTCTTTGTTCCTACAGCTCTATAAAATCCAAAGTTACAAATTACATGACAATAAATATTTTACTAGCATAACGTGGGACGTTACACGTACTTTGTTGAGCTGGCCAACTGCGATTCCCAAGTTTCATTAAACTGAAAAACATTTACAATTAGGACTACAGCCTATATTTTAGCATCAATTCAACTGTACCCTTTCTCTGAGTCAAATAACGACACTGACTCACGACATTGAAAACAAGCTGCCTAGAATCTGACTTATCTTAATCGTGACTTCCGAGGATCCAGTCACATCAGAACCCTGAAGATGGGGTCAGAGTTTGTTCCCGAAACGTGGGTTTACTACGGTAACCAGCTAACGCGGCTGATTGCCCGAGAAGATTTTATTGATTGTACTGTATTCTACTGTTTAAGTGAAATACGTCTATGAAGAACTATTCTCATGGAGAGACGTGTTGGATGTGATAAGACGTTGCTCCGTTCCTCAAGAGTCACGCCCATACATATAACTACTAAATATCGCTATAAACTTCTTGTATCAGAAGTTTAAAGCGATATCCAATAGTTTTTATCGATTTAGAGCACAAGAAAGAAACATAAAACCTTTATATTGGTACTTAGAAGTTACGTCCAAGTTATAACACTATTAACTACAAACAAAAATAACTACAAAATTGGAGTGTGAAAAAAAAGCTAACGAAATACGAAGTTGTAATCAGTTTCTAAATTTTTCTGTGTCCTCAACGAAGTATAGTGCATTAGAAATTATAAAATATTCGCACTTCTTTCCTACTTATTTTCTTTGCCTTCTCCTTTTGCAGTCAAAATAAGAGATGGAGAACTGGCAACGTAGAATATTTCTGAGTTGAAGACTTACATAACTCTAACTGATCATTCATCATATGAAATATATTTCAAATATGAGTTGCGTATTTTCATAATCTCTATATATAATATAGTACCCTGAGGACGAAAACGAAGAAGGTTCTCGAAACGTCGGTGTTTTCGCCTTTCAACCACCTGACACGGCTGGTAGCCCTAAAAGAATTCATTATATGCTTAGTCGCAATCACACATTCAAATCACAAGTCTCTATAATGTCATTTGACAGGCTTCTGTACTAGGAGCCATTTTTTGAAACTATTATCATTCAATCTAACGCGCATGAAAAATTGGGGTTATATTGGATTGGTATTAACCAAAGTTAAATTATGCAAACACCTTAACCGTAGGTACATTTATAGAAAATTATTCAATAGTTTCGAAGGTGAAACTTGCGGGTAGCCGAAAGAACAGAGAGACGTTATTTCTGAACAATGTGTTGATTTTAAACTCTTACTAAAACGAACGCATAATAGTTACAATGACCTGCGAAAGTCTACAACTCCCCTTATATTGTAATACATTGCTCCAGCACTGTGGCACAAGGCTTTATACCCAAAACACCTGTTCTGCGTCTTACACAGTTATTCAGAACGACGGTCAGCATTATTGCAAATGAGGTTATTAGAACCGACTGAAAGCATGGAACAGCTCCACACACCTAAACGAAGTTCAGTGCCCCCTTGCACCATCCCTGCTGCGAGATCACAGACAACCTGGTGAAGCTATTCTTGGGTGTTCACAAAAAACAGGACAATGCCAGATTGAAAACTTGTTGCTTCACGATAAATTGCATCGTGATCAACGACAGATTTATATCACGAGTTACAGACACGCTGTTTCCATGTACACAAAAATGCCTGTCTGCTTTCGATGTAGGCCAAAACATATTGCTTTCATATTGGATTTCTGACAACCACGGATGCTCAAAAACTTAATAAAGGTTCAGATTTCGCAAGAGCAAACAAATATCTACGTTAATCCTTTAAATCCGAAGTTCGTGTAAATAATATTTAGCATTTCTGTCCGTTCCGCAAATACAACACCACACTTTTTTAAAGACTAATCTGTTACTGCTGTTAAAGGAATTAATTACTTTTTACAGCCATAATCAAACGAAACACAAATAAAAAAAGCAGACTTATTGGTTGTTAAAGCAGGTGGTACACAATCACTACCACGATTTAAATTGTTGATTATATTTGCCTTCTTTCAGGTTTATCTTTTCTCCTTCTTTCGTTCTTTATTTTCTTATTCGCTCCTCGTCTCCTCCCCCTTTCTTCTCTGTTTGATTTCCTTCTTCTTTGTTCCATTTATTCTTCTCTTCTCCTCCTGTCCATCTTCCAGAGCGTCTATGTGGCAGAAATCACTAGCAATTCTAATGTACAAGAGACTCCTGAAACTGTGTGGCTAGGGTGTCAAAGGACTAACCTTGAGTTCAAATACCACACTACGAAGGAATACAGGGGTAACGGAAGTGAAGTTTCATGTGGGGGAGATGATTCGTAGGAGGTCTCTAGTATCCTTGGACAGGGACCCGGGTTAACCCGTCGAGACGTAGTATCGAGGAATTGAATTCCTTCCCCTGATGAGAATCGATCCGAGGTCGTCCATCCCCTACCTAGTCACTTGACATAGCTACCCCGGCTCCTCAATGGTATAAACATGATAATACAGTCTACACACGTACTTGGCAGTGTACAATATGTTATTCTCAACATTAATGCATATGTTGTAGCATATGTAAACTTTATAAACATCCTTCCACATTACATTCCTCCAGAACACAAGTACCAAAACCGAACCGCGACAACCAACCCGGTCATCACAAAGACAGGGACACGGATTTCCCCCAGCTCGGTTCTGGAACCCACCCAGGCGTCTATTCCATGAGTATCCAGGATCTTATTCCGGTGGCAACACTGCCGAAGCGAGAAGCTAACCACCGTTTTCAGTATAACGCCGAGGTTAATAATACGTGGAGCTCAGCCTCCATGTTTCCTGTAGCCTACTGCTTTATGGCTTGATGCTCAGGTAAAGTACGGTTAACTTCGCCTTTTATCCTGTAAGTTTTAAAATTTAAAAACGCCACTCTCGTCAGATCCCATTCACCTTTGACCGCAGATGTAACTTTAATCTCCTTCAGATAACTTTCACTGTGTTCAAGGTTGTCACCGTCACGAACTAATGTGAACCGAAGCCTGACCAGGGTATTAGAAAGAGACTATTGAGGCCAGTGTATCGCGGGCTGCTGTTTAATCGTGCCTTATATCCTCTTCGTTTCGAAATTTCGAAATTCATTTCTCACTGAATTAATTATCGCGAGTTTCTTACGCGAAGTGATAAACATATTTGTGTGTCAGTCTGCATTTCTCATCTCCGAAACTACTGAACGAAGTCCAATTAATTCTGGTATTACAAGTGTATTCAATTATAGTGCAAGTTTTATTTTGGGCTGTATCTGTCAGACACAGTCCCTACTTTATAAGAAGTCTTAATATGTTCTTTATAATCTTCTCCAAAAAGACTTCGTTACTGTATAACAAAATTTCATAACTACTTATCTGTAAGATGTATCTCGAACACACTTCGATAACTTAAATAGCCCTAATTAACACAACATAATAAAATATAATTCACGTAACATGCAGAATTAATAATTCAGTGTGATTAATTATTCTAGAAAAGTTTTGTAACAATAGTTGATTCATTACATTACTATTTTGGACATTGCCCGTTGTCAGAAGTATAAATAATACACACGACGTTTCGGGACTTGGGTCTATTCCCTTCTTCAAGTGACTGGTTGTCATTATACCGTCAGATTTTTGCATGATTTTTAGTGACATCGGATGGCGTCTGACTCGAGTCCATTCCGATACCGGGCTAGTACTGTAACTATTGGACGGGAGTACAGCCAACTCCCGAAAAGTCGTGCATCAAGTATACCTCAGAGAGTGGACAATGTCTAACACGATATTCCTATAATGTTATGTGATTACATTTGCATCAGTTAATCTGAATATGAATTAGGAATCTTACATTTATAGTAAGTGAACATTAAGGTCACTGATGTCTATAGTACATGAAAATCAAGGCCAATGACGTATGCAACAAAGAACGCATTTGGACAAGCGTTTCGCTCTTGTTGCTTCAACGCTTTCAGAGGTACAGGATTATTAAGCTTATGTCGCAATCAAGCATGAAATTACATGGACTGCAAAAAATATGTTGACCAACTTCGAAGAATATCGCTGCTTATGACTTGTTTACATGTTTTGAAAATAAAATTTCAAAGGTAAATTTGCCCTGTGCTTATGTACCACACATGTAGACTAAGTGAATTATAATTCAAGTGCACGGCTAACAACTTTCGGTTAGGATTACACAAATAATTACGCATTACGAAAGAAGCAACTGTAACATATTGTAAAGCGTATTTACTCTTAGTAGTCCCGTACAGTGTAACAATACTATGAAAAAATGACAAGTAAATTAGCAATGCAAACATACAGAGTGATGAAAACGTCACGCAGTCCATTCCTGACGTGTTATATTAACAAATCATAAAACAAATAAAAAACAATTTTACATTACGTGCTGAAAATGTCCAACGCGCTGAGCGGTGCATGCATTCGATACTTTCCTCAAATTTGATGCAACCAGGTTAAGAGTACATGCAATGATGGACACGGTCCACCAGACGATATATTGTCGATTTGTTTGGCAAACAAGAATTGACAAATGTGTCCCTAAATCGATTCAGGCAATGAAGAACGAGATGCTAGGTAGTGTTCGACAACGAACACTCGTTGCAGATGTGAAAAAGACATCCTTGCACTTCGACTGCTGAAACACAACTGACGGCCTGGCTGACGTGATATGCATTGGGTGTAGTACAGCCACAGCCACAGCGACAGTGCGTGTTTGTTAAACCAATCGAATTGTAATGAATTGCAACCATTAATAAATATTTTAATATGGGCTGTGTGACTTTTCGGTCACTGTATCTTCAGCGGACTGCTATTGTCTGAAAGTTTCGAGATGTGTCCTTGTACGTCTGTGAAACTAAAAACCTTGTGATTAGACGAAGAAGAAAAGTCCATATTTTAAAAATTTAAATTAACATACGTTTAAAGTAATATATTATAAACTCATTACTCACAAGCAGTATTGCACCCGGTATATTATTAGCTACTCGTATTTTTCTTCTGACTTAATACGAATTAAGAACGATAACTACATTAGCTTCCAGTATCAGCTTTAATCACGCTATTTGTTAGTTCTGCTGTTACAGCAGATATTCTGAGTCTTTGCAGCTCTACAACTTAAAGCTCTAATTTTGTTTACGCTCCGTCCGGCAGTCGTAAGTGAAGGCATAAAAGAAGAAACTGGAGTGTAAAGATAATTTGATGGGTTCTTTATGTATCCACTAATGGGAAAATGTACAACTGAAGGCCAAATGCAGCCACCCGCGTGACTTTAACTTAACTAAAGTTAACTTTGTTATGAAAGACACTTCATAAAACCTGCAGGCCCACACAAGACGTTTTGAAGCTGGAGAGGATGTAGCAAGTGCTTGGTTTATATTATCAAAGTACGTGGTTCAATCCGGGAGGGGGGCCACCGACAATCCTGGGAACTTTAGTGGTTTTCACGTCATTTTAAGCAGATGGAACTATCGTACCTTAAAATAGACCACGATCGCTTCCACCTTAGTCCTTTCCATGGTCTGCAGAGTTATAATTTGAATATGATTGTCCATTATAAGTTAAAGTTAACAGATATAGAAGTATTTCTATTTTGTACGATGTTATACGAAATTCACAGTTAAAACAGCATCGTTAACATAGTTTATGTTAACCCGGCCAACACTTTTAAGAACGAAAAATAAAGTCTTCTGTCTTATTTCCGTAGTTAAGTGGTACTCCATGCAATGGGACACAGCAAAACCTAAAATGCGTCGTTAGCCAGTTTCAGCGAAACAAGCTTTGTTAGCCAGTTAGTTGAGGCTTACGCTGGCAGCGAGAATTTAGGATGCTACCAATGCCTGGATGGCTTCTTACGTGGCCGTTAAGTACCCTAAAAATCAATTAATCCATCCCACTCTATTAATATAAATCTGTCCAATCAGCGTGTATGTTTGCCAAATATTAGAAAGCCCATTTGTTTAGTTGTTCTTATATGTAATACCATATAGCTTATATGATAAACGGTGAATGTACCATACTTTGGTAAGAGTTCATCGCGATCATCAACAAAGTACAGCCCCAAAATTCGCCTGGAGATGCTGATGAAAGTAATTAAACTAGTAATATTACAGAGGATCCAATGCAATACTTTCGAACATAAGTCCAGAGCGACATCGTTTCACAAACCACCTCCGCAGCCTCCGTGAAATTATTCTCACCGCCTTCACTGATGTTATAACAGAACACAGACAAAATGACCGGTGATCAATTGTAGTGCCATGGCAACAATTTTCACGTGGTGAGAGCTGAACCAATCAGAGTAAGTCACGCTTTGGTGTTGATACTGTAAGCTTCCTCTCCAGATTTTACATTAAATTACCAAACTGGTCTCCTGAGGCATGTGGTGTTGCACTCAGGTAAGTGAATCGTACTGGTAACCAGCCGAAACCTAACGGAAATATATACATAATAATGATCAATGTTGATGCAGTAATAAATAGTCTCTAGTTACATCTCGCAACACCACGATCTAACTGTAGTCTACCTGCGCGATAGAACCTCGTTAACCCTTCTTATTTCACTGGAAATTTATAAAGGCTACATATATTCTGTAACTCCTTTACAGAAGGCTTTGTATACAGTGGGCGTTTTACTCTCTCTTTGGATTACAGAGTCTTCTTATTCAAAATGTAACCTTGAACTGAGTAGCTTCCTACTAAGCATATTCAGCGACAGTTAAGACTGATCCAGTGAACAAGCCAATCTGTCTACAGACGTAAAATTTAATTAGTGAGGCACTGGCTTTGCGCAGATAGATCGATGTCTATAATGCATTTAAGATTTGTCCGGGTAAACCAATTTTGAACTGGGTTTTGATAGTTGTCGAGATAGCTAAAGAACTGAAAGGCAGAGAAACTGCATGCCAATTGTTTTAATCAAATTCCGTGAAATTCATAATACATAGGGAAATGTTTAAAATACAAGTTTTAAATTTTAATAATTTTTGTTTTAAATGTATGAGTCAAATCAATTTCTTAGTTACCAGAACACTTAAAAAGAATATTTAATAAACATATGCCAGTAGTAATTAATGCAAAGAATTAGCTAAAGCCCACACAGGATATTAGACTCTTACGAATTAACAATTGGGCCAATTACTGAGACAATATTTAACAGGAGACCATGAGCCCTTTTAGAATGAAAATTAAAACGTATAGAATCTACACAGGTTTTATATTTGTTCCTAAACTACATTACCACACCTCCAAATGCAGAGTTCAAGAATAAAGAATTACTGATTTAGTCCCCACAGCGTTTCTGTCTGTGTGTAGGCCAATGATGTATCTGTAGGTTTGCAAGTTCTTTGCACGAAGTGCATAAAATTAACATTTTGTACGGTGAAATATTTGTTATAAAACAGCTGTGCAACCATCGACAAATAAGTCTAAACGTCGCTCTTTATTACCGGAATTTTAACACATCTTTCCTGGCACAATTGTGTTAAACAGAGTGAAGAATGCATATAGGCATAACAAATTCCAGTATCTTTATTACCACTTAAAATTAAAATTGTATCCCCTTAAACGTACCCATTCCTGCTGTTTTATTTCATAAATATTTAACTAGATACAAATTCGTATTTAATTTATTCAATTTCGACCTGTACCCTGCTTCACGTCACAAACATTAGAGTGCGTATGTGTTCCACAAGGGTTCAGCAAAAGTTGGATAAGATAAAAAAGTAATTATATTTATTTACTGCGCTACATGGACATTGCGACAGAACATTCTGAAATATTTAAAAATATGTGCACCCACACTCTTGTGAAATAGACAAGTATTTTTAAACTTCCCGTCTCAAAATACACGACTGCCAATTCATTTAAGACGATCCACTAGAAAATCATATTACAATGCACAAAGAGTCCCAAGATGCGAACACGCTACAGCAGTTTGAAGAGTGGAATACAAATTTGCTTAGTCACAAAGAGAAGGTGATTTAATAGACGGAGACAGAAGACAAATGATACAAAGATTATTTTTAGATTGCTACTGTAGGCTTGTTTCGCAACTTATATATCAACCATTTTAATCTTTTCATCACTCGGAAGGCTGAGACGATTTCGTTTAAATTTCATTGCGTGACTAATTCTGACCCAAGAAAAGAGTGTTTCTTGGTTATTCAACAAGGCTTTGTAAGCTGTGTTGATTACACAGCATCATATGAATGACTTCTTAAGGAGATAGAAGAAAATATCCGTGGTCTATTAGCGGTACTATCCCATTATTTACCTGGGAGAACTGAGGAAAAAACCTCAGTGAAGATAGCTGAATTATGGGTCAAACTTTTAAGTACAGTTCCTCTCAAATAGGACAAAATGCTAACCATTATGCTGAGGTGTTCTGCGTTCATTAATGTGAAAAGTTTTTCCTACGTAATGGGTTTCAGCTCATGTACCATATTATATTACAAGCTACCATTATTTCATAATTTTGATGTCATTTGAGGGCTAAGACTGGACCAGACCGATATACAAGAAGAAAACCGTCGGAATATTTAAAATGTAGCAAAAGCTTTATAAAAAAATCCAAAAACAGTTGATGACTATTTGAATTCCAGGCTGTGCCGAATGTTAAATACTTGCAGGTCATTTAATGTGAATTATTGTAGTGGTTGGTAATGAACAGAGAATGATGATAAATTATAGTAGCAAATTTTCGTACATGTAATTCATCATTCACCTGCAGGAACTAATGACATCCACAAATATATCATTAGGATAGTCATCCCTCGCTAGCGATTTCAACTAAGGACTTTCATGTGAAGAGTCAGGCGGATATCATGAAGCTGATATACTCTTTATGCACCGGAGATATAGTAATTTTTAATAAGATACAGTTAAATACGAGCGCATAAATGAATACTCGCTTGCCAAAAGACTATAACACTGAAAAGCACTACGGTTTAAGACCATTGTATTCGCAATCACAGCTCACAGTTCCACTAACAAAGGACGTGTCATAACACGCGCTGTTAGTAACTGACTCCTCACGTGTAGGTACGGGTTCGCTCCCAAGGTAGTCCATGTGGGATCTGTCACAAAAAAACTGGCACTGAAACAGGCTATTTCTCCGAGTACTTCGGATTTCCCCTGCCAGCATCACTCCACCGATGACCAAAATTCACTCACGTACCACCTGGGAAAAGGACAATGCGCTCAATCAGCGACCGCAGTTTCGCTGAAACAGTCTCACCCTATCGCAATAATAAAAAAAAACTCCTAATAATAGTATTTCCGTACAACAATCACCAACAAATCAATCAGTAAAGTGGGTGGATCCAGTCTGGTCATCAGGAGTTCAATTTCCGGCAGGGACAGATATTTGTCTTCACCACGCCACTACGCCTTGACCGGTTGCGAAGACCAGTCAGTCGGTCTCCTCTCTAATATGTATCGGGGCCTCTTCCCGCAGTAATAGTGAGACCGGAGTTTGAAAATTACTAACTGAATCTACTGCTGAGCTTAAGAATACGTGGAGATTTGTCTCCATACTACGACGCTTAGGTAAACAAACAATTTTGCGTTTTTATAAAAACAACTATGTTCAAGATTTATACAGCTAATTTCACTGGAAAGCGATGAAGTGAACCAAAAATAGCGCGGTAGAGGATGATGTTACGTTACTGTTCAATATAAGTGTACGCATGATTTCATAAGGTTACTTTGATCGTTCTTCTCCTCTTACGCTCCATTTGGCACACGCCACAACAGCCGCTTCGGGATCCGTAGTTGGACGGCGTTTATAACACGCGAATATACTCAACATACGAGTGCCGAGATCCGGCGTATAAAAATTACATGTGCATAATCTCATCTGCAGCTCATCAACGAACTGTGAATTTACACTAAATACGAACGTTTCACGATATGTTTTAATTGATTTGATCTCATTATTAGAAAATTACGACGCAAAGACTATACAACATTGGCATTCATCTGGAGAGACTACTGAAAATCATGATAAATCTCAGTCGTAATGATCGGGTGTCCCGAACACAAATCTAAAGAATTTAAGCTTGCTTTGAGGATATTTCACATGTACGACGTAAATCAAATGGGATATTACCTTCATTAATAATGTCTCCACTTACACACATGTCATTCAAAGAGTTCTTTCCCAAAAATAGTCTGTCCACATCCACTTCCTCAATTTTAGAAAATCGGAAACTCATGTCTGCAAATCTAAATGCGCATTTTTCTTTTCTTTTTTTTCTGGGGAGAGAATGGTAGGGGAGGGGGCTAAACCATTAAACAATTAAAAGTTTGGATTACAAAGTATTATTCAGCCAAGCATAACGTTTTATCATGGCATATTCCAGAACTTTTATTTTAAAACAAAATGCGTTGTTTTTGTCCTGATATTTATTTTCGCAGCTGGAGTCTGATGTTTTACTTCGTTCCGAATTCACCCTGAAGACAGTCATTGTAATATCTACCAAAACGATGGAAACTTTAAAAACTTTCAACGTTCGACGCGGTTTATCTACGATAGCTGAATTTGTATAGTAAAATGCGTATTTGTTATGCTACTGAAAACGTCATTTCATCATAACTTAAAGAATGCACAATTACAATTCTTCAAAAATTAAAATCTTAAAGATCTTTTTTAAATACATTATTTTGCTTCTACTAAAGTCACGAAAGGAAGAAGTGTACTTTATAGTTAGTCGGTAAACCTGCACGCAGTCTACTTGGTAGACGAAGAAGGCCTTTCTGAAATATACGTAAAAGTCTAAGCATTCCTATTCTACCCACTAAGACGCCACACTCGACACGAGTGGAATAAAATAAATTGTCGTAGAAATTTTTTTACAAAATGCTGTGTAATGAACGAAAGAAGAAGCAGGATCTAGTGAAGGCTCAGTGAAGTTCGAAACGGTTTACACAGCTGTGAGGTGAATAGCAGGACGCCAGGCCATGTCATTATAGGCTGTAGTGGAATCTTAAAGTGGACAGGTCATTTAAATGTAAGATATGCTTGAAATATCACGATAAATCCCTTTAGGAATACCATTCACTATCTTTTGTGACAGATTTACCTTCAAGTCACAGGAATAAAATGTTCAAAGCGAGAGAGAAACAGGAAAGATTTAATCTGACTTAAATTTGTATTTTACGACCTAGAAATAATATATTTCCAATCTCTTCTTGATTGCTTTTCATCTAATGAAACCTGGTATAAATGATAATAGAGTCTACGTGTAGAACATATCAAGAGGGTTAATGTACTGAACCGGATCATTTTCTGTTGGACTACGTGTATTTGATAACGCAGTAACCAGCGGCTATTCAGGGGGGACCACTACATAGAATGATCGAATGAGCACAGTACTCCACAGCTACTAATGGAACACGACGAAAAGCAAGCTCTATAAAACAAAACACCATCAGGAACGGCTTCCTGAATACAACCTCTACTATTTATGTACTTGCAAATACTGTGTTTGAGAATTCGATTTAATGTATTCAGATTTCATTCTGAACAGTTCAATTAAAAGAGACAGCAAATATAAGATGACCCTAAACGACGTATACACACAACCATTACTACATACGTCAGCATTGTGTATACATATTTTGGGACAGCCTGTATAAAGATTCTTTAAAGTGGGACGTCAAAGAGGCGTGTCTGGTTATCTTATTTTCTTTTACGATTACCCTTTGACACCAAAATAAACTTTTGAACTGAAAGAGAAATGGGGCGCTGCCACATTTAAAGTAGGCTACTCTTAGCAGTCAGTAAGTACGGAGAATAAACCGCTTGCGTCTAAACATCGTGCTCGGAATTCTAACGTGGTCGTAGCGTTTCAAGTTCAATAACAATGTTCACAAGCATTGCTGGAAATGTTTACATTTCACAGTTCATGAAGTCGTACTTCGTCTGAAGAACGAAGTAAACTAAGACCAGTTTTCTGAAACCTAATAACTGCGCGTTTGGTTCATCATCCAACGTGTCACAGAAAATGGAAACAAGTCAACCTAGGTGAGATTTCAGATTCACAAGGCGACGAGTATGCAGGTCCTGACGGAACTTTCACAGGTTCTTACCGCCTCCATCACCAGGATAAATCTCAGATCCACCTCTGATTTCTGAATGATCATTTTATTATCGGAAGAAAGTAAGGTGTTTAGAGAATTAATTCCATTTACTATTATGAATGGGTTGACTTGAAGGTGTATTTCCCCTGGGACGGTGCACCATGTAGTCTGGTAGATATTGTCTGACGTTTCAGTAGCTTATTGACTCAATCATCAAAGTGTGTCTACCTAAAAGTAAACACGGTGTCACAACCGAGGACAACATCGACATCCTCCACCTAAGTATGTTCTTTTTTTAGTTGTCAATCCTAAGATTGGTTCCCCCCCCCCCCCATTACGGGGGTGTCTTTTGTTTAGGGCGACATAAAGATGCTTCACATCCGAAAGATAAAATATTCTGAACTGAACTGTAGGAAAGATTTCCTAAGTTTAATATTCTTTTAATTTATTCGCAAATGCGGTATATTTATCCTTTCGTTTCAGAATATTTTAATTTTACCACATTTTTAAGAATGTATCAGTTATCATTATATAAATATATTCTATTATTAGCTTTTCCTGAATTCTGGTAACGGGAAACAATTATTATTATATTTCATAAACTAAAAATGTTTTTATCGCTTCACGATTAAAATAAAGGTAGCTTTTAAATTTATATCTATTACTTGAAAAAATATTTCATTAGACATTCTTACTGCTAGCGCATCTCTAGTGATTCCAGCATTACAAACTAAAACATCTATTTTTTTAAGATAGCCACCAAATTAGTGCATTCATCAATATTTGCTAGATTACACGGTGCTATCGTATATTTATCTTTAAAATTATTTCTAAGTTCTTGTAATTTTTCTTGGTTACTACCATTAATTATCACATGGCTACCAACAGAAAACAGTAGTTTAGCCATACTTCCACCAATTGTTCCGGATGCCCCAGTAATTACAGCGTTCTTCGCAGTCAAATCTATTATTCTTATTCTTATTCTTCCTCTTCTATAGTTATCGTTTCGCTATCAAAAGTAACATTCGTGTTATGGGAAGATTTTTGACGTTAACCAAATAATTCTGAACCCTCTATGCAGACGACATGATAAAAAGACATTCCGTTATACACTCCACTGTTGGCACTTAGGGGAGAGGAGGTACAGCTCCTACTCATTCTCAACCTCGGCATTAGAAGGAGGGAGTACTTAAACAAAATGACCATGAGCTCTAGAAAACAATAAGCTAACTTTACACACTTAGTAAAGATTACAATCTTAATATATCAAACAACATAGATAAGGGCTTGGTTTTCCGAGGGAAATGTCCAACCTGAAAAATTTGAAAATGACATTTCAGAAAAGGTTTCACATTTTAAGTATTTAGTATGTAACACGTCGTTTGGATATAAACTCACGAACCCTCAAGAACGCGACCAACAACAGTTGTCTTAAGTATGTTACACAGGCTGTATTCAGAGCTGATCCAAGTGCAACGTGACAATATTCTCTCATTTTTCTTTCCGTTGTTTGTAAGTTTTCCTCTTTAAAGCGGAACTCAATTTCCGATGAAACTGACAAGGCCAAAGACACAGATTGCGGTAGGCCACTGACAACACTGCACTGCAGTTATCAGCACGTTATGGGGACGCAGCCTAAGTGTTACTTGGCGAGGAACAAGAACATAGCTCCAGTACTTAACAAGACAAGACAAGAAAATAGACTCCAAAACTGGGCACATATATTTTTTTTGTTGAGTTTTACATACCGCAATGACCTTGATACTCGTATTAATTTGGCCTAGACACAGTTCACGAACTTAATGCTTTCCCTTCTCCGTTACGTTTAAAACATCAAAAAATTGTGTGCATTTCAACTACATCTGAACTTTGTGTTATGTAATTCTTTGTATAAACAGTTCTATTTTGATAAAAATTATTTTGATCTAGGCTTCATATCAAGATGGAGTATGTTGCAAAGATGCTGTCCGAAGTCATGTTCGTCTGACAATCTTTAATGCAGAATTCCAATTATCGGATATCTCTTATACATAATGGACACGAAGGCATTTTTCTTTAATTCACTCTGTACAAGTAAAGTAAAGTAAAGCTGTCCCACTATACGCCATGTAGGCACTTGGGGGGAGTGGAGGTATAGCTCCTCTCTTCCTTGACCTCGGCACTAGATGGGGGTGAGTGGTTAGCATTACGACCCAGCCGCGCTTTACCCCCCGGAGAAGAGACCCCGGTACCCATTGGATAGGAGGCTGGGTGGGCCCCAGAACACATCAAAATATAGTAAATTTACTTTCATTTACTGTTTATTTATCGACTTCGTCAGTAGCCCAGAAACTATAGCCTTGAATTATACGATGATTAAAAAGCCCTAAAAGTGTATAAAATGAAGCGATCGTGTGGAGTGAAATTGCCTAGTTTAAGCTGCCACGATCCCAGCAAACTGACTGGAAAGACCGAGAAAAGCCACACAAAGAAAACCTCAATCGTGACAGTCAGTCTCCGGGCTAAGATTTTAAACCGAAACGTCCCGAATACGAAGTGAGAGTGCCAACCACTCGGCCGCGACGCTTGGTGTCTTCTGTGTTCGTAACAACGTTTACATTTCACTTTTGTTACGATGCTTTTCGCAGATATCAGAACAATACAGCCTGAAAGACGTTGTAGCTGACACAAAAGGTCGCAGCCTAGCACAAGAAACTCAGGATAGACTACCTCCTTAATTCATCCAGACTTTCACAAACGTGGGGCAAAATTATATTTGCCTGGAGCGTGCGAGAGCTTGGTAACAAATTACGCCCGAATTACACAAAAAGAAAAAAACTATCAGAGCAAGACGTCACAAGTCCCTGCCGGCGAAATCCCTGGTAGAATTAACGTAAATTAATAATGATACAACCAGCACTTCACTTCCTATTTTTAAGACTATTGTTGACGCATTTCAATTCTACTGACCTACGTATAATAAAGTCTGTCACACAGTTTACGTCAGTTGCACGTCTAATTTAGAAACTTATGTACCAGGTGATTCAAAAAGGACTTTACAACTTTGAAAGTGTATAGAAATTTATTCAGAAAGCTTACAGAATCGGTTGAGGTGTCATTTTGTAGCAAAACAAATCGAGTTTGACTCACGTTGTGCTGTAGTACCGAATTCCGTCACCGCGAGCGCAAGAGGCAGTGCATTTGAAAATGGCTACTTTCACAGGTGCGGAGCGCGCTCGCTGTGTGCTGTGGTTTGAAGAAACGAAATCTGAGACAATGGTTCAACGAAATTTTCGCACCCAGTATGGCAAGGATACTCCCAGTAGACCTACAATTTACTCTTGGCCCAAGAATTTTGTTGAGACTGGTTGTTCTGTTCGCCATGACAAATCTCCAGGTCGCCCGCGTGTTTCTAGTGCTGTTTTGGAACGAGTGAGGGAGAGCTTTGTCCGTAGTCTAGCGAAATCAACGCCTGCCAATCTCACTGAGCTCAAAGCTCGAATCACCGCCGCAGTTGCAGAAGTGACACCGGATATGGTGGATCGTGTTTGGCAAGAAATTGATTTCAGGTGGGATGTCTGCAGTATCACCAATGGCAATCATATCGAACCAAAATGACTGTTTGAGGTAAAACGTGATTTGGTTTGCTACAAAACGACACCTCAACCGATTCTGTAAGCCTTCTGAATAAATTTCTATACACTTTCAAAGTTGTAAAGTCCTTTTTGAATCACCCTGTATATTAAAACGTAAAGACTTAATCCTGAACTGCTACGCGATCCTTGGTAGAATTTATAAATCGACTCGGAACAGACAGTTCATTAATTAAAACATGATGAATGATTTCAGCGACCATAGGTCCGAGTCCAGTGCTATCCAGTTCGTCTAAAGCGGTTCATCGTACATATAGGTTTACACAGACCACATCGTATGGATGCGTATCTTGTTAAGATCCTTATCAAATTTGACAATTTCTTATATTTCAAGAAATACACTAAAGAAAGTTTGTCATTATGTAAAGTATAACTTACGGTCAACTTGAAAGCAAAGTCTAGCGCGCCCCAGTCACATGTCAAATTTAACTCAACCAAGTTGAGTGCCATTCCCCGTCAAAAAAGGTTGGTGTAGTGGTAATGGTGTAAGATTTTACGTTACACGGTTCTACAGAAACATGGTCCCACCCCTTACCGCGCACGGAAGTCTGTTGTCAGGAATCTAAATGTAAGTAACTTACTTAAGACAGAAGTGATTCTCCAATAACCGCGCTCGGTGAAAAACGACGAAGCATTAAACAAGTGGACAATAAAAATAATTGCATTGTGCGTAAATATGAAGCTATTCAATCAGAACTTTGAATTTTATGTCTCACTTCTCGTTCCACGGTTCCTGATTCGATAAAAATGCAGACTGAATTCCTGTCAGCTACTGTATAATCAACATAAATTACCATGCCGTCGATTCAGCGCGTCTCCATTCACATGGTTACACAGCGCGGACTTAATATCAGCATGTAAAACAAAAACGAAACGAAACGACCAACTTTTCGGTTCAGTGGGTATAAATTCTGTTTTGCATTCTGGAGTTAGATTTTTGACCAGGAATGACTGGCGTTCTAGCAATTTTCCTCAGTTCCACCAGGTAAATGTTAGGATTCTGCCTTATTATAGGTTCATTCGACGACCGCTTTTTCCCGCATCCTTTCCAAATTCATCATTTATCCCCCCTCCCAATTCTATTTATAAAATCTGAGAAAAAATTAATAAACAGTAATTTACATATGAAATGAGACCATGTGGATTTATTTTCTTGTTTCTTTTTTAATTCTGCAGCTGAACGTAAATTACAAACGTCTGAAAACAAGGTGCTAGGAAGGATTAAATAAGTGGGAAATTTAGAATATTGAATATCGAGGACCTGCGTGAATTGTACGAGTCACCTCGCAGAGTGAGGACAGCAAAATCTATGAGGCTCTGATGGGCTGGGCATGTAGCACGCATGGGAGAAGGCAACGGGCGCATACAGAATTTTGGTTGAGAATCCTTCTTGAAAACGACCACTGGCAGACCAAGAAGGAGATGGGAGGATAATTTCAAGATTGATCTTAAGGAGGTGGGCTGTGAGGATGGTAAATAGACGGACGGACGGACTTTGGTACTGTCGATGTTGTACCTGCGGGTTCTGCTAGCAGGCAGTTATTGTGTGGAAACAGTGCATCAAAACAAAAGACTGTTCGCTCATCAATGACCTACTATATACCTACTTCTATACAAAGCAGTAAAACATATTTTTACGTCTTTACCATAAATCTGTATCTGCAAAAGCCGAAATGAACACAGAATTCGGCTAAAGTCCTATTTGAACTTCATGTAAAGTACAAGATACATCAGACAAGTATGAACCAAAATTAAATATGTCCGATACTTTAGAGTAGACCACAAATGCCAAATTCAGAGGTGAAACATGCGGGTAGACCTCCAGATTATGCGTTCATTACTTGCATTCCGTGCAAATAAAGCATAAAGACGATTCGTTCTGCGGTACACCAGCAAACGGCCCAAGCCATCTGCGCCACGAGGTTCACGTCGGCCTACTCCAGTTGACCTTTCAGTTGTAACAGCTGCAGCATGGACCATGAGGTCACACTCTGATCGCTCGCTCTCCGCTTGGTTTCAAGAACGTCTTTATTTCAGTACCGGTGTCTACTGCGACAGTTCTTGTAATGAAACTACAAAATTCCGTGTCTCTTCAAACAATGTCGTGCAGTCCCCTGCAGGCGAGTCATACACAGAGAACCAGATCCACTAAATCAGTTTAGTAAAAATGGGAACTATGGTTTTATCGAAAAGTACCGTTGTTTCAAATTGAGTTTCATACACAGAATCGCATGAAATGATTGTTGCGCAACTGTTATTTCACGTGACTGTGTGTTACCTCTAATTTAAAACAACGGCATTTTTTGATGACACAACGCTTTCCAGCTTTATGAAACAGATTTCACAGAACTGGTTCCTCTGTGTATAACGTGCCTTCGGGAAAACACATGTATCTTGCCTCTTTTTATGATGAGCCTTTCTCTTTTATTTGATAAGAAGTTATGATAAAAAGATCGATTTAAGTTTCGTGTAAATTGGTAGTAACTTAGCAACGATACATCCCAAAAAATAATTTCATTTGGTATGAAATTTGATGGATATCCGATTAGTAATTCTGGAGACGAAACATGAAGATTGGCAGATTGGTAGATTTTTGTTTCAAATAACGCAAACACGAAGTTTTAGTCGATATGTCTGCAATGCAACTTCCCTGCACAATCGATATTAACAGCACAGAAAGCTAGCCGAAACAAAAATGTCAGAATAGCACAGCATTTCCCTGGACTTCGTACTCGAAAGAAAACATTCACGATCGAGCTGCGACTGTATTGTTTGAGGTTGATTGGATTGATTTTTTTATGTTATTAAAACACTATAGAGAAAATTGCGGCATTCTGAATCTTGTCCCTTTTAGTGCATGCGTTCTCGGCCTAGTTCATTCTTGCCAGAACACGCGTTTAACACCGAATACCGAATACAAACACTCTGCACTGACAACACTTGTCAACTTGACTCACCTATCGTTTTGATGATTTCGAAGTCATCTAGGCCGCTGTCCTTTTCACCATCGGAATCACTGATATCAACAGAAGCTGGTGGTTCTTTTGGAAGACTGCCTTGACGGCGTCTAGCAACCTTCGACGATGCCATCACAACAGAAAATAACAAAAGGAACAAAAACCAAAGGAACAGGAAGAGGGAAAAGTCTTATTTATGTACGGAATCCTCAATTAGTTTAACAAATGGTTAAATTATGTGGCGAGTTAATCACAAATTTAGCATCAGCTGGCCACCGGCAAAGTGTCAAATGAGACTAAGATGTATCGGATTCATCATTCGCTACTTATATCGCGATATTTAGAAGAAACAAACTTCCTTTTGTGTTGTATTTACAAAAAAGCACAGAATGTTGGGTTTAGTTGCACATGTCGCACGATCACTTTACCAAAACACACCTGTCTCGCTTCGCGAGCTGCAACCTCCTGATAGCGGTTTCAAAACAACACTGCCAGCTGCACGCCGCGTTCGACTCTCGCTTCTTCGTCGGCAACATTCGGCTGGATCCGGGCTGACGCGAGTAAGAAGCACGAAGTCGGCATTTCGTCATTTATGCTTGGCGTAAATCGCGAATTTTGTAGTTACTTAATATGTAGCATCTTTCTTCCCATCATTTGCAACAACCAGATATTTTTCTAGCTTAGACGCTTATGTTTTCCCACCACGTTACGTTTCGTTCTTTGCTGCTATTTGGCAAGTACCCTGTTGTAGTTAGTGAAAGCAGGTAGTGAGTATAGAATGGAAATCAACATTGAAAAATCAAAGGTAATGAGGATAGCACCGAGAGCAGAACCATTGAACGTTGTAGTTGGAAACCAACAGCTGGAGAATGTGGAGCACTTCAAGTACTTGGGAAGCATAATCACGACGGACGCTCTATGCACCAAGGAGGTAAAAGCAAGGATAGCCATGGCCAAGGCAGCTTTCGTCAAGAAGAGGATACTTCTCACTAGCAAGTTGGGCTTGGAGATGAAGAAGAAACTAGTGAAGTGTTACGTATGGAGTGTCGCGCTATATGGAGCAGAGACTTGGACACTCGGGAAGAAGGAACAGAAATACCTGGAGAGTTTTGAAATGTGGTGTTTGAGAAGAATAGAGAAGATCAGGTGGACGGATCGAGTGACCTACGAAGAAGTATTGAGGAGAGTCAACGAGCAAAGAAACATTCTGCAGGCGATTACACGAAGGAAAGCTAACTGGCTGTGACATATTTTGAGAAGGAATGGAGTACTGAGTGATATAATCGAAGGCCAGGTTGAAGGAAAGCGAGGACTGGGAAGAAGACTGATGCACCTAACCGACGATCTGAAACAAGGAAAGAAGATGAAGTTTCAGGATAAAACGAGAAGCTGAGAATAGGAAAAACTGGCGAACTCTTTTTGGGCAGAATAATGGACCTGTCGTCAGACAGAACACTAAATAATAATAACCTTGTTGTATTCTTTCCTGTTAACAGCTCTTGCTGATTTTTCTCACTCTCCTGTGATGAAATTAAGAAATAACCTCCATCAGACATGACAATTGCTTGCGCTCACTGACTTTCCGATTGAGTGATTGATTCTATTTCAACTGCAAAGCTTATATAGCATCAAATGTGACGGATAGATGCTCCTAAATGGTAGTAAGATATGGGTTTGAAAACAGACGATAGTAATCTGTGCCGAAATTCGCCAGTGCAACGGAGGAAAACCCCAAACAGCCTGTCATGGTATCCTACTGCCATGTACAGACTCAAACCGGGTACCTTTCAATACATGTCGACAGAGTTACCGGTACCAGTACAAGTTGCTCAGTACACAGCCACAATTCTTTTCCATTTTCATGACAGCCTCATATAAGCACATACGACTACTTACGAAGGACGTTATCAATTAATTACGAGACTAATTACATAGCGCCATCATTCTTCTACCATTGCGGGACATCATACGAGCAACAGCGGTTTAATTTGGTGTTAACGTGTTCTTAGTTTCTATTCATACACCATAATTGTAATTTATTTTATTTTGGAAGCCGTGCTATTTATGTATGAAATCAGTTCATCACGTCTTAACTATATGCACCATCTGCGTTAAGAATCAGAAACGCTGCATTTTCTACTGTTATGTTAAAATCGCTGAACCGGCGCAACCAATGGACCGCCGTAATATTTCAAAATCTGTTGACGTTGGCGCTCAGGGTAAGTATAGCAGCAGCGAGTAACGTGCCATCTTGTTCAGTTGTAATGAATATGACTTCGGGATATTTGGCTAGGAAACTTTTCGACTACACGGGATGCGTGGAAAATTGAAGAGCATCGTTTGGTACAAGCACGATTTACATTGTCGCAGTTCTAAAAATAGAACTGTCAATTCTGACATGGTATTAGATGTCATCAGAGCGATTTCTAAAAATATACGATCGTGCTCTCCACATTAAGCGACCACGGTTAGCCTATTAGATGTACCGTCAGCAGCATGTAGAAATGGTCTTAAGGAGAAAAGTTGAATAAGTGGGTAGGCATCAAATGTTACGTCGTTCACACGCAGGTATTTAGGACTAAATCGCAGATTTTATTTTAAAAAATAGGTTTCGCGCAAAAATAACTTGTAATGGACTTGCAATCACCCGATACCTTATGACTACAGTCAGTCGGAACTGGCTCGATCGTAGTCTGTGGAGGGCAGAAGACGCCTCTGATTCTTTAGGTTATATGTATGTAACTTGCTTTGTCCTTCAAGGCCTAATGGTAATTATATGTCCTGCCTGCTTTAAAAATTACTAAATATGCATTTCATTTATGCGTTTCGTACTATTCTCAGTGCAAACTAGGATTATTTCATGAAACAGAGTTAACAAAATAAAAAAAGAGATTTAGGAAGGACAGAACAAGAATAGAAGCAAAGAGAAAATTCGTGGGGGGGGGGGGGGGGAGAGAGAAGTAAGAAAAACTGTATTTCTGGGGTGCGGGGGGGGGGGAACATCTTATAGTTAGAAGGTTCCCAAGCAATGCATAATGTAAAATTCACTTGCTTTTGTGTTACCCTATCAGACAGCACTTAACTTAGCCCTAAATTATCGATGACGAAGTCTTGTAAATAAGTAGTAGTCCAAAACAATGTTTGCGTTGCCTGATTGAGCAAAAGCCAAACGGATGTAGATGACAGACATAATTAGATTCAAGAGGTCGGGCTTTACAGATGTTAACGAGAGCTATGGAACATCTCATTACGGCATAAAACATCGTGACCGCTCTCCTGAAGTTTCTACCAAGCACAAGCCTTTAGTGACGTAGCTGAGGCGTTATGAACTGAAATGAGTCATGTCGCTGTGGACGCTATCAACAGGAAAACCTCAGCTGGTCTCATTTGCAATTCTTCTAGTCATTTAATTTCTAGTCTCAGACTGTGCTGCATTCAGCCATCCATAAGCTGGGTCAGGGGTTCTGAAACCGTGGTCAGTCGACGTAATTTACATTTTGAAATATTATATAATCCGGTATAATTACCGCTCAAATTAAAAATTTAATTTTAAATGCGTTTTAATACAACTTACAAATCGACAAGTTTTAAATAATAGTATTGACAACGCTGTGCAAACTCAACTGCAATAGAAAGTTACGAGCACCTTTAACATACTGTCATCACGTTTCAAAAAAAATTGTGAACTATAATCCAGCGTCCCGTGAGATGACACAACATTGTCATCGTTTTCCCATGGTTGTGTTACTACACTCAGCATCGTGGACATGGTTCTTTTCATACCTCTAGTTCAACCGTCCTCGGCAGCAGAACTATGCTGTTTGGTTATACTTCAGCTAAAAGCCGCATCTCACGACAACCAAACTCGTCCATAACCATCTTCCAAGACGCTCGTAAGCACGAACTTCCTGTAGAATAGGTCACTCCCTCGGGATGCAACAGACTGATGGATCATCGATTGATGGACGGCCGGGTGGTCAGGTAAACAGATAACGCTTTTCGTGAACATGTTTCAAGTTGATGGACTGTTTATCACTTTCGCATATTAATCGGAAGACTTTCCTATCACATTATACTAGTAGCAGCCACCTGCTGAATAGCTTAAACGTGCGAAATCATCTGATGTCCAGCGCATACAAGTTGAAGCAAGCACTAAAGAGTACAATCGACGCAGAACAACTGGGAACTTCAACTACATCACTGAAAGTGTGGAAGTCAAGTTGGAAAGGGGAAGGATTCTGTCTGAGCATGTACAGTGTAACTGAAAACATTTCCCCCCATTAAATTTCGACAAAATCTTTGGCATTTTAATGCACTGACTTTTACACAAAATTGTATTTTTTGAACGAAAGGAACTATAAAATAATATCAATGCAGGTATTGTCGTCTTGTACAGCCTAAACGTAATAATTTCACAATCGTTAGTATACAGTGAGGGACTGATTTGTGCCATCGCTTCGTGATCTTCTCCACTCCCTCACTAGTGTGTATTTGTAACGGTCATCCACGCTCAGAGTTACGTGGCGGCCACCGCACGCCCGTGGGCTACGTTTTCGCATCTCGGCGATTCACTTATTCCGGACATGGAATTGAAAAGAACAGCTTAGCCAATTTTTCAGTTGGTGAAAATGTGTTTTCACTTTGATGATCCGTAATGTATCGATGTCAGTAAAATAAAGTGGTCTGTGTTAGTTCTAGGGCAATTCTTTGGAAACCTTTCTGCATTTTTCATCTTTTGAAAATGAAAATATGCAGACTGGATTTTCGATTTGTCTAGGTAGTCACTAATAACACCTTATATAGACCTACAGACTTTAGAGAATTACTTCAGACTCCTCGTCATCAACACTAACATTTCGCTGACACATACCAAAACGCAGCGCCTGCATTCTAGGCAGACCGACCAACACATTATGATGGTTGAATAATAAGGAGAACTGGAGGAGTGTGACATGTAATATTATGACCTGACATTGCGAGATGTGTTACCAACAGACAATGACTAGCACTTTTTGGACAGAATCAGACAGAAATGATCACCTTATTACGCTAAAGGACATGTTACTTCATACAAAATGACGCAAGAGATGTAAAATAAATTAGTGTGAAAATCTCCGGTTACCGATTTCGAATCAAAGAATTCCCTTGCTGTGAATTCCCCCGTCTCGTCTTCTTATTATTGTCCGATCTCAACCCAAACTGGAATCTGATTAAAATTTTCAAAAAAATTCCCCAATATAAAATTTCTTCGAAAATCTGTCAGCCGTTCTCAATTTTGAAAGACGCACCGCCGTGAAAACCTCGGATCCTACGTTCTCGAGTTGTTGCATGCGTACAGACGGACAGATAATGAAATTTTATTAAGGCAACTGGTAAGACTCGCGATCCCAGTATTCGAGTTATTTATGACCGCGTGGTCACTGTGACTGGGTTAACTTGTGTTCGTATTCAAGTGAAGCGGGAGAAGACGCGAGCAGAACGTGTACTCATTCTCGAACATGATTTCGTTTCCTACTGTGTGAAGCACTTATCAATGCATATCCTGTTAAGGAAGCAGACCTGCTCAATAAGACAACAATGCTCCTACTCGTAACAACATTTCGGGACATAGGAACGTATGTCTGTGGCAAACTCGCATTGCGCGACACAACAGCTGAAATTACAGCCATACCGATTTCAAATAATGCATCAGCTGCGACAACGGAATCCAGCTGCAAGAATTCGATATTGCCACCGGTTTAATTATTTTATGCGTGAAGGGGTTCATGCGTAATGACTCAGGTTGTATTTTGAATGGATCGTCTGGTATGTGAAAGACGGAATAACAGGTTTTTTTCACAAATAAATGAGAAAATGGGAATGGAGCGCGCTTCCAATGTACTCGGCTGCTGCAAACTGTACTATCGACTAAGCCATCGCTTCATGCAATGCAAACTCCGTAACATTCCAACAGAGAGCAGTAGTACCCTATATTATTTTAAAGAAGCGATTAGCAAGTACGGCCATAATTTTTCAAGAACACCCCGTTTTGTAATGAACAACGCAAAACGAGAACCAGATTTAGGATGTTACAGCATCTAATTCCATTCTTGGGGTTCTTTTTCAGCACGCTATAAATAATACGGCACACTCCTGATTAACATTCCGTTTTATCCAACGCAGCGTGTCGGAACACTCCATTTTGTCAACAGTCAAATGAGCATTTAGTGAAATGAATCATACTCCCACAACGCACCTTCTGCATTTATGTACTCAGTTGCTACAGATGTACTACTTTTTAGGCGCTGGCATATTTGACCTTGACGCAAAGTAAAGGAATGAGGCTCCGAAGCAAATACCCATTAGTAATGCTAAAAGATAGACTTTCATGAACAAACTTACATTACGTTACATTATATTTATGTTTAAGACGCACTTCTTCCCTTTTTAAAATTTCTTAAATAGGGCGCGTCTTACATTTGATTGTGTCTAACAATAGATATAACATTTCTTCCTCCCAAAAACATATCAAGGATGCGTATCACAATCTATGGCGTCTTAAAATCAAGGAAATACGGTATTTCTGTTTCAGATTTATTTCATTTGATGTCGTATAATATTTTCTTTGAAATTTAATAATTACGTAAATCGAGTTATAAATTGAGTGTATTTACCCTATTTTCTTAGACTTACACATTATCTGACATTTTCGATTACCCAACCGTACTTCCACCCCGTTTAGGTTGGATAATCTGGATTCTACTGAATGTGAAATTTTCATGCCATGATACATTGTGCTTACCCAGCAAAGTAACTGGCTACGAGGTGTACTGTCATCATCCGATTCCAAGTAGTAATAGGGCTTCTCTTCCATCCCACTTGCAGACCCGCCTTCTATTCAATGGTTATCGGGTGTACAGCGGCCGGGACTTGACGCATTCATGGCGCGGTGTGTATGCACAAATGCAACTTTATCTTTACTTGTATTTACCACTGTAATAGTCAGGCACACTAAGTTAGCAACTCCGGCATTTCGGCCTGTGATTTCACGTTTGAACACAATCTCGGAAAAACCGCGAACACTACTAGGCGGACCCGGAACTCGGTGCTGCTATCGTGGTAATTACAGGAACAACAATAAACAATCGAACACAATCTATACTATAAGAAATGAAGGTGCAAAATGGCTGCTTTAATTCATAAGCTGTTTCTTCTTGCAGGATTATTGTCTTTGTTTCATGCTGCATATTCAGCTGCCCAACGTAAGCAAAGTGGGAATATACTATATAATAAAACAAATATGTTTACAAGTTTAGTATACAATTTTTTGTTCTTCACCAAACATTGTCGTCTTAACCTCATTTTATAGCTTTCTGACTAAGGGCAAGATAGGAAACAATTACTCCTTGTATTTGTTTTACAGATCGGTCGTACCTGAGGATTACAGAACAGAAATTTGTTTCTTTACCAATTGATGTGAGTACTGCATCCATTTCATTGTCATCCACATAAGTGTCATTTGCTAGAGGAGGCTGCAGGCTTCTCAGTATTTCTGGAATCACAAATCGGAAGTCTTCATGTATACATGTAACTTAGCTGCCTGTATAGATTAAATGACCAACAGTTTATATTTGGCCCATGATTTCATGCATAAACTCTTAGGAACTCGTGGTTGTGCCTAGTGTATGCCCATTTTGGATTACTTTGGTTGTGTTATTTAGTTTAGGATTGTTTAAATGGAGTAAGTCTTGGAATAACGAGTCACCATTTACATGTTTGTCCGTTGCTGACTGTCAGATATCTCATTAACTGTAACATGGATTTCTCAATTTAGTATTACAATTGCTGCATCATATCTGTGTTTTGTATTTCTCTGGTTATTCTCGCAGTCTCCTTCTCAGTCAGACATTGGTAGTGCTGTAGCTTTAGGCATATGCTTTATGTATCTCGGATATTAATTTGCTTTTCTTTCTGTGAATGTGGAATATAGTTACAAACTCAAATACTAATTCATTGATACTTTAATGTATGCTGCAATATGAAAGCATGCATTTTTCACTATCTATATCTGTAAACCTTCCTTATATAGAGACTTGTAAAACTTTTCAGATTCTGACACAAGGCATAGTGAGTCTTTTTGTGGCAATGTATGGGATCATGCATATTGCTGGAGACTTCAAGGAAATAAGAGCAACAGTAGATTTGGAAAATAAGTCATGGGAAACTGTAAGGAACATCCCTTCTTTCTATGTATTCAACCACAGGGGCAAAGCTTTGTCTCCAAACTACGTTCCACCTGTACAAAAATCATCTTTGGAGGAAATTCACTCATAGCATTTGTTTCTTACTGATGGACGTGTGAATGTACAGTGTGTTGACGGGACTGTTACATTAAGTTTGGAAAAGAGATTTCTACACAAAGTTGATACTTTTAACAAGTCATTGCTTGCATTAAATTTTCAAGCAGTCTATTAACTGTCATTTGTTCTGTGTAAAGTATAAGGACATATTGTCTCATTTGTTTTTTCAAATGTATTTAGTACCTTGTTAATTGAAAATCATATTTTGAATGTGTATAACTGAAAGCAACATCATGCTTTCATATATACTTCATTTTATTTATTTTCCCACAGAAATTATACAGACTTCACACTGCACCTTTCTTTCTGTTTTCTTACACAGGTCTTAGGCACCTTGCTGTATATCTTGTTAAGCTACTGAATGTTCAGTAGCAATTTTCACAGAATTGTGAATGTATTTTTATGATTTACTGTTACGTAAAACAAAGATTGTGGACATTAACAGCATTTCGAAATATAATGTGATAATGAGTAAATACAAAACATTATTTCAAAAACATTTTGGTACAAAGGTTCCCAATCATTGGTTTGCAGACTAGCAGATCCCAAATTTTGTTGATCACAATTTTTTTTAGAAAACATTAGAAAATTATAATCTAGATTGAAATAATCTTTGTATTTATTAATGTAAATTATTACTATAGGAACAGTGAACATTTGTAATATTCATATATTTTAAAGGTTTCAGTCTACACTTTGAACAAAGAAATGTCACCATTGGTTATTTACCATCAATTATAAAGCACTGGAGACACAGATGTACAGTTCTTAGTTACTTGACCAAACTTGATTGTTACCTTGACAAAGTTTTTGTCTACAGGTAAAAATCAAAGAAAAAAGATACTCAGCGTGTGATACCAATTAGTTTTTAGTTACAGGAAAAAATGTTGGCCACCATGGCAGAGGTTCTCAGTCTATAGGTTCAGATTAAAAGAAAAAAGTATCTTCACCATGTAATGCCAGTTTTGCTAATTTGCATGTTCAGTAAATTAGGGAACTACTTCTGATGGCCTTGGATTATGCTTTTGAATTAGTTAAGTAAAAGTAAATATTTGCTGTACTTTTGTTACACCACCAATTAAAGGAATTATAACAATAAGTGTTAACATTAAACTGTTTTGTTATGAACTGTGGTTATTCTAATTGCAAGGAATAATTTTGTTGTGTGCTGTGGTAATAAATAGTATATTCCAGTGTGTTACTCTTCTGTTTTATTCATATAGTTTCCCTCACATAACTGCTCCAAAAGAAAACAGTATTTTGCACTTCTTCAATATCATGGAATAGGGGATTTGAACCATGGTGCATGGCTGATTCTGTTATGTCTGTATGACTTAGTGTATGTGAAGACAGTTATCAGATGGATTATGAGCGAGGTTACTTGCATTTCCAGTATGGTAAATAAAACGTGAAGATATTATAAGAAAATAAGTTTTTCTTCCATGCAGAAGAATGTTACATTCCTGGAAAATATTCTATGTATTACTTTAAGTCAGTGGGGAAGGAGATCATCTTCCTTTTGTCTGTGAGGGGAGCTGGCAGGACAGATCCTCCTAACACATACAGTACAGTGCAGGTTAGTTTCTTAGAATGAGATGTCAATGGAGTCCTATAGTAGGATCCTAATGCACGTGACCCATAACTGCATTGCATGCAGAATGACAGTTCTTCCTACATGTAATCTGTAGGAATCTGTCGTGCATTACTGGTGATATGCCTATGTTCCGTGGTAGCATTTTTCTTCTCCATTCTGAATGCACAGAAAGTGATAGGAAAGAATATTGAAAGCACATGTATTATATTTTATTGTATACCAGTAAGTAATACTGAGTTGTACAAATTTTACATCAATTTCCGATGAAGCATTAAGCCAAGCAACCAAATCCTGATTTTTTCAACATAATTATTACACATTTGAACAATCAGCAATGTTTCAGGGGAAAAATACATCCTGACTAGATTACCTGCACTTTTTCAGCACATAAATAAGGCCACTAAGTAATAAAAGTAATCATAAAAGAACTTCTATTTTACCACAAAACCACAATTTATTAAAGCTCTCAACATTGTTGGATTTTCAGAATACTGAGTGAAGTGACAACAGAAGTCTTTCTCTGAATTTGTTTATGGTTTAACAATTGATTTTGGTTGATTTTCAATGTATCAAACAAAAAAGATGTTAGCTTCAGAGGTAAAAGAAGGAATAATACTTCTTAACACAGTACTGTATCATATACAGTTTTAATTATTTTCAGAATATATTCTTGAGCAAATGAAAACAAAAATCCCACATTAATTGCTCTACTTATAAGAACTTTAAGCAGTGAAAAGAGATTTGTATATTGATATAAATTACCCAGTTTCAGTATTTTTGCAGCTAATGTTCTAAACATTAACAGCCACCTAAAAGAATGACACCAGTTTTACCATTACTTCAGAGGTTATTCCACATCTGTGAATCATTTCTACTAATATCAATTCCAAAGTCATTCACTTTGGTAAATATGGTATCAAAGTTTCATGTGTTAGTAACTTGTAACATACAAAAATACAAAATTTATATGTATGTGTAAGATCTCAATACAATATACCACATTCCTAGCTTCACTGGTTAATTAGTTGTCAAGTAGAAAGCTAAATATAGGTTAATGGCCACCATGTTGTTTTACATAGAAAAGTTCACATAATTTGAAAGAGCTATTACAACACATTTCAGGATTGCACATGGATATGAGACAGTTCCACGTCTATAAACACTATCCATAATGAAAGTTTAAAAGGAAGGTGTTTACTGCACGTTTACATGGTTTTACTGCAAACAAACATGACTTAATATCCATAGAAGGATTTACATTTTTTTAACTGTCTTATCTATGAGTTCTGCATGATACTAACACATATTGACTGGGAAGAGTTAAAATGTTTATTTTTATGACAGTATTAGTAGTGTGTGACACTGAATAATTGTTACTTTACACTCTTACTGTATCATATTGATAATACCATTTAACATTTATGATCACTATTAAGTCCTTTGCTCTGCCCATTAGTAATAGAACACATTACAATTAAAAGGTCACATCTAATGTATTAAAACAAATTTAATTTAGAATATCAATATCCAAAATAAAAAACTGCTGATAGCTGGAAAAAAGACAAAGCAATCTTAAAAAGTTGTCTTTATTATACATGTACAGACCTCCAAATAGTCATCTTTGTACTCAAAAGACAATGTCAATGACATAAAGTGGGAGGAAATTGGGACTAATTCTTATCCAGGTCTAACACACAAAGAAAAGAGAGGAAGAAAGACTGCATAGAAAATTATACTCATTAACTATAATGATAAATTATATTATTTTTATTCAAACTCATGTGAATTTGTAAGCATTTTCAATTCACCCAGCTTACTGCACCAGTAAAAAAGTAGTGCATTCCTAATATAATCTTGCCAACATTACAAAACATTCATTGCTGTTACCATCACTTTCTGAAAATGCACCTGTACACGGAATGAACAATATCAACATTATATACTATAATTTCAAAATCATTGGCTATGTCAAAATTAAATAGAACAAAATAATGTTTATGGCTTAATTTGAAATTTATTTTTAGAAAATTGTAATATGCTCATTCTGTAGTTGGAAGAAATAAATAGATTAAGCTACTGTTAATTTTCTATCATATCATATCTTAAAGAAATAATACTTCTGTCACAAGTCACATAAAATAGCCAAATGCAAAGTTTGCAAGAGATAATTATGTTAGATCATTTAGTAAAAACACAGAAAGAATCCTTTGTAGGAGATGTAAATAGAAAAAGAAAAAAAGATATGCATCATCTGTAATTTTTTAAAATAGCAGGATAAAACAGTTCTCTCAACAGCTACTGGTCTCCCCTGCTAATGAATGAATGAATGAATCTATAGAAGCATAGTATACCAAGGTTAAGGCTACATATTTCTTAATCTTGTACATGCATCTGCTTATGGGTATTTTGCAAAGGTTTAGTCCAAATTCACAAAATATATTTGTTTTCACAAATATTCATGCTAACAACATAAGGCTAAGAGAAAAAATGCAGAAACAAAGCATACATGATAGCATGACACACCAAAATGGTTTTATGATAAGATTTATGAACAGAGTATTATCAATTCATTCACTTCACACTTTATTACTGAGGTTACATCTGAAGGTCTTTGTTATGGTACTGCCATTTCTGTTATCAAGTAAGAAAAAGACTTGGCTAGGTGATAGTATGTACCATTGAAAGCTTAATAATACAGCAGCAAATATGAAATTAACATGAGTAACTTTCTGAAAACTAAAGGCACTATTCATATGAAATGTGGAAGGTTTGGTTATACAGGATTCATTGTAACCCATGAATCTGACAGATACATTCGTTGTGATAACGCAGTTTATTAGAGCTGTAGTTCCATACTGTCTCAATGTAACTCAGCATGTCTGTGTCTAAACTAGCAAACCTAAACTTATTAACAAAAAAAATCAATTGGGACAGTGTAACATTTACCTAAGAATTTCAAAAGGTGAAATAAAATAAATTACGGAGTGCTATAAAGAAATCACATCAACGTAGAACGTAAAGTTTATGTGGTTTGGATAAAAGAGATGCCTAAAACATGTTGCCTGACTACAAAGTACAAAGAGATAGTAAAATGGAGGCTTGATTATCAATGCAACAGGATATGTATGAGTTACATACTTATCACAAATATAACACCACATTCATCTGATTCAAGAGGACTATAATGTGCAATATTAACATTGGGTACATCTGTATAGATAAGGCAACATGTTCTTATTGGAATACAGTGAAACCTCTATCCATCGTTCCCGGAACTATCGTTTTCCCGGATGCATCGTCCGTTTTGTTCGGTCCCGAATACATCCCATATAAAATAATGTTACATTTTCCCGCTTCTATCGTTCCTCGAACTATCGTTTTATCGCATCGATCGTTCAAAAATCTTAGTCCCGGCCCACAATTTTCCCGCAATGATCGTTTCTGAGAATTTAAAATGCTGGGTTTTGAGATAAATTAATACCGAAAGACGCACAATGTTTTTGGAATACACAGTAGCGGTAACCTGTTATGTCGCCCAACCAGCACATTCTTTTGGAATGAGGGTCAGCGGTGCAGGGGTGATAGTTAGAGTGAATGGCGGTGCTCATTGTCAGAAATTTTACGATTTTAATTAGGGTGCACTCATATTTCGTTCCAGCGATGCCAGATGGCATGTGCAGTGTGAATTTCTTCACAAATGCTTTTATTATAAGTACAAAGGAAAGGCGGGCGGCACTTTTCATTCTTCTGGTTCATCTCGTGTCTTCTACAGCTACGTTTCGTTGAGTTCGGCAGTAATAGTACTTCCATTTTTCTTGTTATAGTCCGCGAAGGGTGATGGAGCGGTGAGGAAGAGGGAGACGACGAATGCGAGCCCGAACTGTGCCGAGTTTTGCCGAAGCATTGGCAAACGTGAAGTCGTTCTTTTATGCGCATAATATTAGTGAACGTGACGAGGAAAATATTCTGAACGTGGAAAGAGCTCTGTTTGGCCTAAAACGTAAAGTTTCGACAAACCAGTTGTCCATTAAAGACTTTTTTGGTAAAAAGAAGTAACTTTGAAAGAGAAACATTGTTTTTTTTTAAATTTTTAATGCTTTCCCGCATCTATCGTTTTCCCGCATTCATCGTTTTTATTTCCCACCCCCGCCGAAAACGATGCATCGAGGTTTCACTGTATATATCTATGTAAAGCATGTTGCTGAACTAAATAAATTAAACTTACAACTGCTAATTTTGGAAAGAAAGGTAAAATTAAATTATCACAAAATATAAATCACAAAAGTTCGTAGATTTTTGATTCATTGAAACAATAAAGTTAATTTCATCAACAAATTAATTTCCTTCCAAAGCAGACTTACAGCCCTCTACCAAAGTACCACACAGACCTGAAATTATTGTTTTCAGATCACAAACATCCTGAAAAAGTGAGTTTTCCACTCTACTGTTATAGTACTGGAGTGACTGCATCAAAATTAAGTTAAATGTACAACAAAGCAGTAAACAACAAAATGGCTTCTATGACATGAATGTCAGAGTCAGTCCAATACTTTCCTAAAGTAACAATACAAAGAAAGAACAAAAAAATCCCCTCCAGTATTCAAATAAATATACATTAAAAGCGTAATATCATAAAAGATACATGTATGTGTGTACATATAACTTACATGTTTCCATGTTTAAACTTTTTAACAAATATTCCCTTTATGAGGAATTGTACAGCTTTTGTTTTTATATATATGAGAAACAACACTCCTCTGCATGTAAAATATATTTAATGAAAATATAGCCTTTCCTGTTGAAAACTGTTCTGCTTGTATGTATACTGTATGCTTACATAATCATTTTTCAGTGATGTGGAACACTGTCTAAGTCTATATTTCCAACATATTTACATCTTTAAAGCAACTATTAGACCTTTCATGTTATCTGTCATTAGTAGAAATGATGCTGATATATATGCAGACACACATATATGTCATGGTACAAATTGGATGGCAGATAACAGGAAAGGTCCCAACTATTTTTATAAAGCAATCAGTATATGAATAACACATACATACATTCACCTGTGCATACACGTATGATGATTCCTAAATTTTGAATTTTCAGGTTACAGCATCGTCATGGGATCCAAAACAGATAAACCCCCACAATACATAATGACTTACTGCAAGCTGAAGAGTATGTTGATGATAAATATAAGTCATACATAACTTACAATACAGACCACATAAACATGTCAATACCTTTTTAAGTAAAATTATCTTTGTTACAAAACCAGCCTGATGGACTGGAACATTCAAACAGTTTTTAATATTTTCTTCATCTTGGGTATAACTTCTAATTAAAATATATAACAAAGAAAATATTAAGTACAATGCACAGACAATTAACTATTTTTATGTGTGTTTAGAACTGTAAGTTGCAAAAACTGTTCTTATTGGCCTTGCCATGTCTGTCTAGAATGTGTGAATGGATTTTCACAAAAGTTTATATTGGGGAGTTTCATTAAAATTAGTCAACACATCAAATTTTTGTTAAAATTGAACAACAATAACAGGAACTTTACATAAGTACCTACATGTGTTTCTGTGTGCTGAAGTGACTGGGTGGGGAATCAAAAGGTTATCTTGGTTACAGGGTTACTTTGGTTAAGATGGTTACCTTAGAAATTCCCAGCCACCAAAGACAACGCTGACTTTAGTGATGCAATTTGCAAAGGTCAAATTCTGACAAATTCTTGGTTCATATTTATAATGCCATGTGAACATTTCCTAACTTTCTGAGGTCTATTGGCAATATAAGCATACAATTTAATGCTGGTATTCATAACAATCATTAAGTTATTCGCTGTCTATATTTCACAAAATTATTACAATGGTGAGTCTATCCAGCCTCCTATCTTTCCTCAGGAGTAAAGTGGACAGGGTGTGAAAGTACCAACCATCTTCCTCTAATGCTGAGATTAAGAATGCATGGAGCTATACCACCACTCCCCTGTATGTCTAGGTCATGGTGCTTAGTTAAGCACCAGGGACAAGTTTACTTAAAAACTAAAATTCCCCATATCTAACCACCATTCCATGGAAGCACATATAACATACAACGGTTAGGCTCTGCCCAATCTAGATTCATCACACCACATAGTTCAGCCGAGTGGTTGGCCCTCCTGCTTCATATACGGGAGGTCCTCAGTTCAAATACTGAAGAGAGGCTATCCTGACTGAGGTTTTCCGTGTGCTTTCTCAGTCCCTCCATGCAAATGCCAGGAAAGTACCACAAATTAGGTCTTGACCGTTTCCTTCCAAATCATCTTCAATTTATGACTCATGAATCAACCAATCATTTGAGACTATATAATCTCAGCTACTAACAGTGTTATTAATTAAACCATAAATAATGAGTTGTGATGTCTTCAGCAGTAGGATGACATAGGCTCATACCAAATAAGCCCCTATTACCTATTCACTGAAATTGTCTGAAATCCTTTGCTGAATCTGTGACACCTGCACTTGCAAATGCACCTTCTTTTCTTTCTCACCAATCAGGATCCATATATAATATATTATAATGAATTAAAATTAAATCAATAGGTAAAACAGAAATCACTAGCCTTGTACTTGAACATTTACTATTGCAAAACAAATTTATTTTCTAAGGAATAAGTGTAAGGATATTATGCCATTAAATAATGCTTTTTCTTTTCAGCATGGACATGTCTAGTATTTATGAATTTATTTGAAATCCACAAGAAAATCAAGAAATATCTGAAAATTTTGTTGTTCTCTATATACCTAATAATAATAAAGATTTCAGAAAGTGTTTTATTTTAGTAACAAACTACTCTTGTACAAGTCCCAACTTCAGAATCACATGTGAAAGTAAAATTAAAACAAAATTAGTCTATTGTGATCTAAGTTGTAATGTCATGCAGACTTGTAGCTGGGTACCAACATTCTTCAGAGACCTTGGTACCCACCTACAAGTTTATATGGTATCACAACCCAGAAGACAGCACATATATCTTCACTGTCATGAGGACATCAAATCTCAAAATGAAATGTGCTAAACATCAAAGTCATATTCAGTACTACGCTCGATTATAAGGCGCACTCTGTTATTTGTTCATGAAGCCTGGTAGTTAAAACTAGTGTATCAAAGTCTGTAAAATAAAGTGTCCAGTAAGAAATGACAAATGTAATACTGGAGAAAATGTTTGAAATTGCTGATACTGTGACTAGTTAATATTTTACCTGCAGTGATCCTTTACATATAGAACAACTACGCAACAAAGCCAACTAATACCTTAATCCACCCGCACATTGTCTTTGGTAAAATCTTAGGATGATGTCTTCAGGCGCCTATTAATGACATCTAAACAAGAATGAAAAATTCAATACACAACCCATTTGTTACTGTTAACTGGCCTAGACAAAAACATAACAATGTGAAGAAAAATAGGAATTTAGTAACAATTTTCCTTGTCCTGCAAGTGAATTTTTTCCCTTCAACATAATACTTATTAACTTGCAAGTGTTGGTGAGTGAAAGCAATATACAGGAGCATTTAACACATCTTATATTCAAGGAGAAGGCAACTTTGGTCTGTTTTTAAGATCTATTCTGACTTTCATCTGAGGTGTAGGGGATCTGAACCGTTCAGCTGATTCTGGCTGATAAATGGAATGGGCAGCACTGAGGTACTACATTCAGTTACTTATTTATTCCAATGTACTAGATACTTTTCAAATTTAATTCTCTACACCACTTACAATGTTTAAATCTTTAGTGTCCTTGGAAATTTTATGTAATGGTCATGCCATAGATTTTAGTGTGAAATAATGATAAACGAATGTGATTATCGTATAAGAAAATATACTTCCTTTCCAAGGCTACCTTCATGACTAACTAAATATCACAATTTCTGGCTACATACCAGTTTTTATTTTATCCCTAAAATTACTTAAGGTTTCATACACATTTCAGCAGTTATCTTGACATTCAAAATAACTCACCATCATACAAGAAATTTGAACAACATGAAGACAGCCAAGTCATCACAAGTTTTAATAGCACTCTTTCTTCAAAACATGATAAAATATAAGTAACAAACAAGTCACACCTCATATTTATTTTAGACCATAAGCACTGTTCATTTTAAAATTTTGGAATACAATATAAAAATTATTTAAATTTAAGTCATATGTGCTGTAAGAATGAAAGTAGTTTAGGCCCTTGATATCCGCTGTTAACCAATTTCTTAAATGTGATGAATAAGATAAGGAAACTTCTAATAATAAGCAATATACTTGCATGTTATAACAATTCATTCTGTGGAAGTCATAAACTGAGCAATATACTCAGAGTCTGGGTAAACAAACACCAATAAGGACTGGCCTTGAAACTGTCAAAAATTCTCATATAGCCTTCTGTCTTATCAAAGTGGAATTCACATGATCTTTATCTTTCTAGTGAGAAATCCAAATCAATTAACTCGATTTTTAGCAAAACATTTTTTCTGGTTCTCAAACACTGCCAAATCTATACATTTTATCACCTTCAATTCTTTTTACTGTTTGTTGTAGGCAGCATTCCATGTTCACATCCAATAATCACTGCTCATTTGCCATTTTCAAAATCATTAATAATTTTCAATTATGTCTCCAAAGTGGAAATACTCTTGGCCTCTTAGTGTTCTCATTTGACTTCACAGACTTGGACAATGAATTTGTTGCATTAATAAAATAAATAAGACACAAAACTGGTTTCATAACCAATCACTTATGAATGTTTCCAGTAGACTGATGCCGCTGAACAATATAAGTGACATATGTGATATGTAAGCAATGATGACAGCTACGAGAACAAAAGCAGATATGGAAATAATGCAGCTAAACAGTGGACGATATATATGTGAAACAATGGATTATTTAAGTCTACAGGTATTGAAGGCCCACAGTATGTATAAAAAAATCTAAAAAAATAAAAAACCTAAAATGATGCCAGACAGATAAATGAGTAAATCCTATTTTTGGGTGATCACCTAACACTACATACTGGTACAGTGCAAACATACATGTAATTAATAGGACATTTTATGACTGAGATATATTCCAATTAAAATGTTGGAGAACTAATTTTGATCACACAATGTGGCATTATTAATGTATGAATGTAAAATGAATGGATCAAAATCTAACCTGACTATTCAAATAAATTTATAGAAAATCTCAGAAGCTAACATAGTCAGGTGAAATCCTTCTCAAGGAAACATGGAGTGCATCTTCCAATGAGGCAAGAACACGGGAATTTCTATCATGAGAAAAATATTTCAGGCGGAACTTCTTGGATGGTATTTAACAGTACAACAGTTTTTTTATGACTGACTTAACAATACTAGTAGGTTGTACATGCACAGCCCTCAGAAAAAGTTAATCTGCAAAGAATTTCCCGCCAATCAAGTAGTCTTGAACTGTACACACACATACATACACGCAAAGAAAACCTGGTTATGCAAAATTAATGGTTTAGGATGACATCAGATCACTAAATACTATCTGATTTTAGTAGCTTCACTCACAATGAACTTATTTGGTAAAATCCTCCACAGCAATAATATGTTTATTATAATTATTATTACTGACTGCAAATGGGTTTATACCCAGTGGCAGTGGTGCTACAATAAGACACAACCACAAAACAATACACATCACACAAAATAAAATAATACTCTTAACATTACACAAACTCCTCTCCATTCTTGGCTTAAACTGTAAATAACTGTAGGACGTGCATGTACATCACATTTGGAGAACATGTAACACTATCATAAGACTATGTTCCTTGTCTTGGTTAACCAGCTACCAACTTATATATTATAAATAAAATACAGAAGGGGAATACTTTCTATATATTCTTCCTAGATTCAAGAACTGCACATACCCTCTGTGGTAAAGCATTCGGGGGGGGGGGGGGGGGGGGAGAGGAGGGAGTTGCATACATATATACAAAATGTAAATGCTTATAATTCTTCGAAAGCTCATAACACTGCATAAATACAAACCATGAGAGGGTAAGAGACATTAGTACAGCTGTTTCAGCTGTTCATATGTAACAAAGAAAATAATATTCCAAGGTCCCATTCTTACCCACGTTGGGATGAAGCCCTTGTAGAGTGCCAATGGACCTTCATTCTTCACTGTCTGAAATTGATTAACTTGATATAGTTAGTTTTTCAGAAAATCCACATATAAAGAAATTAAAACAATTCTGACGAGCATTTCATTTGCTATGTTTATGTATATCCAAGTAAAATTGTTTGCATGCTGATAGAATTTTATAATGCCTTGAATTTACATACAAAGGGAGCATATTCTATGTTTATCTGGGTATCAAAATTACATATTACTTGGTAACCAGAGGGATATGAGTAGCTCAAAACTTAAAATTTGAGCTTCCATTCTCAAGCATAGGTCTTAATCTCTTATTATAACTCTACTGTAGTTAAAATTATTCACATTTTTTTCATTCATTCATTAATTTGTTCATTGCTGCAAAAAATGACATACTAACTCACTCTGATTGGCCTTGGCCTTCACCTCATTTGCCAAAATGCATAAGCTTAAGGAAACAGAAAAGAGGAAGTTGTAATACCAGCCACATTTCACCTAATAGCTGGAGCAGCTCTCTTAACAACAAAATCACAGAGAATTAGAACAGAGTAACAACTGTATAAATAAAAGGATTATAAATATAAGAATAAAACTAGATAGGGGATATTTAAAAGTAGTAGGTAATTATGCCGCTGAAGAAGGGGGGAAGGGAAAAACATAAAAATTTTATAAAGAATTGCAAAATAAATTATCAACAGTCAACAAAACCAACTACAATGCAAGAGATTTTAATGCCTGAATAGGTAATAATGCATTAACAGGAATAATACAAAGATGGCTATCTACTGGGTTGTTGCGCCGTTTAGTGGTAGAGTTCCATTACTTCTGACATCTGTCAGAAATGGGATCAACTATTCCCTGTTTTTTTACAGACGTCCTTTTAATTAACAGCTGTGGCCACTAAGTGGACAAGGTCATTCAGAAATTGTATTTACATGTAATGTTCAATAACGCAGTATTTTCGTAATAAAGAAACAAAGCTATTCAATACACTCACATACCTGCACAAGACAATCAATACTTCCTGTATAAATATGACAACCACCACTGCGAACTTCTTTTTTTAGTTTCTTCTGGTTCATCAATCTAGTCTGTTAAAAAAATTATGTACATGAGTGATCATACAGTAAACACTCAAATAGATTTGACTGAAAGAAGGTATTTCTTTTGCACAGACAAAAGTATGTAGAAAATCAAAAAGATCTGATTTATATCTTAACTGCGTCATGTTTGTGTTTAATCAATATAATAATTCATTCACCGTCCATACACAAACTTAAAATGTTGTTAAAATTTACTTAAAATTACATAAAATTACAACATTTTTTAGAATTAGATCTTGATACATTTCACATTTGACGACATGTTTCGGTGTATTACACCATCATCAGGTCAATCAATTTAAAACTGTTTTAAAAGCTGTTGTCTTGAAACAAAAGCCACAAATAGACACAAAAAATCAATATTAACAACCAGGCATATATAGGTTAAAATGCAATGATTGCCCGTTAACCTATATAGGCCAAACCGGACGCACTTTCAGTCAAAGATATAAAGAGCATATAACAGCAATTAAACACAATAAAGACTATTCAGCATATGCAAAGCATATATTAAACACGGGACATGCATACAACAAAATAGAACAAACAATGGACATTATAAAAATAGTACAAAACAAACGACACAGAGACACAATAGAGAAATATCATTTACAAAGAACACATAAACAAAACATAGCATTAAACGACAGCAACATCTACGCAAACAATCCAATATTTAATATTCTACAGTCCATCGACCCAACCACCTGAACAACTTTCACTCAATATATATAGCCACACACAACACACACAGCTCAGTTGCAATCTACAGCCCCATAATATCGGACGTACAACGCATCACTTACAACCCGGTATGTTTACTACCATCTACTACTATATTATAATTCTTCTACTTTGTATTACGTTATATTACGGTAATAACCCTTTAAATTTTAAATTTGTAAATTTATATTTCCTATGTCAATTCCAAAAAAAATCATGATTTGAAAATTAATTTTACAGATATAAACATCCAAGCATTAAAAGGAAGAAAATCAAACAGTTAAACGTATCAATATACGCGGAGCAGGATGTACAACAGCTTTTAAAACAGTTTTAAATTGATTGACCTGATGATGGTGTAATACACCGAAACATGTCGTCAAATGTGAAATGTATCAAGATCTAATTCTAAAAAATGTTGTAATTTTATGTAATTTTAAGTAAATTTTAACAACATTTTAAGTTTGTGTATGGACGGTGAATGAATTATTATATCAAAAAGATCTGATTTGTGAATAGGCTGAAGATTGCTGTTTTCTGGGTTGTTGCGCCGTGTAGTGTGGCAGATGTTCACCAACGTTTCAGAGGTCATGCTGCCTCTGAAACGTTGGTGGACATCTGCCAGACTACACGGTGCAACAACCCAGAAGACAGCAATCTTCAGACTCACCGCTGTGAAAATCTCAAATCTTACACAGCAAATATACTGCTTTCAAATTAAACAATTCAATTTGCTAGACTTGTCAAGCCAACCGACTGCTACAGGGACTTTCCCATGAGCTCAACAGTAATTCTTAACTGCTTTCAATTCATAGCTTCAGTGGCACGTAAGGCAAACACATGGTAGTGTAAAACATATTTTTGTACCACTTGTACTGCTTCCAGTACATAAATTCTGTGGTACTTCCTTTAAAAATATCAATTTCCTAAAGATTAAAATCTATAATACACAATGGTACATATTTCACACTTAACAATGAAGAGGGCTGCATGAAACCCAAGGACCATGAGTTTGACATGTCTGGCAAATATCATTATTTACATAACGGGTTCTTCATTGTACACTAACATAAATAGGAAATATGGTAATAATATGGAACTTACTCTAATTACATCAATTGGAGTAGATGCAACTGCACTTCCCAGACTCGCAATGAAACTTGAACTGAAACAAATCCTAAAGTTAGTTTTGGATTTAGTGATTTCTCTCTTACACAGCACTAATTGTTTCCTGTGATGAAACTAAATATATGTGTGTTTTACCAATCTTAAAATATCTGCCACAAATTTAAGAATTAATTTGTGTTAATGAACTTCCAGTGAATTTTGTCTCGTAATGTACATAATAATACTGTGATTTCTGAGCCAGTAGTATTAGAAAGTACCTTCTGACAAAAGCATGGGTTGGGTGTGTTGGCGAGCAAGCACTACTCAATGCAAGCTGGTCGCTTGGCACAATCTGTAACAAGACACCCGATAAGTGTAACTTTAGGGGAGTTGCCTGGCTCTACAGCATATCTTAATACGTCTCACACATTCACAAGACAAGACTAATTTAACAGTCCTACTATCCATCACTGTAACTTATTCTAAAACTTAGATTATAATAACAACAATCATTGTATCCTGTTGTGTGGTAAATTCCCTCTCCTTCTTTGTACAATAATCTTCTTATAAAATGTTATTTTTATATACACATACATAGGTGAAACATAGTTATGACCTGATTTAAAGAAACAATAACTGTAAAATGAACAGAGCTGCAGATATGAGACAAAGCACATGATATTGGAACAAACTTCAAGTTTGTTTTCCAATTTACAATTCTTCATAAGTACTCAGTATGGCTACTGCAAATTCATTTCAGTTAAAATAACTGTAATTTAAAGAAATTATTTCTTTAAATTGGGACCTAACTGTGACTTATTCTATATATAAAACTAATTTAAACCTTTGAAGCCAGAGCTCAGCTAAATATTATTTAAGAATTCAGTCTGTGCTGCAAAGAAAACATGACACTTCGCCATTACAAAGATCTACAGGTTAATGCTGTTCAAAGAACTAAACCCTGTTTAGAACGAGTCACAAAAGCTCACAAATATAAAATGCAGAGTTACTGGTTGTTAAAGCAGGTAAGACATAAAGTTAATTCTGGGCTTTAAGGGTTAATGACAAAATAAATAAAATTTGAAAGAAGTGAACTGTGAAATCAGCTGAGCATGTTTTGAATTTCCAACTAATGTTTAAATACTGCTTTTTCAGTATGCAAGTTGAAAATAGTAACCTTGTGATTTTCAATGCCTACACAACATTCTCTTTATACTAGGATAACTTTATTATAAAATATGATGCTTAAAAAGCATACCTATAACTTCAATCATTAATAGCTAAATACACTGAACTCTAGTTTAGGAGAACAAATTATTGGTATCACACTACTGGTCGTCTTTCTTTAGTCCTGGAAATAATATGAGAAACTTAAACCAATTATTAAGGCAACTTTATGCTCTGATATACCTCACCACCAAACAATATCTCAAATCAAGAGATTGACATTCAGTAAATAAATATTACAAAATACTTTATCACCATAAAACACTGAAATTGTGTCACTTTATTAAGATTTAGCGTGCATTCACATGCTCCAATATTACTAGTATCTGTGTCGGTATCCACATTAAAAACAGATGCTGTAATTTATGCCATTCACATAGTCACCAGTCTCATAAATCTGTTGTTCCACATGCTGACGGTGGTATGCACTGTTTAATGATTGATAGAAATCAATGTGACACGTCAATGATCTGTATTTAGCAAGAATGTTCTTTTGGATGAGCACTGACAACATATTGGTGTCTGTGGCTCATGTTTTGGAGTCAAGTCTACTAACATGATCTCTCTTAGAAAATAATATAATATGGTGCTTCAAAATTTTCTGCAGCTGATTAATGTTATAATGAGCACATCTAAATAAGATGTAACTATGACAAAGCTGGTAGAAACTAAGCCCAGTTTACGGCACATAATCTGTAGTATCTTTTGTGAAATGTTTCCTGTGATCCACAACAGGCATTACTTTTAAGTGATAATATGATGAAGCTCACTTTATAAATGAGAAAGCACGTTCACACACAAATTATTTTGTTCATAACATGAAAGAGACCTGCAGCATCAACTTGGATTCAAACATGCATATTATTGCAAGTACTTCAATGACACAAATGCTTTGTTTTTAAACTTTCTCTTCTACTTAAAAAAAAATATGAAGAATATAATAGGGAAAAGTGTTACAGAAAGCAAGCGGACAAGCAGATTTTAGAAATACATTCTATCTGAAATTTTCATTCATAAATATACTATATTTACTTACATGAAATGGTTGGAGATGTGATTGCCCAGTGAGTCCATGAAGTAATGTTTACAGAAGTCATAAACAGGTAGTTCCACAGCCGCAATAACAGCAGCACGCTGAGCTGTTGGGCCCACACCCTGTTTGACAGGCAATATCAATATTCAACACAGACAGAATGCACATAACTAAAACATCATTAATCTCAGATTTTGGGATAAGTACACAAATTGCTATCAATTAAACTAAGCACCTATCTATATGATAAGCAAGTGTTGGTAGCTTGGTGGGTTGGTGATCATAAGAAAATGGTTTGTCATTTATACAGTCAGATGTGTCTCAAAGTCTTTGAACTCCATCTCGAGACAGTCATCCATAACAGCACAGCTTAAGTGGACTTTGGCAAAGATACCATAAATATCTATAGATGACCCACTGAAAAACATTTGGTCACCCCTGTGGAGTGAGTAAAAGAAAGAATTCAGACAAAGAACAGAAACCGTTCATTTACATCCAACAGGAATAGAAGCATTCATAAGAATTACCAACACTGGATTCTCTAATAAACTGTAGAGATGTGGATGACAGTATTGTAAAAGCCATGAATGTAATACGAGAGTTTATTCGCAAGATACATGACAACTCTCTTCAATGGAGAAAAGGTATGTGATATGATGTTGCCACTTTTGAGTTACAATATGTAGCAGATGCATCCTTATTCTCCACAGCTAAATTATTCCAGAGTTAACCATCTACTATCAAGGTGACACATACTGCGTTATTCAACCACTGTGACCCCTTGTTTCTGAACTTCAAGAAACTTGGGTTTCCATCAGTGTCCAATAATTCACAAAAGCTCTACAATGCAAATGTAAACATAGGCCTTATGGCAAGCTGCCAACGGATTTGTACTGAACCTAATTAACACAATATAATAAGCAAATATTCTGAATGTCATTGCAAAATAGTTAGCACTCCTACTTTGAATTCAGTGCGTCTCACGGTCAAATCACAGCTTAGAGGCTGGCCATCCTATCTGATCTTTTACGTGATTTTTGTCATTCCCTCCAGGAAAATTCTTGGATAGTACCTCTTCTTTCTGCATTCTTTATAATTCATTCATCCCATCAATCAATGTTACATCATCTCAGATAATGAAAGAATTATTAAATAAACTTAAGAATAAATAAGCAAATAGCTCACCCTCCATAGGCCAGCAACGCCCTCCTGATGGTACACATCTTGAAAGCAGCCCACAATGCCTCTCTGGCCTTGGCTGCCAAGGACTTGCATACGCACTTTGAGCACATCTGTTGGGTTGGCAATAGCACTTGAGACCATTCCTGCCACAACGGCACAACATACATTCACTCGAACATCCTCTTCCCCACTTCCATGGGACACCAAACGTTTCAACGAGTAGTAAGTGCCAAACTTGATAGTCCCATATGTTGCTTGCCTCAGAACAGCCGGGCAAATTCTGTACAATTAAGAACTCACGATTAGAATGAAATCTCTTGATACTGACCCCAATATTGCTAAAGTTACAACATAAACCACATCTAGAACCTATAAAACCTCTTTTAATCTATTCTTTCAATCAACTACTTTAGATCTCGAAATGTGACAGGGATCGAATGTTTAATTTGATGAATAAATATAAATGAGTCTTAAAAACGTATTTAAACGGGACCAAAGGCCAGTCAGATAATCAAATATGTGGAAAATACAGAAGAATAATGAAAAAGACAAGGGTAAATATCAATATGGTAATATAATGGGGCACCATTGTTGCCAAAGTTATAACATGCAACTCCATGGAGCAAAGTTGTTCTTGAAAAGCTAACAGTATACCCAGCTGATCAAGAAATTTCATCCCCCTTACGGAATCCAAAGATTCATTACCATGTTTAAAAGAGCCTGTCACAGGTCCCTATAATGAGCCATATACATCCAATCTACTCATAATTCTAATCTCCTCCATGTGTGCTACATGTCCCATCTATCTCATCCACCTAGACTTGATCATCCTAATATCTGATGAGGACTACAAATTATGGAGTTCCTCATTATGCGGTTTTCTCCACTGTCCTGCCACTTCACCATTCTTAGGATGAATATTCTCCTAAGCACCCTGTTCTCATAACTCCCTGAATTTGTATTACTGTACGCGAAAGTTAATACTTGTAGGTGGGCCAGTAGGCAAGTGATGTGCGCATGCGTAACCCTACTATTCCTCAGTGGAGAACATCGGCCATTATTACAGATATTTCTCAAATATCTTTGTTGCGAGCCACAGCTCCACCAATCATATTATCCTTATTCATTTATCTGTTTTGTTATTACTGTTACTATTTCATAACAGTTCCAGTGTTATAAAGTATTACCAGTACAGTTTATGTCAGATTAGAAGAACATCTTTCAGTCTGCTAGTAATGCAACACATGACTTTCCAGGACATATACATCACAGGTACTTATATCTCATATACAGTATGTGGTATCTATAGTGCATTATACTACGTAAAAGAACGTGATATGAAAGCCTTACCCTGAATACAATGCTCTAACACCTTCTTGTTTGGAAATCTGTAGCAATGCATCGGTCATTCCTCGGTATTTCAATTCTGCATGTTTACTGTCAATTTTCTGTCCCTGGATCTGAAGTCGGGTTTTTGTTGTATCGATCGGAAATGTTCCTGTGAACAAAATATTCATATGAAACTTCTTAAACTTTGGTACAGTCCTGAAGGATTTATTACCTGACTTTATATTATTATTTTATCCCTTATTCTAGTTGATTCATTAAATTAATCAATATAAAGAAGACGACAGTATTCTTCTTCTTATGAACGTACCAAATTCAGCAGTACATGAAGCCAATCCTCCATACACAAAAGGTTGCCAGTCTTTATCTCCCATCCCACCCTCTTCAGATGGTTGAGCAGGACCTGTTATGGGAGACACCCCTGGTCCCTGCTCTGTAATTTCTGCAGCCCTGGGAAAAACATGGCAAAATTAAGGAATATAATTAATTTTATATGACTTAGCAATACTATTCTTTCCTAAATTCCATTTATAAATCATCATTATTTCAAGCAGTGAAGATTCCATCTAATCACAGATTCAATTTAATTCTGATTCCCTTTTTATCATTTAGTTGATGCAAAAAGTGTAATTCTGAAGAAATGAAATACAAAGATAACAGTTTATGGATTGTTACTGCCTACTTCTAGACTTTATGAATCATACAAAAGGTATTAGAAATACAGAGTGGAAAGCGACAACGGTTTCTAAGTGTCAAAGAACACAAAATGAATTGTTTCAAACACTGCATGAACATACCATGGTTTGACAACAGAAGCTATAAGGGGGTAAACATTTCAAATTAATTCCATTTTCATTATGAAATCTGCACATTAGACACCAACAGCAAAACCCTGTCTTTCACAAAAGTCTTTACAACCTATCAGTAATATTTTTCATGGTGAAACTGAAGTTATGGGTTGAAAATATTTTTATTTCAAAACACGGGACTTGTAGGGAAGTTGGCTCTTTGGAAGAAGAACCCAAAGATTCAATACAACTAATACCAAAGACCTTCAATGGGTTGGACTTCTATCCAGTTCATAAGCTCACAATGTTTCCATTAAGATCTGGCTTAATATTATAAATCTCACTTTTCAAAATGCATACTTTCAAAGATACTTTTCTACAAGCTTCTGTGATAATTTTTTATTTCCTCTATCAAGTTGATAGATACAACCGACAATTGTCAAAAACAGAGATGATTTCTGTGGCAAGCTTTGATGCTTTACTGCTTTCCAAGTCAACACCCAGAACACTTCAAGAAAGGTTAAATGTGTGCTGACATATATTTAGAGAGTAATGAGATACCGCACATAAAAATGGGTCAGTGATGTAAATATAGACCTGGCAAAGCTATGCAAGGCAGCATATGAAACAGGATGATGGACACAACTATATCTGAAAACATACCAATACCTGCACTCTAACCTAAAAACAAACAAAAACAGATTTACTTCTGAAAGCGTTATAATATGCACACATATAGCCTACGTAATGGTAAACAAAGTTTCGCCATAATACACTTTGTCATAAGGACGTACAGGAAACCGGAAAATTTCCGTTCATGGAATTAATAATTTCTTCTGATGCACTACTGCTAATAATATCACTTTACTGGCAGCTACGAAAGGCTTGATTGCTTCCTGTGTCACATGTAATCATCGTCATTCTGGCATTAAAGTAAAATACATGTATTAATTCTGCACATATCGTAGCTCAATGTGACTATATACATGACACAAAAAGTGACGTAACATGAAATGAAAATTAAACACATGTTCAAGCTAAAGCAGATTTTTCTTTGACATACAAGAGGCACTGTTCATTTAATTACTACCGTCCTGAATCATGTAAATCAGTATATTTCTTACACTTTTCTGCGCTCACTATGTGCACCGGTTCCCACACAACTAAATCGTAAACTGCTTTCGACTATCGACAATTTCGTGACGTATGACATCGAATATTTCAAGGCGAATCGATGTAGACTTCCATTCTAATACATGTAGGGACATCTTTAGGTCAAGGATATGTACTATAACAAATTATGACCTTTATCACAACAGATGGCACCAAATTACCAATCCATGACTCACTCACATGGCGCTTGGCCGTAATCATAAACAGGTGGTAGCTACTAATGATTCATGATCAATAATGAAGAGCTGGTCTGTGATAGATGGTAACAAGTGTTCTGTAATTTGGGATTTTGTTGCTGACTACCTCCAAACACCATTTTCCATTGCCAATAATGTGCTCCTTGTTTTTACCTTTGTTTTTAGCCATGCAATACTATACAATACAATACAATAAAATGAAAAATTTAAACTATAATTTTGCTTCGTGCAAGTGTGTTTCATATTATGGAAGGAACACAGATTGAAGGTATTTTAAGATCAGGGTCCTGAAGAAAATATTCACTTGTGGGTGAGAGTAACAGGAGACTGGAAAAAACCTGAATTTTGTATCAGAGTTGTCACAAAAATGTCAGCAACTTTAGCTGTGATTCCGTATTTTTTAATTGAACTATGAATAGCATTGGCAATGTTATCAAATATTTCTCCTTTGAATAAATGTAATCAATAATTTAATCTTTAAATATGTTATGGAGTGGAAAAACTGATTGTATTATTACCGATTTTTTGTTACACGTTTTCACTTGCACTAACAAACAGTCAACGGAGTGAAAGGGCAGGTCATGTTTAATTTAGTTGTACCTTCCATAGCAGCACACGTAAGATTATTTTCATTCGCAGAACTCTGAAGAATGAAGTCAACTTTGTGTTTCTTGGTCTGAAGATGATCATATTTCTGTATCCTCTGTGACAATCATCAACAATGAATAACAATGCACACAAGTAACAACAGTCTGTAATGATTTGTGTTTGAAATTCCTTTCTTAGAGTTTAATTAAATAAAAACATACTTAGTTTCAGCATTTTAATATTCACAGAATTTACACGAAATATATCACCACAGCACATTTGTACTGAACAGCTATTACTTTATTAATCACATTCAAGAAGCTGCCAGTAACATTCGTGGAAACCATAGAATGAAAGATCCATCGCGTCGAAAGTATTCCACATTTCTTTTGAGCAGTCTCATCAACTGGACCAGCCTACAAAGCTGTTATTTCCTACACTTTGACAAGATGTCCAAAAATGTGTCAGTCAAATCTGAATCAGTTGGTTGTCTGTTGCCCAACAGTGACATTTGTAATTCGGGTTGCCTACCCCCCCCCCCCCCCCCCCCCCGGGAAGAGGCAACAGACAGACAAAGAAACATGGACGGGGTCCATAAGGCGTTCTTTGCTGACGCTAGAGCGCGAAGAATACCTAAAGACTCAGAAAAATCACGCTTCTTGGATGTTTCTAGCAAATCAAGGCGACACGATACTGGAAGACGTACAATTCACTTTTCGTTTCTAAAGTGTAAATTGTATAAAATTATGTTAATGATGTAAAATGCCACCTCGAAACAGGTGAGGGAACAAAGCTCTTTTCTGAACATCAGCCATTTAAAAATGAACTATTTTTAGTAATTAATTTCTTATATTTTACTGTGACTGCTTCAACTCTATTCTCGGTCGGTACTCTTGATTATATACAGGGGTTCCGGTTCAAATCTTGATTCGGAGAATGGCTATCCTGACTGATATTCTTTGTGGTTTCCCATGAAAATGCCGGAATAATATATTACGTTAAACTAAGCCCCGATATCTTCCTTCCACATCCTTTCCAATGCACCACTTTTAATTATCCTTTCATTCTATGCTATATAACCTGGATAGTTTAACAATTGTCGTTGCATGAACCAAGAACTGCTCAGGAAGCCTCATATCTGGCACCTCGATACCTTTTTTTTAAATCTCAGTTGTTAGGATCTTTTTTACTTCACCCTTCACCCTTCATTCTTTGTTTCTTTCTTCTCTGTTTCGCTAAGCTCGTGATATATATTTACACAGGCTCGTATTCCTCCGCCTGTCAATCTCTGTTTTAAAGAACTTTTTCTTTGTCCTTCTCCTATATCTCGTTCTTGATCTTGTCTCTGCTCCATCCGACTCCAAGTTGTACAGTGCTGCTATCTGTACTGGCAGGGTATATTGAAGGCACACGTCTGAACCCGGAAACCAAATCTAATTCCCGGGCTTCCTCTTCGTGTTGAGGATGTAAAGCCAACCGGCTACGTCGTTAGCTCAAGGAAGAGAGAAGGCTCTCGGAAGCATGTGGGAGGAGACAGAAGATGGAGGAATTGTCAGTAGTACAGAGAGATCCTTTCAGATGCTGGAGCAAACCCGCTGAAATTTACACTTCACTGTTCTAAAACTTGTCGAGTCTTAAAGTAGCTGTTGGGAGAACAAGGACAAAAAAAGCGGGAAGGAGGGGGAGTGAGGGAGACGAGCTTGGAAATACTAACGAAGGACGTGTAGAAGGGTTCTGTTGTCGCCAGCTTTACAGCAATGTAAGAACGTCAATATAAAGATTATGGCTGACGTCATAAACCAGAGGAAATATTCCGCTTTCAAGACACGTTCTGCAACATCAACAGATATGCCTGAGGTGACAAGAGATATTTCGATGTAGCCGCTGAAGACGGGTTGTTTATTAAAAGTGACATCTGAGTTTCGTTAGGAACTTAAAAGACATACAGTAATAACGAAACAGGGACCTCGGATCATTTACAACGAAATGTTGAAAAATTCCCACCAAAACCTTCACCCTCTGCCCGCATGTAACAGCTAAAGAACCACTGAACAGGTAGTCATTACATTTGATACTGGGCAGTTTTACTAAACATTGTCGACATTTACATTTTGGTTATGTTTGTAGAACAATAACGACGACTTTGTATGAAGACGTACACGCTTTTCTGCGAGAATCTGGACCTCAACTCGCTAAATATTTACCGAAGCAAAAATTACAGAAACGGATTTTATATCTAATGAACCCGGGACCTGTCGAAAACGAAGCAGGAATGCTAACCACTCGATCACGACGTTCTGTGTGTAACATTCCTACATTTTGAAAGTCACTCTGTAGCACAGGACTGACAGAAATCGAAAGAAATGACTGTACTGAAAATGTAGTTCCCGTCTATGTCATAAAGTTACATGGACTGATCAAACAGCGAAGAAAATTAAATAAACGGCGAAAGTTTATTCCAGCTTTAAAGGTGAATTTTCCTTTCTTCCTTCCGTCCTTTCTCTTTGTCCTTCCATCCTGTCGCCCCATCCCCCTTCTTGTTTCAAACAGAACTCTAATACCACATGAGCGCTGTAACCTCCATTTCGCTAGAGTTTTTATTGCTTCCTGTATAATTTCATCCGCATTGTCAGAGTTCTCGTTCCCAATGCGAAAAAGTATTTATTTTATTTATATTACACAATATACGATAAATGTAATGCAAATCTGTCCGTGTGCCTAAGCACTACTACAATAAGACGCTCTACTGGACATAAGATAAAGCATCACACATCTTGTCTTCGGCACCTGATGGAGGTGAGTGTTAAGCTTCACGCTTCGCCCTGTTTGCTCCCGGTAAAAAAAGAATTGGAGAGGAGTGGGCACAGGAGAAAGATTATTTGTCTAATATTTGAAACGTGTCTTCAATGGACACTGAATTTAAATTTTGGTTCTAGGCTGGAAACTTGCTCTCCTGACTCAAGATTTTTATGGTATCCCTTAGCCTTTCCAAAAAAAAAAAAAAAAATATATATGCTGAGATGCTTTCTTAAAATATAACATGACCGCTTTCTTCGACATGTTTTCCAGTTCATTATTCGTAATATTCAGTCACTTGACTAATACTTCTACGTAGTTGAGAAAATGTCAGTATATAATAAAAATCTACTATAAAACAGAAATTAATGAGGGGAATTCACATGGCAGTACGTACAAATGGTTTGAGACTCACGTCATAATGTACTGACATCCAGACATGCCATTTTGCCATGAAGTACCCCGACTGTAACATACTGTTGCTATATTAATACACTACCATGTCACACTGTGTTGCATGCCGGGAGCGGATTCAACAAAGGGTTCTTGTGGCTGTTTAGCGGAAGTACATTCACTAGCGCTTTCAGCGGCCAACAACTGAACCAACCTCTACATCTGAGCAGTTCTGCTAACAATAACGACCTATTAGGCTGTGATAAGATCAGTAATGATAAAGTGTTATAAAGGAAGACAATAGAAACTAGGCCTATATTAGAAGATATTAATGAGGTTGATCTGAGGGTGATTCGACTTTCTTCTTACCTTACATCAAAAATATTTTACCAGTTTAACTCAAGGGCCAAGAAATTCCTCCTGGCACTGATCTTAAAAACCAATATCAAGTTTTCGTTATTATTAACAATATTTATTCATAAATTATAAATTACCGTAGTATAAGCTAAAATATAATTCATGCTGTTGAATTATGAAAACTAACTTTTGGATTATAAAAATGAATATTTTTCTGATCCCCTGCTTCCAATAGAAGTAGCCTAACAAACAATTTATTAAATTTAATTTTCTTCCTCGACAAAGGCATATTTTAAAACTAGCCTAATCAACTTTTACAAAAAATCCTTTCCTCCCTCGAAAATTATTGTTGAAGAATTACGATGCGAGATCTGTCTCTGATGAAGTACGCTATCTTTAGAGGCGACTTTTATAACGTGGTACAATAGAGAAGTGAACTTTAGTAAAGAAATGAGATAGAGCATTGTGGAATAATTCTATGGCAAGGGAGTTGTGGAGGTGTGATGCTATTGAAAAAGGAATGTCAAACTTTCCTTTAATGTTTGGGTTATGTAGATAGAGGTTCTATAGCGCACACCTTTTTGTACAGAGTAGTACATAACGGGTGGGGGTGGGGGTTTTACGCATTTTTCGTCACAAACAAACCCCCCACGAGTCGGGCGAGATTTTGAAGGGAAGCTGCTTCACGCGGCGTAGAAGTGTTCAGTTATAGTTGATTATACTCCTCCTTTCCACAGCGCATGACACCAATAAATTTCCCTCTACGTTAACTCGAGCTGATAAGACTGTTACAGTACACTCTCGTTCGCTTTTTCTTCTTATTCTTCTTTGCTTTCGTTCTCCCTCCCCCTTTTTTGTATTCAGATACTCACCATTCGCGTTTACATGCCAGCACCCTTAACATTTATACAGCTTCATTGTTACGTCGTCAGTATCAGAACGTAAAATGTTCAGATTATCTGTGTAGTCCAAAGATGTGCATCCACAGATATAAAGAACGATCTATCGATTTAAACTTGTGCCTATGAGTTTAGTCCATGATTACTTCTATCAATTTCAACAGTTTTGCGGGGCTGGGCATGACTCGGTCCTCCAGTGGATCGCGAACCATTTTTAGATCGACCGCCAATTCAAGGGAGAATATTAGGGTCAAAAACCTTTATAATAAAATTATTTCAGAAATTATATAAGCTAACAGTGTCGAATGTTATGTTTCGTCATCCGCGTTATTTTTTAGTTCTAGTGGTTTTCCATTTAACGTCCCTTTTAAGTTCTACTCACATAGGCCTATGAGCTCTGCCTTCTCGACGATCACTCAAAAGATTACTCCAGCCTACCACAGGATCACACGACCACTTGGTCTCGAATTTAAGGATAGCGGGTCGCAGTTACTACAAAAATTCACAAAATAAGTGGATCGGATGTTTTGTAAGTATTCGCCTTATAAATTAAACGAGTGTTTTCGTGTGTTTCATATCATTTTAAAAGTAGGGTCACAGAAAACGTTTTTGAAAATATGTTTCCATTCTTAAAATTTACGTTAGCAAAATTTTATATCAAGTATAATTTTTTATAATTTATGACATAAAATTAGCATTTGAGCTTCAAGTTCCACGTAAGCTATAAAATCTGTGTTTTTATACTTTTATACGAAGCCCGCGAGTATATTAAATTGAATAAATCAGTAAATAAAAGAGTTTTAAATAATTTGGAGTAGCATTTGCCATGTTCAAGTCTGTCCAACCCTAAGTTAGAATACTGAAGTGTCTCCTGTACGTTATTTATTTATTTAAATGTAATTATAGTTTATTTAACAGCGCTTTTTCAGTAGCTCAGACTACACAGCGTCAAATGAGAGGATGACAATGAATAATGAATTGAAAAGGATGTGGAAGGAAGCGGTCGTTGCCTAATTAAAAGTACTATAGCGGCAGAAAACTCTTATTATAACAAGTTCGGAAAGTGTATTCTGTTCCGAAAAACACATAATAACCTCATGCGTCCTTTGCAACGTGTATTTAGGGGTACCAAATCCTCCTTGTTCGATAGTGCCCAGTTTGGCCAACAGATTGCAACACTCGCATTTTGTACCTCCCACTCGTAGGATATTCAGAACTAACAGCAAAACCTCCACATCGAATTCCATCAAAATCCATCCAATGGTTCTCGAGTTGATTCAACTGGACAGACGGACGAATGGACGAACAGACACGACCAGCCCTATAATTTTGCTCAAAGAACGCATAACTGCTTCATTGCATCACTATATTACGACAGGCATTACTTATTTTATGAAGTGTATTAAATACGACGTTTAAGATGTTGATCTACTGCCACCTTCAGGTGACAGTTACCAAACTGACAGATATTCTTATTGTTTTCATCTTTTATATTAGTGACATAGACAGACTGAGTAAAACTGCGAAAAAAATCAGAACAGATCGGGAGAACTTTTGGATTGCGACAAGTTGGAAGACCGAGATACGAAAAAATAGTATTATGTAAGTATTCAGGTTCTCAGGGCGGCGGGTATAAAAATGGCTGCCTTCTGGTTTGTTGCGCCGTGTAGTCTGGTAGAAGTTTACCGACAGACTACACGGCGCATCATCTCATCGCCCTGATTATGGAGGCAGCAAGGACCTCTGAAACGTCGGCAAACTTCTAACAGACTACATAGCGTAACAACCCAAAAGAAAGCCATCTTCATCATGATCTTGGTTGATTGTCCTGGAGATTATTTAACTACACTATTCAACTGCAGGTAATTACGTCGAATTATACTGGGATACTGGATACTGGGAACGATCCGTTCTTCAAGTGCCTGAGCACTACGGGTCCCAACTTTACGTTGGCTTTGATCTATGGTCATTCGGTAGGACTCCTTGGACGAGGGATCGGCCCGTCGCAAGGCCTCTACCTATATACAGGACAGCACAACACAGAAAAACGCGGACAGACATCCATGGCTTGAGTGGGATTCGAACCCACGGTCCCAGCGACCAAGCGGCACAGGGCCCAAGCCTCAAACCGCGCGGCCACTGCGGACTCCATGTCGAATTATATGGGAAAATTATCATGAATGACGAGTGGACTTAGAAAGAGTTAGTCGTGGTACGTCTGAATGTACTGTGCCGCAATTAGTCCGGAGAGACTCAGATAAAACGTAGTCGGGATAAGTTGTAACCTGCTGAGGCTCAAACCGCGCACATGCCGAACAAAAGTCTAGAGGGTTACCACCACAAGAATTTGCTCCGTACTTTATGTCGAATTCTCGTTGGTCGGCAACCCCAGCAAGGCAAATCCAATAACGTCCTTTAAGTCGGGATACACTTAAAGGTTAAACTACTAACCGTGTTTAATTGGGACGCTGCTCATACGAAATCACCCGAGTCTTTGTGCTAATGATATAAAAGCTTACTCCACAGCTGTTAGCCTGAATTTGGGGTTGGGTTTCTTTCCATTCGATGTTTCCCATTTTCTTCTTCTTATTCTGCTTCAGCCTTCTATTCTGTGAGACCCAGACAATTGAGTTAAAGGTCTTACAAGACCACAACTGCAGTCTTTCCTACGATAAAAACCCTTCCCGTGCCAGATAGGAGGAATGTTGGCCTTCTTCTATTTTCAGTGGGGAAGAAACAGAAAGAGTGTGTTACTGGAGTTCCCGAGGGATCTCGTCATGTACGGGTCGGATTACTTCCTCCCCCTGGCCGGACATAACATTATTAATTTCACTTCAAGGTTCCCTCGTTTTTATTCGCTACTTTGTAGATCCTAGATCACTTTGGTGTTATGCATTTCCCCCTTTTAAAAGATTTTGCCCGTTTCCTTGTATTTTCTCTTTGTACTTCTATGTAATTTATCATAAGATTTTGGGGTGTTCTGTGGAGGGATGCACTTCGCTACTTATTCTAATAATAGCTGGAACATTAATCCTCTTTTCTTCTGAGTAGATTAAGTTGTGTCTTGACACATTTGGTTTGTCTTATATTTCTCTTTTACAGTTTACTTGTAGCTCTTGTCAAAATAACAATATTTTCGGACAAACTGTAGATAAATTACAGGAAAGTCGGTGTTGTAATTATTAACAACATAAATACGTTATGTACCATGACTCAAGACGGTGTGTGGTGGGGGTATTTATCATGTCAAGATGCACCTTCCACTATTCCCCAGAAAGTTTTTAAAAGGCAAGATAATAAAATATAAAATTAATAGCATGTATGCACTCAGTTAAGTGGGAGACTATATTTCTTCGGAAATGCGACCGCTAATGAGTCCACTGTCTAACCCTCACGCGATATATCAGTGCTGAGGATTGATTACTTCGGACCTGAAGATGGAGACAGCGTGTTGTCTCCAAAACGTTTGTGTCTACAGATGAGTCTACACGGCACCAAAACTCAAAAGAACAAAATCATTATATCCTAACAGTCCACATATATAATCCGTTTAGAAATCCAAATTTTGGTAATATTTATCTTTAATGTTATTATTGCTGAGCTATTTGGTTAGGTATAATAAATAAATTACATAATGGACAAATTTCGAAATCAATTAAGTTTCATCTGAAAGAAATGTTGTCATAAAATTATATTTTAATATGAATTAACTTTGCTGTCCTTAGAATCTTTGATTATTTGTTTGTTCTTAGCAACAGAACATAATTAATGCCTCTGTGATTCTTATTCTTCTAAGAGACAATCTGTAAATTCACACAAATTAAAATCATGTATTTGATTGTGTTCTATTACACCATATTACATATAGCGCACATAGTTATCTGCGAAGTGAAATGGGCAAATAATATCGATAATAACACGAAACTATGACTTCGAAAAAACATTTTGGAGACGCTAAAGAACTTTAACTTGGCTTATGTAAATGTAAATGTTTCGTTTTGTAATTTAATTTGTACCAATATAAGACGCTGTAGACAGACTGTAAATCCTTCTAAAGTTCAATAACGCAGTGAATAAAAAAAACTAGCCAAAAAATGACACGTGACACGTTGTTAGTTTTAATAATTTTAATAAATGGTGCATGTTTAACAATACATCATCTTTTAGAGACCCAAAGAATTTTTTATACAAGACAGCAAATTTCATTAACAGTTATGTCTAGACCAAAACAAGAAAATGTCTCTTGTTTCAGCTGAATATTCTGTTTTTGAAGTTTGAAGATCATCATTCAGAATCACTCCATCTCTTCATTTCCTGCCCATAAAGCGCGAACAAGCGAGGCTGTTGTCTGTGTGACAAGTTGTAAGTTCTGTTTCCAATTCTTGTCGATCTCACCCGTATAACCGCGTGTATACTATATTTCAACTTGCGCATCTTGAGATGTCTAAACAAATCCACTTCGCTGGAGCATTTCTTTCCCCCTAGAGGGATGTTCCATGTCTGTACTGGAGCAGAAACTGACTCAAACGTTCCTTGCGCAACACTGAGCTGTTTAATACAAAAGCGAGCTGGAAAAGTGGTACAAGGCGATACATAACTTCGTACTTTCCTGATATAAAGGGTTATGGCGTTTGAGGGTGTGGAGTGGATTCATCTGGCTCAAGAAAAAGGCTGGTGGCGGAATCTTGTAAATACGGTAATGATCCTCTGGGTTCTATAAAAAAGAGATATTTTTTTCTGAAAAGGACTCTGATTCATGCACTTAGTTGTTCAGAGACTTATAAACTGTCTTAAGTTCGTTAATTCACTCGCAGGCTGTTTAAAATAGTTGTTTAAAGAAATTATTTCCAGCGACGGGCAGTTAGGGTAGCGGCGAAATGTGAACTTGATGATAGGATAAAATAAGTGATAATGTTGTGTCGTAAGATACTGTTTGCTACTTGATTGGATGTGCTTAACAAAATACGGAAATTCTCATGGTACTGTAAGGAAGTGTCGTATTCCAAACCGCAGAGATACTATTTTGTGCCATAATAAATAATTCTATGAAACAGAATCCTTCTTGATAAGCTAATCTCCGGATTTTACGGGACATGAACGATCATCATTGTGTTAGCAATAATCCGCTACTAATCCTTATTATGGCATCTAATTATCTCTAAAACATTTTCATATCTGATAGGTATTCAAGTAAATATAATAAATTATCGTATTATGCTGCGCAATGATATGTATATAATGCGATGAGGGTTGCAGAAATAAAAGAATATTTGAAAACTTACGTAACTATACTAGAAGTCGTGCGCCTACATATTCTGCATTATAATACTGACTGCCTTTAGCTAGGAAGTCGGGAAAAGCTTTGTTGAAAATACCATTTCTTCTTCTAACAACGGGCTGAAACTGACATTTAAGAAATTCAAAGCGATTCATTCTGCACGCAGGCCTACTCGAGATTTTAGTTATTATTATGAAGGGATTCTAAAGCGTTATAAAACTGATATAGGGCCCTGACTGGAAATAAGCTAGCGATGTCGAAGTGAATAGCATCGCCCCTGCAGGTATTCAATAAAACTTAGAGACGAAGTAACGCAAAGAACAGGAATGGGTTTTTTTTTCGGCTCACAAATCGCGTAGAAATATCTGTTGGTAGCAAATCTTCCCGCAACAGTCGACAAAGCCAATATCGATGGCGAAGAAGAAAGTACATACTCCACAGCAGATTGCAGCAACACTTCTTGCAGTATATGACATCGTGATTCGACGAAACACAAAGAGAAAGAAAGCTCACTGAACCTAACCCAAGGGCATTCCACACTGTTACACTTAGATCATGTATTTTTAACATCCAGTTTTGAAAATATGAGAGTTCTTGAGGAACTAGTATGACATTTATAAAAGTTTGGTAATATTAAAACAAACATTAAAGACGTTATATATAAGATCCTATGTAAGTTTCTGGTATATAAACAGAGAGGAAAGAGAGAAGCAGGAAGACAAAGGAAAATATGGAAGGATTAATCTTAAACATAGAATTTGAATAGGCCGAATGGTCTAAGTCGTGGTGTTAATGACGACCAGAAATTAGGTTCATGGGCAAAGTTCGAGTATAATAGATCCAGAAAATCCTTGTCATTCTTATTCAGTTTGGCGGAGGGGCTAGTGACTCCACGCAGTGAGAAGACATAGTGTTAGAAATTATTATACAGAGCGTCGGCCTTAGCGGGTGCATACGAAGATTGAAATAACCTTCAACTTCCAGAAAATAAAATTTATTGAGTAACTCAGCGACTATCAGCTTCTTAAGATGGTTTATGTAGTTATTAACCAATTAAAAACTGTTGCCATGGTCGCAGATGGAGGCAGTATATTTTTATGAAATGTTGGTATCTACCTGCGAGTCGACACGGCGTTACAAACCAGAAAACTAACAGATGTCAGCACCATTAAGAAATATGAAGTCTCAAATAACATTATTTGGAAAACATGGGCCGGCTTAATCTTCTGTTTATTGTCTCAGTTCTTCGAACGTCAAGAATTTCGATCCAGAATTATTTCCGAAACTATAATTTCGTTTGACGTTAGTATGACTCCTGACTCCTGCGTCGAGGGGCAGGGTCCATTGGAGGGCATCTTCCCTCACAGATCAACTCACTCTGTGCCTGAAAACGAACGTGAGTGTTATCAGGCTACAACTTTTTCTCTAGCAGTTGTCAGTAATACGGGAATTCTTCCACGTAACTACACTTGGTCCCTTAACGCCCAGATGGAATTTGTATTCATGAGAACGTAATATTGAATTGGAGTTCTACAGTTTTAATTACTGATGATTGCAGCCAATTAGGAGGGCGGCCGTTAAAGCCGGAGTTCAGGAGAAGACACTCAAATTACTTTCGTGCTGTACTTTAATTATTTAAATACAGAGTTTTGGTTGGAACTTGAAGAGAAGAGACCACATGGTATAACTAGGCTAGACGGGGAGATAATATTAATTTATCTCAAGTGTGTGTGGACTGTATTCATGTGTCCCAGGGTAGGGACCGGCGGAGGTCTCTTAAAACACGGAAATGGAGCTTCGGATTCTATAAAAGGAGGGGAATTGCTTCACTAAATGAGCGACTATTAGCAAAATAAGAACTACTTTGCCTCATGGGTTGTGACGTCGTGTGAACTCGGAGGTAGAAATCAACGTTTTGTAAAACACACTGTCTGCATCTTCAGTAAACTTCAGCCCCGAAGAAGGGAACAGTTTGTTTCTCCGAAACGATGGTATCTAATTACGAGATTACATGGCGTCAAAAGCCAGAACAACAATCTTCACTGCCGTGAGAATTTCAAATTTCATATAGTTACTTGGATGACTGGTTAATAAATTAGGTAAAATCACTCTTTTTTCAATTTGATATCGTACTGAAACACGAAACTGAAAGTAAAAATACAGCAAAGCCATTTTTATTCGGTAGGAAAGTACTGTGGAGTAGTTAACTATCCTTCTGAAGCCGAAACTCACTTAAATAATGTGTAATAATTCAGTACCTACTTCGGAGAAAACACATTTCTCCATTATAAAAAAACACGTTAATGCTGTTTAAGGAGATTATTCCTGTTTAGAGCGAGAATCACACGAAACTAACGAAGAGTTATTGATTGTTAAAGCAGATGTTAAATGCAGTTACCCCTGGGCTTTAAGGTGTTAATGAGAAATCATATATATCACCCATTCTGTCTAGTTAATCAGACACAAAAAGATAATCTGATGTAAATTGGATTATATCTGGCTAAAATTCTGTATCTCACGCCAGTTCCTAACTTAAAATATTGATTAATGTTACCCCATATATAGTAAAAAAATTATTCACACAGTGTTTTGATCTTAATAAAAATGAAGCTCATTCTGTAGTAAAAGTAGAGGTCAAAATATTTAATTCTGTCGTTCTACATTTTACTGTTCATTAAGTGACATAATTTTCACAGACATACCACTTAATGTCATGTAACGTAATCTAATATAGAGCTATCGATGTATCGACGTTTCGCCGCTCAGTGCTGACCTCTAATAGGAAAATACCTGTTGCTGCAATAAATTGCATAACATATAATCAATATCATATGCATGTATTTCAGCAAAGTTCACGTGTTGTGTTGCACTGACAAGAATAGAACGAAGTGTCTACGAGATGTAAAAGCATGAGGGAGACTGCTATCTGAGACCATTAAGTAGCGAGTACCTCACCAACCCCACATCGTTAGGTTACGTGCCAGCTTTGAGGGTAAGTTAGCAGCCCATCAAGAAAGAGGAGAATCCCAAATTAGTAATCGATAGAGAGCAAAAAGTCGACTTCGACTCTTCTTCGAATCCATTTTTTTCTCCATCGTGTGTGTGTGCTTCCCTCTATTAAAGCTGTATCTACTTCGGCAATTCCTTTGCCGATTCTGAAAGTGTTCCGTTACCATTTGGAGCTCTTGGAACGGAATCTTTTGGTGGGTCAGGTTTATTAAATACTGTACCACCAACTGAAGTAGTTAGCCTATACATATAGCGTCAATTGAGGCTAGGAAATTACTACGTACGGCAAACTTGGAACAGGCTTTCGTTGGAATTTCACTGTATTATTTCAGCATTATTGAAATTCAAATAAGGCATGTTTCGAATGAAAGCGTGGATGTTTATAACTATATAACTACAGATAGATATTAAATTCTTAAATAACTGTAACATTTTTATTAAAATATTCTTTCTTCATTAATTTCTTCTATGACAAAAATAACACACAAATCCACCCACGCTGGGATAATATATTTAAAGACAGAAACATACATTTTACACCAAAGATGACCTACAGTAATAAAAGCTAATGTGGTTGTTGTTCTTTTTCGCTCACGATTTATTTGTCCTTGGAATCACCTTTTCCCAAGAGTTTTAAGAAATAAAACACTTTCGGTAGTAAAAGCTTTCCTGACCGGTCAAAATTTGCCGTAGACCGACGGTTGAGAAACACTGATTTAAACCACAACATAACGCTTATTTACGTACCCAGTCGAGCGTGTTAATCTCGGTGGCATTGACGTGTATAACAATTGAGATTTCTGGTGATTTTATCAGACTCAAAGGCTCATACTGCGGTTATTATGAAGTTCCTTGACAATCATTTCCTATCTCATTGCTGTAGGGTGTATTAAGAGAACGTGTCTGCGTATCCAAGGTAGATTAACTAAGTGATAGGTCACCATATACCCACTCGTCCCAAGTTTTTTCGTGGGGGCACAGTTTCGATTACATGAAAGGTGTAAATGTTTTCGTGAAACAGAATCTTCTTCGTATATCACTCTCTTGTTTATCTTAGCACAAATAGCGTAGGCCTATGATAAGAGTGAAGCGAAATGAATACAAATCTGCGATGTTTACACAAAGAGCACAAAGCGAACGCATAGAATAATGAGGGATACAATGTGCATTCGTTGATTGGAGCGTTTATTAGCATCTGTCACCAGATTTCCTATTTCAAGGTCACAGCAAAATCGTACGTTGCAACACGAACGGCAGAGCCCAGGCAGTGAAGACAGCTCAGAACTCGCTGCGTAACAAAGCTAGTACCACTGTACTGGTGACTCAGTACCGCGTGAAAGGGAGAGGGGGTGGAAGGTCGTGATGTTTTTTAAAGTAACCCCCCCCTCTCTCTCTCTCTCTCTCTCTCTCTCTCTCTCTCTCTCTAATCGTATTGCTCATGACTGAGCATCGTAACCTACTATTCCGGAAATCGCTTGGAGACATTTACGAAAACTACGAAAAACCTCATTCATGGCAGCCGGTATTCTGGCCAGGATTCGAACAGATTATCTTCGAAATGCAAGGGCAGTGTGTGAGGTCCAGATCAAACTGCCCGTTATGCATGCAGTTTTGTGTTAATAATTTAACTTACATGTTACCGGTTTTTTTTTTTTTTGGGGGGGGGGAGGCTTGTCACAAGGGCATTTTAAATATATAATTAAAGATCCTGACATAAAAATTGTCAAACATTGTTACTGCTGGAACTACACCCTAATCTACCAACTAACAGATTATATAACATAGCAAGTTATAGGTGTTGAAAAAAAGATGGGAACTCTTGACTGAAGTTACTTGTTGAACTGTGTTAGTTTATTTAGTGATGGCGTTACTAATTAGAGAATTTCTGGGGAAGTATTTGTTTCAGTTACCCTTACAGCACACCGGGATGAGAAAAAAGGGGTGGTTTGATTAAAACGCATTACGAAGCTGTTACCACTACAACTCTTACCATGGAACAAACAAGCTGCCAGTTCAATAGGAACTGGCAATAATTCTTTTCGATTCAAATAAAATAGAAAAAAGTCAGATGTTACTCTTTTAAGGAAAGAGGGACAAGGGACGAGTAGGGTAAAAGGATCTTTTTTGACTTTGACGATATACGAGAAAGAAAATTAAGTATGAATAGCTTGAAAATATCGCAAGTTCGCGATAGCTCGGAAATGTATGGGTCCAATGTCGGTCCGAAGTGTATTCACGGAGGCATGTGATGTGTACAAAGCGACCTTGCAGCACACAAGTATCTTTCTTTGTACTTGGAATGTTAGCCAAGGCATCGTGGAAAAGCCGGTTGCGGGGGGTGGGGGGGGGGGGTGTTTGAAGGGTCGGGGTTACTGTGGAAATTGTCCCTGCTTCTGATTTCGCAGTGGCGGCTTGTATTAGGAGCTGTCCGACGTTTAGAAAATGTTACTGCTGTTATGGAAACAGAATCGCAGCGTACAGTGTAATGGTGTGGCCTTCCAGATACAGTTTCTTATTTAGGAGGAAAACTTTGACCATGACGGTACATACCCACGAGGAAGTCCGCTGGTGATAAATCTGTGGCTATAAATTTGTCAGTTGATACGTACCTGTTAAAACTCTACATTATGAAGATTTAAAACCTTATATTTTTGATAATATCCATACGTTTCCCCCACAACGTTCATCTACACTGCTAAGGTCATGCCCTTTCTCCTGAATAACACTCAACAAAATAAACTCACGACCAATACTCAATTACGTTTTAAGACAAATCTCTGTAATCTCACCGTCAGCCTGAGGTGGTAAATACTCGTAAACTCTTAAGTTAAAAAGAAAGTAAATCAGGTCTACCTGCACAAATTATTGCAACGTTGAAGATGGCTGTCTTCTGGGTTGATGTGCGGTGTGGTCTGGCAGAATTTTACTGCGGTTTCAGGGGGTCTTGTTGACTCTATCGCCAGGGCGATGATGAATCAACCTGATGACAGAAGCAACAAGAACCTCTAAACTTCTGCCAGACTACGCGGTGCAGAACCCCAGGAGACGGTCATCTTCATATTTTCCACCGTAAGAACCTCGAACGATTTCAAAGTTATTACTCCCGCTAAAAAAACTGAAGCTCTTGAAATGCCTTTAGGTTCATTAGTTTCATTCGCAGTCATGTTGACACTGTTATCGGAATATTTACTTTAATAAGGCTAAATACACTCAAATGTAATAATTTTTAGCGTCTTCCCACTTGTACCTGTTACATGAAATCATTAGCTGTTCTGTAGCAACCCACATTTCGTACCACTACAGAAAATGTGAAACTCTATGTTTAATTTCTAAGTATCGGAAATTGACAAAACGGAAGTTAACAGGGCGCAGCAGGAATATTGGCACATTTATTACATTGTGGTTTATGCGACCAGGGAGAGCAAAATCCTTACGTAGTCAGAAATATTTTAAGCAAACACTCGAATCCCGAGCAGTGACATCTTGGCTGTTACACATGACGTGGAGGAAATTGTGCTATCATCATCAGCATTATGATAATTTACAATTAGTAATTAATTACTGTTATACTATCCTCCGGTAGTCACGAATAAAAACTTAACTGAATGTACCTGTGAAATACAGATTGTCCCAAAAAATATGTACACACGCATTCAGTGAATGAAATAAAGACATTTTAATAAATTGAAATTTACATACGTCAACATTGGAACCAAGTGAATTGGTGAATCTAGTTGGTGTTGAAAATTACCACCGCTAATTTCGTGGCTCAGTTGACAACTGTGACAAGCGGCCACCAAAGTTGCTGCTTCGACGGATACGCAAGACCGTTTAATTTCTTGCCGGAGTTCTTGAGGTCTTGTTGGCTTTGTGCTGTACACCGCGTCCTTCAAGAAACCCTACAAGATAAAATCAGGTGAAGTTGAATCTGGCGATCGCGGTGGTACTAACATATCCTCTGCATCCCGTCCATCGGCAGAGAAAAGTGTTCTCAAGTTATGTCTTGACATCGCGATGGTAATGTGGGGCTGCACCGTCTTGGTGATATAACGTGTCCTCATCTCCACGGATGGATGGCTTCGTTGGTAAAGCAAATGGCTGACTACGACTTGAAAGATCGGGGTCCGTTTGCTGCTATGGATAGGATGCTTCTCTTTGCCACGACGTCCAGACCGGATTTCTGTTCTTAAGTACGCAAACATATTTCTCTAAGGGCAAAGCGAACGCAGAGTAGAAGAAAATGGCCGCTCGGGGTCCATAAGTCGAGCAAGCAGTTTCTTAAGAAGAACTCTGCTCTATTCCGGTACCTAGCTCGTATTTGGATATCTTGTGTGTGTCTACGGAGCCTTGAAAAGCCGTCTCTGCGTTTCGGTCACGTTCCAGATGAGGGGACCCGGTCTATCAATAACGTATGGTTGGATGCTTATTGAAGAAAGTCGCACCGATTACAGCGACTGTAGTGCAGAGACGGAGGCGCCGGGGGCGGGAAAAGGGAGACTTGTTCAGATGGATCAAACGTAATCTAACTCCCAATGTCTCTTACTGTCTTTCGCTATTCAGCAAAATGAAGTTTCTTTCGTTTTATTCAGGAGAGAAAATAGACAAATATCGGTAACGCACTTCTGTCCCCATATTCGCAAGGATCAAACGATTCGGGGAAAACAATTTGAATTCAGACTCAGATATATTAAGAATACGGTCGTTTACTTAGTGTTTCTAACAGTAAAAACTGTGATATTCTGTTTTAGATTAATGTTCATTCCAGGCGACAAAAAAACGTTCATAAAAGCAGCTACATACCCTGAGCCCGTGGTGTCATCGTGAAAAGTTATCCACCTAACATGGTAAGTCGTCATTAACGACTAAAGTACCAACGAAATGTTTCACGGGAGGGATAATTTATTAAATTTAATTTCGAAACTCAGGTTAAGATATTTTAGAATATTTCCTCGTAGTTCTAATCTTATTTGGTAGTCACATTAAATTTATTATGGAGCTGTATCTAAACTGTGTGAAAATAATCTCTGTGAGAAACAAACTTTTCTGTCTCCTGAATGCGAGACAGTGTGAAAACTTTCTAATTACGGGATGGAATGGAGCTCATTATGCGTTTTTACTCTTTACTTAGAAGACGCTGTACATAACACGAAGAAACCAATTTTCTTCTCGTCTTTTCGTAAGCTTACTGCCTGTTAATATTTAGCCATGTAATAGCTGAAGGGTTCGGGAACCGGAGGGGTAGAGGCAGAAGCTCTGTACTTTGTGGAAGCTACGGAAATGTTTTCTTACTCTAACGTATACTGTACGGCTTTCATCTCTTATTGCAGTCTTAAGTCTGGCTTTGAAGCGAGTGCTTGTAGGAGAGGGTTTTCAAAGACGTGGTCTACATTTAAGAGTGGCAAACCACCTTCACAACAGTGTGATTTAAAAGGGACAGAATCCATTGTGTCAGAGAACTTTAATAAAACGTGTTTTCCTCGTTACTTTGTCGTTCGGCACCGAGACGAAAGTCGAAGTCTCAAGACCGCAATAATTCAGTGAATATTACACAGTCAATGGACGAGCCACCAACAATGTTTAAGTATAAATATATTCATTAGTCCACAGGCTGTCGAACTGCGCAAGATTTCCCTACATTCTTGTGAAGCGTGCAGTAGGCCTCAAGGGAAATCACTATGTTAGGGGTTACTTATGTTAGATTAATGGAATAAAATCACCACATTGTTTTGAAGGAGGGAAGTAATATTGGATTTTATCGAGTTTAACCCAAAATTGAGCCACCCTCCCCTTCCTATTTATAGTCCAACGCTGCTACTTGCGTTCACCCTAGACTTAAACGTCTCTGATATCCTTGGAATGAATATATATAGATGATGGATATTTGTTCTTCCTAATTTATATTGTAAAAAATCATTTTCGCATTAAACTGTGATCTCATGCATTTCTTAAAATCCATCCGTTCGTTGAATTACTGATTAATATAGGATTGAACGGAAAGCTTTTGCGTTTTTCAAATTAAAAGTCACATTTATTTTTTTTCCAAAATATATTTACAATTATATAATTTTCATTGCCTGCTATTACCGTGTCCCAACGTGTCACAAGCTTTTCAGTTCCGGCCTTGTAAAATATCTTCGTTTTGAAATACTATATTTGAACTGTATCAACGTTAACAGAAATAGTTCATCTCTCAATTCAACAGACATCGTGTTTCATTAGGTTTTAAGACTTTAATTTAGAACACTTTTAGCTGAGGTGTACAAGTATAATATCTTTGCATCTTTAACTGATTAATCTGGCGTTATTTGTTTCTTATTTTTGCTTCGTACGAAAATATATTTTTACGTATTTAGATATTGATTTACTGTAATGATTTAATTAAGTTAGATTCCATTAAACAGTTAAATGAAGTTGGTGCAATTTACTGCACAGATAATATTAATTAAAAATGTAAATATTACAGTGTGTAAATGCAACAGGCTGTTGTCATAGCAACAAAACAATAATACAATAAGACTACTGTACCACTAATAACGAAATTCGACACAAAACGTCCGGCACAAGGAATGAACTGTGGAGGCCCAGGTTCGCACCCAGATCTGTCCGTGTGTGATTTGTGGATGGTAAATAGGCACCGGGACAACGTTTTCTCCCCTGTTAACATAATTCCACCATTGCTTCATATTCACCAGCTTATCAACTGGAGCTGAACAATGGGCCCGTTAGCGGCCGCAGTTATTGGCTCATGGTCTCAACCCAAATACATTACGCGTTTAATGACGAAAAATTCCATTCTAATTCATACTGTGATCTGACAAAGATGGAGGCAGTAAGACCATTCGAAACGTCGGTAACTAAGTACAATATTACAAATGTGCAAGAATTCAGAAGAATTTAACTCTCACTGCTGTCATATATTAATTATTGTGGTACAAGGGTTTTAACAACGACATTAAGACCAAAGGTGTACGAGGTGCGATCGGAAAGTTTCCAGACTGCGCCTATTAAAAAAAGCCGTACACTTATCTCAGGTATTAAATTCATCCATCACCCTCGAAGTAGTTCCCATGGGAGTGAACACAACGATCCCAGCGCCGCTGTCAAGCCTGGAAGCATCCCTGGAAATCTTTCTTTATCAGCCTGTCAAGCACCATCTGCGATTCTGCCTGAATCTCTTCTATCGTCTCAAATCTCCTTCCCTTTAGCTGAATTTTCATCTTTGGGAAGAGGAAGAAGTCACACGGCGAATAAGGAGGGTGCGGGATGACGGCCACGGTGTTTGAGGCCAAAAACTGCTGAACTTTGAGGGCGGTGTGCGCTGGCGCGTTGTCATGATGCGTCGCATGTGGAGTTCTTCCTTTAGAATCAGCTGACAGGTCCCATAGCCTATCCCAACAATGTCGCACAAGTCGTTGATGGTACGACGTCGATCTTCGTGAATGGCCTGCCGAATCTTCGTAACATTTTCGGGCGTTGTGCTCGAAGATGGTCGTCCAGAACGCTCGTCATCATCGACAGAGGTTCGGCCATTTTTAAAACGTTAATGCCACACAAAAGTTTGTGCACGACCCCTTGCGGACTACCCAAATGCTTGCTTTAGCATTTCATAGGTTTCCGTAGCCGTTTTGGCGAGTCTTTGGCAAAATTTGATGCACACTCTTTGTTCATGAAAATCCGCAATCGCAGGAGGGTCGGTGTAATGCACTACCAAAACGCCCGTAACTAAGAAACAAATGCTAATTCGATGATGCTGGCTGGCACACTGATTCACTATGAATGTAGGCCGCTCCCCCTAGCGGCAGAAGCTCGTACTACATTCGGTTCGCCCTCTATTGACACAGTCTTGAAACTTTCCGATCGCACCTCGTATATCATATTGAAATAAGACTTATGGTAATCCAAATATGACTACACATCTTCAATCGTCTTCATGAATATTGCAGTCTAATATCTGTTCCCAAAGTTCACTTTTATAGAGGCTTCCCACTAGAGTTTTACTGCCAAACACCAAGTGCACGATAAGCAGATAAGCCCTAAGGACCATCACAGATCCTACAGAAACTTACATATATTGTAATATCTGTGGCATGCAGCGAATGCTCCCAATTTTTATTTACATGCGGTTTTGTTATCTTTTCCACAGCGTATGCACTGAATTAATCCCAGTATCCAATATCGGGAGGATATTGATTTTATATACTTGTCTTTGGTTTTAGAAGTAAAGGAAAAAGAATAGTGCAAGCCAAGCTCCGAAGGTACGGCACATCCCTTGCACACGCAGCTGTTTGAGACCGTGGCTCTAAGTAATCGCTTTTATATGGTGTAACGTAATGGAAGGAAGCACTTGGATGGCTCTAGTAGGCTACAGAACATGATGTAGAGATACATGCTTTAGACTCAGTTGGACACAAGATAGAAAAAAATTTTACACTGAATGCGCCGACATGTGTTAACATTTTAGATTTACCAGAGGATGAAAAATTGATGGAAATATGATAAAGAAATGAAAAGTGGTATAACACACAAACAAAGCGGGGTAATATTTCGCAGCTTGAGAACTGCATTGATCTGTCTTCACTTTTAATTACTTTTTTTTTTGAAATACGGATATCATCACTCTCCCTGAATTTTTATGCTATATTTTAAAACTTTCGATTTGCTGGGATGCCTCTAACAGCGCGTATAAATAATACCATTCTGCAAAAACAGCCAATTTACAATTTATTTCACTACCGCAATGTTTTAAGTGCAAACCATGAATGGGATTCATGAAATCTGTTACGTTTTGTGGACACAATATAGCCAGATACTCAGCATCTGGTCATACTGAGGTTTGATTTACTTTCTTGGTTTCTTTCGATTAATATTGTTTTAGTTTTTAGAAAGATGGAAGAAAGAGTAATTAAACAGTTTCACCTTTTGAGAGAAAGAAACTGAAATACCAGAGATGAAATGAATTAAACTTCAGGTAAGTACAGGCCTACCAAAAATATTAATCTCACTTATTGAAAATTAAAATACCAAAATTAAAATTTTTGATACTATATTTTAATATTTTATTTAATAGGATAATTTACTTACATGATTTAATCTAGAGTCACATATTTATTTAATCAGGATTTTGATTTTGATCAGTGACTACAGCTCCAGCATAAGCCTAATTTGTTTATGGTTTCACCTGTAATATTTATAACAGCAGAAAACACAAATGTTAAAGTAAATAAACAACGACTCTCATCATTTATGTATCTTGTATATTTTTAGTATATTTCGTTCATTAATTTCATTTTAGTCATTTAAGATCCTCCAAATCCTAAGGAGATAGAAGAGCTTTTGCCACTGGATGACGGAGCACTTAGCAGCGATATCAGTTTGAGCGATGATTATTCAAGAAACCAACGTATGAACATGGACCAGAAAGTTGTGACAGTGATGCACATTATACTTCTCAGGCAATGCTGGGAAACGTTCAGCACTCTGAAACCGAAAAAGTGCAGCAGAATACTATCACATCCACTGCGACTGAAGTAACGTCTAGAAGCATAAAGTATTTGCCACACCTCCCTTCTTCGAGAGGTAAAATTAAAGAGACAGATAGAATGATGCGAATGTAAAAGGCCAAACATATTCAGACCCTGGGCACAGTAATATCCGAGAAATGGCTTCTGTGTGTAGGAAGCTCGGAAAATTAATCAAGAATACTAACTTTCTTATCCCAGTTAGTCTTCTGAGGCAAATTAATTGGTTGTTCAGGAAATGAAACAGCCAGTGCAAGTTTACAGACAAAAAATTATTGTTATGATTATCAGAGAACTGCAAGAAATACAGTTTTTCAGTCTTATCTTTCTCAAAAATCAGAACTTCCTTTACCACACAATCTGCGCCTATTATTGCGAGCTATAAGACAAGTGACTCAGATAATACAAACCACCTGGTATATTCATGGTTTTATAATAAGAAGCAATTTGAAATAAAACTAAACACTGTTACTGAAGCAAACCGCAGAAAAAGTAGAAATTTCATTCTAATCTTTTTTTAAATTTAAAAACAATTAAGTTAATTATTTCTCAGTTCTTTTACAAGATGTGTCAATAATGCATTGCTGCAATAAGAAGTTTATTGTTAATATGTATAGAACACAGAATGTTTTACAACCGTTAAACAAGCTCAGAAGAATAAATATAGTTTTCTGAAGTAAGGACGTTTAAATGTCCTGCTTAGTCCATAAACATTAATATATTATAATATAATAATATATATTATTAAATTATTATGTATTATAATATTCAACAGATTTATGAAACGCTAACACATACATAATCTTAATTTCATAATTCACTGGGCTTCATTGTTTATATTATAATCAAAATGTTTTCTGTTATCGCAATGTCCAGTCTTCGAGTGCAATTTACATTAGGACAATGGAAAGCGTGTAGCTGCTTTTGAACCATTCTGTACACGTGGAGTTTGGTTTCCATTATATCCGGCCACTTCATTAAAATTTTATGTCCAGTCGGATACGCGACACCGAGTCCTCGATGATATATCCATACTGCTATATTTTAGGTCCCGATAGGTACAAGAGTCACGTAATTAGTCTGAACGTAATACGCACATTCAGACTTGTACTGTGCCTCCATCTATGACTCAACGTCCCTGACATTCTACACAAAGATGGTCCTTTTACTTACAACTTAATTTCACGAGTTACAATAAGTCAACTTTGCCAAAATTATGCTTTTGGGATAGGTTTCCGTTAAAAAGGTCGTGCGTATGGGCGAGCTCTTATTTCCGGAGCCCTGTAGACGACACTTGTTCGTTGGCCTATATATTGCAGAAGTATTACGTGTGAGATCAGGCCTACATCTTTCACTGATGTAGGCCGAAACTATAAGATCAACTAACCAAAACAGGACAGAGAACTAATTGACTGACAGGATATTTTGCTGACTGACAGACGGAGGACCTGATTAACGAAGTGACTGATTGTCTACTGACTGTCGGCATAACTAGGTGGATGACTGATCGACCAGCTTTCAGAGCAATTAATTGTTTAGTTGTTGGCTGTGAGGGGCTCAGGTGATTTCCGCGTTCAATGAAGCCTGTAGTACCGTCACCTTGGTAAGGAAACAGACTAAGCTCGTAATTATACCAAACAGTCATATCTATTTGTGCTACATCAACCATTAAGAATGAACTTCGTAGTCTTATAAGCCTTTGGTTACAGTTGTGCCAATAGTACGAAGTAAAATTGTCCCTGACTTGTTTCTTCACACGACTCTGTAATGCACTCGTTTTAAAACTATTCTTTTGTAAGGTGACAGTGAAAGGAGTTTTATTAAGTCTTGTCGAAAGTATGCTTTGTGTTGCTGTAGAATGGGCAATGCTGGATTTTAAAGCGTGCAGTTGTTCTGAAAGATAAAGTGTCTTGAATGCCTTTACCTGTACTAAAAGTAAAAATTACTAGAACACAGGCGTTAACTAGCATTGCGGCTGAAAATGTAAAAGTTGCAGGTATTTTAATATCGTAGCCTGTAGAGAATAAATGTCTCTACAGTAAAACAGATAAGTTAAGCATTTCCTTTCCTTCACGAACAAAAATAATTTATCACCAGATACTATTTAAAAAAAGTATTTGTCATGAGGTTAACTTCTGTTCTCTGCTGTACACAAACACTCTTAATTTTCTCGCTATAAGCCTACATTTAAACACAGATTGTTCTGAATATCGAATAGGTCAAAGTATGGATGTTAAGAACGTATGCATGCACGCGTATGCCTCAGTGTCTGATATGTCTGTACCTCTTGATGTCGTGGGCACAATAAAGGCCTTTTAGTGTGGAACTCCACTCGAGGCTTACAAATAATACGCAGAGAACGTTTACATGAAACCATACAGTGCACCAGTCCCCAGTAGCAAACGCTACTCATCCGATCCATCAACGTCACAACACACTTTTCTTTTTGTTGCGGGCGCCAACACCTCGGCCCCGGCACACGTTCAATTCTCGGCCCTCACCGACAGGTTGACTGTTGCTGTTTTGTTTTCAAAAAGGCAAGCACTAAGCAGAAAGCAGGGTGAGGATGTTGGGAAGAGTGCACTTGTGTACAAGTGGCATCTTTGACTTCAGGACAACTTGTAACTTGCAGGTTAGAAAGTGAAGATGGGTTGTTGCGCCGTGTAGTCTGGTAGAAGTTTACCGACGTTTCAGATCGCCCTGATGATGGAGGCAGTAAAGACCTCTAAAACGTCGGTAAACTTCTACCATACTTTTTTTGATCAGTCCTAACATCCATTACGTTATTGCATTCTTGTTACTCTTTAAAGGAGTCTTGAATTCTGTTGTACAGAACGTAATCGATTACTTGCAATAAATATTATTAGTTAATACGGTGTAGTTAAATGACGCAAAAAGCTGTCAATAAATAATATAGGTTGCATACAAGAAATGCATGGCATTTGCGTCGTGCCACAAAAGTCTCTAAACCAAGACATGTTACGTACATACATTGGCTTGTTCTTTTCCTCTGTGAGGTCTGTAATCCAATCAGAGGGAACGTCTGTGCTCGTCTGTAGCGACTTAATGTGTCTGAAAGGTTGCGATTCGCGTACATCGTCTGTCAACATCAGTAGGACCATTGCACGTGGCTTACAAACAAGTAACTGACTGCCCTATAAGGCTGAAAAGTACAGTAAATTTTAAAGTGTAGAGCAACAGCGCAATAAGTGACAATACCACAGTGATGACATGATGTATCTAGATTTCCCTTTCATGGTCTATTTGTTCCCAGCGTAGGAAATCATGCTAATTCTTCAACCTTGCTTATTTAACGTGTCTTTCGCGATGTGTCCCATACATTTTTAAGTTATATGGTAACAAATGTATCATTTTAGCTAAACAATTATTAGTTTGAGTATCAGACTGCAGTAGTGTTTAAATAATCGTTAATTCAAACAATATAATTAATGGAAGATGAAATTTTAACAACAGAGTATTTATGACGACTTTCAGCTACATAATTCAAAAAGTCTCGAACGAGACATGGGAAAGGAAAAAAACGGTCGTGGTCTACCCACAATTTGCCTTTAAGGACCTGAAAAAAACACGAAAAATCCCAACTTGGGTTCGTGGTCTCTTCGTTGTACAGTTCAGGAAGGATCGGTGTGGGTTGCAGAACCGAAAAGGAAAGAACGGAGGTTCCTTCATGCGATGTAACAAAGATTACTTTCTGTGCCTTTCGTATCTGAAGGATGAGTAACTTATTCACTCCCTGTGGAATTAATTGAATCGCTGATTCTGAATAAATTGCCTATTAAAACAATCGCCTTTAACACGATGCGTGATATGGATCCGATTAACTGAATGAACTTGCTTTAATGTAAGGATGTGAGTTCGCTTATTTGGCACTGTAAACTACAGAGACTCACTAGTTACAGACTTGATATCAAAATACTTTACACAGTCGTCATATTTATTTTTCATTTAACTAAAAGTCAATGTTTGTTTATAATGTTTTATTCACATACACCTATCAAGCCATTTATTATTTGCAATTCGAAGGTTCTTATAAGATTGAAAAGTGAAGAAAGATGGAGTTGTATATGTTTGTCTTCTAGGTTGTGAAGCTGTGTGGTCTTAAACTTCGAGTTTCAACGTTTCGGAGAAACATACCGTCCCCATCTTCAGGGCTAAAGTAGCTGGTAGTCACATACAACGCCACACGATGTCACAACCCAGAACATCAACATCCACATTTTCACCCCAAATCTCACTAGATACATTTGTTTGTGTATTCAAGCTCGAAGCTATAAAGACTTATATATTAAGTAAACCTCAATCATGTGTTCTTATAATGTATCGATCAATGTTACGTTTAGACTTATTGTATTTTGAGTATTATATGACATATTAAAAAATTAAACTATTCCACTATTTTATATTTAGCTTAGGTAAAGTGGAGACATTTCCTGTTGTTACGAGATTCCAATCAAGGACGTTTTCAGGAATTCTATATATTTGAACCATCTTCCCCCGTTGTTCACTTCTGTCTGAGAATTACTGACAATGATAAGGCCGCCATTCACGATCGCTCCAGATGGATGACATCCGAATGGATGACGTCCAAACGGATGTCGTCCAAAGAGGTACTACATTCACGGTCGCGTCACGCCAGTCGCGGTTTGTTGTCACTCTGTGAAGTGCGTGGTGTTTGCGATGGACGAAGAATTGTTACTAGCTACGGCAGTATGCCTGTATATTAAAAGGAGGAAACCAAAACGAAAGTGGTCAAAGCAATGGCTCTTAAACAGAAGCAATTTAAGTCACGTCAATTTAATTAGTGAACTGAGTTTGGAGCCGTCAGATTGGAGAAACTATTTACGAATGGATGAGTGTGCTTATTTCCGCTTATTGGGGCTAGTCACGCCTGTGATACAAAAACAGGACACGAATATGAGACAATGCATCAGTCCTCATGAAAGATTGTCAGCGACTTTGAGATTTTTGGCTTCAGGCATGAACTATGAAGAACTGAAGTATGTGACAGCTACTTCTCCACAACGTTTAGGAGTAATTATCCCCGAGACTTGCAGGGCAATACTGCAGTGTTTGAAAGGATACCTTAAGGTAAGGTCAGGATTATTACTATATTTGTTAAAATTTAATTAGTTTCTAAATGTAATTATTTTTTTACATTTAATTAGTTTTAATTAGTTCGTGAATCACATGACTGATGATGCCACTTAAGAGGCGAAACATGTCTCATAATATATTTTAACTTATTTGTAAAATACATGGCAACTCTCTGTATTTATCAATAACATCAATAACGAAATCACGCCCCGACATTATGCAACTTTCGACTTGACTGGACGAAGGCTCGTGGCAGACTGGCATGAGAATGGACCACGTTTCCGCCACTCACGATACGATGGCGCGATGGAGTGATGGAGCGATCGGATGGATTATGGCTCGACAGAATATCCAAACGAGCCCACCGCGCCACGCCAATGGACTTCAGTTTTCGCATTCACGGTACAATTTTGGAGCGACACCGCGCCATTTGGACGAATGGAGCGATCGTGAATGGCCGGCCATACACATTTCACATAAATCTTCGTCATGAAAATGTGGTAAAAAAAATTACTACGAACCCTTTATATATTTACATTTCAGTACCCTATTAAACATACCAAAATGAAAATAACATGAACTCTCATCTATACCTCATGTTTAGGTCAGAATGCTTGGAACGCCTTAAGTACAAGGACAAGTCTGGGTCTCACCTCACAATATCGAAAGCCGTGGCCGAGTGGTTAGGATTCCGCAGTTTAAATCTCGGCTCACAGACCGGCTCCAGGACAACGCCGGGAAAACAAGGTAGGTTGGGCCACAATTTTATATCTCCTTTCAAATTAATTATGCGTTAATCATTACATCACGGGATGCAGTAGATTCTGAGCTAGTGACAGCATCGTTAAATAAACAGCAAATAAATTTAGAAGTAAGCTTAGTGCACCTCACACCCAATCCTATAGACTGGACAACCCTTGATGTCATTCAGTTGTTTCCAACATGGCAGATACCTGAAAGCTCAGGAATGTTAAATCTGTGGGTTCATCTAATTGCGCTTCTATACATTATCACCCCGACAAAGCGAACATTTGTGATGCGTTATATCCGGTGAATTTACTCACGGAAATTATTTAATTTACCCATCCCTTTTGAAACAAACAAACCAGCGTGGAATGGCAACTCATCCATTGCAGTATGGGCCTTATCAGTGCATCAGCTTTGTAACAGGAAGTATATGTATTTTAAGTTTCATTTCCAGGAAATGAAACGCAATGTTTAACTGCTACAACATTTTTACACACATGACTCTCCAGATATGGAAGTACGCTGCGAATATACTGAACAGACAGTCGCGGACAGCAGATAATGGGTTGTCCTAGAGCTCTAGAGATAGGTGCGGGTTAACAACTCCTCACCGTAAAAATTTACGAAATTTTTAATACAAACTCGGGCTGCCTCTTGTGACCGAATCTATAAGGTCCATAAGATGAGGTAATTTCTTTATTGCCTGGGCGACTCTTTGTTTCATAGAAAGGTCTCTACTCCATAAAGTTTTTAACATACGCTGTGAATAAGTTTCTAAGGGATGGAGTTAATTTTTGGGACCCCACATATAAAAAGAATCTGTTCATCTATTGTAGTATTTAAAGGCAACTGGCAGATTTTCTTGAATATTATATAGACCTTTGAAGTTGCACTGTCTTATTACATTTAATTTCATAGTAAATTATACCACAATTTAGAGGTAAATGTTACACAAGCGCTATTCATTCCTGGGCTGCGGAAAAATTATCGGAGTTCTATTCCTGGCAGATCACTGAGATTTTACTCAACAACACTACGATCTGATCTTAAAGGATCCAGTGATTACTGGCAGACTCATTCCCTGAGGAATAGCGGACGGAGCATAAAAACAATCTCTTAGATCAGTTTAGTGGTCTGGTTAAGGATGTGTGGAGTTTTACCTTCGCGTCTCATTTAAGTCATTATTTAACAAACCTAGGCCCACGGATAATTGAAGTTACAAACATTAGAACTGCACAATGAAATAAGTCCAAAGGCCTTGGTAATAGAAGCAAAGCGACACACTAGAGTGGAACCATGAACCCAAAGGTGCGTAATAATATGTGAAATGAACTTCTCTTTCTCTGAGATACAAATATGCAGTTATTTTTTCTCGGAGACAGGATGATTGTATTTTGAAGTGGCAGCGGGTTGGGAAGTGCCGTGGAAAAATTATGTAAATAGAAAGTGTTAAATTCCTGTCACATCTTCGCGGCGACTGAACACATGTTACAGGTAAAAATGTATAAAAAATTATTAATCACAAATACTTTTAAGTGCGCTTACAAAAAAACAATTCTCAGAAGATTCTAAAATTTAATTTACTTGTCATGTGGAAATAATACTTATTTTTTAAAAAATAATTTTTTCAAGACAAGTAAAAGTCTGTAATATAAATGACAACAACCTTAAATATATTCTATGCACGACTGGGAACATCTGAGCCTGTCTTCTTTCGAAATTTAAATATCTTGAATTACAGCACTTGAATTTGTCATACGCAGTTGTAATTACACTAAATGAAAATATTAACTACAGCACGAGTTGTAAGGTCCTTTAAAATCACGACTTACTTTTATTTGTTCATTTCGATCGAAAAATATCTATACATTATAGCAGAGTGATTATGAATTGATGCGCGTTGTATTAATTACGACGTGTGAACACGCCATGGGAGGCATAGAATTTTCATGCATCAGCTCCTTACTAAGGGCCACACACATCTTGTTAACCCCTTCTGTAAAATCTCCGTATCCTCCCTACTCACTATGCTTCCCACGTATCAGCTGGTCCAATGCGCACGGGACTCTGGGTAATTTTCCAAACGAAATCTCGTCCCTATTACATGACTTGTTAAGCGTCGCGAAACAGGTATACGCCATGTTTTATTCCCGTTCAGGGTGAGATGGACAAATACGTTGATAGTAACAACCCAACAAGCCAGTGGTCGTATTTCGAATCTAAGATGAAGAAACACAGCCAACGATACATCCTTCTTGTTGACAATGACGCGCTGAATTAGATTTAGCATTCTTGAGGCGCATGTAAACATAATTTATCACATTCAGAACCTTTAACATGGGTAATATGTACTAAAATCCCTTTACCTTCAATCCAGGCGTTCTGAACCATTTACAGACCTGAGGTCACATTTACTTTTTATCAGATCGAGGGTCACGAAGTTATAAATGAGAATAGTTTATTAAAACGTCATGGCAATTTATTGAAACTATTACTAAGTCAGGTCTGCTAATGAATACAGTTTTACCCGGTTGACAGCAGCTGAGAATAAAGACGGAGACTAATCATGCGTATTTCCGTGTGCATTATAGTTGTCTGTTTCATTTTCCAAATACGTGGGCAAGATGTGTGATTTGAGGTTCTAGCCGGGCATTTATCTCCCTGATGATAGACGTAGAAAGTACCTCTGAAAATTCAGTAACTTGTACTAGACTAAACTGCGCAATAACCCAGAAGACAACCATCTTCCTTTTCGCTGCCGTGAGAATCTAAAATCTTATCGATAACTTAACTTAATGGAAATGGAGTTTACGTTCTTGATTGTATTCCAGAACAGTCGAGTTATAAATGAGGTAAACTTAAATTTAATGGGCATATTTAAAAAATGCTACTAACGCACAATTACGGCTTACAGTCTCACATATTACTTAAAACTGTTCTTTAACAGATGTAATAGTTTATTTTATTACTTTATCAGTTACAATTAAACATTTAATTTTCCCGGTAACTATTATTAATGTTATCTCTGATACAATATCACAAAAATAAGCGAGTCGCGCAAGTGGCATCGACGGGCCGTGGGTTGAGAATCCCTGTTTTAGACCTCGTCGAACAGATTAGGTCACACAGTGTTTCACGTGAAGGTGGAAAGAGGAAAGAGTCTTTGGGCTGCCTGGTATTATTTCGTGTCATGTCAAGGAAAGTTCTTCTGCGCGAGACTTGGTTTAACGAGAGAGAAGATCAGAAATTACTGTTTTGGTTTCTGATAAATCGCAGCCATCCTCTGAAAATGGGTCAAGGATAATGCAAGGAAGTTCTTAATTTACTTCAAGTACGCCGCCACTGATCTTAGATATGGGTTGTCTGAGTGAAAACTTTTTCTTGCATGAGACAACAACTCCTTAGCTCAGTCGCCGGATGCAGGAAGTCCTACGTCAACTTGTGACCTGCTAAACCTTTCCTTCGTTGTTCGCTTAGTTTTTATTGTTGTCAAGTCAATCCACAATTCAGCTTGTACGTCAATCGAAAGTCGCGAGCAAACTGTAGGGACTTCTGCTTCATATTCCTGACGTCTGGGATTCAAACCTGGAGCCGTAGCCCGGAAATCATAATTGAGATGTTTTGTGTTTTCTTCAGTTCATCCAGTCAAATATCGGGATAGATCCACAAGTTATTCCACGAATACGTCCTTCCATATTCCTTCCAATTCAATATTCATTACGAACGTTGTTAAATACAGTCTGAGCCACTCATAGTTCTGTTAAATAAATTACAAGCCATCCACTTCATATGTACGAGGGTCGCTCATTAAGTAATGCCCCACATTTTTTTTCTCAGCCAATAATGAAGATAAAAAAGTGTACTTTTACATGCTTGAGATTTGATGTTTCCCGCGTTCGTGTACGGAGTTTCAAATGATTCCAACCGATAGCGGAGCTGTAGTGAACTGTTAAAATGGCGTCTGTGAACGACTCTCGTTACAAGCAACGAGCTGTAATTGAATTCCTTGTTGCTGAAAAAGAAACGGTGGTGAACATTCATAAACGTTTGTGTGCTGTGTATGGAAGCTGTGCAGTCGATAGGAGCACCGCTGGTCGCTGGGCTAAGAGAGTTAAAGCTTCAGGAAGTGAAGAAACCGAGCTCCGTGATCTGCCGCGCTCTGGGCGTCCTGCCACAGCCACCACTCCAGACATGTTGAACCGCGCGGATGCCATTATTCGTGAGGATCGGCGCATCACAAGTCGACAATTGGCCCAACAGCTTTCAGTCAGCAATGGAAGTGTAATTGCAATTATCCGGGCTCTTGCATATTCGAAGGTGTGCGCAAGATGGGTTCCACGAAGTCTCACAGCAGACCACAGGATTCAAAGGAAAACGATTTCTTCTGAATTGTTGGAGCGTTTTGATGCTGAGGGAGAGGTCTTTCTGTCCCGGATCATTACAGGTGACGAAACCTGGATACACCACTTTGAGCCAGAGACAAAAAGGCAGTCAATGGAGTGGCATCATCCTCAATCACCGAGAAAGAAGAAATTCAAGACAACTCCCTCCGCCGGAAAAGTCATGATGACTGTCTTTTGGGACAGTGATGGGGTCATTCTTGTGGATGTGATGCCAAGAGGTGCGACCATCAATTCAGACGCGTACATCAGGACCCTGAAAACCCTCAAGAAGCGTTTTCGACGAGTTCGGCCTCACAAGCATCCAGCAGAAATTTTGCTCCTGCACGACAATGCACGCCCTCACACAAGTCTGAGAACCCGGGAAGAAATCACCAAATTGGGTTGGACGGTGCTACCCCATCCACCCTACAGTCCAGATCTGGCACCCTCCGACTTCCATCTCTTTGGGCCACTTAAAGATGCTATCCGCGGAACAAGATTTGAAGATGACGAGAGCGTGATTCAAGCAGTGAGGACATGGCTACGTGCACAGGACAAGAGCTGGTACCGGCAAGGCATGCATGCACTTGTTCCACGCTGGCGTAAATAGAACCTTGCGGATTTGAAACAATGCTTCTCGCACAAAGAATTGGTACATTGGGTAAAATTAAAATATGCAACATATAACTACTATTTTAAATACTTTAATTGGGATAAATATGTGTTTATATAAAAACAAGTGTAAGTACCTTGCTTGGTTTGTTGGCTGTTGAATGTTATTGAAGGATTTAGGGTCTTATGGGATAATATTAATAAATGTATAGTGCTATAGCCTTTATCATGGTAATGGCGTTAATGGGATTTTGAGGGTTATGAAATAATAATACGAATGTTTATTACTTTAGATTTTCCCATAATTATAGACGAGTAATTTAGTTTAAAAAAATAAATGGCAAAATATTTTTTTCCTGAACAATGAGAATAGCTTTGCAATAAATTCAGCCTCTGTTTGAAAACTGAACTCAGTTCCGGCATTAGTTTATTCTAATGTTTGTTCAGATTTTTATACGTTAATCGCTAGCCGAGTCTTATTCGCTTAACTTCCGGTTCAGAAATGCCGTCTCGGTGAGCGCACATCATAACGTGGGTAAAATTCTAACAAAGTATATGAAGGAACATCCTACAAGACAGCCATTTTCATACTCGCTGCCGTGAGAACCTGAAATGTCACCAACATTAGCAGTTAACTCTACCATCACAGAAGTTAGCCTTCAGAAACTACAGTCCCTCACCGAACATCAGAGTCCGCGGAAAATAGTTCAGGAACCTCTAACTTATAGTATTCATTTTAGACGACTTTGGAGATAATAAATTTAATCTCACAGTAAATAATGTTCGTCCTTTGTTTTTTTACTCCTCTACCTAAGCACTACTCCATGAAAGTAAGACATGTCACAATATCGTTCAATGATTTAACAGTACGTTAACATCCACCACACAACTGAGAATTCTTCTATATGCAATATAAATTGCTTTTATTAAAACAAAAATAAAATAAGTGACTAATGATGCAGGAAGTTACAGTCTGCATGGAATTCGATCATCCGGTTTAGTAGAAATTAGTTTCCTCCATTCAACCGCAGTTCATTTTCAGCTCCATCAATCGCCATTCTGTTATACCCCTGCATCACACTCTGACGAACAAATTATTCTACCAGTTGTGCTTCGCATCCTAAACCAGCCAGCAATTATACCCGATTTTCCACACCGCAGTTTTCCCACTATAACCGATAAAGGCCTACACAGACTATACACTGGACCACAGCCACATTTATCCCCACTCCATTTATTTTATTTATCTTCGGTCTCGTGCTTATAACTGTCTGTATTATCTATCTGTTTCATAATACTGACAAGAACTAAATCCTAGGTACAGACTGTTAGGTGTTAATCCACAGACGGAACTTTCCTTAATAAATAATTGTATACAATGCCCTTGTTTATTGTCTATTCCAACAGCTGGAACAAAAAGTTAAAATTACTTTCAGGCTTGGCTGAAATCCGTGTCGTCTGTTAACAGGATATTCAGTGAATCTAAATTAAGTCACGCGACTCTATAACACGGAAATTGCAGAAATTCGTACCTTAGACAATGTCTGTCTTCTAGGTTGTGGGTCCGTGTAGTCTGGTAGAAGACTACCCCCGTTTCAGAGGTCCTTGCTGCCTTTATCATCAGAACAATCGACCTGATGATGGTGGCACCACAACCCAGAAGACAGGCATCTTCGATCTTACCGCCGTGAAAACCACTTCGTACGATTTGAGGTTCTCAAGATGGTGAGTACGAAGGTCGCTGTCTTGTGGGTCCTCCATTATCAGGGCGATCGCCCTGATGGTGGAGGCAGTAAGGACCTCTGAAACGTTGGTAAATTTCTACCAGACTGCACGGAGCTACAACCGAGAAGACATCTTCATGCCCACAGCTGCTAGTAGCTCAAAATCTGCTTATTACGAGGCGTGTCCACAAAGTAAGTTTCCCACTCGTCCCACAGCTAGCAAACCTTATATTGCGCGAAGCGACTGTGCGTATGTGATAGAGCAATGACGTAGCATGGCGCATGCACTAACGGTACTTCCCGCGTTCTCACAGTAGCATCGTTGCAGCTGTTGAAGATGGAGGTTCTTATTCCAGCTCCCGCCGACTGTGAAGTGCGGTCAGTGATAACGCTAGGCCGCACACGGCTCGACGGACAGCAAGTCTCCTGCAGGAGTTCAGCTGGGAGGTGTTTAATCATTCACCCTACAGCCCGGACCTCGCTCCCAGTGATTTCCATCTTTTCCTACACCTCAAGAAATTCCTGTCCGGTCAGCGTCAGCGTTTTGAGAATGACAGAGAGGCGGAGATGGTTGTCACACAGTGGTTCCAATCCCAGGCGGCAGACTTCTACGACACAGGTATTCAAAAGTTGGTCCCACGGTATGACAAATGTCTCAATTCCGGTGGCGAATATGTTAAAAAATAGCTGGACACTTGCTGTATCTGTTGCAATAAATATTTCCATGAAATTGTGTTTTGTTTCTGTAAACGGCCCCAGGGAAACTTACTTTGTGGACAAGCCTCGTATATTATAGTTCTGCAAAGGCAAAAGTTACATTGCAGATAGGCAAAGAGGATTTTAGAACACCAGACTACAATCTAAAACAAGAAGTTCCTTGTGCAACTCGTAAAGTCTCCGTATCTGTTACACAGATTTTCTAGCCCTATAAATCTCTTGTCTGTTAACGCTGTATTTGAATACATTTAGATTTTTATAATCTAGTAATGAAATGCAATTCAGGTAAGAATTTGATTTATGATCTCATTCACAGACGGTTATGTGATCGAATGCCACTCAGGTCATTTGCTTAATTTATTATTGATATTTTTAAGGGCGAAACAAATTGCATGACATCGTGGACACTGTTGGTATCGTGTGCCAACAGGGAAAATACGATAATTTTGTACTTTGAGCGTGAGTAGTGCATTAAGACATAGTCTTTCAACTAGGTGCGTCATTGCTGCAAACGACATACGCAGATTTTTGGCAAAAACATTGTCTTCTTTGTGGACTCTCTCGATACGAGAAAGTGTTTAGATTTATTATGTGTTTGGTTTAGTTTTTTATTATATCTTCTTATTCTTCTGTTTATCTTGTGCTTCTGGTTCAAAAGTTGGAACGGGTACACCATGATACCATAAGAAAGTTGATTGCATTCTGATACAGTGATTTACTGGGCTTAAACTAATCTTCATCTGAGATTGTACCTCAGCATTCGTGAAACAGCAATCCAGCTAACAGAGTTAGCTTCCCTCTGCTTCCCGCTTTATACAGATTTGTTTAATGGTTTGCGTTAATATTGTTTTAAATTGACGGGAATAGAATTATTAAGAGTTACTTAACGAAGTGTTTTCAAACAGACGGATGAATGTTTAAACTTCAGATTTCAGGAACGGGAAATTCTTTGCTTCATTTTAAAGAGGATATTCAGATGACGACCTATTCGTAATTTGAAGCTACTGTCAGAATTTTGGGAGTGGGGGTGGGAAGACAAACAAACATACTCATTGCGTAGGGGAGGATGATGTTTCCAAAGAACCCTCAGGCCTTATTTAGGTATCAAATCATGGAAATGTGCATTACCGTTAGCAACGAATGTGTAATTAATTTAATTTAGTTTAAGGCAATAGTTTGTGAATGTTTGAACAGTTGTAGAAGGGCTGTGTTGACACTTTACAGACAGCGACAGGCGTTCAGAGGGGGGAGGAGCTACAAACATTTGCCCTGTTCGTTTCTACGTGGCAAAGCAAGAGTGGCCAACTGCCATGTTTTCAACAACGCAGGTTTTTCATAACATCTCGACATTTCTGGTCAGTAAATTTCTGACGTTCATTGCACAAACTGCATAAAGAAGATGTCCTTCCTACATCTCGCTTTCACTCCTTTGTCCGTTTGTTCCATTTCTAAAAGTAATCAACGTATTTTGGTAAAACTTTATATTGTGAGGCACACGCTAAACGTTATTGAAGGAGACGAGAAATGCATGTAACATTTCGATAGGAAACCTGAAACAAAGAAATCATTTGGGAGACCTAGGCATTGATGGAAGGATGATTTAAAAAAATAATTGACCCCAATAGGGAATAGTCCCAGCGGGATCTTGTGAACACGGCAATGGAGTTCCATAAAAGCATGAAACTGCCTGATTAACTTAACGTTCTTCTGCAGGACTCCGGTATACGGAATTAATTAGTTATTATTACTTTTACTTTTTGTTATTAGAGTGCAAAGCACAGTACGTTATATAAAATAGAGATCTCATTAATGTGTATAGCTTTCATTTAATGTATATTTACATGTGATGTACACTAAACAAAATGCGAATAAAATTAGACCAATAAATATGACTGGAAACTCATTTTTACACTATTTATTACATGGCCAATGCAGATCTGAGCTTAAAATTTTTGCATATCATCACAGTTTAATTCTTTTAAGAACCTAACGTGACAGGTACCCTAAGACTCGAATATGGTACCTCAAGTTAAAATATTATAAATTTATTGCTACACCATTCTGCTTGGTAGATATTTTAGTATTTCACTGTTTTTTTTAAGAAACTCTTCCAACTAAGAGTTCGTTTAACTTGGAATGAGGTGGTAAGATTATAAATGACTAGTAAGTAAAGATTCTGAAGGTCATGACCATGCCATATCCAGGTCATCGAGCGGAATTTTGTTGGAGAAACGACATCTTCAGTTACGATAGCCGGTAACCTTACCTGTTTTCGAACCGGTGTCGTCTTTACAACTGCATCAATTCGTCCTGTGTCGGTCTCATATAATTACATGCCGCACATGAAACTACGCTGCTGCACGTGTTAATGGTTTTGCTAGACACCACCTTATTCGGCGACCTAGTTGTTGGGGGGGCGGTTTGGCGCCGTCGACACGCGGAGGCGCGTGCTGCGGGCGTCGATGGGGCGTCGCCATTGAGTGGAATCTGTTGTCATTGTCACTCAAGTACCCCAGTTCCTGAATATTCATGCAGACTCACGATACTGTCTGGCTTAATGTTAGCATTATACACGTTCCCTGCATTTATTACAGGCCTACCACTTGTGCCTTACAGTCAGATAAACGTATTACAGTAAACCGCTAGACGTTAACATTTTAGTGTATTGGTTTAACTGTATTTTATTTCTATCCAGCACGATTTATAGCAGTTTTTTGTGGAATAAAGCACCCTAAAGCTTTTTATATGCGTCTGTGGAACCAAAGTAGTAATGTGTAGGAAGGAAAGTGATGCATTTCAAATCCGATTATCCCAGCGTTAGTTGTCCTGGTTTATTATGGATGAAATTATAGTCTGATGTTATCGGACAAATCTGCATCCTTACATTTGAAATGAGTTAATACTCATTTACTATGCTAACACTGTTCATATTTTATTAAAATATGTGAATTGGTTTTGCTCTCCGGGGATGGTATAAGCCTTTGTATGCAGAAGAGACTTCATTCAAAGAAAGGACAGTAAACGCTGAACGTTTCAGAGGTAATAAAGAAGGAACATGGTCTATGTTTTGAGAATATGGAATCAGAACCCTGATACTGAGAGAAACTCCTATCAGACTACATGGTTCAACATCCCAGAACACGGTATCTTCTTAAAATTATGTTCTCACTGTATGACTCTTGTGTATGAAATATAGGTACTTTTAAATATCAAAATGTGCAGATTCATAATATATTAGGCGGGGCTGCCCTCTGCGTTTGTAGCGCAGTTTTGTCCAAGTTAAAGAGGCACGTTTCCGCCTTCCAACATGAATAATGAATGTGCTCCTCACTCTGCTAACCCAACTCTGCGAATGATAAAAATGACGTGGTAATTTTGCGGAAAGCCGGCGCTCCTTACAGAAACTACATAGAACCACCACGGATAGTAAAACTGGAGGTATACGACCTGCAAGTCAACTATTACCTGAGAGCAAGAAGTGCGAATCTACAGGCACAGTCAATACAACTTGTTGATAAAAGACTGTCAATGCAGCTTGTGATGAAATAGTGGAAATTATAACCATAAAGTTTTAACAAATTTTCAGTAATAAATTATTATCTGTGGCTGTACAGCCCTTGGCCTCCTCCCATGTGGTAGGTTACTTGATCTATTTTGAAATATTGTAGGACTCACTGGACGAGTGATCAGTCCGTCGTAAGGCCTCTAACTATACAGAACAGCACAACACAGACAGATACAGACAAACATCCATGCTTTGAGTGAATTTCGAACCCACGGTCCCAGTGTCCAAGAGCACAAGGCCCAGGTCTCAGACCCCACGTTTTAAAAAGTTTGTTAAATTGTAGATATAGGACTAATATAGGATTCCTTCGTTATCCTTCCTTTCACAAAATGCAAACGTCAGTCAAATACTGATAAAAATATTTATAATTACTTACCGTCAACCTAGTTTTTACATTTATATCTCAACACCAATTAACATCAAGGAAGTCGGAAAGTTTCAAGGTAATCATTTGCTGAATGGATTGTGAAGGCCACGAAAACCTTAGGACACCCGGTCACCAAGGCACGACATACACCCGGGGCCTTACAAATACAAAACGCGGAATGGGTACGAAGAAATAAGTTGGAATAGGCCTATATTAGATATAAACCTCGTTGCTTTTTATACTCGAATTTCTTTCTGTGTGATAGCATCTTACTAAACAGTATTGGGATCTGCGGTCCCTCGCTCTCAAAATTTATTTGAGATTGGAAGTGGAAATCCGAAGGTGTTCAAGTAGACAATGATGATGCGGGTAGTCTGCTTAAGTCAATTGAAATTTAAAAGGTTGTTTAACTATAAGATAATCAATATTTATGGCTGCTAAAATATGCGAATGGTTTGTTTTATATGGACAATTTCTATTCATGCCTGGTCGTAAGAGACGGGAGGAAAGATTCATATTAGGAAATTGTTGGAGGGATTTAGAGGGCTGCGCCCAACTTTTTGCTTCCGAAAATTCAGTCTCTAAAAGCTCAATACGATGCTGGACACGTGCTTTGAGCGTGGCGTCTTCTTAGTTTCGGGTTCTTGCTACAATCTTTCTTCTCTCCCCCCTTACTTTTTCTTCACCTTATTCCTTTTTCGTGCTACTTTTATGCTTCTACTTTTCCTGCACCACTCTTGTGTAATTTCCCTTCGTTTTATAATGTGTCCCTCCCTTTATAAACACATTTTACACTCAGCCACGCTCTTCTTACCGGCTGTTAACGTGGAAATGACCACTCTCATGCTGTGTTAACTGCGCCTGCTTGTATTGAAATTTAACTCAACGGGAGCAGAGTCCTTCTTCAGATCCTTAAAGACACTCGGCTGGTCAAGAAATTTTCCTGCCTGTTATGGCATCAGACGTTTCATTTCCGTGTTCACAATACAGTTTAATTATTGTCCTTAATTTTAACTTCATCAAGCAGTCAAGCTAATAAATACAGTTTATAAGTTTACATCTCACTGTTGCAACGTGTATTGGGGCACTGGAGTAATTTAAAAGTTATTTGATAAGGATAATGAGTGTTGGAAATTTTAAAGGCGAGTTATACTATTCGGTTAATGGTGCAAAGCCAAAGACGTAACACAAGTTTGTCTTAAAGAACATAAATATTGATAAATTTTGAAATAAATTTCTTCCTTTGTCTGAACACAAAGCAGCGAACTGGGATAGTTAATGTAAAATTGTACAAATTTTATCTTCAAATAAACAAGATTATACTGAAATGTCTGGCCAAAGTTTGGGAGTGTGTTCTACTAACTCTAAGGATGAATAAACATCGCATAGACATAGGTCAAGAAATGTTTTCCGTCCGAGTTATAGCCCTTCAAATCAGCACATCAGAGAAAGTATTTAAAATAAGAAAATGACGGAGGCAGTATGACCTCTGAAACGTTGGTAAACATCGACCAGACTACACAGCGCAACAACTCAGAAAACAGAAATCTTCATCGCCCTGATGACGGAGGCAGTATGACCTCTGAAACGTTGGTAAACATCGACCAGACTACACAGCGCAACAACCCAGAAGACAGAAATCTTCATCGCCCTGATGATGGAGGCAGTATGACCTCTGAAACGTTGGTAAACATCGACCAGACTACACAGCGCAACAACCCAGAAGACAGAAATCTTCATCGCCCTGATGATGGAGGCAGTATGACCTCTGAAACGTTGGTAAACATCGACCAGACTATACAGCGCAACAACTCAGAAGACAGAAATCTTCATCGCCCTGATGACGGAGGCAGTATGACCTCTGAAACGTTGGTTAACATCGACCAGACTACACGGCGCAACAACCCAGAAGACAGAAATCTTCATACTCACTGCTGTGAAAACCTCAAATCTTACATATTCAAAATAACTTTTTAATACTATTTTATCACATATTCAATTTATTCACACCTGAACATTAGAGGAAGAGACTTTATGTTTGTCGTCTCAGCATTCAAATAATGACGATTCATAATCTCGTTACCAAGCGTACACTATTACTATTAATATTATTGCTGTCTGCTATCGTCTGACGGGAATGTGTTTGCATCTTCGACAGTCTATGAGTCGACCCTCTCTGAGGCTTGTGTCGTTGCTTAAGGAGGTCAAGTCGAACACTTTCCCTGGTGTGCAGATTTGAAGGGCTATAACTCAGACGGTAAACTTTTCCGGGCCTACGTTTTACGACCTTTCTTCATCCTTATAGTTGATAGACCAAAATTTGGTCAGACATATCAGGACTACTCTGCCTGTGCGTGCGTGTATATATATGTGTGTGTGTGCGTGCGTGTATATATATAATATATATGTGTGTGTGTGTGTGTGTGTGTGTGTGGATGTTACGAGCCGGATTAACAGCCCGGCTTTTTACCCTCGGGTAAGAGCTTCGGGACCTAATGAGTAACAGACTGGTCATGTTCCCGAGATGGTACAATCTTGGTGGCAAGGGGCATATATTCCTGTATCTGCCCTTTAACAGTCACACCATGAATGCCAAATCATGTGCTTGGAGGCAAGCCATGCAGTCTTAACCTGGACGCTAGTTGTTGTGCGCGGTCAAATTCAGCTTTTATTCAGGTGATGAAGCCAGGACCGATGTGAACTTGGTGGCCTTTGCTGGGAACTGAAACCGGGCCGTCTTTACCTTAGCCAGTCCTTTATTGACTGAGATATCCCGGCTCATATTTAACGCTCAGAAAGGAAAAGGGACATATTCAGGTCAGTAAAGAACAGAGTCCACTATCCTCTTCAAATTGGCATCGCAGTGGATTGAAATAATTTGTATTTGAAGTTTGATTATGTATTCATTCAGGTTTGTTGAAAATTAATTACGAAACTGAGGCGTGCTTTCAGTTCGATACGTGTGTCCCGATACGCAGGTATAAAGTGAAAGAGATGCAGAATGTAATATAATTAAAATTACAGGATTAATTTTGCTTCTGGTATAAGAATATCCGGTTACATTACGGTGACTATATTTTTAATCAAAACTTGAGCTAAACTTCACACATACAGTAGATTCAATTAATATTGGTTTCAGGAATACAGACATAATACGGTACAGACAGAAACAGAATTTTTCTTCGATGGAATTTTTATCAGTTTTAAAGTACTTATTGGTTGCTGCTCATGTTCGCATGAGATGGGAATGTGCGTAGTTTGTTATTTAAAGTTTTGTTCACGTTCGTTCACCTATATGTTTGTGTCTCTCTTTCAACCGACTACAAATATTATGAGACACGGAACGAAAACTCTAGAATATTTATGGTTATGGCTAATATTGGGAGAATGAAAGACATAGCAGCTGTGATCTATTAGAAATATTTTCCCCCCATAAACTCGCACCATTTTGATAGGGATATCTCACTCACGACAACTTGTGAGACAAACTTAGGTGAAGCGGTGAGTATGAAGATTTCTGTCTTCTGGGTTGTTGCGCTGTGTAGTCTGGTCGATGTTAACCAACGTTTCAGAGGTCATACTGCCTCCGTCATCAGAGCGATTGAGTATGAAGATTTCTGTCTTCTGGGTTGTTGCGCTGTGTAGTCTGGTCGATGTTAACCAACGTTTCAGAGGTCATACTGCCTCCGTCATCAGGGCGATGAGTATGAAGATTTCTGTCTTCTGGGTTGTTGCGCTGTGTAGTATGGTCGATGTTTACCAACGTTTCAGAGGTCATACTGCCTCCGTCATCAGGGCGATGACGGAGGCAGTATGACCTCTGAAACGTTGGTTAACACGACCAGATTACACAGCGCAACAACCCAGAAGACAGAAATCTTCTTAGTAAAGCTAAATTATTCCGCGTAAAGCTAAGTGTGAAAAATCTATTCCCGGATAAAATTGGAGATTGTCTAAAATACCTGCAGCAATAGTAAATGTATTTAAAAGTCGTCATGTAGTATACGAGGTTCGATCGGAAAGTTTCAAGACTGTGTCAATAGAGGGCGAACCGGATGTAGTACGAGCTTCTGCCGCTAGGGGGTGCGGCCTACATTCATAGTGAATCAGTATGCCAGCCGGCATCATCGAATTAGCATTTGTTTCTTAGTTACGGGCGTTTTGGTAGTGCATTACACCGACCCTCCTGCGATTTCGGAATGGCGTGTGCATCAAATTTTGCCAAAGACTCGCCAAAACGGCTACGGAAACCTATGAAATCCTAAAGCAAGCATTTGGGGAGTCCGCAATGGGTCGTGCACAAACTTTTGTGTGGCATTCACGTTTTAAAAATGGCCGAACCTCTGTCGATGATGACGAGCGTTCTGGACGACCATCTTCGAGCACAACGCCCGAAAATGTTACGAAGATTCGGCAGGCCATTCACGAAGATCGACGTTGTACCATCAACGACTTGTGCGACATTGTTGGGATAGGCTATGGGACCTGTCAGCTGATTCTAAAGGAAGAACTCCACATGCGACGCATCGCAGCCAAGTTTGTGCCAAGGCTCCTGTCTGAGGACCAGAAGCAGAATCGACTTCTCGTTTGTCAGGAGCTCAAAGATCTTGCCGGATCGCCGGATTTAGCTCCGTGTGACTTCTTCCTCTTCCCAAAGATGAAAATTCAGCTAAAGGGAAGGAGATTTGAGACGATAGAAGAGATTCAGGCAGAATCGCAGATGATGCTTGACAGGCTGACAAAGAAAGATTTCCAGGGATGCTTCCAGGCTTGGCAGCGGCGCTGGGATCGTTGTGTTCACTCCCAGGGGAACTACTTCGAGGGTGATGGATGAATTTAATACCTGAGATAAGTGTACGGGTTTTTATAGGCGCAGTCTTGAAACTTTCCGATCGCACCTCGTAATGTTACTTCCTTAACTGTAATTAAAATTTCCATAAAATTAATCGGTTATAAGTCGGGAGTAATCGACTTCACTCCCACTTTAACGGTGTATGTATGAACTACGAAAGATCTACACTCTTTCCATAGTGCAGGTAGATCGGATAGTGGGATGTGAGGATGGTTATTAGCGACGATTTTCAGAAGAAAAAAGTGCGGTCGAGGGAATGAGAAAAGCTGCGTGAAGACTAAGGATATCTGGTCTAGAGGTCGATACCAGAGACTTCATAAATACGAATCAGGCGTGGCAACCGCTGAACCACAACGTTTCATAATCGCGGATTACACGTAACGAACATTATTTTCCGCCTCTTGCTAGGAAGAAATTTTTAGAACTTCCTCTTAGTTCTGAGAATTTTCTTGACGACGGGGCCACAACAACTTATAAAAAAGTAAATGACAATGAGAGAAAGAGCCTTAGTCGGTAAGATGCTGGTCCACCCTTGGCCATCAATTCACGGCAAGTTATGGCGAGGGTACTTGATCCAAACTTGGAGCGTACATCCCACTGTAGAAAGATGTGTCTGCTGGGAAGTAATATTGTTGTCAGATGATCCCCCAAACCACTCACCCTATAACTTCAAAGTAAGAGTACGTCCAGACAGAGTGAGCATGATGTGTGTTACATATCGAGAAACACGGCGAGATCCTGGAGATATGGAATGTTCTACGGTTTTTAACTTTAAATATTAATTACAAAATGAACTCCTTACTTCGTTTCAACAACACTGCACGTGTTTCAAAACCATCACTATATGTATAAATGTGCGGGTGAGAGGGTGGATGAATGGACTGACGGACAAAGTCTGACGATCTTTAGGGAAGATTCAAGTGACAAGCTTCGAGGGTTTCAAGTAAGGTGGGAGTTACCAGACACAATGTTGATATTACTACATTACGACATTAATAAAGACTCTTTCCCTGGAGACAGATTTTGGAACATTATAATCTGCGGTTTTTGTATATTCTAATAGAAGTTATTTTCATAGCTAAGTTATGAATCTGTTTATGTGTTTTGCACGCAGAGAAAGTCCTAAAAGCATAATTGACTTAAGTTGGAGGCATATAAAAATAGATTTTTAAAATACTTCTGTTATAATCATTCGCACAATAGCTGTGATATTTAACGGCAGAGCAAATTTCCGGTATAAATAAGGAACTGAACTATACATAATTCAGTATTTAGTAACAATGGCTTTTCTACCTTTATTTAATACACGCCCGAAAATAGAAGACAGTCTTGCAAAGCTATGGACTTAATTTTAAAACAGAAATTGAATTCGTCTAATTGAGCTATAAAAATTGTCGCCAGGGACAACCACTTTCTGCATTTTACATGGAGGGATGCAGTTTCACAGGGACTGAGGTATGTAAAGACAACATTTGTTCGCAATAAATATTGGTTTTTTGCTGAAAGTACAGGACGAAAGCTTTACTCTGTATTTATATAAGCTAAAGCACAAAAGAAACATTTTTGAATGTATAAGCAATGTTTGTATTTTGCATCGGTGTGTCCATGAAGTAATACCAGCTTTCATTGCACTTTTACATTTATTTATTTATTTTATTTTATCATCTCTGTGTTTCTTACATTTTAATTTAATTTAGTTTCTCCATTAACAAAATTATTTATGGAGGTTGGCTATACTGACTTTTGTGTAATTTTCTCAATATCTCCAGCCAAATTTTGGTGTAGTGTCTTTAAAAGAGGCTGTGATCTCTTCTTGACATATTTTCCTTTCCTTCATGCAAATGATATAGAATTATAACAACTTCGTCATTTCGCCCGTTGATTGACGGAAGATGTAAAAAACAGACAGTAACCTTAATGTCTCAGCAAATCACACTGCTGTCTTCAGCTCTCGACTAGCGTAACTAAGAAAGAAGAAATCATAGAACTATACAATTCGCGAATGAACTTCTTGAGTACTACAATTTTTTCTGAATGACAGGAAATTCTAAACACAGCTAAAATTTAATTTCTGCTCAGAAATATGAAGTAAGAGAGATAAAAGGCAGAGATATATTGAAAAAGTTAGAGAATTAGTATACTGGCAGTCTTTATAAAAATTATATATATATGTCTTTGAATATAATAAATGTTCCGTAATTAAATTAAATTATGATATTTCAAAGTTAATGTATGTAAGGAAATTTGAGCCTCCTCCTAGAAAACAAAGCAAGAATTTCGTTCGGGTGTAATTACTTCAATTCAGTTAAATCCATTCATTAATAAATCTGTATTCGTAGGATCCATACAGACAATAGCAAGAATAAAGTTGTCGAAGGCGCAGCGCAGCAAAGCCAACTTTCCTATAATGTCACGTAGCATAACCCTTTTCATTTTTTTTACAACTCCATCGATTTATCTACCTTCCTCTTGCTCCTTTTTCGTTCTTACACTGTAGGCTACTGATTCAGTTAAATTTAGAATCGTATGTGTTTAACTACGTCTTTCTTTATTCTTAAGCAAAGTCAGGAGTTAAATTCAAATGAATTATTTTCATACTTTGACCTACTGTTATTTACTTTGCATATTTTTAATATACCACACGTTGGCGATGTCATTACAAATTGGCACAATGAACTGCAATATAACTGATCGCCCTGATGATGGAGGCAGCAAAGACCTCTGAAACGTCGGTATACTTCTACCAGACTACACGGCGCAACAACTAGAAAGACAGTCATCTTCAGACTCACCGCCGTGAGAACCTCAAATCTTACTAGTTGTAATATAAATTTGACACAGATTTCAATTAATGAAATAACCTTTGATGCCTGTAACAGTAATATAGTATTTCGAGTAAAATACACATAGAAATATGTACATACAAATTAAATTAAATCTCCAAAAAATTTAATAAATAACAGAATTAATTGCATGCAAGACAATGTTATGGAAAATATCTTACCTCACCAATGGTACATGCATACAGAGGTTTTGGTCGGGAGTCTGAAGAGAAGAGACAATTTGGAAGACGTAGTTGTAGATGGGAGGGTAATATTAAATGGATGTGAATGAAATAAAGTGGTAACATATGGACTGAGTTTATCTGACACAGGATAGGGACCAGTGAGAGCTCTGTTTTGAAGATGAAATAAAGCAGCCACTTTTAACCACCTTGTCTTATTACTTGAACACAAACTTTCCAGTCTTTGTTAGACCATCAACACTGTGACTATTTAAATTTAATATTACACGGAATTAAAACATAAAAGAAAACACTAATGATGGTCTTACGGAGACAGAAACGCTTTTGTTTATGCAATAAGACAATTAAAGCGGTTAAAAGTGGTTGGTATACAAAAGGATTATTTACATGTAACAATATGTGATATGACAGGAAAGGTAAAGTTTAAAGTGGTCACAGTTGGAAAACTCTAGCATTATCCTCCCTGCATTCGAAGGCCCTTAAGTCTTTACGCATAATTTCGCTCAAGAGCACAGTCTGCCAGCCGTCAGTTCGTCACGTGACGTGCTCTATCGCGGTTTTGAATTGAGGGGAAGCACAACAAACACGTGCGACATATAATCACGACTGAAGCATGGTGCGCACTTCAAGAAGAAATTACAGAGTAAGCAAGGTTCTGCTTGAAGCTTCATTGAAGAGAAGCTGTTGAAACGGTTGACGAGACTCGGGATTTCATGTCGTTAAAATTAGAGCCTGACAAAAAAATGTCTGAGGAAGATTGAACTCACCATAACTGAAAATTGTGTTAATTTTAAAGTTTAAAAATTATGGTATGGGATTTTCTACACTAGTCACACGAGACATAAAACGGAAGGCAAGACCAGAATTAAAAAATAATCAAATATAGCTGAATGGTACTGTAGTTCCCTTATCACGTTTTACTCGTAATTAATCAAACAATAATATATTTATTTTTTAATTATTATAAATTTTCATGTTTAAACCGTTGGCTTAATGTAAATCAACGGTTCATCTAGAGGCCCATCGTTATTAATTATCTTGTTGAAACAATTTTAAATTGAACTACAGGACCAATAAGTTAGGACTCTTGATGCTTACTGCGCCTAGTAAGAACACCAACGTCTGCAAAAAGCACGATAATTTTAAAAAATAAATATTAATAATTAGAAAGACAGAGTTTTCTCGGATTCTAATAGGTGACAATACATGTACTTTGCAATAGCATAAAGTTGCTAGGGCAGAGATTAAACTTATGATCTACAATACGCCATTTAAAGAATATATAAACACAAAATTGGATGAAATTAAAAGTTCTTTAGATATGTGGTTTTTCAACTCCGCTAATCTCACCATTTTTAATAACAGACTGTTACCGTAACTTACAGCGTTAGTCTAAACACCTAAACATTAAATTTATAACAAACAAATTTCATGAAACAGTTCTTCTTCAGAATCTAACAGCCGCTCAGCCAGTTAGCAATTTCTCTACCTTTTAAGTTATCCAAAGGTTTATTACAGTGTCCATGAGTCCTATACTGTACCCAATTCTGAGAAGTAGGGTCTACACACATCACACTTTATTTATTTAAGACAAATTTTAATATTACAACCAAATCTACGACTCGTCTAACAAGTGCTCTCTTCTCTTCAGGTTTTCAACTAAAATTATGTATCTGTCATCTTTACTATACGTGCTGTAAGTCTCGCCCAACTAATCCATTTGATATTATTACACGAATAATATTTGGTTAAGAGTAACGATATAATTTCCTCAATGTTTTGCAGGGATGTAAAACTTGAACTCTCAGTCTAAGAGAAGAATATATTCAACAGCGTTATGGAACGAAATGCTGAGGCCAATATTTTTACTGAAGGCCATGCGGTTGTTCGTAGTACTGTAGCTTCGGCTGCATTATTACCCAGCATCAGGGAATTGTGCATGGGGGCCGTGTTCTCACTGCCAATGCTCTTACTCAAAGTCCCATGTTTCTTAAATTGAGTTCAACCAAAGAAGTAACCCAACAGGTCTAGAAAAAAGAAAGGAAGAAAAAAGAAAGACGACATGGAGAGTGAAACTTGACAATTTTTCCCCTTTCACATCTATCCAATCCGTTTCTTTTTTCCCCTTTTGCCCTTTCGATCAATGCAATAGCTCTAAAACTTCAACTGACCTTTGCATTCAGCTCGAGGAATTTAAAGCAGCCCCGGATGTTACGTCAAAAGAAGATTACGGTGGGGTGAGAGACGGGTCGCTGCAACATGGCAGTCTTGTCAGTTCATCATATAGGGCTTACTCCCCAGCTCAGGGACTGAAAACCGTTAACCTACAAGGCAACAAATTCGAATCAATAGTCACCTACGAATAAAAAACCCTTCCAGCCTTCTTCATTGTCTCTGTAATGAGCTGATAAACTTAACTCATTGGCTTACAGGCCTTTTAAAAAAAGCTACCGGAAACAGCCACCGATGCTCACTTAATAGGCGAGTTCCTGAGCCGATATGAACGTGGTGGCAAGGTGAAAGATTTGTGATTCTGCTGTAAATCTGACTTCAGTCATCCAAGGATACAGTAAACTGTAAAACTTTACACGTTACAAATAAATTAAACACACCGGTAGTCTTCGTCTTCATCACTACATACGAGATACTTCATATTCGTTTTTTTCTTCTGATCAACAGAAGAAAAGGATTCTTTGAAGCCCATTCTAAATTTCAAAGTTTAAATTAATCTATTCACCAACCTAAAGTGTACCTTTCACTCTGGTACTATGTGTAGACTGTATATTTATACATTTTCAATTGAAAATTATATCATTATTATTTCTGCAGTTTACAATCTGATTTACATTATTTCAGTTTATATTGTCTCTAGAGTTTCCTTCTAGTTGCGATTAAAGAAACAGTTATTCGCTTATTTATTGCTAGTGCGCTGCTTCAACAGCCAGAAGGCCAATCACAGAAACAGCACAAGAACACGATAATAAATACAGGAAGGTAACCACAAAGAGATTACCGTTGCTTAAAATTTGTAATTAATAAACAATATTTTCTTTGGATTATGATAGCTTGTGTCATTTCTTCGTAGTGCTATCAGGTTGGAGAGATGGGATTTAAGTACAGTAAAACCTCTCTAAGTTGGACACTTGTGGTTCCACGAAAATGTGTCCAACTTACAGAGGTGTCCAAGATAGAGGGAAAGAGAAATATCAGATTGTGGTCTAATGACAATATAGTCTATTTACTTACATACACTAACTGCTGTAGGCTTACTTCAATTAAGAATTAATGACAATAGTATTAATAATAATCTTTTGAAGCCCACTCCCATGCATTGCACATTAACCCCAGCCTCAATAACATTTTCTAAAGTTAATTCCACTAACAAAACAAAAAAGCAAAAACAAAAATTCCATTTCTGTTAACACCGTCTGAACTCAAATGCAAGCACAGTACTGATGGAGTTAAAACTGTGTCTTCTGCGATAATGCAGTCCAGTTAAGGGTTCAGCAAAAGAATGGTTAAACACTTGCAATGCATTCCAATGCTGGGTTCAATGTCCATAAGACAATCCTCTAGAGAGGAGGCATTCATCAGTCAGAAATTCAAAATAACAAAATATGCAACTGAAAAACTTTCCCTGAAAAGCATCGAAGTTAAGTGCATGAACCTGTCCAACTTACAACAAAAGAGGTGTTCAAGTTCCAGGATAAAGGGGTGTCCAAGATATAGGGTATTGTGGACATGTAAAATTATAGGATATTCGCCGGTTCCAATTAAAAGTGTCCAATATAAAGGGGTGTCCAGGATATAGGGGTGTCCAACTAGAGGGGTTTTACTGTATTTATGTCTGTGGTAATTTTCTTTACTGTATAGATTTGCCAACACTGACTCTATGTCAAAAACAATTAACTTGTCTAAGCTACTGATTTGATTCTACAAAGATATATACAATTTATAATCACAACCTGATTCATTACACGGCAGAATCATTCAAATGTTATTTGTTTAATAATCTTCCTAATCTTGTCAATGTTAATTTAAGATTTCTGATCATTACAGTAATTTCAGTTGTTTAACTCAGCGCCAAAGTGCCAATGGACTTCCCGTATAATCGTACAGCCATCGTGAAGATACTTCAGGCAGCTGGTAAAGAGATAGGCCTACCGCGAAGAGAACACCAATATTCACCAATACAAAGATAAATTTCTTAACACTGTTAAATGAAATGACCTTGGTTTACAGTAAGAATCACAAAAAAACCAACCAATATAAAATGTTGGATAAAGAACGATTAAATTAGCCTTGGTTGAACTTCTTTAGTAGCAGAATGTATGCAGACGTCATTTGAAATATGCGCGAATAATGACTTGGAAGGAACTTGCATAAAAGCAGTCATGGCTTAGCTTTAAGACAGGTTTCTAACCCGGAAGCTGCGTGGAGCAATTTTCAGTCTTGTGAGCCCTTCTCCGAGTCGAGAGCTGCAGCATACGAAATAGAAGTGCTAAACCAATCGACCACGACATTCGGTATGGTATGTTCATTGAACAAGACATCTTTTATACAGAACTACAGCTTCGCTTCGTAAACACCCCAGACGTGGATTCATAAATTTAAGAGAAAAGGCACTGTGGTAGGTGGAAAACTTTCCGCAGGATGAGAAACTGCCGACACGTTTGACCGAGTGTTTTCAATTTTTGAAAACTTAGCTCCGATCAGGTGTGCAATAATAACAAAACTTTGTACAGGTTTTGCATGAAAAAAAACGAATAATCCTAAAGATTTATGCTACCATTCCCCTGAGGAACATTCTACTTATGCATCCCCAAGCAAATCTCCTAACCTTCGAACTCAAATTAAGTTCGAAGACTGGAAACAACACTTATTCGTCAATGTTGACTTCCTGAGTTGCAACGACGTGTGAAATTAGAGGTAGATACCAACGTTTCGGAGGAACATACTTCCCCCATCTTCAGAGCTCTACCACTGTGAAAATGTCATGTGACAAAAATTCTTTTGTCTTCTTTAATGATGCAATTTTAGTCAACTTCATCATTCGTCCGTGGCAGCTGTGTATGAACTTCACACACAATGAGGAGTCTTTTTGATCTATTTATAACCTCAGGTCAGAATAATGTTTCTTCTTCCTGTATTCTGTTCGTTTCGTCCTATGTTCAGTTTTGATTTTACATTTGTAGACCAAAGACTCCGGTGTTTGTTAAACTTTTGTTACTTTCATGTCTCTTATTCTTATGAAATTTTCTCTTTTTTATCTTATAGCAACAAGAGTGGCTTCATTTTAATTTTCCGGTTTCTTGCGCCACAATTAATTTTCCCCTCCTTATCTCGCACAGCTGTAAGAAGGCTGTAAGATTTATGTCCTTCCTTCACCAGAAGTTGCTCATTTTATCATTCCAGAGAGTCGTAGCAGCGGTGGTTTCGCTCACTATCTTTGGTTCTGAGGTAAACCAGCAACAGGCGCACTGAAACTTCCTTACGTGTGTGTGTGTCAGATGTTTCATGTACCCGGGCTGGAAGCTTATTATCGCGTTTCTGAAGTCGTCAGATCAAAACTTGGAAGTTTTATAACTACACCCAGAAGAAGACTGTGAGTTGAAGACAGACCTGGCAGTTTCAGGTTGCTTCTCACTCTGGGCTTCTAGACAATGACACTGATTATTACAGTACATGTAATTGAATAGTTTTGATGCAAGAAAATTCTAAAATTAATGCAAACTAATTTTGTAACACCTACATTTAATCTTAAAACCTTGCATACTCTGTAGTGTATTCGAATATAAAACATGCATACAAACTAAACTGTTCACACTTTTAAGAACACTAATGCTTTACATTTAAATGATTTCTTACCCCATGACGAAGTGAACTTCAAATACAAGTGACATCTTGGGAGATAAGTTTTATAACTTATATATATTAATGATTATGTATAGATGTATTGATCGGCAATAAAACACAGGCCTACGCTTTTTTTTTACCAAATCTCATGTGGATAATTTACCGCGTTGTTAAGAAGTAATATACCAGAACATGGAAAATTTGAATATAATTTTGCCTTTCTCATCATTCTTTGTCTTCCTCTTGTTTTTTGCTTTTTTGTTGTTCTTGTTGCTGTACTTTTACGAAGCGATTATTTCTCACTGGCCTCTGAACTGTGCAGATCCGTTCTGTTCCCATTTTAAATTACCCTTCTCCATGGACTATAATGTACAGTTCATTTCATTCAATTTCCCATCTCATCCATCTATTCACTCATTCACACAGATAACAGGAAACAGATGTTGCCTGTGTCAGATGTATAAGCATTTAAATTGTCTTTCGGTTCTCAGTATGTTCTCATATTCTTTTCTGTCCAACCCTACTTCTGCTTATCGTTACGATTTCTACATATTCTCGCCTTCGTTTCTACTGGTATCGATTCCATAAGGACTTTGGGCAGTCATTAATTATTTATTATTCATCCATAACATTAACATAGATTCTATTTAATTATTCTCTCATCTTTCCCATTATCCCTCCCCTATGATATATTTTGCTTCATTGTCGACAATATATTATGTCAAAGGTATTTCATTTCAAATTTTCACAATTTATTTTTATGTATATATTGTATTTACAACACCTCTGAGCCACGTTCATGTTTTCGTAAACGTTGTTACTGTTGCATGATAATGACTCTTACGCAATTTCTAGGCACTGAATGTCATTTATCCGATGTGCATTTCGATGTAACTTTTATTTGTTTGTTTTCTTATACGAAGAAGATAATATTATGGACATTGCTTCTACGTAACCCCCAAAATTTAAATTGGTCTATTTTAATTTCTAAGAGATTTTCAGTTGAAATTCTTAGGCCAACGGAGTGAAGCCCCATATTCTCGAACAAGACACATTTCCACTCTCGTTACGTGGTTCGCAGTTTGACAAACACAACAGCACAATTTACATCGATATTGCTACTCCTGATCGCTATCACGAAATAAGAAACATAATCAGCGGAAATGAGAACTATGAGAATCCCTGCCGGACATACGCGATTAGACAAAACAAATTAAGTACATACTAAAATAACCTGTATGAGAAGCTTAAGGTTCAAATCACAGCTAAAGATATTTACCTTAGAGAAGTAGATAAGGAAATAATGTAGGAAACTGGCAGCCACCGGGCTACTTCCGGCCCGAGACCACTTGTAAGTAGGCCATCGAAATTATTTGTTAAATTGATTCAAGGTCTTACAAGCCCACTCATATTCTGTAGTCTGAAAGATACGAAAAATATCGTCTATTGCTTTACGTACAAGTGCCACGCATTAAGTTAACTCTATAATCCTACCATAAAACATATGTTTTCCGGGTAAAATTGTGTCAGACACAATCTGTTTCGACAACAAGTTTAAAACAATGTATGGCACTGTTCCAACGCGTGAACACTTCAATAAAATTTATATTTAAGAACATATTATAGTTATTTATCGTTTTTGAATAAATATTGTTACAGAAAACAAAAATTGTATATTAATTTGTAAAAAAAATAGTGCCAGGAAGGGTTTTCTGGCCTCTTGTCCAGAGGGAAATTTGTTTTGGCCGCTTATGTAGATACAGAACGTGTAGAGCTGGCAGAAGATGACAGTAAATTGAGCCCACAGGGCGAATAGTAGCGGGAGACCAAACAGACGCTAAGAAAATAGTTTTGAGAAAAGTAGTGTTTGAATTGTTACATTATCCGGAAAGACAAGAAGGAGTTACAAGCTACATCAAAGCGGACTGAAGAAAGGCTTCAAGGACATTTCTTAAAGTGCTGGTAGGAATGAGACCTGTTAAGATGTTTCCGAATGCTTGACGTATCGTTTCGTCTACTGATCAACGATTCAGTGAGACTAAACTAAATTATTAATTCACAATTTTAGAGATTAATTATTTTTCATATTTACCGCTTATTTCTTGGTCGCATTCTGTACAATGGAAACACCTTCATACCGAAGAACCACGTGCTGGGCGGTTTCACTTGGTATCAAGAGAGGCAAATGGCGTCTTGTCAAGTAAAATTGTGTTTATGTTCCGTCGAATTTGTTCAGCATTCAAGCCCGTGTCGCTACGGCCCGTGGCATGCTGAATAGCTCTCGGCATCCGTGACGGCGAGCTTCGGGGTCCCCGGCCAGCAGCGTTCCGTCTCCTCTTACCAATACTTTTTCTTCCGTCCTTATTTTTCTTCCCTATTCTACATTCTTTATGCATTTCACTTCCCTTCCTGTACCACAGGGATGTACAATACAATATATTTTTTTGCCAGTCTTCTGTTGTGTCTGAAATAAGCTATCGGAAGCTGCGACCAGCACCAGATCAGGCTGGCTGGTGCACGGACGTGGAGTAACGTCACCTGTTGCAAGCACGAACACCTGGTTTCGATGTCGAATGAAACCTTATGAGTCCATCCATGTGTCTTTCTGTCTATCGCATTTTCCCGACGGAGTAGGAAACCTACACGACCAAGGGTCGTTATTACGCAATCGTGGGACCGGATGCTTCAATTTTGGAGAACGCTGTTGGGTAACAATAGGAAGAGAGGAAATTGTTGGGGCAGCGACAAGCAACAGTGACCTCGGATCACATCAGTGTAAGAATGACGAATGATATGACGTATTGGAATGTCAGTGTACTCCTTTTCAATCTTGCTTAATTTAGCCACCCGGCTCTAGACACCACACGCAATTCTTCGTAAGTTTTATTTGCCATCTGCAGGCTGTACCTGTAAACGTAATTACTCCAAAGTGGGTCATACGTTTTCCTAATTTTCATTTTATGAGCTTTATTCATACTGGAATCCTGCTTTCTCTCTCGCCAATTACAGAAATACATCTTTCCCCACAATAATTTACTTTTCTCCCCATTCTGTGTCCAACGTTGAAATACCAATATTATTATGAAAGCTTCATTTCTCTCCACCTTCCCGATGTTTTGCATATTTTTCATTCTCCGAATTTACTTCATAGACTTAAACAGAACAAAAGAAAATTTCTTATATTTGTTCTCATTTCTCTGCGTCTTCTCACTATTACCAATCTGTCTTTAAACAAAAAATAAACTTCACATTTGCCTCTTACATATGACAACAAAAACATTAATTCTAATAAATTTTTAACCGTTTGAACAAACGTTCTAGATTTTGTTTAGTCTAAATTTGTATGTTATCTTTATCAGAATACATCGTTAGTCTTAACAACCCTTTTCCTTCCTAACTACTGGTACAATCACTTCTTCATGTACTAATGCTCTTTTACTAGTACACTGTTTTGATATCGAGGCTTTAAACCTTAGTTTCTCCATTTTTATTTCTTTACTTTTAACATTTATTTATTCTAAATCACTTTCTTAATTTCAACTTACGTCATCACTCAAAACAGATATACAAACTTCTTCATGATAAATTTACTTAGTAAAAAAACATGTTTTCATTTTAATCATCACATTATACGTGTTCCATTATTAAACTGGCTAGTTTACGTTATCTCATTCTTAAACAATTATTTTTCTTCCAATATAAACGTTTCGTCTTAAATATTCGCTTTCTTGTCCTTTTTACCTTGTATGCTAACTCATTTTCATGATATCCTGAATATTCCTCACCCCAATTATGGCACCCTTGCGACGGAATTCGCAACCCTGTGCCATGTGGAGTCCAGCACCCCCACCAAGACACGCCCGTGCTCTGTATGCACTACCACGGCTGACATTCTCTCCCCTACAGATTATAGACTTTCCTGACGGGAACCTAATTTTGCAACCGCCCTTGCTGTAACTTTCTACATAAGACGACAAAACACGAACAAAAAGAAGTTATGACATTAGAAGAATTTTATAACCTGAAAGAAGTGACTAAAGTGTAGGATGGAATAAGAAGTTGGTACAAATTCTTTTTATGTGTTTTAAGCATTGAGAGTTTATTATACGGATTACATATATGAATGAGATACGATTTCTTTTAATTTTTGCATAGAATTAAGCCCAGAATTTGAACTGAATTTACAGAGCCCAGCAATAATCTAGGGCAGATGCTTCATAAATGAGGTCAAACTGCCGGATTTAATATCGGGCGTGTGCAAAATATTAGAAAAACTTATTTCTGGGAGACAGCTTAATACATTATTCTATTTCTCGTTACAACATATCAGTATTTTTCAAAGCCCCTTTTGGTAATTTTCAAAATATTACAAGAGTACACAATGTTCACCATATTTTTACTGAAGAATAAGCGTATAACTTCACTAACCAAGGGTAGATTTAAGTGAAGTCCTTCCTTGAAATATGGGATGTCCCAAGGATATGATACCAGATTAGTATGAATACAGGGTATACACAAAAGAATGGTGCGGTTTTAAAAGTTAATACAAAATTTATTTCTCACCTTACATGGGCACAACATACACCGTCAGCGGCGGCAACTGTCCAAGTTTCTCATGCGTTAATTACAATCCTTCAATGTGTGCACCCTGGTCACACGTTACACATCCACACGGTAATCAAACTGTGAAAATGGGGGGGAGCTCCGTCCAGTTGTAGAATGCAATCGTCATAATTGGTATTCAGTTGGGGTAACAACCAGCTTTCCAGCATGTCCAAAAATGAGTCACCACCATTCTTTTGTGTATATCCAGTGTATTAATGCGTCATGTAGGCATGATTACAGATTGTAGTATGTGTTATAATTATACTGAGAATAATATTTATAATTCTTTCTACTTAAACAAACAATTTTCATATTCGATTATATTCTTGATCACATTTAAGACGCGGTTTCCATCTGTAGGAAGAGTTTCGAACTATTTCGTCTATCCCCTCCACACCTCCATCTCCATACACGATAACGAAAAATCGAGACATTTTTTGATTATGTGAACAATAATTGGTTTCGCTGGCGAACTCTGCTCCATGGAGTTAATTAGCTGGTACACAAGTTTTCTCGGTTCTAAACCCACTACATTTGAAACGTCCTAAAACCATTCGTGAGAATCCTAAAACGCCCCTGCATTTCAAAGATTTAGAATAATTGATTACTAGAACCAATGTAAGTATTTTAGAGACAATACCAAATACATAAGAGGCTCTACAAATAATTTTTAAACTATTTATGAGTACGTCATTCTATATAAATATGCGCATTTGCAGTGTGAGACTCAACGAAAATACAGTCCAACGTAACATGTATAGCTGTTATTATTTATAAAAACAGATTTTGAATAGACACAATTAATAAACAGACAGTTTTCAAAGTTTAACCGTCTGAAGCATAATGTTCATCTGAATTGGTTAATGCTTATCTGCTCTTACTCTGAGAATCATACATTCTGTGGGGAAAATGAGGTGATAAATGTTAAAGGAGGTGATAAATGTGTTTACCACTATGACTTAAAGGGTAGAAGTAATGTCACTCATAGGACAGTAAATACAACAATCAAGATGTGATCTCCAATATTTTCGGCACGTTCAAAATCAAGGGCACAGCAAATTTCTGAATTTCTTTCTATATCTTTTGGAGTGAATGTGAATTGAAGATGCTCGCTTGGACTTTGCGAACCAACGACAGTTACAGGTTTCGACTGGATTTAGTTGAACGATCCACCTTCAGGACAGAACGAGATAGTTGCTACAAATGTGTCTCTATTACCATTAGTAACGAACATAATTTGAGTAGACTGGAAAGGGGGTTCTTTTATTGAATTGTAAACGCGTGTGTTGTTCTTTCAGAACGCATATAAAAACTTTCATTTTTCTTTCTTCTTAACCTTAAACCCAGTTAAAAAAGATAACTTAGTTACAAGTATTTGAACTTTATCGTACGCAGTCCCCTTACCCCTGTTTGCTGTGGTATGAAGTAACTTGTTTCTTCCTGCAAAGCATCACAAATTAGAGAGTGTAACTGGTAGCAACCAGACGTCTGTTTGTACTTGTCTTTTGACTTTGACTCTTCCGTGTTCATCCGGAGTTTCACATTAGAGTCGACACCAGGAGGAGGAGGTCGGGAGTGAGTGGTGTCAGGCAGCAGGTTGTTCTAGCCTAGTCGAGTCACATCCGCTCCCACCTCCATGTCTAACTTCCACAAGAAAGAAGACTTTTGTTCCCGGTAATTTGGCCTCACCCAACTTTAGACCCCAGCAAGTATAAAACTTCAGCAGAAACGGTCGCCTCAGCGTTTCTGTGTATCAACAGTGACTATGCTTAGCATGTAACAACTTTTTAATACAGAGTACATAAAACATAAACTGGAACTTCTGATGCATTAATCGCTGCAGGTCGCTTTTCATGTTCGTGTTTTTTATACAAAGAAGAATGTCATGTAAATTATTAATTACGTCCAATCTTGTAGCTGGATCAATTATGGCACTGCAAGATAAAAAAATCTAACTGTCTGAAACAAAGTCCTTCTTAAAAATCTAACAATCCCTCTGCTAATCAAGACATTCCTCGCCTAAACGCCCATTATTTTATTCGAAATATCCAGCCACTTGTTTTCTATCTCAGGTCAGATGAATCCATTCCACGTCTTCATGTTCTGTTTTCTTAAAATTAATTTTAATATTATCTTTCCATCTACGCTTAGGCCTTTCAAGCGGCCTCTTATCCTTAGTATTTGCGACTACATTTGTGTATGCATTTATAATTCATTCCATTCTTGTTTATCCATCCCATCCCACACTCATTGATTTTATCATTCTAATAATATTTGGCAAAAATTATAAATAATGAAGCTTCTCATTTCTGAATTTTGCCAGACCCAAGCGTCTTCTTCCTTAGGTTAAAATATTATCCTTCAAAAACCCTACTCATAATTTCGGTCGCAACAGCATAATAATATAGATCGCTAGGAAGGCCTAGACCATGTTAATGTTTTACAACTTCTTTCGAAATACAGAGTGATTGAAAAGTCACGCAACCGATATTAAAATATTTATTTATGGTTGCAGTTCTATACAATTAGACCGGATTAATAAACACGCAATATCTCTGTCACTATACAAGAGCCCACGCAGGTCACGTCATGTTGTAACCTTCTTCAACCTGTCCGTCAGTTGTCTTTCAACAGTCAAAGTGTAAGGATATTTTCACAAGTGTTCATTATCGAAAACTACGTGTAATTTCGTTCTTGTTTAAATTGCTATAATGAGTTAAGGGACATATTTCCTGATTCTCCAAACAAATCGAAAAAATATTAGATTTGAGGTTTTCACAGCGGTGTGTATGAAGATTTCTGTCTTCTGGGTTGTTGCGCTGTGTAGTCTGGTCAATGTTTACCAACGTTTCAGAGGTCATACTGCCACCGCCATCAGGGCTATGAATTGGTAAACACAGACCAGACTACACAGCGCAACAACCCAGAAGAAAAATCTTCAAAACGAAAATATTTTGTCTGGTGAACCGTTTCCATAACACAGGAAGCGTGAAGGACAGAAACTGTTCAGGTCTACCTTCGGCGTTAAATGACGATACAAAATGCGGTGGACATTTCCAACACTTATTATAACATTGTTTTTTCCTTATTTCAATGTAATTTCTTGTTTTTACAAAACATGTGTCAGGAATGGGTTGCGCAACTGTCGATCATCCTGTAGTTTCGGCATAATTTCCAAAGCTCTGATATCCCAAACATATCAGGAATGATTATCTGTTGACCTCAAAGTTTGGTATTAAAGTCATTTACGTGGTGGCTGACATCATATTGCAGTGTCAAATCCCAAAGCCACTTTGCATCTCTAAGTTCAACCACAACCTTGCCTTTCACATTCATGAACATTTCCATTTCTAGTCTCGAAACTCGAACACGTTTCAACGCTGTCCCATGACTCAGGCATCGGACTTAGTATAATACAAGACGTCTCCATATTCAGCATCAATTTCCGGCAAAAAGAACTGGAACTGGCGATGATTAAGTCGATAGGATCGAATGACGTTTACAACCGACACAACAACTTTCCTAACTTGTTCATACTTGAAAGTTTTTAACAAAAGATTCTATTATGTATCGAATGACTATTCATAATAGGTTCAGCTTGGCCTATGCGTAAATGAGATTATAATATTAAACTGGACCACCAATAATGTGTAGATTGGGTTAAACTAGCTCAAAATTGAGTCAAATTGCTAGCTTTCGGAAACACAATGTACTTTCTGGTTCGATATCAGCAGGAAAGAACATTGCAATGTGGAGTTTGATACTTAAGTCAGCATTGTCAGATCTTTTCCTAATCTTAGTGTGCTGAACCAGACACTTTAATTCTCAATGTCTTAGTAAAATGATATACAGAAATAACTTGATAGGAAATTTTAATCTGCAGCAATGTTCTTATACTGCTATACACCGTCCGGATTTTGATCAATGCCTCACGATGAAAGATACTTAACACATGGCATGTATAACTAAAACGATTATCTATTCAACACATTTATATGTCATGCGAATACTTAACAAGATGCGCCCAAATATGTATTAGTGCTTTAAAGTGAAATGGGGTTTAAGTAGATTAAAGTTTGTCTGGTCTAAAGTTGTATAATGCAAGTGCCGTGTTTCATAAAACTAAACTACCCTTTACTCCAAGACCAGCCAAGTGCCAGGTCAGAGTTGAAGCTCCTAACTTAGAACCGAGGGTACGATAATGTGAAACTTGGTCAGGGGTATCCCACACTTCAGCGGCAGTGATAGATGAGTATGCAGCAATTGTGGGATAATTAGTAAGTAGCAGGAAGTCCAAAAACTTGAAGCCGCGAAAAGTTAAGACTAATTTACGTGAAAGCTAATTTAGATTCTGCAGTGAAATTATCCTTAAAATGACCCAAACTAAAATAAAATAAAAATGTTTAGATAAAATGTAATATAGGTAGGTTTCTCATTCCGAACTAAAACGAAATCGATCATGCAGGCCTACTTTTTGGTAATGTTACAAGTAGTCTAGGAGACAGTTTCACATTAAGATACTAATAAGCGCTTCTGAATTTCTTCTGTGGTTGGATTTAAAATATTATTATCCTGTCCGCTTTCCGCCAAACACTAAAAGAAACAATAATTTTACCATTTGATCTGTACTGTTATGAAATCCGGCTTTAATTTTCAGGGAAGATAAATTGTTTTAAAAAGAAATACTCAGTAAAATATTTGGTTCTAAAAGTAACGGATTAAATGCATAATTTAGGATGCTACACAAAGAACCTTGTGATTTATAAACATATTACAATGTATTGCTGATGCAGTGAAATACTGCAACGTACAATATACACGGTATTTATAAATTTGACACGGGAACCAAGAAGTCACTTTGGAATTCTGGTTCTGAAGCAAGGAGGAAAGCGATCACTTAGAATACCTGGAAGGATATGAACAGAAAACATAAGGATGAATAGGGAAATATATTGTGATGGTGGGAGGTGAATGAATTAGGATCAGAGTCGTGTCTGATGGAGTACATTTGTATTAACGGTGTTCAAATTTCTTATTTTGTTACCACACTTATTTAATTTTCGTAATGTATCAGAATTTAATAGACGTACCAATAATAATGATGAGGCACATATCTTACGTAAGCTTGTTTAATGCAGTAACCATAAGGAAGGATGTTAATATTAAAAGTGTTAAATCCATAACTGTATTTTAAAATCTTTCTTGTTACAAGCCTAAACACAACTATTTTAGTTTTTATGCCATTAACGATTTCAACTGTTTTAAAAAGTATTTACAAAACGACCAAATATCCTCTGTACGTAGATAATGCAAATTACTTTTGTATTATACTTCTCCTAAGATGGGACTGGGTTTCGTTTGCAGGAACAGAACGTCTTCCGAAACCTATAATATTGTTTGTTAAACTTGTTACGGGCCTAATTATTTATATTTGATAATTTATGTAAAGAAATATTTAAACTATGTTAAAATTTAAACATTGCTGTCGTCTGAGTTATAGCGCGGTGCAGTCTGGATGACGTTTACCGACGTTTCAGATATAATTGCTGCCTCCATCATCAGGCAGGAAGAACACCTGAAACGTTGGTAAACTCCTACCAGATTACACGGCGCTACAACCCAGAAGACAGCCATCTTCAGACACACCGCCGCAAAAACCTCAAATCCGGCTACATTAAAATGTATTCACAAAGCCACTACATATTCGGGGTGGCCGAGAAATCACCATATCCCTAAAATTTACAGAAAAATTGGTCAAGATTATAAAATTGTTATAATTGTTTAAATAAAGGGTTCAATGAGTCAATTTTTGGGCTACCAAGCAACCAGCTAGATTAAGAAAAAACTAAACTTATCTAAATTGCGTAAATAGAGGCACGATAACATCTCGGCCATTCTGTATAATGTAGAATTATTTTGTATTGTATTTCTCGTAAGATAGGATTGGGTTTCGTTTACAGGAGCAGAAGATGTCTCCAGTAATGAACTGTAGTGTTTGCTAAACTCTACACCCAGGAAGGCCCATCTACAGCGGCTGTAATCCTACACTTTGCTGGGCGCAACACCAGTTTTCGCTTCACTGTTCTTACACAGTGCAGCCACGTCAGTATACAGTAAGCTACAAGTTTACGATTCTAATATTTGTTTTCGTCTAGAACTTCCACAAACGTTAATCAAGTAACTTTTCTGCAGGTTAATTCAAAATTTAACCAAATACCGAACCTGTTCCTGTGCTACTTCAACTGCTGTTCTTCGTGTTTTATTTCTTCTGTTGTTTTAAAACTTTTCATCCATTTGCAGGCCGGCAGAGGAACAAGTGCTGGTGGATTGGAAGGATGTGTGGCCTGGCATGGAAGACGAAGAAGAATGGAAAACATGGCACCTAATTTAAGTCGGTCGCAACTGAATTCGAATAATGTCGGTGTTAAGAGCCTTCCTTCCTGCAGCCTCCCCTCTCATTTACTTTTGTGTTGTCTTCGTCCTACTCACTGAGTACAACAAGACAAAAATAGAACAAAGTAAAAAGGCTACAAACGCTTTTTTTAAATAGAATCTTTAGAAGACACCTACGTTGATTTATCTAGATCGTCATTAAAAGCTTCGTCTCTTAAATCACATAGTTTATATTTTATAACTTTAAGAATCTCTCGAGCTATTACAGCCTTCAATAAATTGCGAACATTATTCTTATGATCCGTCACTTATTGTGGGGCTTGTTTAATCTAGTCTCAACGGCTTCATTAAGAAACAAGAAGATATGCTAAAAATCCTAAACCGGTACTAAGCCATTTAAATTTCAAGACAATCTTTTGTTTTATTACGTTCTTTATGCAAAGTACATAAACTGAACGCATAGTGACGGCGACGTGTCTGTCCGTCCACATGTTTCGTCTCCAAAAATTCTGAATAGATTTTGATTAAATTTATTATTGAACATCTACAACAAACATTGTTATTCTAATTTAATTTTGGTTACAATCGGTCTAATAAAACGTCTAATCAAAATGATGTTCAAAACGAAGGTAAATTTTTTCACAAAAAATTCGTCATAGCACAAAAAATTAATATTCAATATAAAACGTAAACTGGAAGAACTCCAAGGTATTAAACATTCATCCTGTATTTGTAAACATACACAACTTATAACGTCACGTATTGATTTTTGTACCACGAGACACTTTCATCAATGCGTTAAAAGGTTAAATTTAGACACAGAGCGCTCAGAAACATCTCGTTCATAAAAGGGATTTTTCTTAAATGAACCCAAATGGTATTCGTTCTAAAATTGTTTTAAAATCTCAAAAATATGTGATTTTGGCAGACATGACCTTTCCATGAAACGCTCAATTCATACAGTAAAGACAAACATACAGGCATAATATTACAGAAGGAAGGACGGATAATTAGCTTCTTGGGGCCAAATATAGGTACTGGGATATAACAAACATCAAAGAGGGTTGTCCCCCAAATGACTTTATCCTTTCCCTAAGAATCTCGCACCTTCATCTCTGCATACATATACCACAATATACAAGCAAACAAGCAATGAAACAACACTACCGCTGCTAGACAACAGAGATTGAGCTCGGAAGAGTCTATTGTAATGTTACACACCATATTCTAATGATGGTGCAAAGTGTTTCAAAGGGAACTTATTTCCCATTCATACTTATCTCTGCTGTGTGTGGGATGTTGCTTCGTTACCCGATAACGCCGTTATGTCTGAAAATACTATGTGCGCCGCTGATGAAGCGCTGTTGGATTAGCAGTGGCAGCAATAAGCTACTAGCTTCTGGAAACACTATAATAACTCCATGGGGCACAACTATTCTTGTGAAAATAATACAGGTGATTTCTTATACGCGCTTTTTCTTTCCGCTTTTTAACACAACCCCGGTTTTATTTCAATATCATGAGAAGTATAAATATCCTATCCGTGAACACGGCAGAAACTGCCGAGGAGGCCAATTGAGTTTCACGCGCATATTCAGTGACTCCTCACCATTTTGACTCCAAGGATTACAAATCAGGGCCTTTCATGGAGTTTATTTTTTTCAGAAAATCCACGGACGTGTTATATGTTTCCCGTCTTATGAGACGGTATGTTTCCCCAGAAAGTTGGTATTTACTTATGAGTCCATACAACATTAGAGCCCAGAAGAACAGCATGGACAGTCTGTATCAGTTCACAGATAAGAACACCTAAACTGATGGTAAACCAAAAAGGAAATGCAGTTTAAAATTACTTTAAAAAGCACGAAAAATCAAGGCAAGCAACAAAATCTAAGAGAAAATGGACATTCAAATACAAGCAAACACAATTTACAAGACATTCTAATACTGGCTCAAAATCGACATTCTTTCAATAATTTTACTATATATTATTAGTCCCTCTCTGCTTTTCACAACTAGGCCTATCGTACTAGTATCAGCAAAAATTTATGTAATGTAGTCTTTACTACAGTGAAACAACCACATTGGGTATTATTCTAACTCTGAATTTGTAAATGGAAATTTTTTACATATGAGATCACCATGTTCTGTGCGTACCTATGCGTCAAACTTTAGTTTTCGAACAAGCTGAAAGATTTTCACAAAGTTCGAACTGAGTGTTGGAATCTGTCCTAACCTCATTAACATGTCTGACAACTTAGCAGATGTAAAATTTACGGCATGGGAAAACACTGTGCCACTCAGATTATAACAAGAGGTATTCCAAATTATACAACTTTTCTTGAAGTATTATGCAGACTGTAGAAGAGGAACGTGGCAGACGTAAGAAGATTTTGATTAAGATTTCTGTGTGAAATGATACCAACAAGTTATATCCGAAATGTAAAACGTTCAATAATACAAACATGGCGAAAGTGAAAACTTTTGGGTTTTTTAGGTCTACGTGACATGCTTTACATAGAACATCTCTACTGTAGCAATTAAAATATCCCCCAAAATAATTAAATTTTATTTAACTACATTAAATACATCAACAGCAAAATGGTAATAATAATAATAATAATAATTCGATTCAATTAATTTGTTAAAGTGCTTGGTAACAGACGAAAATGCAATTGTAGGCAAACATTAAAATGAAAATCTATAAAATGCAATTAAAAACAAAGAGAGACAGACTATAAAAATATTTCGATTGAAAAAGATAAATAATATCCGAAGCAAGATACAATTTTTATTAAAGATATCAATGCTCCTACAGACTACATCGGCAGCAGAAAAACACCTGGCAGAAATTACGATGCAGAGTAAAAGTATAGTAGTCTCTGACTGCCAAGTGAGCATGCGCAGACTAACAGTATCCAAAACAGATGAACAATTAACTTGAAAAACGCTAATAAGAAAGCAGGCATCAAGATGCTTCGTCTTTAAATGGAGTGTTAAGAAATTTAATCTAGTTGAAATGTCGTTATATTATATGTTACTAAAATAAGGTGAAACATAAAGCTTATAATAACAATAGTCTGTGTGGAGTATACGTAGAAATTCAAGCAGTATATATATATATATATATATATACAGCCTTCAATGAATTAATGCATCAGACCTCTTGACCATATTCCGGCTGACAGCGTGTAACATTTTCTGCCAATGGCATTTTCTTCAGTTGTTTGCTTCTTGAATTGTTTTGATATATTCTTCCTTTTGGAAAACCTTACAAAAGGATGTCGGGGGATGTCATATCCGGGGATTTCTTCGAAATAGACCTGTCTCTGAAAAATACCTTATCCCTTCGTCATATTGCTCGTTGTCCTGGCCCTACAAAAGGTAGCCCCATCTTGCTGAATCCAACACAATCCATTCTATTATGATTATTATCCCAAGTATCCATATCTCAAATTAAGGCCTTTAAATTAATGAAAGGATAAGTTCCGTTTAATAAATTTTCGCTTAAAGACCTACTTTCAGAAGCGCATACCTTGAATAAAACGAATTATTATTATTATTATTATTATTATGAATTGTTTAATTGGTCCACAAGCAGCCAAAAACTTCAGGCGTGTTGCCGTCATAACTCGGATGCTTGCAGGCCAGATGAAACTGTAGTCACGGCTCGAACCACGAGATAGGCGGCTACAGTGAGTTGGGGTCGTGCGCACGTAGTAATCGGAGCGACCCAAGAAGCACGGCCTTTTGCATCCGGCTGAGTAATGCTTCAGCGTTACGCTGTATTATTATTATTATTATTATTATTGGTGTCTTGTTAATAGGACCCAACTTAATTTAAGTAAAACGACTGTTATATCATTCACCCGAAAGACAAACAGTATTTACTTTAATTACAAATTGTGTAACAACCTGGTGGCACGCTCCCATTGTGTTAAAGATCTCGGTGTTCTATTGGACTGTAAGATTTATTTTCACCAGCATATTAACTACATATTTTCACGAAGCTTAAAAATGCTTGGTTTGATTCGGTACATTACTTCTTCCTTCTCCACTATTGATAGCCTTTTGGTTTTGTATAGTACCTTAGTCCGTTCTAAAATTGAGTATGCATCCGTTGTTTGGAACTCTATCACTAATACTGACTCCTTTAAACTGGAAAGGATTCAAAGAAAATTTGTTGCTTTGTGTTACACTATATTCTTTAATGGCGTTTGTGCCTATTATTATGATGATATATTAGTCAGATTAAATTTTTTATCGTTGCATTTAAGGAGGAAGCTTTTGGATGCGCTTTTCCTCGTTAATGTTTTTAAAGGCAAAATTAGTTGCTCATCTTTTTTTGATACAGTTAGTCTCTGCGTACCCACTAGGTCTATCAGAGACTACTCTACCTTTACTGTACAACGTAATTTCAAGGCTAGTCCCTCTGCCAGATGTGTAAATGCTGCCAACGCAGTCTGTAGGAGCATCGACATCTTTAACACAGATACTGTTTTGCTTACTGATGTCAGTCAACTCTTTAAACAATAATCATTGTTATTTTTTATTATTTATTTAGTATAATAATTTATTTTCTATGTTGTTTGTCCAAAATTGAACTGATTTTAATTTAATTTTTAATTTACTTATCCATAACATTTAGCTCATTTACTTATTAATTATTTTGCAATAAATTAATATTGTGCTTTATATATTCAGTTCATTGTTTGTTTGCTTTAGTATTGTAAGATTTGTATTGTAAGATTTGTATTGTTGTTAGTGCTTGGCTGTTATTGGCCTTTTCGGCTGTTGTCAAGCACTTTAATAAATGAATTGAATTATTATTATTATTATACACAATGTGTAAAAAATAACTTAACACTTTAAAAACTATACAGAAGGTAGAAGCGGCGTACTTAGGACTTCACACCTACACCAGTCGATAGAATAAATCTCAAACTTTGTGCACATGTCACAGAGACTCGATTTGTGCTCCACGAGTCACACGGTAGATAACGTGAGGGTAATCCAACTTGTCCCAAACTTTGTGCAGAGTGATCCTTGTCTTGGAAGCTATGGCAATTGTGATTCGCTGCTTCATTTTACAGAATGAAGAAGACGGTCACCATAACATTTTTCCAGTCTTGTTGCTTTTCCAATGTATTTTTAACAACGAGCTATATAACCTTCTCATAGTCATATTAACATTTCAAAACTTTATTTATACCTTCCATCAGATTTGGCACATCTATTTCACGGTGATTTTTAAGATAACAGATTTGGTTTTCGAGCCTGGATGGCATATACCCGGAGCTGATCTTGATGACCTACTTGAAATTCCGAGAACCAATCTGCCTCACTCACTCCACTGTGAGGGCGAGTGGTTGCACATATGCAGCACGTACAACAAGATGGATGTGCGTATTGCGTCCGTTGATTCCGTGCAGCCACAAGAATTATTATAAGGGGGAGTTTCTCAGGAGTTGGTATCACAAAGTCCTAACAGAATTATGCTGATGCCATGTGGGCAGCCTCCTATGATGGATGATAATAATTCTGAATGGAAAATCAGGAGAGATGTCTGTTTTGGTTAACAGAACGTACTTCTGGTATTACACAGAACAAGAGTAGAAACATACAGGATGAAACGTCTTAAATGACGTAAAAGTAAAGTATTATAATACTAGAAATACTGAGTGTATTTTATTGAAGCATTCGACAATGGTGCGAGAAACCCTGAAGTTAATGAAAGAAATTAACTCGCTACAATATGACCTTTTTGGCGTTCACAGAACAAGCGAAACCGGACAGTCAGATTTTTCCAGGTTCTTTTCCAGTATTGCGGCGTGATTCATTCGAATGCAGCAGATTTTTACCAACTTTTCAGACGATCTCAAGCTGTAAGTAGCTCTGAAACGTAGCTCAAAATCTACGACATTACATTCCAGATAATAACAAAATTCTTACTCGTTGATATTAGAAATTTAAATCTTACCTTTTTGTATGGTTTGCTATCGTGTATGTTGATTTACAACTTCGCTTAATAATACCTGGTCTACAATTTATTACTTTCGGGGCGTGCTTGCATTGCGTGGTCGGCCGGCGATCTGTTGACGTGGGCGGCACTTGTACGCGTGAGTCACGGGCGAATCAGTTTCGGTGCCGCTAGTGACAGCGAGCTGCGAGTGTTTCTCGTCACTGATACTTGTTATTGAATTGATTGTTCTTGCCTTAAACCACAAAAGATGTTCAAAGTGACTTCCTTGTGCTTGCAGGCAAGCTTCACATCTCGTTGACATGTTTCGAAATACTCGACGAAGCTCTTCTTCGGATATTGCCGAAATCAATTGTCGAATATTTTCTTTAAGTCCTTCTGCAGTGTGCGGATTGTTTACATAAACTTTGTTCTTCAGCATGCCCCACAGGTAAAAATCGCGCGGGTTCAAGCCTGGGGAACGCGGAGGCCACTGATCTATAATTTGTTCACCAAACACTTCTCTTAATGCTAACATCGACCGATCAGCTGTGTGAATTGTAGCATTGCCTTGCATGAAGAAACCGTAAGTCTTTTCTTCATCGGTCATTTCTTAGAAAAAGGGTCTAACTATTAAATTTACATAACGTTCACAATTTATCCGCACACTGCAGAAGCACTTAAATAAAATATTCGACAATTTCCCAAGAAGAGCTTTGTCGAGTATTTCGAAACATGTTAACGATATGTGAAGCTTGCTTGCAAGCACAAGGAAGTCACTTTGAACATCTTATGTGATTTAAGGTAAGAACAATTAATGTAATAACATGTATTAGTGACGAGAAATATTCGTAGTTCGCTGTTACTAGCGGCACCAAAACTGACTCGCCCGTGACTCACGCGTACAAGTCCCACCCACGTCAACAGATCGCCGGCCGACCACGCAATGCAAGCACGCCCCGAAAGTCATAAATTGTATACCCGGTAGTATCTAAGATCTGTAGATGAGAATATAATTTATATATAACTTTAGTCTTTAAAATATAAAAAAATATTATTTATATTTATTATATTTTCTTCATTCATGGATTAGGCAGCTTTGTGCGTACACCGGCATCTTTCCAGCGTCTCCAAAGTTTTTCTGTAGCTCTTCACCCTGAAGATTTATAATCCCACGTTATCTTCCACTTCTTCGTTTCACCCAGCCTACCTTTAACGGCCTTCCCAGTTCTTTCTATAAAGCCTATAGTAAACTCTTGATCTATACAAATATTATTGATCGTCAGTTTATCCTATACGACAGAACCCTTCAATTTCTGCAGCTTATAATCTTTCGACTCTTGCACCTCATCACCACGTCTTTTAATACTTGTCTTACCATTATTTTGTGTAACATCAAATATGTGCTCCTCGCTAAGCGTGGTACGTCATCAAAGTACACTATCCAAACCCCCTTCTCCAGCTGAGTTTATTAAATGTCCTCGGTGTTTTAATTTACTTAATCTATAACAATTTATTATGTAGCACAATTTTACGTCCTAAAAATTTCATCTCTTAATCGTTTATTAAACAGTTTATTTCATACGAACTGGGCCAACTGCCTTTTTACAATAAGATGGCTGTCTTCTGGGTTCTTGTACAACCCAGAAGACAGCTAATACTCGAACATGAAAGCCTTCATTCCTACCGTTCTACACGGTTCATTTGTTAACATACACACGTTTCCATCCTCACAGAACCATCCTCAGTGTTGATACTTATATATTCGGTTCAGATGTAGTTCTAAGTCTTAAATCACTATAAAATGTTATTGAAAACCGCAATGTCGAACATAAACATTTAAAACATTACAGCTAAAACAACTTTGTTAAACACCGCCTTTTAAAAACTAATTAACACAATTCCCTCTAGTGTCGGAAGAATGATAAAGTTTGTGAAGTGTTCAACGATGTAAGTGCTGGAGTTTAAACATTTTTCCACATTTTTGTCTGAAAGTACTTGGATTCCTTAAACATTTTGCCTGTCCCTTCAGAGTTTTCAAAAAGCTACTTGACATAATTAATTTTCAAGTTTACAGGTTTTAATGAAGAAGACTTGTAGACACATTCTAAAGAATGCCTACGTATTCTCACGTATGACTGACTGCTAAATGCTCTCAAAAATTCGAGGAAGTCGGTCCAAATTAGTTTTAAACTGGAGTTATCTGTGCAATGCTTCAAGACAGGTGGATGTAAAAGAAAGGACTAGCATATGTTTCCAATGGCATAATATATGGGCATTTTCCTAGAGAGCAAAACCTGTACCTTAACCTTACTGCTTAAATTAACAATTTAAATATTCTAAGCTTGATTTTATTTTGCGTGCCGCATTTAGTCATTAACATAAAACCTTAATCAACAAATACTTGCATTAGTGTGTGTTAAATTCCTAATCTTCCATAATTTCTAATAAACAGTTAAAAACATCGGCATGTTTGCTTTTTATGTTTCCTTTTGTTTCTCCCGCACGGTTCAGAAAATAAGTTCAGTGTAAACTTAATTGTAGACAAAATGTGGATAAAATTACAAATTCAATATATTAATTGCTTTGTTGTGAAATCAATACACTCAAATAATTAATTCCATTCTCGTAATTTTTGCGACTCACGAATTAAAAGTCGTTCCTCTAAATTTACTTTACGAGTTGTATGTAAATCTTTTATCAGTGTCTTGTGGATGCCATTAAGAATCAGCGTTTTTATTTAATTCTTTCCAGCTTACACGTTTAGGTTTTAGAAGATAATTCTTTGGTAAGAGTATTTTAATTAATTCCATAGCTATGCTATAAATACAAGAGAAGCATTTAATCGTAAATACGTTGGTAAAATTATAAATACATGTTTGATACCGTGTTTAGACGAGCCCGCTACTCTTAAATTACAAACAAAGAGGAAAAATCTAAGTTGATAGTTTTAAGCATTGTGGAGAGTGTTAGACGGCATTCGACATTGGCGTTGGTTGGTGGCTGAGTCCCTGTGCTGATATTCCTGTGGTGGCCAGAACAGGCTGAGTGTGATATACAGAGATCTGTCGTAGGTTTAGCTGGATGGATCAAACAAGCTCGTATTTACTTCTACAGAAAGACGGATGGACATTACGTGACTGGAGTCTGGATCAAATTCTCCTTTCCTTTGCATCCCAAGCCACCTTACAGTATTCGCCTTATATTTGATTAAAGTCGCAAAGAACGAAATAATACGATAAAACACAAGAGAAATTTGCGTACAAAACGTAAATAAAAGTAGTACATTTTATTTACAGTTTGACTATGTTGTATGTGACTGCTTCCACGGACATGAGTCTTTCTTGAAAAGCTAATAGACGCTCAGTTGGTAAAGATATTCCCGATTTCATGGAACAACGTTTACAAAAGCTCAGCGCCTCATCATACGCTGTACACTATAAATCTAGTCCACTCCCAAGTATAATATTTCTATCAATTTTAATATTATCCTCCAGTCTACAACGAACTCAACCATGCTGTATATAACTTTAAGTCTTCCGGGATGAAACCTTATATGAATTTACCTTGTGTTCTATGCCTGCAACATTCCCCGCCCAACTCATCCTCCTTGCTGCACTGTTCTGAAAAAATCTGCGTTTCAAGGAACGACCACCACCAGAGCGGAAATTGTTTTGAAGAACACAATATAATTACTTACGTCATCATAATATTGAGTTATTCAGGATATACAATACGTGCCAATATGTCAACATTCCTGCTTCATATTCGGGAAGTCCTGGGTTCAAATCTCGGCCCCTAGACCGAGTATCCTGACGGATGTTTCGTAATTTCTCTCAGTCCCTCCATGAAAATACTGGGCTGCACCTTAAATTAGGCCACGACTGAATTCTTCCACATCCTTTCCAATCATTATTCACTATCATTCCCTCACTCGACGCTATTTAGTCTGAGCTACTGGAAAAGCGGCGTTGAATAAAGTATAAATAAATTATGACGAAGAAACGTAGTAGGTCTCCATGCAAAGTGTAAATTATTGCCGCCAGACTTCACTCTAAATTGTAATGTGCCTACAAATGTTATAAAACTTCTTAGTGTCAAATTTATAGTTCAGTGGTTCTGGATTTGCTACATGAGAAATTACAGACAGGCATGACAAAACTAATAGACTATTTTTAATATTATATTTTCCAACAAGTATAAAAATGCTCATAACAAATATTTAATTTACTTTTCTCAGCAAACTTGGATGTTTAACCAGCTATAATGCACATTTAGTAAAATCCTTGATAAAAAATATTCGCAGAGGTGGTCCATATTTAATTGGTACAAATCTCTGCAACATTTACATATAAATGACCCATGAGCATAAATTTGTGAAGTCCAAGCCCAATGTTAGTAGGATGGAATAGTACAATTTTTGACAATATTTTTTAAAACGTCTGCCAGGCAGTCGTTCCATTAAGGGCAGCCAAATATGAAACTAATACGCGCTTGTAAATACGTAATAAATCGTTAATAAAATGGCCAATAATTTTTTCTAGCGTAGTGTACATGTACAGAACTACGAAATCAGTAAGGAATATATGTAATATACTTCCTGCAGACATTATTTTCTGTACTACAAATGATAAAGACATTGTTTTTGCAGCCTGTAACGAGGTTATAAATTATGGCGTAGGTACAATACAAGGTTAAATTTTGTCATGCATAACCAGTAAAAAAAGAAAAAATCCACAATTCTAATCAGAATAATCCGTCTGAGAACTTGAGTTGCACAAACTCAGAATACTGCGTAGACGTACTTGGCCCCAGCCACCGCTGTCAATTCCATGTCTTCTGTCTAAATTTAATTCCAAACTTATGTGCACAGCTTCGGAGAAAGCACTGCTCTCAGTTCCTCAAAGTGGAGAAGAAAAGCGAAAAGAAATAGAATCTGCAGTATACAAAATGTTTTTGTGCTTTTGAAAGACACAGCGGCAATGGGTCCAACCCTGAGCGATAGAACAAAGTGAATTTTGTGTCCCCTGAGGAGACGTTTATATAGAACGAAAAGCACCCGGGCGCTTGTTCAACCACAGGGAAATTCCATCATTCCTTCCGGCAAATTCCAATATGATATATAGCTGCCACGATAAACTTGGGAACGCTGCGGGAGTAAGGGGGAAGATACGGGTACAGAACTGAACCTACGTATTAGAGTAACGGTTTGCATGATCCGCTTTCCTGGGGAAGATGAAACCCGCGAGACTAAGCCGATCAGCTTTCTGAATGCAACCAATGTATCTCGCCATACTTCCACACCACCAAGACAACACCTGGGCTCACCAGCAACCATCGAACTGGTTTCTGCTCCGAAAGCCACCACTTCGAATGTCAGCCGAAGAACTCACTAGCCCCATTAATAACATTCATGGTTTTCTTTGTTTATCCTGGTAAATTCCGGTAGAGTATCTTAAAGTAGGCCACGACTACTGCCTTTCCCACATTTTTCAAACATTCATATTAAATTTGAAGTTTATGACGATGATGTACTATTAAAATAACACTGTTCATTATAACGTATCTGGTACAGAATCGTTAAATAATCTAGTAAAGAAACAGACAATAATATTATGAAGGGTGGTTACTACTTTATTTAAAGATGCTGCATTAACTGTTGAATGATACAAGATGAAAAAACAGGGCAAGCTTGTTCCAAACTGTATCCCAATAAATTTCACAAGTAGTGGCTGCATAGCGAACCAGACCACAACACATTTTAAACAGGAGGCTACACAGTCATTAAAATCTTCTTTTCCTTTAGCTAAGCTTATAAAGTCTGTTCCACCAATTCACGTCCAAGAATTGATGTCTCCACCTCTTTCTGGGACGACTTATATTTATTTTGCCAATGGGTTAAAATACAACGTTAACATTGGTAACCTATTTCTCTGCATTCATTTTTACCCCTTTCTTTAAATTTTCTTTATAGTAACGCACGCCTTCCTGCTTGTGCTGTTCTGCGGGAAGATGGGGTTTAGGCCTACTCCTTCCTGATACAATGTCAACATAAAGTCTGTAGACGCAGTTCTATTACGAGTGTAACCACCTTAATTAGACGCAACATGACATGTCCCGAATGACTACAGCGAGTCATGCAGTCAGTGAGATGAATCATCTTATCGGAACGGGGGAAGGCGCAAGATCATGTCATCATCACACGTTTAGTTCCGTGGCTGTGTCAGAAGGGTCCGTGGATGATGCGAACGGAATGCATTACAGAGATCTTCTGAAGATCTTCCATGTATGATACTCGTACACCGTGAAGCGGGAGAGAAGAACGCAAAGCAAAAGCAAATTTCACTAGTAGAGGCCCCGTGTGCTGGAGGCCCGCGGCGTTCTTTGTGCAAGAAGATGCCGAATCGCGTACAGCAGAACAGTGCGGTATTTTGAAAATGCGCCCCCGTGAAAAACTGCTTTTGTCTGCAAGAAAACAATTATACTGAACTACATTTATTTTTATTTTTTGTTGATAATATGGGCAAAATAAACTATCATATATTAAACTGGCTACGCTGGTCGTGAAAAATGCTTTAAAAATTGTAACACGCAGATTTTTTATTTCCTAAATTTAAAGAATTTCAAATTATATAAGCACCTATTAGGCAGTTTAAAATATAAAAATAATTTTAATGATATTAAACTTGTAATCACAATGAAAAGATTACAAGTTACATTGTGTTTGCAAATGTAACTGAACCACTAATAAACACAATTTGTTACTATGGTTGACAAATATAACAAAAATCATTCAGAAAAATATAAAAGAGAATAAATCATACTATTTTGACACTAAATTCACTACACAGAAAAATAACCCTTCCTGATACGAATACTGCCATCTTTATTTCTCATTACTGTTTTTCTCCAAACTGTGACGTGATGCAAATTTTTAGTCCATATCTGCAATGAGCATGCTCGGCGATTACTTTCATCCCCAGATTCGTTACTGCCTTCCCAAAATCTGTCACGTGGTTCTAGCCTAAACGAGTGTGTTCAAATACAGGAAGTAGACCTTTGTTTTTTAACACCCTTTCTTTAACATCCTTTACAGATACATTATTCCACTCTACGATCTACGCCTATAAAACCAAAATAGTCCATTTTATTACCCCTGTTGAATTACATATAAATATAAAATGAACAGCACAAATTTTGACGCTCAAACCATCCTGACAAAATATGAAGAAGTAATTTACAAGAATATTAATAACCCAATTATATGACACCTTAATCTAAATTAATTTTAAAGATTTATTCCCAGTGCAGTCTTAAATGAGAGGCCATCTGATCCTTGACCCAGGGCCCACATGGCCTCGACTCAGGGCCCAAGTGACCTTAGTTCTTCCCCTTTATAAATGTTGTAGCCTCTTATGAACTGCAGGTCTCAAAACTTGGAGAGACAAAATTAAACGAAAACTAAAACGTCCATACATAATTACGATATATTATACACGGGGAAAAAACAGTTTATATTTCAGTTCAGAGGAAGATGAAAAGATGGGGTTTCAAATGATATCAACGTTCGGTTCCAGTGACACCCTTTGCGGGAAAATATATCGCAAACTCTGTATATTTTGATTAAGGAATCAGCTAGGCAGCATTTGTATCCCGGTCGATCTGGAATATTTTTACTATTCAACTTTCCTGCTGTGTCGTTTCACAAAGTATAAAAAATTACTAAACAAAAGTTGTATGTTTCTTTTTCAGATTACCACATATTAATTTATTACTTTTCATTAAGTCACTCTAGTATCGGTCCCACCTCACAAGTTCGTGCTTCCGCCATGTAGTTACTACTAACAGAAAAAATTTAAATGTATCCTTCGGCAGCATACCACATTTAATCAGAATCCTCCAATATTTCTCGAGATTATTCAGTGGATAAACGGACACGATGGACCCAATATACTTTTGTTTCTACGCATGCAAACAACGCATAAGAAATTAAAACATGAACAATCAATGGTTTGCTTTTAATTTAGTGAAAATGAATATTATATAAATGAATACCATAATTAACTGTCGGAACGAGTCGTATTAATAATGAAACATTTTAGAATATAGTGTTTATATATAACACTACTCAAAATAAGTGAGATTAGAAACAGCTGGTTTTATTTCAATTTAAAAATCTGATACTTGTAGATTATCTGTCTTGGAAACGCTGTCACTCCATGATCAACTAATAAGAAAGAACCGGACTCCTCCTCAGCATTTCAGCACAGTGCGATCCTGCCTTATGGATCGCCGGACCGCTCAAACTTCGCATATTATAGCAGCGAAGGTGGAGGCCGTGTGAATCTTATCTGGAGCGCGGCTGCTGTTGGCTAACTCCATACAAATCGGCCACGTGATTAGAATTGAGAATGTAGGTGAGGGAACAGATAAGAAGATGAGATGCTGAAAGAAGGCACAAAGGATCACACACCCTGCATCCAAATCATCCTCCGTATCAGCTCCGTGCAGTCTAATACACATTTGTATTAATATATCTTTTATGAAGGGATTACTTATAAGACGTTTTTACAATTTAAATTACTGTCCAAACATGAATTGTTTATTAACATAGATATTTGTCAGTAATATTATCGAAAATCTTTCATGTGATCTGAAAAAGGAACTCAGAAGATTGCTGTCTACTGGATTTTTGAGCCCTGATTGTGGAGGCAGCATGGTCCTCTGAAACGTTGGTGGACATTTACCAGACTACATGGCGCAACCCAGAAGACAGCAATCTTCAGACTCACCGCCGTGAAAACTTCAAATCCCCAAAGAAAAATTACAAATAATGTAAACAAGGAGTAAGAGTGTACAGTGCATTAGGATTTTATGTCTCACCCTCTCAGCTTCAAGCCCAATAAAACCCTAGAACGACAATAATTCAGCACAAAATAGCTTGAAACAATGCAATTAATCTGGTATTCGATGGACCAAATGAAAGAAAAGGACTGACAGTCTTCAAATTAAACTAGTATTCTATCCTGACAGTTTTTGTATAATATATCTTAATGTTATTCCTCCATTTCACAACAGCAACTTCAACGTAATTTTGTTTTACTGGTTTTTACTCAAAAGTAAGGCTAATGATAATATTGCCCCTTACACGACCCATTGATTCAGACAAGCTAAAATTGCAAGCTATGACCTAAACTCGAAGGTTCACACAGTCGCCATGCCTGTAAACATAAATTTATAAAGAATTTATAATCATATTTATTTCATTCCTACACAGGCTACATAACTTCATTTGTCTAACTCTTATCGTTGATAAGCGTAGGACAAACAGCTAAATATTGATCTAGTGTAACCGCCATGTTAACTTAAATTCTAAATAAATAACCTCAACACACTTATTTTTTAAGGATTTATTACCACACCAAATTTCGTAGTTCTATATTAATGGACGCTATTAAATGTTGCACGATCGCTATGTTGGTATTACTGATGGCACGAATTTATAAAATGTGCTGATGGCAGTTTCCAGTTACTGGATGATATTGTGAAAAGCTTTTAGTTGCTTAGAAATTTACTGACGGGGGCAGATCAGACACATAGACACATGGATAAGATTATACCATAAACCTATCTTTCCTCGGTCAAACGTAGTAAACAGCTATTCTGATTCCATACGATCCACTCCCTGAAAGGAAGCTGGCTGTTTGTGTCTGAAAGTCATATTAATGTTCTGTAGCAAGATTTAAATATTATCGGAGTCACCGCGAAAGCTGAAAAGAATACGACTGGATAGAATGGTAGGAAAAAAACAATATTGCAATGAAATGGTAGTATGTCGCTAGTGTACTTACAATCTGCAGTATAATTTTATATGAAATTGCGTACATTTTACTATTTTTATAGTTAGTAATCTGTAAACATGAAAATTGATGCGCAAAATAGTCCTCCTTCTTGTCGTTCATATTTCCTGGAACTATTCCAAAGCCACGAAAATCACATACAAAGTTCCTACAAGCCCATGTTTTTTCTCAGATAACTCCTTAATCTACGTGGGACGGTAATAATATTTCCGTAATTTATTTTTCTTTTAAGATCCAGAGTAGACTTTACGTCGGGTCAGAGGCTATAAAAATCCTTCCTCTTCTTTTTTAGTGCAAGGGAGGAGAGACTTCCCTTTATTTTCATTGTACCCACGTTTATAAACAGACAGATGGACGTAATGTTGCAATTTTTGGGAGTAACTTTAGCAATTTGGCGAAACATAACACAGACTCTTGCTGTTATAACTACAGCTGCGACAGTCCCGTGTTAAAATCCTCCTTCATAACTGACGTCATCATACTAATTTTATATTTTAAAGATAGCATATTTATTAGCAAAGATGTCTGCTACCTCGCTGTCTCACTCTCCCAGCTGAATTGATCTACATAGAATGTAATTTAGTTCAGTGTCACCGAGTATACTAGCTCTGACATTTCAGTTTCTAGTTTAGAAAACCATATGAATATAAAACAAAATCCTGGGTTGGAATTAACATTAAACAACGTAAAATAAATGTTATTCCAGTCTGTGACTTCGACAGGTTCTCGCTGGTTTGAAGTCTGTGAAGATACAAATTTATGTGTCACATAATCGTCTCGTCGTAATTCCACTAATGCTGGAAGGAGAGGGTATTCTGCAAGCTGGACTACAATGCAGTTATAAAGTTTCTGGCTGTTAAATCTAGTAAGTTAATATTCAGGATTGAGAGATTCCTGAAAGGAAAAAAGAAAACACGAAACAGCAACTGAACAGGGTAGATAGGTGTAACCACAAGTGTTACACAGATAATCAATTACCATGCTAGCTGTAAGATAAATTTGTTTGGGGTATTCCATTTTGGACCATTCGCATAATGTCACTCTATTATTATCGAATTTTTTTCTGACGTCAAATAGCTTTAATTCACTACTGGGACATCCACAAACATGTTAATATTATATTAGTTTCTGTCGTGAATTCTTAAATGACTGTCCTCTGGGTTGTACCGCCAATTAGTCCGATAGAAGTTTTAAGGCCCTGATGATGAAGCAAACGGCAAGCATTTCTGAAAACATCGACCATACTACACATCGCTACAACCCAGAAGACAGCAATCTTCATACTCCCAGCCGTGAGAAATTGAATCCTACATAATTATAAAGAAAATGTTTATTATTTATTAAAAGAATTTTAAATGGCGTAATTAATCCGCCTACTAATTCAATTATGTACTTGTATTGCGGTCTGAAATTTTTTCCACTTTTAAATGTTTGTAACTTAGTGGCTGCAGTTTGAATCACATGCATATTAAGTTTTCAACTACGTGTTCTGCTGGTTACAATGTTGGAAAGTTTTTCAGGATATGAGTTACGGACCCTGTAGGGACAGGACTAACACTTGTGGTTTTAACATGGCATTTCCAATTTACTACAGCTGTATTATTGCTCCAGGAAGCAGGGCAATAGCTCGTAATGTTACATTTTCAAATTACAGCCACCTATTTCACAATTTATCATAGAACTAAATATTTATGTATTTCCATTTGATATAAATCACAAAGTCAACAAAAATGTATAATCTGTTGCAATTTGTCAACAGAAATTGTATGTATCGTATAAATTTTGTAATCGAGAAACGACTAATCAAGTGGGAATTTGAAATAAACAGAAATAGTATAGAATGGCACATGTTTCTACATGAACTACATTTGATAAAATCTCAAGGAAGAACTTCTATCCCTCCTATAAATGTTTTCATAACATAGCAAACTATGGTCCAATACTGTGGCAGTTATCAAACACACAGACTGAATAAATATCTAAATAACCCACAAGAAATGGCGTTTTTCATATTTTTCCACAAAACGTCTTGTGTTCCATAACAGTTGTAGTAGTAGTAGCAGTAGGTGTAAAAATAATAATAATTCCAATAATTATAGGAGCAACTGGAACTCTCTCTAAGTCACTCCAAAAATATTTAGCCAACATCCCTGGCGAACATGACATTAGGGAACTTCATAAAACCGCCATTCTAGTAACATCATACATCATTCGAAAGACGCTCATGTAAAATATGTAATGCCTCACGCGAAATCTGTTTAATGCATGTAGCACGTATTAAAAAAGTTGTCAGTGGAACCACGGTTCCGGAGAATTTGACGTAAATACGTCTATACGGAAAGGAAGTTTATATATTGGCTTTATTCTAAATATTTCCCTTATACATGCTTTACAATTGAGATAAGTTTGTTAAGACATTGCTTATTCAACTTGAATTAGTTACTCTTAAAATGGGTTTATGGTAGCTGAATGTAATGTAAAATAATGTAATGAAATGTAATGTAATGTAATGAAATGTAATGTAATGTAAGGTAAGGTAAGGTAAGGTAAGGTAAGGTAAGGTAAGGTAAGATAATGTAATGTAATGTTTCATAGGTAACAACAATGCCGAGTAAACAGATGACGTTTCCTAGATAATAAAAATGCTTGAATGCTTAACTTGAATTAGTTACGCTTAAGATGGGTCTGTGGTAGCTGAATGTAATGTAAAGTAATGCAATGTAATGAAATGTAATGTAAGGTAAGGTATTTATTTATTTAATGTTCTGTCTGACGACAGGTCCATATGAACAGGATCCTTCCATCCTTTTCTGTTTGCATTTGTTTGTATTTCCCCTAGTTGCTTCAGTCTCTCAGCTGAATAACACCAAGTCTCTTCCAACAGAACTGTAGATTTCCCTCCATTTCGTTATTTATTCTCCATTAATTCTACCAGTGCGTAGTTCCTTTGCCTTCACTCTATAATTTTATTTAAGGAAATTAAGTTAGAAACTCAGAATAGTTATACAAAAAAAAAAAAAGATAATGATTTTGACATATTTGATTTCCATGAATAGAAAAATGCTTTAAAATACGAATAAAATACTGAGCGACATATTGTAATTAACTAGCTGATACCACCCTCTTGCCATACCACCAGTCTTTTATGGGGGTTAAGTATTAAATGGTGAACGCACGTGTTCTACATTACACCATCTGCAACGAAAATGTATGGGCTGGTATTACTTTTGATATTGTAATATATAAATTATTTGAAATGTTCACGCTATTTTCTGTGCGTGTTCTGATATGAACGTCTGAAGAAATTGCGGCAGTAAGTGAGTTACGCTTACAAGCCAAACAACTACAATAATATTAGATATCTCACAAAAACGAAGTCTATGTTTCTGTTTATGAAATTAACACTATAGTTATTGATTCCTTAAATAAATTATTCCCGAAGAAGATAATACACAAGAAACCATAGAAAGCTACATGAAACACAGTCCAATTTCGCTGTAATGTCACAGTAGCAACATAAAGTGCGTAACGCCCGAACGGATTGTCCTGAGTAAAAATGCCGACATTTTAAATTTAAAAATAAACATGATTTACAACTTTTACTTTTTTTAAATGAACTAGATCTCCTAAGACCCTGGACTAATGGGACATTCCGTATATTTTTAATCTTGGCGTAGCAAATAAGACCTTTCCGTCTTCGTGGAAACAATATGTTGCGGTTCCAGTATTCAAGAAAATTGGTAGAACCATGGTCAGCAACTACAGATCTGTATCGATACTGAACTACTTCAATTTTCAAGACTTTTTGAATTATTATTTATAACCACTTAGCTTCCACAAACACAGTTCCACCTCAGACAGTTCTCTTACTTTATTTAATACCATTGTGCCTTTTGTGAGTACACAAGAACACAATAATTTTGCGTATTTTGATTTAAGTAATGTCTTCAATATTGTACCCCATATTTACATCTTCGTACGTTACTAACTTAGAATATTCCTCTGACTGTCAATTGTTTTCACAGACATCTGACCAACGGAAAATTTTTAAGCTGTCTTCCTGTTTCTCTATGTTCATTTTGCTTTACACTTAACAAGTTTTACAAGTCCGCTGGTCATTCTCCTACGCTGGGTCAACCATTTTTCTGTGTAATCACCTTTTCTTTCATTTTCCACCTCAATAAAGCTGATATTCACGCAGTGTCAAGTAATGTTCCGCCTTTTAAAGAACTACGTTACATGCAAGTCAATAAATAACACATGCTCAAATCTGCAAGCAGAGCGTTTCTAAATGACTTGCAGACTTCCTACATCATTTGTCATGCCTCGCTATACGATGCAGCGGTCTACACTGCTCCGGTCCAAGCCACAATAAGAACCTTGCGCTGGAAGTTAAGACTATTTGTTGTTCATAACTCGTAGCCTCGCGGTTAACCTCAGTGCTCGTCCTCCATATGTTGCGGTCAGGGCACGCAGTTCTATAAACTGTGTAACCCTACGAAATACAAGCACAAACCCTTGGGCTTGTTAAGTGTATGAATATAATATAGACTTACTGATAAATTAAACTGTCCACATCACTGCACAAGAAAGCAGACGTATCATTATTCATTATACAGCTGTTGTCTATAGTTCATGAATAAGTTTTAAAATGTTTGTTCTTGTTGCGAATAATGGTTTTAATGGAACCAGAACATTGTCCTTCGTTATACAACGTATATGTTAACTAGTGTTCATCCTGAAACAATTTGTCAGCGAACACTGCACGATACAGGATACTGTACCTGCTTTCTATCTGAGACGTATCCAGTTCGAACTTCACTCAATAAAAAGGATAATGGACAATATTTCTTGAGGTTTCCACACTTATTCCTCCTACTGGGGGGTTTATAACTCCATATCCACATTAAATATACAGAGACAATGTGGTATTGAAATGACAAGTTACTGAATGTTAAAGTTGGGTGTATGAAAAGTAACTCCCGTCCTCTAAACGAGTTTATAAAAAGTTTTAAATATACTCCACAAACTTTCAGCATTTAAATCAAGAAGATCACAAGTGTAATGATATTACTAAGAGATACTGGGAGCCGGGATAGCTCAGTCATTATAGCTACGGGCTGGACGACCGGGGTTCGATCCCCGACGGGGGCAGAGGATTTTTCCTCTAGCCTCTGCGTCCAGACTGGCTCTGGGGCCCACCCAGCCTCCTCTACAATGGGTACCGGAGTCCTTTCCCGGTGGTAAAGCCGGCCGGGGCGTGATGCTGACCACTCACCCCCATCTAGTGCCGAGGCCAAGGAAGAGAGGAGCTATACCTCCACTCACCCCAAACGCCTACATGGCGTATAGTGGGACAAACTTTACTTTACTGGGATACTGGGAACGACCCGTTCTTCAAGTGCCTGAGCACTGCGGGTCCCAACTTTTCGTTGGCTTCATCTATAGATATTTGGTAGGACTCCTTGGACGAGATTAAGAGGAGGTACTTTTCAACACCAATAGGGCGGCCCTGTGTAATGTAGCAAAAATGGCAGTTATAAAATACGAACTTTGAGAAAAAGATTTTGTTCTTATTTAATTTTGTCCGTATTGATTTGTGTATTCTGGTACACGCTGTGGCGACTAGCAATATTTCATCTTCGCTTTGTGACAGCCCATATAATTTCGACAAATAACAAAAGTTTCCCAAGCCTTTAACAGAATGTATAATATCCAGTTGAGATTCATATCAACTACTGTTTTATTTCGACATTATTAGTATTTTGTGGGCACAGTTTCTTGTTATTTCTGCGATTCTTTGTTTCTACTGTTCACGTCTCATTCTAAGAAACAGCTATTTTGTTTGGACAAGTATCTCTCTCTCGGAAAGTCCCCCGAGCCTCTTATTACAGAATCGTGGGTCTCGTTTCTACTCTATAATCTTGCCATTACCACCATTACATCCTCTACTTCGGGTTATTCTCAATTCTGATCGTCTCAAAACATCCTCCCCACTGGTATCTGCTGCTTTAATTCAATTTAAAATGTTTGCTGTCTGATTCTCCATTCTGACAATTCGTACTAAGATTTCGGTAATATTATTTACTGCCTAATTTGATTCAAATGAAATAAAATTGTTTTCATGTTTAATTTCACAAAAGTAAAAATCATTAGGCCTATCAGTTAGGCGTACTAAGTTGTTAGACGCACGAATACTAATTTTCCCCAGTCTGTATTTTCTCTTAAGATCAAATATTCTCCAGCCTCGGTGTAAGTGAAATTCACCACGCGTAACCGCGTTATACGTGCTTCTTATTTTGGCAAAGTCCGCTGTTCATACAGTCATATAATATCTGTTGAAAGACCCCGGAAAATCAAAAACATTCTGGCTGCTTCAATTATCAACAAATTTGTGTGCGAAACAGACTTTAATCTTGAACTAAAAGCAATAAGAATTAAATTTACCAACTCAACTTCCATTTGTCAGTAAAATGGATACAGGATCATTAACAAATTTTGCAAGAGAGCATATTGAAAAAGAGACATAAATAATAAAAGCCTAAAATGAATAGCTTCAAGTTTTATTATTTAAATGCTTATTCTCGAATTCTTAGATTGTTTAAAGACATTTTCCTAACCACGTGTATTTTGGCAGAGTTAAAGTGGAGGAAAGGTTTGTATCATAAATTTACAACGTTGCAGAAAAAAAATGTTAAAGCTTGTTTTCCATCATTTGCCAGGAAAGGCTCGGACAAAGTACGTTCTACCCTAGGATATCAGACCTTTCGGCCAAGAATGAATCCCGGGAAGTAAAAAAAATCTTATTGTAACTTAAGCAGTTTGTTTTGTTTTTGGAAATAACTAAGCCCAATGAGAATTTTCCTACAAATGCACATCAAGTACAGATGTAAAGCAGACACGAATCAAATTAACACTGGACTTATTATATACAGCCTGAAACAAACGCAGCTACACAAACGCTTTAGATTTTCAGTGCTATTGGGGAAATCAGGTTCATAGGAAATTACAGGAAATGTCGGAATTTTCTCCTTCTCGAAGGTATCACCACCTTGTCGAAGGCAATCTGCCGGGTGAGGAGGCTTGCGTGCTCAAATGACCCTTAGGGCTATGCCGGCCTGAGCTTCGGCTCATGGTAGGGTCACCCAAGCCGGACAGGTCTAAGGAGATGCGCTAGACTAAGAGTGATACCCTGGTCCTCCAGGTTGGGGGTTGGGTGTAGGGCTAACAACCTTTCACCTTTAAAAAAAATATGTGTTACGAAAAAATCAACCAAGCCTCGGATCAGGACGGACTCTTTGGCACGACCACGGCAATTGAAAAAGGACATGAGATTTGGTACCTGGAACATTAGGAGCCTCTATAGGGCTGGGGCACTGAAATCAGTGTGTAGGGAATTAGGGAATTATAAGTTAGACTTAGTGGCAGTGCAGGAAGTGCGATGGGAGGGGGAGGGCACGATCCCAGTGGACAATTTTACATTTTTCTATGGAAAGGGGAATGACAATCATCAGCTAGGGACGGGTTTTTTTGTTCATAGCAGAATTAGGGCAGCAGTTAAGAGAGTAGAATTTGTTAGTGACAGGTTGTCTTACGTAATTTTGGAAGGACGTTGGTGCGACATCATTGTCCTTAATGTTCATGCCCCAACTGAAGACAAAAGCGATGATATCAAGGATAGCTTTTATGAAGAATTGGAATCAGTATTTGATACATTTGGCAAGTATCACATGAAAATTCTGCTAGGAGATTTCAATGCAAAAATTGGGAGGGAGGATGTCTTCAAACCCACAATAGGCAGCGAGAGTCTCCATGCACTTAGTAATGATAATGGCGTCAGAGCAGTGACCTTCGCTACGTCAAAAGATTTAATTGTAAAAAGTACAAAATTTCCACACCGTGATGTTCATAAATACACTTGGACTTCCCCAGATGGCAGAACACACAATCAAATAGATCATGTTTTAGTAGATAAGAGAAGGCAGACAAATGTAATTGATGTGAGATCATTCAGAGGAGCAGATTGCGACACTGATCATTATCTGGTGGTAGCAAAAGTGAGGGAGCGGCTTTCAGTAAGTAGACGAACTAAACAAAATTTTGACACAGAAAGATTTGATTTGAAAAAATTAAGTGAGGGAGAGGCAAAGGAACAATATCAAGTTGAAATTTCGAATAGGTTTCAAATTTTAGAGACAAATGAGGATAATGAAAGTGTGGACATCAACAGGGAGTGGGAAAATGTCAGAAACTGCATCAAAATTTCAGCAAAAGAGAAACTAGGATACTACAGGAGAAAGCAAAATAAACCGTGGTTTGATGAAGAATGTTCAAAATTAATAGATCGAAGGAAGCAAACAAAATTTCAATGGTTGCAGAACCCAAACAAAACAAATGCGGATAATCTATGTAACGTGAGACGTGAGGCTAGTAGAACCTTTAGGACTAAGAAAAGGGAATACCTGAAGGGCAAAATTGCTGAACTTGAGACAAATAATAAGGAAAAAAACATCAGAGACCTGTACAGAGGCATTAATAACTTTAAGAAAGGATATCAACCCCAGACTAATTTGGTAAAGGATGATAGTGGCAATTTGCTTGCAGATCCAATAAAAATTGTGAATAGGTGGAAAAATTTCTTTAGCGAGCTCTTAAATGTTCATAATACTGGTGATATTAGACAGATTAAAATGCATACAGCTGAACTGTTGGTGCCAGAACCTAGCTTAGATGAAGTGGAACTAGCCATTGGGAAGTTGAAAAGTTATAAATCTCCAGGAATTGATCAGATTCCGGCCGAATTAATTAAAGCAGGTGGCAAAGGGTTGCATATGAGGATCCATAAGCTTATTCAGTTAATTTGGGATAAGGAAGAGATGCCACATCAATGGAAGGAATCCATAATTATTCCTATTTATAAGAAGGGGGACAAGACTGAGTGTGGTAATTACCGAGGAATATCGCTGCTATCAACCTCATACAAAATTCTATCCAACATTCTTTTGGCAAGATTAACCCCATATGCGAATGAAACTATTGGGGATCATCAGTGTGGGTTCAGACGAAACAGATCAACGATTGATCAGATCTTTTGCATTCGTCAGATACTAGAGAAAAAATGGGAGTTCGGTGGGACTGTACATCAGTTATTTATAGATTTCAAAAAAGCCTATGACTCTGTGAAGAGAGAAGTGCTATATAATATTCTTATTGAATTTGGTATACCAAAGAAGCTAGTGGGTCTAATAAAAATGTGCTTAAATGAAACCTGCAGCAAAATTCGAGTAGGTAAATATGTATCTGAGACATTCCTCATCAAGAACGGTCTAAAACAAGGAGATGCTTTGTCTCCCTTGCTCTTTAACTTTGCGCTAGAATACGCCATCAGGAAGGTCCAAGGTAGGCAGGAGGGTTTGCAATTGAACGGGACACATCAGCTATTGGCATATGCTGATGATGTTAATTTATTGGGGGACGATATAAATACAATAAAGAGGAACGCAGAAGTTTTACTAGAGGCTGGTAGACAAGTGGGGCTGGAAGTAAATTCAGAAAAAACTAAGTACATGTTAGTATCTCGTCATCAGAAGACAGGCGGGCAAAATTATCTTAGGGTAGCTAATAAATCCTTTGAAAGGGTTACAAAGTTCAAATATTTGGGAACAACAATAACAAATCAAAATGATACTTGTGAGGAAGTTAGGAGGAGACTAAATTCCGGAAATGCTTGCTACTTCTCAGTCCAAAATATTTTGTCTTCCCGTCTGATTTCTAAGAACCTGAAAATTAAAGTATACAAAACAATAATCTTGCCTGTTGTTTTGTATGGGTGCGAAACATGGTCTCTCACTCAGAGGGAGGAACACAGATTGCAGGTGTTTGAGAATCGGGTGTTGAGGAGGATATTTGGGCCTAAGAGGGAAGACGATGGGGCGTGGAGAAAACTGCACAATGACGAGCTTAAAAATCTGTACTGCTCCCCCAGTATTGTGAGGGTGATTAAGTCGAGAAGAGTGAGATGGGCGGGACATGTAGCGCGCATGGATGGGACAAGAGGTGTGCACCGGGTACTGGTTGGGAAACCTGAAGGGAAGAGACCGCTGGGGAGACCTAGACGTAGATGGGAGGATAATCTCAGGCGGGATCTATCCGAGATAGGAGTTGAAGGAAACTGGATTTTGTTGGCCCAGGACAGGGTCCGGTGGAGGGCTTTGGTTAATTCGGTGATGAACCTTCGGGTTCGGTAAGCCATCTAGTTAGTTAGTTAGTTAGTCGGAATTTTCTTGGAGAAATAAAGACAAATCACGTGAAATTAGACCAATGCTCATTGGTAGATATTTCTAGGGTTGTTAAATACCATATCATTGACTTTATCGTTTCCTTAGGCATCCCTCAAACTGGGAGACACTTTTAGACCGAAACCATTGGTCCACTCTTCACGACCGTCGCTTCTCATTTTGTATGCCACTCACAGACTCTCGAGTCTCCTTTGTTTAAAATTAAAGAGGCTGTACAATTTTTTTCTCGGGTGTCCCGGTGAACTGACATCTATACAACTGTTGATGGGCACTTGGTTAATTAACGCAATGAAGAGCACTAGGGAAGACGAAGGGATGAGAAAAAGAAAATGGGACGGCTGTTGAGGACGCTGAGGCAAAGAGTGGTCTAAGTATCTTTATCGTCTTTATCTCCTGACGAAGCAATACATACGTCATAAACTTTAAGCAGTGAGGATCGTTGTAGTGGTAGGTACATAATTCTTTCCGGCCTTCTATCACAAAGTGGATACAATTCTTCTATTCTCAAGATTTTTCTTTTATTGCGCGTTCTCTGCATGATGTCTTTGAAATGAACGCAAGGCATTTTAGTATACTCATGTCTTTTCCTCAGTCTGCGTGTCCGAAGAATTCAAATTGAGAACGCTGGACGAATTTTCATTAAATTTCCATGAACGTTATGGAATTCGAGACTCCTTAAACCCGTAACTTTAGAATTTCTATAATCGTATTACCAATATGGCGAACGCACATGTTGTTAAGTGTGAGCGAACTAACGGTAATTTAATTTAGGGTCGTGAAATGATCTTTGACAACAGAATTAAATATATGTTTATATATATACCAATATATGATAAAAGATCTTGTTTATAACTGATCTACACAGAAGTATTCATAGATTTTTAATGTCTGTTATTCATTAAAATGTAATTTAATTTTAAAGATTTAAAATATACGCTACATTAATAGCAATGTGTATGCATACAACGTGTAGCAAAATTGTTATAGGTACAAATTTATTTGACTGTGCTCCACAACAAGGGCATAATTTGCCACTATACATTTAAAATTCTGCTCTTGGATGTATCATTAGAGGTCCGTCAGTAATGGATGGAATCAAGTGGTCTTAATAAATGTACTTTTACGTGCAATACTAGTTTCTTTAGTGAGAACATACGAAAATAACAAGCCAAATATTATTTCAGGGTACATGGTATGTTCCTATCCGACTATAAAGAACGTTTTTATAATGACTGGAGACGTACTACCTCATGTTTAAGCCTAGTTAATTCTTACATTTTGCGATAGGACGGTAATGCAGCCACGAACACATTCGCTTAATACGTTCTCGGGAGCAGTGAAACTTAATACCAAATGTATTTCACCATTAAAAAGTAATTTCTGAACGATCATAACGTACGAGTTTTTCCACGGTCATATAACTCGGCGATAACAGTGTTTCGATTATTCAACAGTTACATGATATGACGTCTTTAAACAACCATCGAACCGTACGTCTGTCGGTCAATATGAATACGTCTGCTGCCTAAACGCATATTTGAGCTGCTATGAAGAATCTCCGACGAACTACGAATTCGCTGTGCGCACATACACGAACAAAATAAAAAACAATAAAAAACAAAACAAAACAAACAAAATTAATTATCAAATATATAAAACTCTATAGGGTCTTCTCGTCCCATAAAAAACTTAATTCTTAGTTTCAAGTTGTACTATGGTCCGATTAAAATTGACATAATTACAGGCTTATAGTTGGGGTTCTCATTTTTCGCGTTTTCAGAACGTGAATCGTTTATATGCTCACAGCGACTGCGTAGTTCGTCGGCGAATGTTTCTAGCAGCTAATATGTGTGTGAAGGCAGCAGACGTATTGATATTGCCTGAGAAAACGTGCGGTTCAATAGTTGTTTGTAAATGTTGAATACCCGAAACACTGTTATCGCCGAGTTATATGACCATGGAACAACTCGTACGTCATGTTCCTTCGGAAATTACTATTTATTTGTGAGATACCTTTTATATTAAGTTTCACTGCTCCCGAGAGTGTATTAAGCGAATGTTGTGTTCGCGGCTGCATAACCGACCGATCTCAAAATGTAAGAATGAACTAGTCTTGAACATGAAAGTGGTACGTCTCCAGTCTTACATTTAAAAACGTAAAACTCTCAAACATCATGTAAATTTATTATTAACTATAAATAAGCACATTTAATACTGTTATAACAATGTTTATTACTTTATATTTATTCATTCTCTACAACCAACAAGCTTTCGGAAGGCCTATTCATTAATCTAAAATAATTATTTGTTCAGCTTTTGTCATGCGGCAATTAGGAGCAACTATTACCCGGAAACTTGTCTAATCTTTAGTTTAGTATCGATCGATGTTGATACTATACTAAACAAAGACGTGTGTGAGTATATTATTTATTGATGTCCTAAAACATAAAGATTAAAATAAACAGAATTATAATTTCACCTGTTGTTTTGCATGGATGCGAAATTTAGCCTCTTACATTAATGAAAGACTGAGGGTGTTTGACAGCAAGGTAGTGAGGAGAATATTTGGACCTAAGAGAGATGAAGTAAATTCTATTAAAGTGAAAAGTCGAGGAGGATTAGATGAGCAGGGAATGTAGCGCGCATGAGGTTGATGAGAAACTGCGTACAAAATTTTAATGGGAAGCCAGAGGGTAAGAGATAACTCTGAAGACCTCAATGTAGAAGGGAGAAGCTGATCACTGTATTCATATGGTTCAGGGCAGGACAGATGGCGGGATCTTGTAAACATTGTAATAAACCTGCAGGTTCTATAAAAGTGGCTAATTTATTGTCTAGATGAGCGTACTGTCAGCTACACAAAGTTCCTTCTACCGACGTCAGTTTCACTTTTAGCCTACGTTAATTTTTGGAGGATAAATATGAACTCCGAAACGCACAAATCAAGGCATGAAATAAATTGTTAATTCTGTCGAAAACCTGCAACTAATAAGCTGTCATATTATCATAAATATAACTTCCCAAGAGAGGAAATGAAAGCTGAATTATCTAAATTAATGCCAGACACAAAATTTATTTGAAGAATGGCGTGGTGGTTAGGTCCCTATACGAAAATAAGATCCATATTGGAGTGAGAAGAATTTGATGAGGACAGGCAATACAGCGAAGAAACAAATGAAACGTAGCGCCGGCCCAGCGGGACACAGGAGGATGGTATTTTGAGAACACAAAGACAGGACAGTGTGTAACAAGAGAACGGAAGACGAAGAAACAGAGATGAAGTGAATAGGACAGAGATGAAAAGAAAGAGGAGACTATTGTGCAGCAGCCATCTCCATATTAACAGACAATAGGTGTTACTGTTAAGATAATATTTTGGGCGTTTACAAACAAACGTGAATAAACACATTTATCTGGCACAATGATTAAGAAGAGTCTCGTTACTTAATTGTCTTCGTTACGCTCTTAATCCGAAACTCTAAATAAGCGTATTACCATTCTTTAAGTTATTACAAATTATTTTAAATGCCTATTTATATTATTCACAATCTGACTTATTGTTCTGTATGAAAGCAGTATTATAGAATATTCTACGGTTCGATGCTTTATATTGCATTAGTTTGACGGTTCCATTTATGAATACTGATTTATTTTTCAGCCTGATATTCCATTTGTCTTTAATGATGTGACAAGAAATATTATTCTAAGTACCAGACTTTAGAAGAATCGACGGTTTATTTCTAGAAGCTGACAAACGTTCAAGCTCTCGGATCGATTTTGAACGAACGAAATTAAAATTTTAATCGTTCATTTTGCAAATCCAAGCATCGTCGCATTACAGAATGGAATACAAGACACTTCTGAACGTATTAGATAAAAGACACACGCACATGTATATAATACAGGGTACACAAAAAATCATAGGATACAGAACATACGAAAATGTGCAAAGTACAGAAAATACACAGATATATTGCACAGGCAAATGCGTAGGATATAGGACTAAAGAAAAATTATAGTACACAGCAAACAGGCAAATACTTAGGAATCATGGCACGCGGAAATGTAGACTATAGGGTACATTATACATGTAAGTTTAGAGAATGTAACATATATACAATTATTTTATTCATCCACATATAAATTTCTCCAGTGTCGCGGGGTTTTGGTTACAATTCGTACATTGTTTTCGAGAAGTCAGTACGTTCGAGTCTCGTCCTAAATGCAGGTTTTACTGGTAGATATTGTCGTGTATATTCTCAGTCCCTCCATGCAAATGCTGACATTTATTAAATTAATCCATTACTGACGCCGGTGGTGTTCAAACCTGCAAGGCGTAATCACTGTGAACCCCACGAATTCAGCATGAGGGGCGAGTTATGGCGTCTTTCATTTTTCTGCCCTTTTCTGAATTGATATGTTTTAATTGGACTCACCGCCAACGGCAATCATCGAACGAGACTGCTCGATTACTCACAGAACTTCGTCTCAAAAATCCTGTTAGCTAGAAATCCAATACTCATCTATTTAATAGATGAAAAAATAACGACCCGTTTATGAACACCAAACTTAATAAAGAATGACATATATAAAGCAATAAAGAGAACATTTAAACGCAGTGTTTCATAAGATAACAACAAATCCCCAGAGTACGAACCGAGTTTTTATATATATATATACTTAGTACAATATCATTTTAACTTTGTAAAATATTGCTTCAAAACGTCGCCGAAGTTGAAAAAGAAGTGAAAATACGTGACAAAATAAAACACTGCAAGATCGTGTATTTCTGGAAGAAAATTGAGTTTCTAACTCCGTTGGCAGTAACTGGTGTTGAAGCAATGACGTGCATTCACAAGACTGAAGAGATTTTGGACTGGGAAATGCAACACTGCACAAAGTATGATGATCCGCCTTATGAATAAGTTCATTCGACAGCAAATATGATATATATTTTAGCGCCAAGAATGGGATAACCTACATCGACTTGAACCCCGTCTGTCATGCCTGCAGAGACATGTGTTCGGTATTTCATCAACAAAAATATCACTGCTAAAAATCTCAGCATGAAAAGATTTAATAGTGACGTGTGTTATAAATTTTGTAAACATCAGATGTCTGATTATGTGTCTATCTACACATGTATATTTATACAAATAATTGCCCGTTTAGAATTACGGGAAAATACGAAGTTGTTAAAACACATAATCATATAAAACGCCATTTATTTATAGGGGAATAAATTTCATGTGACCATTGCTATTCGATATTAGGCCGTATTCAGCAATAAATTTGGCCAAGGAAACAGTGATTTCCCATTTTCGTCGTTTGGAAGTAATCTTCCCAGAAAGAACTAAAGATTTACAAATTTATTCTAAAAACGGACTCAACCTAGAGTCATGAAAAACACGTTCGATCTATTTTAAAGATTACAGCAGTCTGAATTAATTTAAACATCAATACAATAGGTTTTATTGAAATGAAAATAGTTTTCAGAAAACTTTGCTTATAGCTGATAAAACTTTGTCTTACCCTGCAACATTTTCCAATAAGATAAGTTTCAATTAGGAAAGAAAATTAAACCACATAAGTACTGCATCGTTTTAAACAGTAACCTTGAGTACAAACTACCTTGCATTTGTGCAGAGCTGATCAATATTTGTTTCTCTTGATAAATATTTCGTTAACATGTTGAACGTTCCTGAAATCAGTGAGACTGTACACACAAACACGCGCGTCTAGTAGCAGCCAGTATATCTATCGATATATATTCTATTCAATTACTTCGTAATGACTGGGTCTCGAGTAATACTACTAACTACTCGATCACGAGGTTCGATAGCAACAGTACGAAAGAATGCGCACCGGATTTATGTGACTCAGGGCAGGATCCAGTGACTGACCGCATTCTATAAAAGACGGGGAATTTGGCTACCTGAGCGTTTATTAGCTTCTCGTTTCGGATTATGCTCCAAAGAATTAGTCAGGAAGTTAATCTGTGGATACAGCAAAATTTTCTATAATATCCATTTTACCCACTCCACTTGGCCCTTTACGTTCTGGTCTTTTCAGTAGATTTCGGGAACTCCCGAGGGTTAATTGGATCGCAGAAAGGGAAAGAAATCAGCGTCCTTAGAACTTTGTTTCCAGACAATATTTCTTATTTCCTGTGAATGACAGAACTCACATTTTATACAAATACAAATACACATTTATCGGAAGAACTTATGTCTACTTTTCTTCAGATACTTCAGTCTAACATGGTGATATTTTTAAAAATTTCAGGTTAATAATTAACAATTTAGTGACCCATTTCTGTGCACAACTTCCACTAGTACATATTCCTAATATGTTAAATTATTTTTGTATTTATTTAATTTATAGCGTATCCTATATATGATGATTAATAAATTTTAAAGGATATGATACGAAGCGGTTGTGGTCTAATTTCGGTAATAATGTGAAAATTTAATGGAAGAACATAAAAAACCACAAAATCCTAAGGCATGATAGCCGGTCTGCAAACCGAAACTTGAACCCGGTACCTTCTGAATATGAAGCAATGCTAACAGTCGGCCACTAGTTTATTTTTGCTATTATTACTACATTTGTTTTTCCAATAGTGTTGTTGTTGTTGTTATTGCCTCTCTCCGGTTTTAGACGCTGGAAACCCTTAGTAACCAACTCACTTTATAGCTGGATCTGCCCTGATTATATAACATGGCGTGTATTACGTTAATTTCGTAGCCCAAAACATTCAGTTCGAATGCTTTATTACTGAAGTGGTTGAACAGTGACAGTGGCGATGCAGATTATCTGTTGCACCGACGTACACATAAATCACGTCACACTGCCCCCACCCCTCCCACCCGAACACCGCTCAAACTAACTGGTTAGTGTGATTTCGCAGAAGATTCATTATGTGACCCACGAGAACAGTATTGCCAATACAGAAATACATAACCCTGCCATTCTCAGATCAAACGCATTTAACATGCCACTACTTAAATCTATACAGCTCACAAGAGCCAGCCAACTGATACAGCATTATTTAACAATCTCCCCGCCCCCTGTAAAATATCGATTTAGGTTAAGAGATTTGTATTTTGTTTTCCTAAGATAAACTTGAAGACTAATGCTTAATATTTTGTCTACTTTTAATGCTAAAAATGTGATAATTGATTTTCGAATAGATTTGTTATCACGCTGTAGTAATCTAATGTATTCTGTAGTATGAAAGCTACTTCTTCAGACTCCAGTAACAAACTATTCTTAGTCCATTTTATGACCCTGATTCTGTAGGTCTATAGCATGAAATACGTCATGTAGGTAAGGTAATTGGGAAGGTGATAGCTTACGATCAATGCAAGGTTGCTGTCCTGTCATTAGCCTGAAGGAACCGAAAAAATCCACGAAAACCCTCAGTCAGTATAGCCTATCTCTGGGCCAAGGTCTGAATCCAAGAATTCCCCAATACAAAGCAGGAGTGCTAACCACTCGATCGCCACGTGCGTAAAAAACACGACGTTAGATTTTAGGTTGTCACGGCAGCGAATATGAAGATAACTTCTGGTATGTTCCGTTGTAGACGTTTGCCGGCGTTTCAGAGGTGTTTGCAACATCCATCATGAGGGCTATGATTAAGTAATGATAGGGCAAGAGGTGTGTATCAGGAATTGGTCGGAAAGCCTGAAGGGAAGAGAGAGCTGGAGAGACCTAAACGTAGATGGGAGGATAATATCAAGCGCGAGCTAAAGGAGATAGGAGTTGAAGGCGACTGGATTTTGTAGGCCGAGGACAGGGACCAGTGAAGGGCTTTGGTTAATTCGGTGATGAACCTTCAGATTCCGCAAGCCGTCTAGTTAGCTCTATTCACTTCATCCTTTAAATCCAAATATTTTTCTGACCACTTTATTTTCCAAATTCGTTTATAAATTTCGTAACTTACTTTGAGAAAGAACCTAACCAAATCTGTGCTTTTGTTATATGAAAGGGATTCCATGCAATAAAACGATTTGAATCAGATGGCTCTGTGACTTGGTGTATGGTTACTGAAGCATGAATCAGCAAGTGTTCCATTCCTGTGCGTTGTGTGCACAAGGCAAAGCTGTGAAAGGGACGCTCCAACGAACTACACAATATGGTGGTACAGACAAAACAGAGTTACAGAGCTTGGGGTGAAATTAGCATTGTATCAGAGTCAGTGTTGGTCTACCCGGTTTCCTGCCTCGCAGTACGTTAGTTGGGTGGCTGAGAAAAACCCTCTTCACTCCACACCCCGTGCATACACCAACACCCTCACTCGCTATGCGCGAGATAACATCGTAACTCCCTCTTCCATTCCCACCGTCTCCCTTTCTCTCAAATTAAAGTTTTAATTGCACACGAATCGTTGTCTTATTCCAACCCTCCTCGAAACAACCTCCAGGCTCCTCTAGTATTAAGAAGTCAGAAGTATTCTGCACAGAAGATTTTATTTTACATTTTTACTTTCTTCTTTCAACAGAATCTCTCTTTCCTTATAATTGTTATAAACTGCTCTGCTAGCAATTATCTAATATTTCGTGTAAGGTAGCGTCGTTTAAAGCACAGTGAATTCATATACGAAACTTAAAAGAATAAACCCTCGAAATGCTGACTTGTTATTCATCATGCTTTATGACGTCGCACTGCGAACACAGACGCATTAAATTCAGTTTAAGTAATGAAGCAATAAAATGTTTACGTTTAATTTTTTTTTTAAATGCCGGTATTTGAATTTTATTCGATGAATGTGCGTGTCAGTGTCTTGTTGCGAACATTTTCATTTAATCACTTATTTCTGGAACTTCTTTATCGACTTTCAATTTCCACAATACCTTGACTTTTCCTAAGTGAATCCATGCACGCCTATACAGCACAGATATACATAAATATGTTAATGAAGGCCTAATGAAACCATGTATTCTTAAAAAGTCAGGAGAGTATGCTAAAAACGGTTATTTTCGTCTTAATAAAATGAAACATAACAAAGATATGGAAATAAGAATTCCAGTATGCTCATAGTCTACTTCAATAAGGAGATATTGCTTCAAAATTAAAGTACAGAGATACATGTTTGAATATCCTGAAGGGAATCCCTGCTGGCAGATCCATTAAACACGAATCTTAAATTTCTCTTACACAGGATGTTCCATTTAAAACTCTATTGTAAGTAGAATAGTATTTATTATTATTTTGTCATTAATATAACAAGACAGACGAGGTGTTTTAAAGTTTTAATCAATTAAGAACTTAAAAAGAGACGATAACAACCGATGTCTACCACCTTCTCGACACAAAAACGCTTTCCATGTCCAGAAATGTTGTTCCGAATCGATGTAGTTATCGTCTTATTCGGTAATTATTCATTAGGACAAGCATTGCTAAATGCTTCACTAACAGCAGCAAACAACTTCCATGCTAAGTAAAGTTGAAGAACGAACACATGTTCTACTCGTGGATTACCACATCCACAGCTGAACACCTTTTGCAGAAATGGTGTGAGCAGCGGCCTAGCAACAAAGGTGGCTTTGAGTCGTGTTAAGGAGGCTAGGGGGTGGAACTGATTTCATCGCTATTCCATAGTAAGTGATAAGTGATAGGTCGTGTTTTTAAATGGTACGCCCTGCAGTAAGCGGGAAGAAATATTAACATCTGCCTATTGTAAACCCGAATTCGAGACCGAAAGCCGGTGAGCAGAATAAATCTTGCCCAGTACGAAACTGATCCCCACCATTCCTAACCAATCCTGCAATGACAATATCAGTAGGATTTACCTTCATTCAATTTAGAACATTCTTTAAATACCATCGATTAGTTGGATGGTTCAGTGAACAATGCATTTGACATCGCAAATCTGCTGTGACTAATTTTAAGATAATTTCTTTACATTGTTCCGCAGGCACAAAAAGTCACATTCAGGACAACTGGTCTCCGGCGAGATTGAAACCCAGAATCTCTGAAGTACGAAATATGAGTGTTAACCACTCCACAACTTCAAGATTCTGTTTCTATTCCCAAGTAGGCTACTGAAATAAGGCTGTCTCCCCTACAAGCGTATTCAGACTTCTGCAAATCTTAATTAAACAAGCAACTTTCTTACACCTCACACTTGAAGTGTATGTGATATAAATAACTCACATGTTTCCTCTTCGTAAGCTGTTAAAATTTACAGAAAATCGTGGAGTAACTTCGAACAAAGTAAAGAGCTGAGTTACTCTATATTGCAGTAATTAATCTTAACTGTTGTCTCCTACACCATTGTGCAACTAGGGATTCCATTTAGAGCTTACACAAAACCGATCTGTGGGACGCAATCCGGCAGACAGTGTGACATCGGCTTATGGTGGCTGTGAGTTCGATACCGTAACCACAGAGCCTCTGGCCGACAAGTGCACAAGGCAGCGCACAGAGAGATAAAAACAGACGTGGAGTGGCAATTCATTTTACTCGGAGATCTGATAAAGCTATTTCAAGTGGCAACGGGGCTCAGGACCTAGCGACAAAAGTTCTGTACTGACAAATTTGTTAAATACCAGCCAATTATTAGCACTGGCTCACACATTATATATCAAAATGAAGAGCACCTCACTCAGTGGGGCGTTGGCCTTGGGAAGCAAGTAATCACTCAACTAGTAAGAAATTCCTCGCTTTTTATCAAACCTGAATATTCTTTTCACAAGAGCTCGCCAATGGCGTCCTTATGAAAGTAATTTTCTAGTCCACACTCTGACACATAATGTCTTTAAGATATATTTTAATATCATCCTGCCATCTCTCAATGGGCTCTTCCCTCCAGATATTTTAGCTAAAGTCTTATATGTATTTCTGAACTGTTCTACACCCACGTCATCAATCACGCAAAACTAAACATCTGCTGTTACAAGTAGCCTATGAGATTGTATATTCAGAAAAAACAGTTACACAGTGACACAAACAAAGAATTGTGTTTAATCCTCTGGAGTCTTGGCAGAGATCATAATAGAGTGATAATTGGCAATCAGGATTTTGTAAACATATTTGGTTTTGTTGTGACAAATGCAGCAAATGTTTCGAGTTCGCGCAGCGAGCTTGGCCGTTGGCTATCATCACGAAGTGTCAGTTGCAACAGCGAACAGATTAGACGGAAGAGCAGAGAGAAATTATGCAGAGTGAAAGGCTAATGATTTTGAAAAGGTCCATATAACCTCCACTTCAAACCCACAACTTCCGCCCGCACTGCCAAGAACAAATTTTTTTCTCCTGAGTAGCAGAGAGTACATCAAACTCCAACAGCGAAAATGTAAGGACGAGGGTTCTTCCAACATTCCACACACGAACAAGTCATTTGGTGCTAGATCCAGGGCACTGAGCACGGTACTGAAGCTCCTCCAGCCAACCAGTTACCGGCAACAATTGCGTACTTACGGTGCCCAACGGGAAGGGGCAGTGATTTTTTTAAGAAAGTACTGAACTGCCCAGCATGCGGTGTCTTATATTTGCGGCATAGCACACTGTTATATGGAAGTTCAGTCCCCAACGAACCATGCCCTCAGTAAGACGATCCTGTCACTTTAGACGACTCAAGTTACAGTTCGTATGTGGCAGGTGGGTTTCCTGTATCCCATGCAGTCGCATTGTGCGCACTCCCTTTGCCATTCTCATGAAAAACTGCCTCATCACTGAAGATCCAACTCTTCAGAAACTTTCCGTCTCCATTTTGTTATACATACTGAATGTGGTATGCTACACATGACTTGGTAAGAATCCACCACTAGTCTCTGTCATGAGAGTCACATGAATCGAGACCACAACCTCCCATCCCTGAGATCAATTTTAATAATATCCTTCCACTTACTCGAATGTTTTAAATGTGGTATCTTCTCTTCAGGTATTCCAATAAAAAATTGCTACGATTATATCACGAACTACATGTACGTCTCGCCACCTGCCAACGAACTGTGCGTAAACAGCTGAAATTATTGTAATATTATACCAGTATGCTATTGGGGAAGGAGTTCGGTAATACAACTTTTAGTTCTATAAGAGGCGTATTTCTTGACTAACTGAGCTACTATTAGCTTCTCAAGAATGAATTGCACATGGGGTTAAATATTTATTTACCTGGACTTCTGGCTGTTGCCGCCTGCAGAATGCTGACACTGCCTGCACATGTGACGCCTCCCGTTCGTCAACAAAACGCCTCTTTCTTTTACTTGCCTACACCAAAGTAAAAATGCTCTGTTATATTGGCGGAAGTCTCGTGTTACAAAGCCACTTGAGTTCACGTTGAACACGCACAGCACTGTTTAGTTTTACAAACAACAGAACACACTTCGCTTTCTGGGGATTAGTCGGCGCCATCTTAGTTTCTGCACTGCTGCCAATAGCAGCACACAAAAGTATTAAAGTCAAGAGACCTGATTCGTTGCTCTTCATCGGTCTGTGGTTTGGGTGTAAAAAATATTTGGAACAAACAAATAATTATGTGACATTCTGTAAAAAGAAGGATAGAGTTATGGGTATGTGTTTATAAAGTTTTAACCGTTTTAACCATTTTAACCTCGATGTTTCATGGAGGTTAGTAATCAGCTTTACCCTCCGGCCGCTACACTCCCAGTACCCAATGGATAGGTTGCTGGTTGCCCCAAGGTTGGTACGGACGCTGTTGTGATTGGTTCCTGTCCGTGCTAAGAATCGAACGTTTGTCATCTCGTCTGCAGTCAGTCACTGAATCGACTGAGCTAAGACTTACGTGCACCACACAAAAACATGAACAAAACGATATTAATAATTAATTTAGACTCGATATACTGAACTTTGATTCTTGTTCTTAGGATTCAAAGACAAGCATTAAACATTTCCTTTACAAAACTTCAATTGTTTAATGGTGATAGGAAATTAAAAGTTTATTCCGGGAATTTTACCAAACCGTTAATTATACCTATATTTAGTGGGCCAGTGTAGAGTTACTGAAAGTTAAAGCAAGCTATACATAAAGTCAGTTTGTGCTTTAAAGGATTAAAATTGATCTTCGATGTATTAATTTATAACAGTGTGGACTTGTTTCAAACAAATTAGGGGCCCCAGTGGCGGGATTTTGTTGAAAAAGGTATTTCGTTTTCGGGTTTCCGAGAATGTGGGGAATTTATTGACAACGTGAACGACTAAAAGGCTCTGAAGAAGAACGCTGTCTCATTTAATTAGTCATTAATAGACAGAATAAGTCATACGTAAAATCTGAACTGCAAAGTTATTATGTGTCTGTGTTTGTTTAATCATTGGCAAGTTTAAGAAGTAGAAATACCCGCAGCGCCTCTGTATTCTTGAAAGAAATGCAACATCCAAAGCATTCAGAATTTTTATGTACGGCGAAAAACTGGTTGTGAATAAATCAGGAGAAAATATCGCCTGGCATCCACGTTTCTGAGTCAAAGTGAGTCTCCATAATTTTAAAAACCTCATGAATATTCGAGCAATATTGACGTGACGTAAATGATAATGGCTCCGCTTTCTGCTTGCTGCCTTTCCCTGTTTTCCAACATTCTTATGGAAGAGAAGGTGCGGTAGTTAAATGACAAAATGCCACACAATGGGGAGAAGCCGAGGACGGCAGTGTTTCTTTGTTTTCTTAATTTGCATTAGGCAACGAAGTAAATGCGCCCTGCTAAGATGCTGAGAAATACTTCTTTACTGTTCGTTATCTAATTTATGTTGTTTTCGTGGCAGCAAGGGACTGTTTTTGTACGTATATTAGTTCTCACATGTTAACCTCGCCCTGCCCTGTAAGCCAAGGTCTCTGCTCTGTACAGTTTCTTGATACGACCAGCTTGAGCTACGTGATTTTATAGTGGCCGCTTTCCAAAAGTTTTCCTCACAGATTTCTGCATGATTTCTTATTTCTCCAACCACCCCCATTATGACGTCATTAATTATGATTTTTTTAATATTGCGTTAAGTGGATACATTTTCAATGTCTTTTTACGCAATATCATTAATTCTATGCTTACTTAATTTATAAGAGTCGAAATACTTTCTTACTTTACATAATTTGCAATTTAAAAGAAAGCTGTTAAGAATAGCGGTCAATACTTGAACATACAAATATTTATGTTGATAGTTCATAAAAGTGAAAAATTAAAATTTGGTATGTAACTAAGTAGATTTTAAAATAATTTAGGGTTTCATGAGTTAACCAGACATTTGAAACGTGCTTCATATTGTTCGTTTGGACATTTTTTATGAAGACACTTATAGAGAAAAGTATAAAACTTTTAATACTGGATTCTTGGTCACATTTACATTTGCCATGCAAAATGTTGACTACCGCTGTTTCAGATTACCAAAACTTCTGATGGCCTAAGTTGATTTAACGTTTCTAGAGTAATAAAGCTTCTGTAGTCGCGCTGCATGCATTATGACAAGGAGGTCCCGGCCTGTAGCAAGAAACATAATAAAAACCCTGAATCTCAGCACCGTTTACTGAGATTATCTCCAAACCAGAAGAGTTATTTTCATGCTGTGTATCGATTTAGTTTTTGCTGGTTTTCTCTTTAGCACGGAGAAAGTCCCTCGTTATATTTTGATTACATAGTTGAATTAGCAAAATAATAATAAATTCTTCTCGGGCTACCAACATTGTAAGGTGGCTTAATAAAGAAACTACAACTACAGTAACCTGAGGACGAGGACGAAGATGGTCCTCGAACCGTTGATATTTTCTTCATTAAGCCACCGAGAAGAATTTATTATACTTAGCCGCCGTGTAAGTTTCATATCATAGCACAATAATGATTAATTGGGTCTACATCTGTAATTAATATGTAATTGGGGTGAAAATTCGGGAGTGTGATGGACTGGGTATGTAATACATACGATAAGTTGCGAAAATATATTTTAAAAACTAAAGGGATACTTGAGCAGTCAATGTAAGATAATATTAAATGAATCACAAATTGGGTGTAAGGGCGTGGGATAAATCACATATTTCAGAATAGGGTCATTTTGGGGGTGTATTGTAAGAAAGTAATTTACTTCTCGACATAAATTTATATATACAGAAAAAACCTAGCAACACATACTCATTTCCTTAAAGCCATGTTTATTACTCTCAACTTTCTTGTTTCTTGCTTAAAGCCACCCTAGAAATAAGAAGTGGATGAAGAAAGAAGAACTTATCGTATCTTAAAATAGTGACTCTTGCCCATGTTTTTTCTTGCAGGTGGCAGTAAGCCGTGCCATTTTTCTGTGGGGCTGTGCACTCTCTCCCGAGAGCGATGAATAAGTTTATCCACTACATAATCCATGTGACTGTCTCTTGAAAAGGATTTCTGTGCAGTATCAAGGTCATACATATACCTATATATTGTTAGATATGTTTTCCGTACATATACGGAAACCCTGTTTCTTTTCCTTATATAATATTTATTCCAGCCATTGGTCTGACAATATCCTGCGTAGAACACAGGAATTAGGTTACCCACATCCAGACAGCACTCAATCTGATTTATTGTTAATCTGACTAATTAATTAGGTATTTATGTTCTTATAATAAATACGCTGGTTAATAGATACGTTTTAATGAATTGATAATAAAATACACGATCGAGCATCATGAATATGTGGAATAATAGCTAAACGGAGGAAAGAGAATAGGTGAGAAATATGGTATGTTACAAATAATAAATGCATACAACGTTTTACTCAGAAGTCTTGAAGCGAGAAGACTGTACTTGGGAGACAGACAAATATGGTAGTATAATATTACGACTCAAGTTATAGAAATGTTTTGTTGTTGCAGGTTGAGTTTATCTGGCTCATAACATGGCCTATTGCCATGATCTTGTGGACACGGTAATGAATCTTCCATAAAATTCAGGAAATTCTTTACTAACTGTACATAAATTCGCAGCAAATGCATTCGGAAAGTACGTGTACACCATTAGCGAATGAACTTCGCCTCTTGTAACCCAAGACGTTGCAAACACTGTTCTATCAAGAGATAAAATCATAATTATCGCAACATTTGAATAATATATTTCAAAATCGATCTGAATGCAAATGTCGCTTCAAATCGAATTTCTACGTTAAAATCAAAAGAATATAAAGAAATTCCTTTGTGAATGCAGGCACATACACGTATTATATAGACGGTATTATTGGTGTGTAATTATTCCCTTTTGTTGCATTTTAATAAACCACCGAAAGTTAAGGAGAAAGTGTTTGCTTACAGAGAAGTTTCCTAACTCCGTTGAATGTGGGCTGTCAGTTCGCAGTATTCTTCCTTAATGTCGTTCCACAGTTCCTCGGTTCCCAGCTAATAGTCGTCCCGGCATCTTTGTGCTGCACCGTCTCTCGCTAGATGTCTCTTCACTCGAGCTTGGTATCGTCATCCCTAAGAAAACTCCTCTTAGTATATAAAATGACAAAACAGTGCCATTTCATATTTTTCTCTCTTTTTCATTCGTATCCGAATGCTTCCTTACTTGAATTCATATTAAACTCCCCATTTTCTGTCAATGGCTTTAAATTCTTTTCGTTTTCTGTAGATAACCTTAAATGGAACGTATTTCACAAAACATTCTTTATTTATTCCCAACGAAAACGAAAATGTATTAAAAGCATTTATAGTTTTCCCATGATTCTATATTCTTGTATTACGGATTCAAGTAGCTATTACAAAATGTCGTAGTTACTAATGGAGACGGACATTGTCCTAAAGTCTCATTGTAGTTACCATTTTATTATTTCAAGCACTTACTACTTCGCACAAGAAGTCCACGAAATTAAAATTTCAATACCTGCCCTGAACGAATTAAAATCCGAATAGTAGCAAGAATTTACAATAACACAAATTTTTATCACACTATTAAATAGAGCGTCAATATGACTGGAGAATCTGTAGTAGTAAATACGCAGTCTTAAGTATTATCATACAAGACCCAGTATCTCTTAACAGCATTACCATGGTAACGGTTATAACAACACACAATTTTCATAAATATTATCCTGTAAGACCAAAAATTCCTCAACAGCAAATCATCATCAACCAATACAAACTTATTATTATATGGATAAATAGCATTGTAATTACTTATCAATGCAGGCAGTTTTGCGTTAATTCATAATATATCAAAATATCTGTCGATATTATAGTTTTTTAATTTCTGGCACACAGTTAGACATATATCAGTCTGTTCGGTACTCTGTCAGTCTGATGTCCTGCGAATATACGAGGTGCGATCGGAAGGTTTCCAGACTGCGCATATAAAAACCCGTACACTTATCTCAGGTATTAAATTCATCCATCACCCTCGAAGTAGTTCCCCTGGGAGTGAACACAATGATTCCAGCGCCGCTGCCAAGCCTGGAAGCATCCCTGGAAATCTTTCTTTGTCAGCCTGTCAAGCACCATCTGCGATTCTGCCTGAATCTCTTGCCAAAGACTCGCCAAAACGGCTACGGAAACCTATGAAATGCTAAAGCAAGCATTTGGGGAGTCCGCAATGGGTCGTGCGCAAACTTTTGTGTGGCATTCACGTTTTAAAAATGGCCGAACCTCTGTCGATGATGACGAGCGTTCTGGACGACCATCTTCGAGCACAACGCCCGAAAATGTTACGAAGATTCGGCAGGCCATTCACGAAGATCGACGTCGTACCATCAACGACTTGTGCGACATTGTTGGGATAGGCTATGGGACCTGTCAGCTGATTCTAAAGGACGGAAGCGGCCGTCAAAGTGGCGCAACCACAACTGGCTGCTGCATCATGACAACGCGTCAGCTCACACCGCCCTCAAAGTTCGGCAGTTTTTGGCCTCAAACACCATGGCCGTCATCCCGCACCCTCCTTATTCGCCGGATTTAGCTCCGTGTGACTTCTTCCTCTTCCCAAAGATGAAAATTCAGCTAAAGGGAAGGAGATTTGAGACGATAGAAGAGATTCAGGCAGAATCGCAGATGGTGCTTGACAGGCTGACAAAGAAAGATTTCCAGGGATGCTTCCAGGCTTGGCAGCGGCGCTGGGATCGTTGTGTTCACTCCCAGGGGAACTACGTCGAAGGTGATGGATGAATTTAATACCTGAGATAAGTGTACGGGTTTTTATACGCGCAGTCTGGAAACTTTCCGATCGCACCTCGTATGTACCAAGGTGACTAATCTTGACCGACACTCGGTGATGTAACACCGGGGGCCAATCAATGAAAACTACCGGATACAATACTCGACATATTTAATTAATTAAAAGTTATTAAGTTCTCTTTTTAGTTACTGATAAATCGAACGAAATTTAAGAGCTGATTTCTTTAGTTGCTATTACTTCCAACACTTCAGCCCTGATAATGTAAACGGTATATTTCTCGAAATCGGTGGAATGTACCTACGAGTCCACACGTCACAACCCAGAAGAACAAATTCGTCTTTTTCCTCTAAAGAATATACATAATTTCATGCAATATTATGAACAAACATTTATTATGTATTTCACGATGAATACGTATTTACCTATATAGTTTATAAAAATGTTTAAACATGTCCAGAAATTATATTTAATACGCATAGAATGTATTTTCTGCACAAAATATAGAATTTCTGGTTTAGTAAAAACATTTTAATTTTATACAGCTCAACATCCATCGACTTTGATGAAATATTTTCATTGCTATGATCCTTAAACAAACATGAAAATCACGTATGTTTTAAATATCCGCGGTCTAAAACGTATAACACACACAAGTATACTACGTCAACAGGCTTGTAGTTTTTATCAGAAACTCTGAAACATTTGGAATGGAGTATACATAGCAAACCTGGGGCAAGTTTAACTTCATCAAAAATGACCCACAGCTTGTAAATTACATCTCCGCTACTGAATTGCACCTTCTGTGTTTCTAGCCTTTCCTCTTCCCTCGTCTCTCTCTCTTGTCCTCATTTTCAGTGTAAGACGTATATATTGCAGAGAACCTCGTATCTCCCTGCAGACGAGGAACATTCCGGAGTACAGCCAACACAAAACACAAGGCAGCCTTTGTCTGAGATGTCTGTCTGGTAAAAACTTAGTCTGTCAATTATACACACGTATATCTTTGTCATTTCAAGGCCAATTTATAGTCACTCTTCTTCTGTTTTCTCCCACGGTGCAGAGAACGTATGGACTTTAATGGCTTCTTTATCCGCTGAGTTACAACGCACAATGACAAAGAAACACTTAGAAACATTTACGGCACAGACAAGAATATTAGGTGAAAAATAACGTTATATTAAAATATATTGTACTAAGTCTAGCGGTTAGAACGCCGGCCTTGTAATCCTGGGGTCTCGGGTTCGATTCCCGGCGGTGCCCGAATTTATAACTTGTGTTGGGCAAGGCCGTGGTCTAGGCAACACGGAGTTTTCCTCCGGGTTCTTTCCCGGTTTCTCTGTGGCATCCCAACAATTACTCCATTCACACACAGAATAAGGCAATGGCAAACCACTTCTGGATCATCTGCCAAGAACGTATATGAACAGGTCCCAGTCCGAGAAAAGGATGGAAGGATCCTGTTCATGTGGACCTGTCGTCAGACAGAACACTAAATAATAAAACATGATATTATATGCTTAACGTCACAGCAAAACTCTTACGTCATATTCGGTAGGTCACGGGTTCAAATCTCGGCCCGGAGATTAATGATTTTCCGTTATTTTCCTCCATCTCTTCGTGTTATGGATAGTATCCTATCTTAAACTATGCCACGATCGACCGGAATTCGATCGTATGACCATCTGCTGGGGAGCCAGAACTCAGACTCATCAGCTAATAGTATTGTAGGACGCAGTGGACAACAGTAGTTATTGCAGTCAATGAAAGTTTGTGTCTTGTTCTGTTGGATTCTCTACTCAAAATTTCTTAACACGAAGTTTTTAAAAGTCTTTAAATTCTCAGCTCACTTAATTAAAATGCAGAACTAGGATCATACAGAATGTCAAGATGCAAAGAACGCATTTGGAAACTCAGCGAATTTCCCTTTTCCAATATCATTATATTACCATCCATCTGTGTCTAGGTCTTCCAAGTGGTCACCTATAGGAATTTTCCCGATCAGAATTGTAAGGTCCTATGCTTGCTAGTGCTAAATGTTTTTGCGTACTTCGAAGAATGTAGTGCCACAGGGTAAAAGAAGGGAATACAAAGATGATAAAAACAAGTGGGGAGCACTGATCCTTTATGATTTGCCTCAGCCTCTCTGAAAAACTCTAGGACAGTAAGTCGACTGTATATTAGGCCATAACAGCTTCCTTTCGTATGGTTTTCCTATTCGTTATTCAGCCCGCCATTAGAAGCTACATACCACGAGCTACTGACTGAGTCGTTAAATAAACCTTTGATGTCTGCAACTGGGTATGTTTGCTTGGTCTCACAAATGGGATATTTAAATTGGCCGTACCTCGGGGAAAACATTGAAATTACGCAGTCGCGACTGTTATTTTTAATTTTGTTCCTATGTAACGGCTTGTTTTATACCTTTTACATGTAAGCTGCTTTAGGTTTGTATTACAGATCACTAAGTTAGTTTTAATTACATGTGCTTTTACTGTATGTTTAAATATTTACTGAGATGTGGAGGAGATGAGAAATATATAGAATGGGAGAAGCAAGAGAAGGATATGAAGGTAGAAAGGGATAGAGGAAAGACAGAATTGGGGAAAGAAGGACAAATATAATATGGAAAAACGAAAGGAATGGGAAAGGAATGCAGGATAAATTATACGAAGGCACGAAAACTAGAAAAACAGTAAAGGGGTTGAGATACGTAGGAAATGTAATGGTATTTTTACACTAGTTATTATGTGATATAGTAAATATGAATCCAATTTCGTATCGTAAGTTCTGTGTCTGGAAATGGTATAGGCTACTGGTCACGATGCAGGGGTTGTGAAAATATAATTAAGGGACAATAAATTCCAAACGGCTACGTTCAGGACAGCTATATCATGAACCATTTACAAGCAAGGATTCTTGTGTAATTAGGCCTAAATAAACATAATAATTTCAATAACAGTTCCTCTACTTACAAGAATGTAGCCTTTTAGACTGCTCCCAACCAGAATTTAATTTGAAATAAGGAGTATCTTAGGCTTTAAAAGGAGATCAATCGAACGCAGGACCTATAATTAATAATTTCATAGAGCAGAAGGACCCGAGAATGCTGGAACCTTTAGCACATTTATGTTGAGAAAGCTATTTATAGCTTAAGAATATTTATATTTAAAATTCTCCAATAAGGCATCATTATCAGCACTCTGTGATAGAACTGGCAAATGTTAAATATGAGGATGAAACATACAGAAATTTTTCTAATAGATTTCTTCCTTAAAATTATTCATTGTCTGGACTTTTTCCATTGTCCTTATTTAAAAAAAAAAGAAACCACGACGTTTCGAAAACTTTCTCTGTTTTCGTCTTCAGGCGAGAGGTACCTATTCAGTTGGGTCCGTCAGTTAGAGCTAGTCTCCATCACTTCTTACAAACAAGGACGATGGAAAATATAATTTTAAGTGTAATTCACCATCGTCAGAACCCCCTTAGACTTGAAGAATTCTTTCTGCTTTATTTCGTCATCGAGCGCTTTCATTCCACGTGCTTCCATTTTGCTTCCCAATCGTCATCATCTCTGTAAAATATGATATTGTTTCTCACATCCGAGCTGCAAGGCCGACCCAGCACCCCTCCTTCATGCCGTTAACCTAACAGAATGGCCGACACGTATAATAATTTGCACCAAATTCTTCATACCTTTTGGTAAAATAATTTTAGTGAATGCTTTATATTGACATATTTACATAAACTACATATATATTTCTTCCTTGTCTTCACAGAGTTTCCAAGTTACTGTAAATCAATTTCTGGAAAATATCATATCTATTTAAAACAGATGTAAGTGGGAGAATTAAATTAGTTAAGCCATAATCGAAATAATCGATATATAAATAGAGGTTACGTGGGATTAAAATTTAAATTCAGAAATATGCAACGTACAGTAACGTACAATAAAACAGTAGTACAATGGATATAATCTAAAGCAGGTGTGAACCGCGATAATTTTGTGCTATTTACAGGACTGCGTATAAGGAAATTAAATTTAAAGCAGTAGGATTTGAGATTTTCACGGCGGTGAGTCAGAAGATGGCTGTCTTCTGGGTTGTAGCGCCGTGTAGTCTGGTAGAAGTTTACTAACGTTTCAGAGGTCCTCGTTGCTTCCATCATCAAGGCGTCGACTCATCTTCCTGATAATTGAGTTAATTAAAACAGATATCTTCAAACATAATACACATTGTAAAGAAATCAATTTACTTCTACACCTCTCTACCTTCTTTGCACCCACATGAATTAGTTAATTACATTTCCAATAAGCGTAATAATTAGGCCAGCAGAGATGTGTACGACACATGCAATATTACTGGTAGGCTGCAAAACCTAAGCTCCTTACATAGTATTCTGACGTAGATAGTAGAGAATTTCAGTTTATTTGGGGTGGAAACAAGAAGAGATTCTCCCCTAACATAAACCATCCCTTTAAATCTCCAGCATGTCGTGAAGGTCCCATGAATTACACATTCTCCCTGTACTTAATGTAGCGTTGCATTTCTCCTGAGCGTAACGCCCCCCACACACACTATGTTCCCTCTCTTTACACTTTCCTACACCCCTTTACAATTCAGTTTTATTTCACTATACCATCCATGCAATTCCTAAAAAAATAATATTTTTGTTACACTGAAATTTTATTCTGTACTAAGGTCAGCTCTTACCGCTTCACTGCCTTCATGAATCTATTCCTTCGCGAACTAGCTGTGGGTTATGAAGCGGGCGCTGGGTGGGTGTAAAATAATCTGATACGAGGGATTTGCACGCTCCGTGGTATAGCAGGAAAGTGTGGAAGTTATGCGAAAAGAAAAGACAGGTGTTGCTTGTTACTCATTTCGTGTTGTAGAATATACGGCCAACGACTAAGCAAGGAAGGGATCAAGCTACTGAGCACGATTGGGCAAAGTAAGAGTTAAACTGCGGATGTAAGCAAAGTCTGAAGGTTTCTGACGATGATGCTTTATGAATCATAATATTGTTATTTTGAACACTGCCCATTGTCCAAGTTATCAAACTATAACGTTTAAGCTGAATTATGCTTATCTCTTAAGGTATAGAGATGGAAAACAGAGAGGCTATCCTTTGGATACCCTGATCGATCTAGCGTCAAACATGGACTAAGTCTGAGACTAGCTCAACCAGGAGGCCCAACAGATTGGCTTTCTGTACTCAAACCATTTTTTGCTTGAAGACGGAAGCAGAATCTAGCTTCCGAAACGTCACAGTTCTGTAATTTTATAATGATGGACAAAGTCGAAGAGAACAATTTTACACACACGAATATAAAGTCATACGTTCAAGTGTAGGTCTGTATCTACCTGAAAAGCAGATTCAATGAGGGATGAAGAAAATTTGTAATTTAAAATGGAATTTAAATCATATTTCATTTGACTTGTAGCAATGACAGGAGAAGAATGGCTGATACATTTCAAGCCAGAATTAATAAGTGCCGATTAGATTCTTTATAATGCGACAAAAATTATAATAACAGTAATAATTTGTACGAATTTTTGTGGTGAGTGAAAAATGCTGTGCGCGTTTTGAGAGTGTTCTAGGAAAAGTATTGTATATTTGGTGACGAAGTTTTACAAAAATGGTAACAAGCCAATCCAGGCATTCAATTGATATGGTAGTCCTGTTGTATTCTTACACAGCCTTAAGAGCATACGCGACATTAAATTTAATCGATTTTCGTGTTTTAATACCGGACATAACTATATCCACGTCTATCCCTTCTCGAACAATTTTACGATATAACTTCCAATGCAGCATTTTATTCACTTTTAATTATATGTATATATTCCACTCCTCATATTTTAATATCTTAGTCATTCGACATGGACACATACACACTTTATATAACTACTTATTACGGCTTGAAGACTTTAAAAAATATAATCATGTTACACAAAGTGAATGTTCAGTGTCTTCGATTTCGCTTTGTTCCTCAGTCCTAAAACACCAGACAAAATATCTCGTAGGATTTGAGGTTTACACGGCGGTGAGTCTGAAGATGGCTATCTCCTGGTTTGTAGCGCCGAGTAGTCTGGTAGAAGTTTACTGACGTTTCAAAGGTCCTTGCTGCCTCCATCATGGCACCTACCAGACTACGTGGCACTACAACTCAGAATACAAGCATCTTAATAGTCTCTTGTGCCGGTCTTCCTTTATGCGTTTGGCATGGCAGTATAGCGCTACCGCAGTATGTGCTGTGCATAAACCGAGTAAGAGACAGTTGCTGGTTTGATTGTGTAAACAGTAATGGACTACAGTTACGTTCAGGAATGAAAGGCATAGGACGGAGGAAACAAGAAAGAAAGGAAGAATTCAAACATGAAATAGTACGAAATAAAGACATGTTTTAAAATAGTAGTGTACAAAAATGGTTACGTGAGAATAAATAAAATTAAACAGAAGGTACTGAATATTCACTCTGTATATGTATACATCAGTAATTTTATATCCGCCTGGCAATGCCCTACAGTTTAAAACATGTATTGGTTTTAGTTAATACATTAATATTCATATTTACACTAATGTTAGCGGTCCTTTGATTCAGATAGATTATAGCCTAATCAATAAGACACAGAAATTTGGTATATACCTGAAGAGCCCATAATGATAAGGGAAAAGTTTTACAAATAATACAGATTTAGAAGGGCAGACACGCTTAAAGACAAACATTTAAGAAGAGTGCTAAACACATTTATTAAAAGAGAAAACAATAACTTGTTGACATAAATGGGATACAACAAAATAATAATAAATTATAATCTGAAAGAAAATAGACACAATTAGAGGGCAGGAAATATAAGGTGTAGCTAAAGATCTAGTACCAGTAAAATTGATTGATTGACTAATTAATAATGCAAAGGCAATTTATGCATTATATATATATATATATATATATATATATATATGTGTGTGTGTGTGTGTGTGTGTGTGTGTGTAAATTTCTTTTTGGAATATACACAGTAGTTTGAACTTCTTCAAGACAAACGAGAAAATTATCCCTGAGCCGACAAACCGACACAGTAAACATTTTCTTCTATTTTTCCTAATTTCTGACAGCGTCTCTTGCCACTGTGGCCGCACTTCATTACCGCTGCTTCGCAGAACAATGGAAAACAATAACCATTGAGTTACCAATGTAAGGACATACAGAAAGTAATGAATCATAAATTGCATCATTCATATTACAGTCGGCCTGTGTGTCTCCTGAAGTTTCATATAAACTGGCTCGTCATCATTGTGAGGGCGAGAGAATGGGGCAGGAAACCCATTCACGTTTCTCTTAGACAACCTTATAAGGGGCCTCGGGCAAGCGGGGAAGAGAAATGTCGTTTCAATAATAATCCGTCCCTACTACTTTCAACCCCTCATCATGAATTCACAATCCTTCCCTTAACATGTCACTGTCATGTTTTCGGTTGTGTTTTACCACTCTCCCACTGAGCTAGGATGACGTATGATACAAGAGACGCTTCGTAATAAAGGGACTAACGATGATAGTAGCAAAACTGGAAGAAGATAAGGGCGAAAGCAAAGGATCCATAACGTCAGTGTGCACTTTATACACTTTATACATCGTGTTTCACGGACATGGACATAAGCATCAATAAATTGCAATTTTATTATCACTGAACAATGCAGGGGAGCCTTGACATGTTGAGGGATGCTTTCTGAAAGTCTGAACGTGCTTTTTCACTCAAAGAAAGCTCTGTTGTCAGAAGGTGACTGAACTGTGCATGAATTGTTCAGAATTCGCTGGATAGAAACAACAACAAAGTAACATAATTTTGTCGGTTGCGGTCTTCTGGGTTGTAACGCCGTTGTAGTCTGGTAGGTGATTTCCACAGTTTCGGCCTCAATCTTCATGTTTGATATTAGCATTGATGGCGGACGCGATAATTTCTTCCGAAACGTAGGTACGCGTTGTTACGGTTAGGAAAACTACAAGCAACATCTTTACCGCCGCGAGAACTTAAAATCTCTGACAATACGTATTTTGCTGTGATTAAGTAAGTCTTGTGTTAAGGTTGTTTTTACACTATAGGCAACATTTTGTGGGGCAGACAGGAACCATAACTGGCTGGCCACATACCGCATATCGGTTTCAAACAGCTATTTATTACAATATGTACGTTAATGGATTTATAAAAGGATGATTATAAATGTTTAACAATATTTTCACATATCCGTTGATTCTGTAAACCCATTTAGTACTATAATATTTGCTGTTTTATGAAGCGCAAAGTCTTACGTTAATCATTGAATCCCTAAACGTGTTAACGATTTAATAGAGCCTTTATTTCAGTTATATGCTGCTTAAGTAATGGGTCTCCATAATTGGTTTTGGATACAGTTTCAAGCATGAAAACCCTACTGCAATTTTATTATAATTAAATAGATTTTATTATAATTTTCGAAAGTTTCTAATTGACACTTTAATAAAGATGTGTAACTTTAATTAACTAAAGAAGGTTTCGATTAGTACTTCAAAGTAGCTTCCCGGATCTTGTGTTTAAGTGGTAAAATCACTTCTCACAAACTTTAAAATATGCCATCCATTCAGATTCTTTTCCCGAAAGACTATGCCTATTATGGCGCTCATGTCAGCTCCTCGAGTAATTTTCCATTATTTATTTATTTAGTGTTCTAACGTCTGTGAAAAGCGCAAGAGATGCTTAAGAAATGCATGTTCCAATAGAACGTCTTTGAAATCACATGCGGAATAAAATTCGGAGTAGATTAATATATGAGAAGCCTTTTTGTAAGTTAGTTCAACAAAAACTTTTGATGTACCGTGTAATCTAGAACACTTTTCAAGCACAAATGCACTCATGTATCTCACGAATTTATTTCCCAGACTGAGCTTAGTACAGCTTCTGAAAGTACAAAACCACTTTGGACTGCAGTAATTCAGGGGCTGGTAACATTCGAACTTTCGCTTCTTGGCGGCAGAATTTGGCAGCTAATCCCGCACTCAGAGGCGGTTTGTGCGTTTGGGGTTTAAACAAGTCGTCCTTTCTCCTCATTCCCATTAGACATTTAACTTTCATAACTTTTCTTCAACTTAATATTGCATAACTTTAAACATATGAACTGATGTAACTACATAGTGTATTGTGTTTGAAAATATACGATGACTTTGTTAAATTTTAATAATGAATTAATTGTTAGTTGTAATTTAAAAGTTATTCTTGCAATTAATGTTGATAAAACGTTTCCAGCGACGATCTAAAACACTCAGCTTTAGTTACCGCAAAATATCACTCCGATGGTAGCGGTGGGATCGAAGCCCCTTCGTGTCTACACCATAGCAGTGTCTGTCGTGGTGAGGTTGGCAAAGACCCAAGGTACATTACTGTTGTCACCAGTGACATAGCAGCATTGACCCCGCTTAAAATACCAGACTCAAAATAGCAGTTTTGACAACTTTAGTGTTGGATAGTCTTCCGCAGAGGAACAATAGATCGTCCTCCTGGGAGCCCATCACCGTGTTGTCCGGCCGTCTCCTACAGTCACAGCTGTTACTTCTTCTGAAGCTTCCCAATGTAGGACAATACCTTCCATATTTTAAGTTTTCGCGCAGAGCCGCCACTGCTCTTCTTGACGCTCTGCTGTGCAGTACTATAAATATGGCTTCAGTTTAAACATACACACTAACTCATTCATTTTTGCTTTTGGTTTCTAACCACTAAAAGAAAAAGTTACAACGTTGGATCCGCAAGGCTGACTTCGCCGATTTAAGCTCCTCGGAGTACAGCAGAAAGAACAGAAGAGATTGCCTGGTGGAAGTTAAGGGAAGGAAATGGTAAATAAAATGAGATTCTCTTCATGAGCACCGCCAAGTAAAATACAGTCCTCACATAAAGTTAGAGCTCTTATTGAAAGGAAACAAACATAGAAAATAAAACATGTAAGACTTGAGGTTCTCACAGCGGTGAATATGAAGATTTCTGTCTTCTGGGTTATTGCGCTGTGTAGTCTGGTCGATGTTAACCAACGTTTCAGAGGTCATACTGCCTCCGTCATCAGGGCGATGAATATTCATCGCCCTGATGACGGAGGCAGTATGACCTCTGAAACGTTGGTTAACATCGACCAGACTACACAGCGCAATAACCCAGAAGACAGAAATCTTCAAAATAAAACATGTTATATAAGTAATGGGAATTTCTTATTTACCTCCTTGCACTTTTCTTATCGATGAAGTCTTTACTTAACTAAGAATTGGAATAGATCTCTTCTGTCATGGACTACGGTAACAAGAAATTCGTATAAAATTTTGATTTCAAAATCCCTCGGAACCTGACCACTTGGAATACTGAGAAGATTGTATGACAATATTACGAGTAGATAATACGGATGGCGGTCTCAGTGGCCACGTAGTTTGGGGAGTGGGCATTGGTCAATCGGACACTGGTATCGTGGGTTTAAATTCCTCTCAAAGCATGGATGTTTGTCCGCTTCTTTCTGTGTTGTGTTGTCCTGTATAGACACGGTCCTTGCGATGTGCTGATCACTCGTCTAAGGACTCCTACCAAATGTCTAAATAGTTTCAGAACAATATCAGGTGTGAGGCGGCCAAGGTCCTTCAAGGATTGCAGAGCCACGGACGAAGTAAACAAGCTGCTTCTGGATAGAGAAAGATCGGTTGTGACACTAGAAAATGGATGGAACTGGCTTGTCTGATCCAGGAGTTGGTTTTAGTGGTAGAAGTTTCTAAACCCCCAGATGTGCTGTCTTTCTGAAGAATGATAAAGAACATGAATATTGATTGACCTAAACGAATTCTCCTGGACATGAATAACATCACTTCTGTATATAGCTGAGTGATTAAAGGGTCTTCTGATTGGAGTACAGCAGTTGGAACTCACATATGTGACTTAACACAGAGCACAAAAAGAGTTTTAGCCTGCCCCTCCGAGAAGAACGGAAATAAAACCTTCTGAAAGCTCAAACTTTTACATTTGAGATGTCAGAGTTTATACAAATTATTTTACCCCGAAGTGTTATGTGAGCTGCATCAGCCACTCTCAGTCACGTTCCTAAGAATGGTTCTTACAAATGGATCCTTCGGATTATGATCTTCCTTGCAGACCGGGGGGGGGGGGGGGGGGGGGGGAGAGAAGAAACTAATTTTTTAAACGTTGCGTTTTAAGGAAAAAGGTCTATAAATGAAGTTTAAAATAAGTTGAAAACACAAAGAAAATAAATCGCTGTGGAAAACTAGTGTAGATGGGAGGTTATTTTATTAATTTATTTGTAAGCATTATTTACACAATCTGGAATATGTCAGGCATATTGAAAAAAAGAAATTTAACATATATTCATATAAAATTTGTATCTTCATTTATTATATATGATCGTGATGATCCAATTGTTGGTTTTCTGTAGGACTAGCTGTTATATCAGAGAGTAAAAGAAGTTTCTTTTGAGTAATAGACACATATATGTTTCAAACAGGCGGTCAGACTGTTAATACGACATCAAACACTGACAATTTTAAATTTTGAACGGAATTAAGACTGCTATTTATCTAACATGAGGTTTGCGATGTAATTGGTAGTGGTTTGTTCCTAGCACCGATCTAAGCTGAGCCACTATGCTTAATCAAGTTATAAAGTGTTAAATTAAGGACTTATACATAACGTCAGAATATCTGTACTATAACTTTTCTTATTCAATAGTTCTTGTAATTTAGACACGTCATAAACAAGTTTTTCAGATTGCCAATGTGTGAGTGTATTATTTATACATTAGGTAAACGTTTATTATAGGATTACTTGTTATCTCGCACAGAAAAATCCTGAAAAGGGATAAGATCTCTATATCTTAAACGTCAAGAAACTGAACTTATACTTCTTCACAAATGATCACAATTTGTTTTTACAAGACGTATTTCGTGACTACCCAGCGCGTCGTGTAACTAAGCTAGTATGAAAATTTTTAACTGGGAGTTAGCTGAGCAATTAGGAGTAACATATGCTGCTAAACGAAAGAAGAATGTAATCTAAAATGCGAATGATCAGGACTTCAAATGTATTAAGCTGTTTGTTGAATGTGAATTGCGATTATAAAGGATTGTAGCCTGCTTTTTAGAGGCAATTTGAAATTTGAAAATGACATAATTTTGGTTAGCCTTAAGATATTATTCCATTGATACTACATTCTCATATCAGATATAGTATCATCAGTTCTTAGACTTCGATTGCCTAATAATACGCTAAGAGACTTCATCTTTAACCTCGACATTCGTCTATCTTGCTTTGAATCTTTCCACTCATTATTTTATTTTCCTCTGATTGATACATCTACATTTGTTACCATACTGACCCCTCATTTTTCGATATAGTTCCCCGGATAGCTGACTATAAAAATCTAGTCACATATTGTTTTTTTTCGATAATTCTAAGAATGGAATGGGCAGCATAAATGTGTCACATAATTATTAATTTTCAAAAGAAAATTAATCCGAAATAGTTACAAATGAGGGAATGCCCACATTGTTTTTACCCACCAAAATTTTGAGTTATCACAGCGTCACTTTAGAGAGAAACCAAAATCGTCATTTTATTTTGCTCTCCTCGGTCTATATACATGTAAACCTAATATCAATCGTGATAAACATTTTAATGTGCAAAGTTATTAAACCCCATCTAAAATTTGTCGTCACTGAATTCTTTATCAATCATTCACTGCAAAGGCACTAGCGTAATATATTCCGAAAGGGGGCAAGTAAATTGCTTCCTTCATTTCTCTCAAAGTCAACTGCGGATTCTTAGCACGCGCTCGATTACGAGAGAAGTGCAAAGGGAGATGAAACTGTTGCAGGTTTATATCTTTCCCCTGCTTCTTCCTTTCTTACGGGTTGGTGGTCACGAAACAATTTCAGTTACCTTGTGATATTTTAAACATTTTGCCATAAATTATTACAAAGGATGCGTAGCTCTTTATTTGTACAGTAGCAAATGATAGAGTGGATAAATTACATTTCGGGAGGGAATTATTACTTTAAAGTACAAGATTTAAACAGGGACAGGCAAGCCATAAGGGATTTATAAAAATATACGATGGAGATCTGGAATGGTAAAAATCTATTTCAGAACGAAATATACAACACTGGGGCTATATATTTATGTGATATTTGAGGTTTTAATGGCGGTGAGGATGATAATGTTTTTCGTGGTTTTGAAACCGTGTGTACTCGTCGGAGAAACATATTGTATGATATAAAACTTTCAGGGCGAACCGAATTAATGAAATCCTGTCGGGCTACCAGACGTAAATGTTCAAAACTCGCCGACGTTTTAGGGACAATCTCTATCTCTATCATCAGTGTGTCTGATGACCATTTGAAACTGCAGATAGCTTGAAAAAATTGTATTAATAGCATCTGTATATTCAACCCTGAAGACTGAGACAGTTTCTTCAAACGCAGATCATCATCATCACACATTTAATTCGTTCGTTAGTTAAGGAATTTCATTAGCATGCACTCCCGACAAATTGTAGATGAATTTTTCACGCCTTTGTAAAAATGACGAAGTTTGCTATTCAGTGGTTTCTAAAATATTTCTTTATAACACCAAGAATTGCACTAAACGTAATAGCTGTACGGCTGAGGACCATAGAAACAGCAAACACCTCGTCTTTCTAACGACAAATTATGATCGCTGTATTTATCAAATAGATAAATAATACCATTTTAATTCTAATACAGACGTGACTTGTGAAAGAGACAATCATTTTTTAGCTAAAGTGTATGTGTTTACATTTCAAAGTGTTTAGTACTGTGTCTAAGAGCCAATTAGCCAATCGCTAAGCGTCAAGTCGTTCCTCAATTAACAGACTCTAAATCGTATTTACTGCACAATTACCTGAAGACTTCAGTGGATGAACTACATGCCTTTAATGTTTCCGAGTGTACAGTGTAGCTACGAGAATTTGTAATCACACAGCTCCAAACATTTTCCTCGTACTTTCTCTTCTGACAGAATTGTCGGAGAGGAAGTTAATTTTATCATTAGGTACCTTCATAGAAAACTACAACTTCTTTAATTTATAGAATTGGCAAAAATTAAATTCTAATTTAGTTGTGTTCTGTGGCGTATTTATGTAGTTATTTACACGTGAAAAGCATTTTTCATAACTCACTTACCAAATATCACTTATTTCAAGGTTCTGCTTCCGAAAAAGAATATTTAATAACGTCTACATTTCTGTTTTAAATATGTAAAAGGCGTCAGTCCATATACATTACTTTCATAACTGTTATAAGTTGTGGGTCTTTTCTATGACAGATGAGCAGAATATGTGATGGATCCCACATCTCATAACACTGACATTATTAACTGCTTATTTCTACCCGAAGTCTTACTTAGTCGTTCCATTGCTGTAATATTTACACATAATACCAAAAACTACAAGGATGTAGGTTAGGAGCACGCATGACGAGATAACATAGGAACGAAGAAGTCGAGGGAAAGAAAGAGTCCACTTGGAAGACCCAGTCGTAGATGGAATGGAATCGAAACTTGTATAAAAATAGGGCAGGTATATATGTGGACTGGATTCATCTGTCATAGGATTGGAACCAGTGGTGGACTCTTGTGAACATGGTCATAAACACTCGGGTTACATAAAAGGCTGAAATATTTTACGGTTGTAATTTTTCGTATTGCACATCTGAACACTGGCACCGGAAAATTATGGACTGAGATGGCAGTGAGAGAACGAAGGCGCCAGAGAAGGGCACTCAGAACGGTTACCATTATTTGTGACATACCGTTGTGTTATTGTTTTTTGGGTTATAATGTTGACCGTCAAACATAACACTTTTGTGAAGATTTCTGTCTTCTGGGTTATTGCGCTGTGTAGTCTGGTCGATGTTAACCAACGTTTCAGAGGTCATACTGCCTCCGTCATCAGGGCGATGAATTCGGAGGCAGTATGACCTCTGAAACGTTGGTTAACATCGACCAGACTACACAGCGCAATAACCCAGAAGACAGAAATCTTCATATTCACCGCTGTGAGAACCTCAAGTCTTACATAACACTTTTGTGTTTTGATATATATAGCATTTAAATATAATAAAGTTAATATTCCAGCGTAGATGTGACCTTTGTTCTACACGACACATATAAATATATTAAAACTGAGTAACATATGTTAATGTAATACATGTTTTACAATACATACAGATCTCGGTATATGTTGTGTAGAAAAAAGATCTGACCATGGCGCAGTTACGCTGAAATGTGTAACAATATGATATTAAAACACAACTATTATAATATATATTTAAAAAATATAAAAGTGTTGTATTTGGCAAACAACACTATATCTTGTTATTAAAAACAGTTTTTTCGAGAAAGTTAATCACCGGTGTGATGTGATTGATTACAGAAACGTTATGTTGAACATTTTCCATTGTCAGACATGTTTGTTATATGCGATATTGTCTCGTTCTTGAAACGTCGTTTATTTTTTCCCCAAATATATTCCAGAACATCACTAATGTCCGACATAATGTTTCTTTCAGTAATCAACAAATGTCACAATTTTTTAGATAATTTTGATTAATTCATTCATTCGTAGGTATATAACGTTGTATCAGCTGCAGAGTCGAGTAAGGTAGAAAAATGTTTATGGATGGTTAGCAAAAATGATTTAGAAGAAGACGCTGGTGTCTTACGTCAAGGTGCTATCTGGCCAGTCACCTGAGGAAAATCAAGGCATACCTTTCAGAATAGACATTATCGCGATCAAGACTCGATTCTAGTGCCTCCCGAATAAAAGTCTACCATAACCTATTTGAACTATCAGTGATGTTCTGTGGCAAAGGCATCAAAGGGCAAAGTTGAGTATTTTAGCTTTTGATTACAAATATATGGGAAGGCAGAATCAGCTAGACAACGAGGATGAAGACGTCAGTCTTTGTCCAGTGGCTGTCCAGCAGCTGCTGTGACACTCAACGTCATGCGTCATGTTGACTGACGCCACTACATCACTTCACTCTCGATGTAGGTAAAGACAGTCTGGATGGAACAATCGATCATTGAACTATGCGGACTCTTCAGTAAGTGGTACCTACCTATGTGAGTCAGTCATTCTGTGAGCCAAATAAGCTCGCAGTTCACAGAATAATCATTCGTAAAGTTAGCATCCTCGATTTACGCGAGCAAGTTATTTGAAATTATAGTGAAAATTTAGAAACAAGCTCAACAATTTAAAGTTGCAATCGCTAAGAAAGTACAATTAGATTAAATCTGGGGAATAAATGCTGCCAATATATTCAGAATATTTCATATTTGTTCTATAAAAAAACTTAAAAATTAAAATATATGGAATTTAAATAAATATATATTTTGTTTGAAATGTGGTGCTATAGAAGGGTGTTGAAAATTAAGTGGACTGATAAAGTGCGAAATGAGCTGATCTTAGACAGGATAGGCGAAGGAAGAAGTCTATGGAAAAATCTTACCAGAAGAAGAGATAGGCTGGTGGGACACATTCTGAGGCACCCAGGATTGGTTAATTTGTTAATGGAAGGAACAGTTGAAGGGAAGAATTGTAGGGGGAGACAAAGATTGGAATATGTGACACAGATTTTTGAGGATGTGGTCTGCAAAAAGTATCTAGAAATGAAGAGATTGGCGCAAGATAGACTAAAATGGATGTCCACATCAAACAAGTCGAAAGACTGATGACAAACAAACAAAAACATATTGTGTTTTGTACGAGTGTGAGATTTGATGTCTTTCTTTATGGAAAGAGCACATGTTGATGTGTTTGAAAACAGGATGCCTAGAGAATATTTGGAAATAAGAGAAAGTCATTTATTCGTTGGTTGAGAGAAGTGAATAATGAAGGCATGTGTGATGTTTGTGCTTCACTGAATATTATTTGGGCGATCAAATCAAGAAATTTAAATTGGGTGGTACACGCAAATGAGGGATACGATAAATGCATACAAAATGTTGTCGGAAAACCTGATGGAATAAAAGCGTATTAAAATAAATATTAACGATATCGAGTGCGGAATGGATTTAACTTGGTAGGATTTTAGGTTCTCACGGCGGCGATTACGAAAATGGCTGAATTTAAATAGCTGATAATTTAGTAACATATTGGGTTTTTATGAAAATTGTAATGAATTTTAGGGGTTTCTTTACTTTTTAAACGACTTTCGGCTTACCGAAACATCGCCTGGCCCTTGAAATTAGTTACCCCTATCAACTTCATTTGAGTCTCATTTTAATGCTGTGAGCACACAGATTCAACACACGGTCCCACTCCCACCGATGATTAATGCTTACTTCTCGTGAACGCCCTAACGAGTACAGAATATCGGCTGTTCTGATACCTTGGAAAGAGTTCTTGTTATCAATTATCACGTTTTTATCTAATTTCGTATTTGTATGTTTAAATCATTAAAATGCTTATTTAAAAAGCATTGTGCAACGTATGCGGTCCATAGGCCGCAGGATGTGAATGAATGTCGTGCGATTGTGATAATAATGTATCACGTGAAGATAAATTACATTGCACGTGATCAATGTAATTACAAGTTTCGTCTGTATTACGTTGGCTCTAAAAGTTGTATATGAATTATTCTCGATTCTCCGGACATTTTAATATTCATGCAGTCCGACAATTTTGCGGATTATTATAAGCTTCATTTAATGTATATTTAGAGGATGGAGTAAGAACGTGGAAATACAAAATTAAATTGGAAAATTAATAACACTTTTACTTCCCGACTAAGAGTTCTTAATGTCAGGATCAAAAAGTTAATTATAAAAAAGCAATCTTGCAATTAAATAAAGTTATTTAATTTTACAATCTGATTATATGTACTCAGAAAACCAAAGCATTACCTTCGCGAAGACGCAGAAAAAATAATATCTTGAAAAATAAAATAAACATTATTAAACAAATTAAATAAGTCAGGGAACTAAATACTTCAGACTCGTAATGCCTGACAGCTGGTAGACAATTAGACTCCATGGTGTAGTAAAAAGTACAGTTTTAGAGAAAATATTAGCCATAATTCTAAGAATGTTAACGTATAGAAGCTACTAAATTGAAGAGGGCTGTCCAACCAATTGAAGATTTTATTGTACTAAAATCCTCTAGATGAATTAGCCTCGTCAAAGTTGAGGTAACGACCTGATAGTGAACCAAGCAGATTTTAAGAACTTTTAAATTACTTAGAGCCTGAGGGAATTGTAGTGGACTAATTCGCCGTTAGAGCTTCAAACCCAACATAAACATTTTATTTATTCTACGTTGTACGTTTTCGTTCGACACGACTTAATTTTTTTTAACGATTCGTATAAGAACATGGGCTGTTGGGGTTTGCATCTCTTGAATTTCACTCGAAGCACTGATATAAGCCAGCGTCTTTCAGTACTGTGGTGGCCTGTGTACTGGTTGGTTTTGCGATAGGTTGATCCGTTTCCCAGAGAAATTTGCTTAATGTAATTATAAAGAAATTGTAGTTCGCAAACTGGGGTTATCAACCGCGACCGGCTTACGTACGAACAAGTACGTACACGTATATGTTTGATAATATTTTTTTCAGCTTGTATGATACTTTAAATAATAAAACACATCTTGTTATTTTCATGATTATTTGGAACTACCTGTCGCTGTGATAAACTGTACACCTTAATTGAAGAATGTTGAATGAAAACTGATGAAAGCTGGGAGGGACGAGAAAAGCAACTATAGAAACTGAAGCTGGTACTGAAAGATTTCTCAAGTTAGTGCAGTGCCAGATTGTTCACAAATGCCTGATTTTGTAACAAAAATTTATTAAGTAATTTGTGAACATGTTTGCGATAGTAAGCCTAATTTAGTAGCGCTTCTAATTAATTGCCATAGCTTTTTGATAAATAACTCTCATTTATAACCTTGGGGCCACGATCGGTAAGAAATAATTAATGTGGTCCAGACCTGGAAAATATCTAAGGAATTCTGTTTCAGGATGAATGCTGAATCGGATCAGATCAGAAAGGCTAATCTGTGCGATGCATAAAGAACAAGAAGAATATATTTAACGTATTTTTGTCAATAACAGTCTGGCCCTTAATTATAATAACATTAAAAATCCTGTTTTTAATTATCTGACTTATTATTATAGTCATTTGCTTGACACAAAAAACGTGTCTTAGTACAGAAGCTGTAATTAAATATTGTTCCTATACATTATTCCTCGAAGAAGAAATATTATTTACTTTGCTATAATCCAAGCCATTAATAATAACACAACCTTTTAGCGTAAAGTAACCGAACAGAAAGAAGGTTTATGGGAGAGCTTCCATCTCACTTGCCCTTTTCAGAGCTGAGCACATTCGAATGTCTCTGTATATAAACCTTGGTTCACTAATGGTTCACTGGCCTGAGTGACAGAATTTGTGTTAGTTATTGCACAATTAACAGCCTTGCAATTACCTAATACGACCCATAAGATGTCTGCAACTTCAAATATACTGGCGCCTTGTATAAAAATACTGCAATAAAACTACTTAAAGCCAACCATTTCTACAAGCCGTTCCTGAATTCTGTGTTGACACTTTATCCTATAAAATATCTATAGGCCAATGCTTTCAAACACCGATTTATTTTAAAGCTTTCCGAAAGCTTATATATTCAAAGTACTAAACATTTTTATTTTATATTCAAGCTACTTAAGATTTTAATACCAAGTTCACGGTACATTTCTGTGCAAAGAAAAATTTGAGTTGATGATTAGTTATTCGTATTTTTACATGAAATTGTTCTTTGTGAGGCAGGACATACAAGACGAGAATTTTCCAAAGAAACTTGTGTACTGTGCGTGTAATAGTTAATCAGATGTTTATAAAATTCTGCGCCTTTTATGCAGCCCGACGTTTTATTGAGTTGTTCATAAGAAACCACTACTGGTTAATATGTACATATTCTGGTACAATTAAAGCCAAATAACATTTAAAGTAAATATTTAATAGCAACTAAACTATGTGTACGTAGCTGGAATTAATCACAGAAATACGAAAATCGAATAATGGTTATAGTATTCTCCGTCTTACATGCTAAGAACTGTGCAGACTGCGTTCCTACAATAAAAAGTTGATGTCTGAGGTTCTCAGAACGACCGCGCATTCTGGTAGAATCTCCATTATCAGGCTACTCATCCATCTCCCTGATTATGGACGCAACATGTACTTTGAAACGTCGGTATATTTCTACAAGACTACACGGCGCAAAAACCCATAAGACAGTTATCTTCAAATGAAAAAATTTTCATACTACATGCGAAATGGTGTAGGAAAATTTTTCAGCCAAAAAAGACTGACAGCTGATAAAAAGATAGCATGACCTACAATTCCATGGATTTTTTATGATCGCATGTTTAATACACGTTAAAAAAGAACAGATTTCAACTTCATGCAATTCAAATATAAGTGACTGTTTGAAATATGCAAATGGGCGTAATATCATTGTATTTGTTCTCTCTTTAATGACATATAAAGTGTAAATTATGTTTTCATGAAAAATATAATTAATGATATCACAACGTCGCACTTTAACAAAAAAAAAATTAAAAGCGTTACTAGTTGAGCCAACACCATTTTGTAATTGAAGTGAATTTGCTCACTCGGACAAGCTTGCTGTGTGTGTGTTTATATCACTAATGTAGAATGTGCCATCCATGCCGGACGGAAACCGCTGTAATTTTTATACCAAAACCAATTGTCAACGCACTTGAGGGAACTAGGGAGGGCAACAAATTATAATTACATCTTCTTACTTTGTCATTTTGTTTTGGTTTTGGCGATGGTAGGAGGGAGGTCGTGGTGGAATTTCCTTGTAAATAATGTTGGTAGCTTAACTTTACATAACAATATGAAATTTCCGGCTTTTCATCACCGCAAATTCTAGACTCAATTATTTAGTCTGAACCCGATGACAAGTTCATGTCATGTTAGGATCGTTAACGAGATTGACAAATGAGCATCACAACCCGCTTCCCTCCCGCGGCGTCTGTTGCAATTACAAGAGAAGGGTTCGGAGGGGAGGCATGACGCGGCTGCGAGATTTCCTAATCTTTTAAAGCTGATTTGCATCTAAACCAACTTCTTAACACTTTCCCATCAATGCAAAATATTGCATTTTTAAGTTTTAGCGTGTAACAAGTGCGACACTGCAGAGAATCGGAGGTTAGGATAAGTTTCGACCTGACAGCAATAATACGATTAAGAAAAATCGAATAACATTTATGCCTATTAAAATACGTCGAATAACTGACCTGTACTAAAGAAAAATCCGGAATATCTCTGTTAGTAAAGACATCGGATTGGATGCCACGGTTCTATTTCATGACAGCAGCAACGGTATTTCATTCTGGCATCGCGTCCAGACCGGTTTAAGTGTACATCGATTTTCTCATCCATTGGGTATCAGAGGTAAAGTAGCAGCAACTTGAAGCTGAACGCTCTCCTCTGGAACAGAGATCAAAAACGCGCGTAGCTTTACTATCATACATCCAACATGACTTTATGGCGTGATGCAAGCCACATGGTTACCACAGTGTCTCAATATACTGCATGGCGTTACACGTCTCACTCGTCCTGTCTCGCACGTTAAACATTCTGCATTTATAATGCAAATGCAAAATATTGTCGCTATTTATGGAGGAATTGAGATTTTCATGGCGGTGAGTATTAAGATGGGTGTCTTCTGGGTTGTAACGCCGTGTAGTCTGGTAGACATTTACCAGCGTTTCTGAAGTACCCTGTGCCTCCGGTGATGATGGAGGTATCAAGCACCTATAGAACTTTGAAAAAAAATTCCCGGAACCCAGAAGACAACCATCTTATTATCGCTAATTAGTTATTTTTCGATTTCGGAAAATGTTTTAAGGTAATTAATAAACATGTGGGTCATAAAACTGACTACGTTAGTTAATAAATGATTATAAATACAGATGAAGATAATTGTCTTCTGGAATGTTGGGCCGTGTAGTATGGTAGACGTTTACCGTAGTTTCAGAAGCGATTACCCTGATAATGGACTCAGTAAACACTTCTCAAACGTCGGGCAGTATCTACCAGACTACGCTGCTCAACATCCTAGAAGGCAGACATCTTCATTCTCGTCGCCTTGAGAACCTGAAATCTCGCACGGATTTTTTTTTCATACTGCTGCTTCGGCAAATTTCCTCTTCAATTAACTCCCTCTCATCCATTGTGTACTTTGTTGTAATTGGAACTCAGTGTTGTCACTCTCGATTAGATGTAATCGAATTCCAGCCCACAAGTGCAAGATATTCTACGAAATTTGTTTAGAAGAAAAGATAAATGTCAGGAGTAAAGAGATGAAAAACACTCTCCTAGGGAAAATTTTAATCAGAACTTAAAATGGTAGCTTTAAATACATTTCTTTTACAAATCGTATTATAAAATCTTTTTTGCCACCAAACTTACAATTTTTGTTTGGAAATACATTTATGCAAAGACCTACTGTAGTGGAGTCTCAAATACATTTTACATTTTTTATGATTCTCTGGACATCATTCTGATAAACCTTTTCAGGTATCGTATGTAAAACCTTGCTGTGGTATTGCTGTAAAGCTGGCCACACTGTCTCAGTAAAAAGAAATTCTTGTAAATCTCACTACAATATCGGACAACATTAACAAAATAAAAATTTATTCATTATTCAATTTAGAATCTGACAAACATCGAGAGATGTGGAGGCGTTTTCGAATTGTCGACGACATGAAGTTCCGATAGGAGTATAGAGTCACCAAAATAAAAGAATTAATCGAATCAGATAATTTGAAATATTTAAATTTTAAAGGTTAAATTAGGAACATGCTATATATTCTTTGAATCTGTGAACAATCTCAGCATTGATTGAAGACCAGTAGTTTCGCTTGCTTTACAGAAGTGATATTTATACGGGTGCAAAGTCGGGCGGAACTTCATAATTACATATGGCTATTTATGTATTTCACCGCTGTTCTACCACAAGGACATGTTCTGAGAGGTACCTTGTACCTATAAACTATTTTAGATTTTTATTACAGAGTAAAATCCACTACAGTAATTTCTAATACGTATATTTGTGTCATATATTTAAATTGGAACTTTTGATTGAGGTTTCCTTTGAACTTTAAGAATTTAGATAAACAACTTGACTCAACACGGTAGTAAGAAGGGGTGAGTAGACTGGGATGAGGAAGAGGTGGAAAAGAAATACGGAAGAAAATAGGGAAGAACGAAATGATAAGAGTAAAGGAAGAAGTAGGGGAGGGAGTAAGACACGAAGGAATACGTTTCCCGTTGATACTCGATATTAGCTATGCAAAATAAAACGAGACCAAGACATTTAAAGGATGGACAGCGAATCTGGTTAATAGCTGTGATATAGTTTTACATACAAAGTAAACTATTTTACAAAATTAAATTATTAATAACCAATAATAATTCTACTGGCCAGAAGTGAAAGTGTGTATTAAGGAATGTCTACTAATTTAGAGAAAAACAATATTCTCATTTATATGTTCAAACCCCCCCCCATCTAAATAAATTCTACATTTTAGTACGTGTCCGGAGCCCGAAAACAGTTTCAATATTCACTTGTTCTTGTTTGCAGCGCCTGTGAACTTAGCTGTCTTTGCTGATTCATGCCCACCAGGACAGCCCTCGAATTAAGGGTGAAACCAAGCAATGGAAGTAGTAAATGATGACTGGACACAGATCAAGGAGAGGAGTCAATAAAAATAGGAGCTGAAGGACCAATTCCTTTGGGAAAGGAGATGACTCTTCTCATCTTGGGTAACCCCTCAAGTCAGTAGGAGACAACCTCATAGTGAAAATGGTGGTGTGAGGGAGGTTACATGGGCCAGACCTACAGCCGCAAGACATCGTTTTGGCTTATACTGCTAGAGGCGCTACAATTTTACCGCCCCCCTCGGGACAGGAGGAGTAAAATGGTCGTATTACAAAGCACTCCGCACTGCGGACCATCGTGGCTTATTGACACTCTTGCAGAGCGGTAGCTCGCTACATAAATAGCAATGTAACTAAACTTGAGTCTTGGAAAATGATGACGATTAAACTAATGCGTATACTAAAAAGGGGAAATAACAATACGAAACGTTTGGCTTGTACGTCACTAGTGAGACCGATATTTGAATATGGAGCTGTGTGTTGGGACCCATACAGGGAAGGACAGGTAAGAGCCCTAAATCGGGTGTAGAAGAGAGCTTCAAAATTTGCAAATTACGCAAATGAATCTGGTTGGGAAACATTGGCACAGCGTAGAATGATAGCCCGAATGTGCGCCTTTTTCAAAACTCACACGGGGGGCCGGGCTTGTAAAACGATAGAGGATAGATTACTAAAGCCATGCTACCTAGGCAGGAACGATCACAGTCGGAAAATTAGGACTAGGAGACAAAGAACGGATGTTGGCAAATATTCCTTTGTAAATAGGACCATAAAAAGGTGGAACCAATTACCTCCAGGCGTGCTAGAGTCTTTCCCCTGTAAATTAAGTACCTTTAGAAAGCGGGTCAAGGAAGTAGTTGCAAGCAAAGGGTTATTAAGTGGGGATTAGATGGTGATAAGGGAAGTGAAGTGTCTCGAAGTGATGAAGTGTTTTAGTTCTTTGGGATAAAAGTTTCATGTACTGAGATCTGACTTTATATTTTACTCTAAAGTACTGTGATTAATTAATGGATGTGTGTTTATGTATTGTGTGTATATTTTTGTATTGTGTGTAAGGTGGAATGTTTTTGTAGGAGTGGATGTCTAGTTATGTGTGTGGGGTGTTCTATGGAGTGTACTTGTTTATATTATATGTATTTTGTTATAATTGTTTAGTGTAAGGACCACTGCCACCGGGTGCAAAACCCAATTGCTGTAAATAAATAATAATAAACTAAGATACTCGCATTTAACAGCCGGTCCATACTGGTGGTATTACTTTATTGATTGTAGACATTCACGTCAAGAACATTACTGGATACACAGTAACCCAAGTGAAAGTGCCGCAAAATTCAAGAAAAATATGTGGTCTATGATTTGGTTCCACTCTGGGTATTTTACTACAGTTTCATCATACTGAGTTTATTATCGGTCTTAAAATAAATCCAGTGTTTGCTTCAAGCATGAATGCAAACAAAAATCTATTTCGTAAGTATTTATTACCATTTCCCGGAATGTATGTCGAAGGTTTTAGTGTTGTGACGAGTTCCCCATCAAACTTGCCTTAAATGAAGTTTGATAATATTTGAAAAAAGTTTTACTACACTTTTTCTATGAAGAATTTCGTGCCGTCAACACCTCACTTAAGCTTAAATGAAGACGCGGGTCGTAATCTCGATTCTGGCAACAAAATAGTACACCGATAAAACACGATGCCCCTCCCACTAAGAGGATCACGTTAGTGTATACAGCAAGATATCCCATCGTCATACACTGCCTTTCTACGTTTCGTTAATTTTATAGTAGCGTCTGTTCATGAGCTGTAAATTTATAACACAGCCTTTTCTTTGCACTTCTAGTCTTTCCGTAGTTCAGAGAGGTGTCACCGTTGAAGCTGCTTTCTTGTGGTTCGACGGTAACATGTAATATGCTAAACGGGAGCCTGACATGACGTTGACCAAAGTTTATCGTATGAATTTAAATTTTAATTGAAGTGTTCAGAATGAGTCAAGCATCATTAGCCATAGCACCTTATGAACTATCCTGAAACGATGTTGATGTTCTGTGACTCGTGTGGACTTGTAAGTGGATACTAATGCTTCGGTGAGACACTTCAGCTCTGAAGATGGATACAGTATGTTCCTCTAAAACGTTGGTATCTACTTAAAAGTCTAGACGGCATCATAACCCCGAAGAACAACTACTTCACTGCCATGGAAACCTCAGATCTCATATTTTTAACGATTTTCTGTTCTGTAAAGATACATTTTATGGAGTATTTTTCCTAATTTCTTATATATATCACGAATACTGTAATGCCTAATTAGGACTGTCAACTGATTATTAATTTTGTAAACTAATAGAAACATGGTGATGACTGTCTTCTGGGTAGTAGCTGCCTCCTTCATCAGAGCGATGATAACAAGGACCTGTGAAACATTGGCAAACTTCTACCAGACTACTCAGCGCTACATCCGAGATGACAGCCATCTAAGGACTCACCGCTGTGAAAAACTCAAATCCTAATAAATACTTTTATATCGGATTTTAAGGATCGGTCCATGCACCGTTAAAAATTATTACCAAGATAATTAATAATTTAAATGAGACGTTGGGTCGGATTTCACAGGTAGGCGGACCGTTTCATTACATCGCCTTTACCCGCACAAGACAACGTAGAGAAATGCCTTCATGCCCTGTGTGGAATTCAAACATACGATCAGGCAGTGTTCGAGTTATTGATAACGAATTCATGACGTGTACGGCCATTATTTGCAGAGGGACATGTACAGATGAATGTTTTATTTATTATCGCATTTCATTTAATATTTTACATGAAATAAACTCAACAGAAATGCACTATTTAAATTTTACATGCCCAGCGGTATCAGAATACAGAATACAGATATTTTAAGATGGTTATCTTCTACCAGACTAGAAATTAATTATCACTGACGTTAAGCGATATACAAAAATATTCCAAAGAACCTAATAGATATATGATTTTAATCTGAGTTTCATTAACATGTAAAAAATTAAAATATCTTCTTTCTCTTCTTCACTTTGTATTGCATCCTTGTGGAGGGATATTGTTAATTTGTTAATAGAAGTTTGATGAAACTTAGCTTCATTGCGGCCTCAGATAAACGTATTTTACGAGCTCTTTATACTAAATATAATAACAGATTATTATGGATTATTCGTGGAATGATGTTTAGCGGTGGAAAACAATACTTTGGGGAAAAAACCTTGCTCCGTGGTCACTATGTACACTAATAATGCCATGCAGAGAACCATGACCTCTTTTGACGAAAATGTTGTGTCAGTTTTGACGAGCATATAATTTAACGTCATTTAACATCACACTGAAAAATATTAAAAGGAAAATTTATAGATTTTAATCATATCTATGTTTTAGGTGATATATCGACTTTCTGTACAATTAGCTATTTTTGTTGGAATAACTTTTTTGTTGAGTTTCACAAGAAGAAAACTCCGAATCGACATAAAACAAAATCAAATTACCTCCAACAAATTTTGATATAAATGCCTAAAACCTGTGTCAAACCCGACCGTTTTACAGAACACGACTTCCCCATTATGCATTAATTAATGCACATCTACAGAGAACCTTTAGTACAGCGACTAAAACAAAAACAAAATAACTAGATCCCATTCCTATTTATACCAATTTTCAGGATGGCTCACCAAGCACTGTATATGAATAAAGTGATACTTCATCGAAGCGCAATTTCCCACAGAACATCTGCGTGTATAGTTAGCCGTACTCCCAGAGTAAGTACTGTACTCCAATGCAAGTCTATTGCAGCGCTAGTGGCATGATGCCGTGGTTGGCTGTGGCTATTTAGCTGGTTCTAATGAAGATGAGTTCCTGGGTCCCTCCTATTCCTCACACCGCCCAAAAGACACTTCTGTCTATACACCCGACCTCCGCCTATCTGCAAAAGCCTGTAATAGTTGTGAGATTGTGTTGAAGCAGAGGAAGAAAAGGGATTTGACATGGCTCTTGTATACAGTCGCATTATAACTTTTCAGCTTCAAAAGAAAGGAGTTAGAGTGAAAATGGGAATAGGGCCCTGCTCTTACATACTTAGAACCCAAATTGCCTTTTCTGTCTCGCACTGCTTCATATGAGCGTGTATTAAACATGTAGATCTAATGTCTCTTTTAAAGAACTTGAGGCTTTTGAATAGTAAAACTAGAAAATTGGTAAAGGAATACCTATCTACAAAATAACAAAAGTTGGTTGGTCAATATTTGCTGTTGTTAATGGATTTTGGGCTTTATGTGATAATATTTATAATCGTGTGTTCTAAAAACCATTGCCATGGTATGTTGGTTATTTGCTGTTAAGGGATTTTGGGCTCATGGAATAATATTATAATAATGATAATGCTTTAAAAGGAGAAATACTCTTCACAGTTAATTATATTCTGGATATATAAAAATGTAAATAATGTTCATATTATTTCTTACATAACACTTGATAATTTTATATGCTGTTTTCTGGAAATAATGGTCAGAGACAAAATATTGTTCATTTATCCATTGACTTCTGGGCACATGTACTTCTATACAACGCGTCAAAACATATGTTTATTTGTTAATATTTCACGTCTTTCGTAATTAAGCAAAAATAAGTAATTATTTTAATTTTCATATGCTGGTTTGTCACACTATTCAATAAAAGTAATACGCACGAATTTACTGTCATTCTTGAATCTTTACGGAAAATTTTCCATAAATCTTATAATGCGGTACATACAGATTTATTACTACATCTGTAGCAAAGCAGAGTTTTATTACTGGATTTTCCACTGTTTACGATCACTGAGCCGAAAAACATAAAGTGTAACGTAGCTAATATATAACTCTCTCTACCTAAACACTTAGAAATAATCGTATTCGCCGTGAGAAACAGAAATTTTGGTTTGGTTAAAATCAGAAATCAAAAACATGAAGACTTATGTGCATTTTTAGCAAAACTCACTGAAAAAGAATAGTTGACATAGAGTAAACCAATTGCTGATCAACTATACGATAGAAATATTTACAATCTGATACTCTGCAATTGCAAAATATTTTGCATTTAAATTGCATTATGACTCTTAACGAACTGCCCAAATTAAGCCTATGTAGTTTGCATTTGAATTAAGTATTGAAGAATGGAAGGATATTTAAAGAATCGGTTCTGACCTGTTTTAAGATACTCTTACAGCATGAGACTAGAGCAGTGTTTCTCAACCTTTTTGCCCTTGCGGAACCCTTGAAATAATATTCATGTCTCAGGGAACCCCTACATAAAAATTATTATATATCATTATTGATATCTTTCTTTCTTTTTTATAAACTTAAAGTTCATAAGGAAAACTTAATATATTTTTTCTGATAGCTGGTTTACGCAAAAAATTACTTACGTTTTTCTCAAGTTTATTGACAATACAAAAAAACTGAAATCGAACTGCCTGTTCAAGAGACCTCATACGGAGGTTTTCATTCACACAAAGAATTTACATAAATAACCAATATCGTATATAACACATATAAACAGAACGAAAACAGATAATAACTACTACAATAACTAAATCGTTTATTGGCAATGTTAAAAAGGCATAAGATAGATCAAAGTAAAATGTCATATGAACAAATATATGTGTCAAGGAAATGTTATTTTTGAAGCCAATTTAAATAACAAAATTTACTTGAGTCACTCGATGATACGTGAATCCACCACGTAGAGCTCCTGTACACTAACCACTAAAGGCGGTATCACGCTGGCGCCGTATAGACGTCGCTAAATATATTTCTTATAATTATTATATTTCTAAATGACATAACAGGTTGAAGACTTTATTATAATACCCAAGAATTTTCCGAGAATATGTCGTACGTGTATAGTAAAATTACGAATATGAAATTAAACATAAAAATGACTCAAAAATACATTTACATATGATTAGCCTATTCATCACTATTTCTCGCGTAACCCTAAGGTTCCGGGGAACCCCGGTTGAGAAACGCTGGACTAGAGGGACTAGGAGTGCCAAGTGTTAACAGTTTAGACCGAGTTAATTCACTGTTGCACGCAGCTATTGAGGTTTCTGCTCCTTCGCCTCTTCACGGCTCGTTGCGATACTGACATCTGACGACTAGTGAGGAGTTGGCTTGGCCCAGAGTACAGGGGAGGATCACGGAGATCAGAGGGTGTGCACCCTCTCACTCTCTGCTGAAAGTCAATGGCTCGTAACGCCATGCTTGGAACTTTCTACTTGCACGGAATGGGGGAATATCATGAGTGTTGCTGATGAACGAACACACTCTTCAAACTGATGTTTTTGTACAAACGAAGGCATAACATTAACGTATCACAAGAAGGCCGTGTTTGTGTGTGTCTGTCCATTACTTTCAGATCAAAAATTCCTCGAGGAATTTCGACTAAATTTGGTATTGATGGCTCAAACACAAAGCGAATGCTGACCTTCGGTTTTCGCAGCGGAAGTTAAATGTGTAACCATATTATACTGAAGAATTTACAACGTTTCGGCAAACACTGCAATTGACATCATCAAGGTGAAGCAAAGATATATTTGGGGGAGGGGGTAGGAAGCTTCTGTATATCAGGCAGTGAGTGGCGAATGGGATGCGAAGGACCTGATTGGCAGAACAGAGGAGCAGGAGCTATCCAAGTTAAGAGAAGATCATTTTCTTCACCTCTTCTGTTCCGCTAACTTCCTTCTCAAACGAACCCCCCTAAAATCAGTTCTTCCACCATCGCTTTCCATCTATTTATTAGCTTCTATTCCGGCACCTTTGCTCCTATCTTCATGTCGTCAAGAGAAAGAGAGAAAATAAGTGAGATTTTCTGAGAACCACACCAGTACAAAACACTTACCCCATCACCTCTTTCGTAAATACTTTGTCTCGTTTCAACATTTCCTTTCTAAACATGTGGTCACTGGGACTTCTCAAATCGTCTCTTTTCCTAACCACGGGGACGACAGAAACGTTACTCCTTTATTTATTTCTGCATGGACTGTATAGAGTTTCTTCAGCGTCGACTGGGAGATACGAGGACGAATGCTTGAGGTAAGGCGGAGGACGGGGTACAGACCGTGGTTAATGGCTAAATGAAAAGAAAATCTAATTCTACATTACGATGTAACCATATCCGGGAACTGAACCAGGGAACCCTCTAAATTCAAGCATTGACAGGAGCGCCGATCTACAAATTTAAGAATTGATAAAAAGCAACTCCATGAGGCAGAGTCTTCCTTGACAAACAAACTTACCTAGTCAAGAAATTTTCCGCCTTTTACAAAACCCGTGTTCATGAAAGCCTTCCAACGGTCTGAATTCTAAGCCAGATTAATTAAATTCACACCTTACCACCAGATATCTTGAATATTAATTTTAATATTATCTTCCCTTCTACGACGTATCATCTCCCCCATGCACGCTACATGCCCTGTCCATCTCATCCTCCTTAATTTGGTCATGTATGATGTCGTATAAAACTAACGATGTCAAAACGTACTTGTTGTTCCTGATGTGGGAATTCTGACTTCAATTATCGCGTGCGAAACATTTTGACCCACAAGGGGCACTATCGAATTGCGTGAGGATAATTAACTCATAAATGTACTTTGACGGCAAAGGAACGTCTGACAATTTTAATGCATTAGTTACTTTTATTGCTGTGAAACGTCACCGAATAAAAATATAAATCTATTACTTACAGCGGAACAGATTTAATAAAGTTTATTTATAGATTCAGAAGTTTTGCGACAGAGTTCGAGTCATTATTTTAACAAATTTAATTTAGTTGGTACTGATATTTTAAGTACACAAAATAACGTTGACCTGGTAATCCAAAGATTTGAAGTTGATTATTTTACAAGTGCAGTGCACTGAATTTTTCATTCTTTTCTGTTGTCGTTGGGACAGTCTACAGGCCTCTGTAGAAAACTCGGTGCATCTCATTTCGCAGTTATGTTTCCTTGTGTACATACACAACTGGTTAAGTAAAATAATAAAAGACATAAACCCGACTGGGCGGTGTCTAGTGCAGCGCCACGTGCAGCCATGTTCTTCTGTCACGTAGTACGCCAGCTTTATACTGGGGGTCATGCAGGGACATGGAATGCAGGTGTCTAGTTCTCGGATGGAAGCTTCTATAGAATCCTGAGGGAGACACGGAGAGCAGATTGTTTGCAATAACCTCTTAGAAAACACAGACCGCTCTAAAATGTAACAAAAAAGTTTTATTATACACTATACGAAATAAACCATGTGACTTGCAGTAACAATCGGGAGGTTAGAACTGACACTTCGTTCTCCTCTCAAGTAATTACTGGGATAACACATCTACATTAAAACAAGTCACCGACACTCCCTTCCACATCTACTCCAATTCAACATCAAAAACATCGTGTTATTCGACGATGTATATTATCATGAGCAGTTGAGGAGCGCCGTTAAATATAAATATGAACTTTGTAAAATGCCTGCTCGTAATCTCGTCAACCTTACTGGTACAACATTGCTTCAGATCGCTTTCAGGCTGTTTAAGAGAGTTACCAGGGAGTGCAGGGCTTGTCTCATTGCCTACATGTCCAGACCAGTTTTGAGACTCATCAAGCCTCTTGTTCAAATGGTACTGGGGGCAGAGCTACCGGAGTGGAAAGTTGATCATTTTCCTTTCTCGTAACAAGTTCGGAAAATATATTCCGTACCGGAATACAAATAATATCGTCATGCCAAGTGCATTTAAATGTAGCAAATCCGCTTTGTTAGATAGTTATCACTTTGGACACCAGAAAGCAGCACCTCAATGTCCGTATCATCAGTCATTTTGTTATCACCACTCATAGGACAATCAAAAGCACAGTTTTGAGGTCGTGCGGAATAGCACAACCTCCACATCAAATTCTATCAAAATTCATCCAGAGATTCGCGAGGTGATTCTATTGGACAGACGGACGGATGGATGGACGGTCAGACACGGCAAGAGTGTAATATTCTCTCTATGCGCTTCGTGCAAAGAATAACTGCTGTTAATCTGAGAATTTTACAAAACACCAAATGCTATCTGTATGCAAAATGTAGAGTTACTACCGAACATCTAAGGCAGGTTGTACGAACGTATTGAACTTTAAAGTTTTAAAGAGATGGACGAAACATGATAAAGAAGTAAAATGGGTTTACTATATATAACTGGAAGCGTGGGAACCGTTAAAAAAAATTCTCTCACACACTGTTATCTGTCTGACGTCACTCATTCTTCTGTTGTTGCGAGCCTAGTAAAATGGAAGTGTCCTTGGTAGATGTGTACAGAGCGATAATCAATTTTCATTGACTTATTTTATTTAGTGTTGTGTCTGACGACAGGTCCATATGAACAGGATCCTTCCATCCTTTTCTCGGACTGAGACCTGTTTATATACGTTCTTTGCAGATGATCCAGAAGTGGTTTGCCATTGCCTTCTTCTGTGTGTGAATGGAGTAATTGTTGGGGTGCCACGGAGAAACCGGGGAAGCCCCCGGAGGAAAACTCCGTGTTGCCTAGACCACGGCCTTGCCCAACACAAGTTATAAATTCGGGCACCGCCGGGAATCGAACCCGAGACCCCAGGATTACGAGGCCAGCGTTCTAACCGCTAGCCTTTTTATTGACATCTGTGCTTAAAGTGAATAGTACTCTGCCTGTATTGGACTGAATTCTTTAAAATTTATACAGCACAGACTGTTTTGTGAAGATGGTAATGAAACGTCGCCTTCCAGAGAAGAAGAGAAATTTCTTATTAGGTCGAGGCTATCAAATTCTCAAGTCGGACATTGCTGTCATGAACTGTCAATATGCTATAACGCAGCCAAATATTTGTTTTATTGTCTGTTATTTGGTTTTGAGCTCAGAACAAATGTGCTACAAGAAATATATCTTCCTCACTAATTTCAACTTCTGAGTTTCACACACACGCACACAAAAATTCAGTTAGAAGATAGATAAATGCACGCAGAGACACAGAAGCGTCTTGTTTCAAACTAACAACATTCTCCTACCCCAGTTAGGGTATGTACTTAAATATACAAGGGCTAAAGGAAGAAGTGGCATGTGGCATAACCCTACTCCTGGCAAGGTGGAATTAGTTTTAATCTTTCAAGAAGGCGGGTGAATCGTTTCGCTTAAGCAAGAAGAGGATAATTCTGTTTGTGCGCCTTCTTAAGGGCCCTAGAGGGTTAAAGAGGAAGTGCGTTCGGGGGAAGCCGCAGACTGGTGTGGTCGAACGCAGTGTCCGGGAACCGCAGACAGCGCACCAGATCGGCGGCTCACAGCGCGGTTTAAATAAGCAGGTGTAAGAGTTTACATTTGGTGAGATTTCAGGTTCTAACGTCGTCGAGTATGAAGATTACTGTTTTCTGGGATGTAGCGCCTTACGGTCCGGTAGAAGTTTGCTGACGATTCAAGAGTGATTTCTAATCCAATCCATATTGTCATACCCTATTTTTTTAAGGTTTACTTTAGCGCTGTTCCTTTATTCATGTATAGTCTCCGGAGTGATGTCACCATTCAGGTTTTTCGTTTAAAATTTCGTATGCATTTTGTATTTCCCACATGACTACTAGAGTTTTCGCCAGTTCCGGCTTCCTTCGTTTGTTCTCTCTAATAATGTTTTGATAAAACTACAAATTTTGCTTTGTTATGTAATTTTCTCCACAGTTCTCTTATTTCCTGTGTCTCACGTATGGATATTCCTCTTATATGCTCTGGAATATTCTCAATCTAAGTGAGATTTCAGGTTCTCACGGCTCAGATTATGAAATGGTTATCTTCTGGATTGTTGCGTCGTGAAGTTCTGTAGCAGTTCACCGATGTTTCTGGGGCTTGCTGCGTGCATTACAAGGGCGACCACCCTCATTCATCTTAATTCTCAGTCTAGATTCTTCATTGAGAAGAGGCGACAGATTTTAACTCCTCTGTTCCATAATCCATATTATATAGGCAAATACACAGAGGCTTTGTGGCAAAAATCAAACCCGTTTTTTGTAGTTACAACCAGAATTGGACATTACATAGTCTATGTTTCTGTCCCTGGTAAATTAATATGCACTTCGAAGTTTTTGATTGATAAAGGAGTCTTCAAATAAAATCTTCTATCTTTTGGAATATCCAGAAGTCAAACATGACTGTTTCAGGTCTCGTTCGTCACTATATCAGCCTATAAAATTGAACGAGTGTCGTTAAATAACGTAAAATCAATATAAGTAACTTCAGATTATGTAATAGTGTTTTCGTAATAATAATCTGGTATAGAGGCGTAATTCAAGCGAAAACAATGCAGCCTGCATGAATACATATGGCGGTGGGTGCCGGATAGTGGCTTCAATCGACTCCAGTAAGTTGGCTGGGGGGCTATTTGCTCTTTTCCAATCGCTTCGACCAGTGGACTGCGAAATTGAAGCTGTAGGCAGACATACTGCTGCCGTTGTAGAATCGTACGTAGGTCGTTGTCGATACACGCCATGATGAACTCCAAGTACAGTTGGGAACATAAAATAACTAGATATCAGGGAGAAATAGCGGGAAACATGCAGAATGTTAAAACACTTTGAGGAAATGCCATTTTGGAGATGAGACAAAACTATATGTACCGCAGTAGTAGTAAATAAGAAAGAAGTTTTGATTCTGATTCGTTGTTGCAATAGCTTGTTTGTTCGCTTTATTTCTATTTATTTCTGCCATTCTTTTTAATTTTATATTTATTTCGATAACGACTTAATTTTATTCACCATTTTATCAGCCTACTTCTACTGCACTTACATGGAAATAAGTGTCAATCTCCAGAACTGTACAATTTTCATTGAAGAAATTTACCCCAGTCAGGGAAACATCGATGCGTGTAATACCCGAGTATGACTGAAATAATCCGCCGACGTTAGTAATTCAGAAAATGTTGTTATTCTTGCATCTCTTTCGTTCTTCGTGCCGCAGAAAATATAGGCCTATTTTATGCGTTCTTTACACAACAGTACACAACTGTACATTCATTTATGAAGATGTGATTGGACATATGTATGTTTTAATTTCAATACTACTGTGCTGTTTTACATTACGTTTGATTATGAGGAGTATACAGTGAATTTTGAACCTATTGCTGCTGCTCAAACTAATTTACACGAAGCTCAAAGTAAAATTGATTAAATTACTCAAAACGGCTTATCATACAAAGAATTCAGTACATAACATAAAATGTATATCTAATAAGCCTTTTCATTTGCGCCAGAATTATCTGCCTTTCGTTATGACATATTTTAGTTTCCAACGATTTAACATTGTCTGTTGAAATTAAAATTCCTTGTGCTTCTGCTACGCGATATGCAGTGTAAGGTTTTAGACAAATCGGAATACGTCTACAATAGTTATTCAATCCGAATATTGTATTGATTTCTGGGAACATTTTTGGTATCTGTTGTCGAAAACTTCGAAGTCGTACTTAACATGTTTCCAGAAGGTGACCAAATCTACTACTGCTATTACTCGACACCTCTTCTTTGTGTACTAAAGGAGAGGAGCGGATAATTCTTTAATCCGACCGACACGTTCTGGATATAGTACCAGAAAAAGCAACTTCTGCTTAAGGAGAAAATCGAATGATATAATTTTACTTACGTGTTCTTCAATAATGTTGTGGTTTTAAATCATTTAATAAATCAAATAACAGGCTCTAAATGAAATATATAGAACTCTGTTTTAATTGTATTTACCTCTGTGCTGGAGATAATTTTATATTGGCATAAGTCTCTGAGAAGAGGTATGAAAACCCAGATGTAATTTAAATTTTCTAGTTTATGGCTACGATCGTACTTTTCTCTTCAGGCCTTTTGTACATGTTTTTTTATTTAATCTGCCATCCATAAAATAAATTATATACTCGGAAAAATAAAAACAGAGATTTTGATAGAAATACTTTTTGAAGTATTTAATACACCTATTTAAAATCTGCGTGAATTATAAAATTGTGAATATGAAAGTCCAGTGAGACCCAATCTAGATTCGATTTCATGCGTCTTTTCATCATGGTAACATAAACCACAGATTAAATTGACTGATTATAAATAACATATATTTTAGCGGTTCTTTCAGTAGGCCCTGTACATCTGTGACGTCTGTTCTCAGTCTTGCGAATAGTTACTGGTCGTTTAAAAGTATTTGAATTGCAGACTTTTTCTCGCGAGGATCTCCGACCTTGAGAAGTATTGGGTGAATTTATTCTTGTGGAAAATTAAATACAAATTCCATTAGAACCGGATTCATGGACAGAAAGTCTATTATGAAACAGCTCACCTACCTCTCTTCGTCCTCTGCCTTTACTTCCCGAGCTTGAAGCCATTCTTTTCCGATACGCAATCCTGAACTGAGTCACACTGCATTACGTATAATAGGTGTAGTCTGTCCGTTGGTCGATGAACAGCATCTGAAATATAGCAAAATGACATGACCACGCTTCTTCAACTTGGGAAAATACTATTTAGTGTCACACAGAATGATCTCATAACTCGGTATAATGAGAAAAAGCTAGAGGCGCGTCGAATAAAGTGTCAGAGAACAAAAGCTCAAAGGCATAAAACACTTAGTACACAGAAAAAAGCGAATTTCTGTTCCTTAAAAAAGCACAGAATTTTACATAAATCGTAAATCTGTCTCGACAATTTTCTTTAAGATCCTCAATGGTGTGAGCCAGATAATGAGTTCTGGAAATAAATTCCTGTCCGTCTTTCATTACATGTTTAATTATTTGTGAAGTTATCAAAGACTACACGTGAATAATTACAAATTTTATTTATTGATTTCTGTACATAATCTCCATTGCCACATTCTACATTGCTACTTTTGTCAGACAGGAACTATAAAGTTTTGAATTGTTATCATATACTAACAGGGTGATTATCACCCTTATGATGGAGGCAAAAAGCACTTTTTAAAAGTCAGTATACGTCTACCAGAGTACACAACGCAATCCAGAAGACAAACATACATTTTCTCTTTTAACCTCAAAAGATGTCTTATAACCTCTGCAGATGACACAATATCGTTAAATAGCCAATTGTCTACTGAATTCTTCCTATGTATACTGCAGGTCTATATACATGGGTTGTTACAGATTTTCTTATGCTTATTTTGACTATATACGGGACTATAAATGCATTAAGTCTCATATTAATTCTTTATGACTCATACGATTTGAACAACATAATTTTAATGCGATCTGTAGTTTCACCTTAGAAATATCTGACGCACTGCGACAATAAAAGTACAAACATAAATTGAATGAGTTGTGTGGGTAAGAGACAACGATCCATAACGCAAGAGTTTAACTGCTTCTGTTAATTGCAAGTTTCCCCTTGCAATAAAGGCCGTTTAATTTCTGAACTCGTTTTGACAAATACCGAAACATAAAGTCTTACATGTTCACAATGACAGTTAGTTCTCAAATTTAAATTACTTTAGATGTAATTGACATAAGTATTTCGTGTCGTCATTTATAATAATGCTAGGTTTCTTTATGCTGTTGCAGTTAACTCGAAGAGAGAGGTACTTTCTTACAAACACCAAGTTCTGGGAATAAGTTTTACGCTCCATTTTCATGCGGAGGAATAATAACATGAAAATGTATATCTTCGTTACACAAAGCATGATTTCCACAATGCTCCAATTACATGAAGATTGCTATAGGTTAGGCTTAACTAATTTTAACAGTTTTTAACTTTGAAACTTTCATCTTACAAATAAAGATTCGCATATTTATAATTCCAAGTGCCATACTTCCACCTTCATCATACATCGTCATCAATTATCTTAATGAACAGAAACCTATAATTATTGTGGTTGCCGCTTTGAAACTGTAATCTTTACAAAAATTAGTTCACAAACGTGGCAATTTCCCTTAAAAGCTGTTATAATTATGTAACATAAAATTTCAAATTACTTAAAATAAATTGCGCTAAAAAACACAATCATCGTATTACTGTTGAAAGGGACTAGCAAGGAGTTTTGATTAAAACTCATAAATTCTGCTTTTCTATTTAACATATCTGTGGTCCTACAAATCTTCAGTTCTTGTGTTATTACGTAATGTTAATTCATGGCTCAGCAATAGAATGTAACTTAGCTCATTGGTCTTCGTGTTGGGGTAGTGTGTGTAGAAAGCCGGTATTATTGTTGGACAACCCAACCCCAATTGATGTCTTGGAGCAATCATGTGTTTCAGAAATCATTATAGAAAGTCCTTTGTCTGCGTGTTATCTTATAGATCACATTAACAGCAACATGTATAAAAGCTATAAACATTAGAACTTGTCAAAGCTTCCCCCGATCTTTTTACATATTCCTAGTCATATAACTACAATGCAACACTAAAAGGACGTTATAAATGGGACAGATTCTATACTTTTATGACCTAGGCTACACCCCCTCCACACACCCTCACTGCAGCAATCACTTTACTATCAATTCTGTTAAATGCCAAATTTTATGAGTCCTGTAAGGTTAATATAAGCTATAAATGTTTGCATGGATAACGCACTACTACGCCGTAAATCTGAACCTCGGCCCTTTACAGTACTACTGTGTTTCAGAACATCCCCTCAACTCTCAAAACTCCCACCCTTCGGGCGTGATGTGAATAATCCTGCTTCTAACCAGTGTACCTGGTTCGACGCTCGGTAAACTTTTATTTCTTGATCCTAGGTTGACGAACCGGTCTTGTCATGTGATCACTGACCTTCAGGCGGATCCAAGCAACACCTGATTCAGGGCCAGAACGCTATATAAACACAGATAGTCCTCAGTGTATAGTAAATAGCTTAATTCTTTTATGAACACTTGAGTCTTTATGTTAACTAAATTGTTATTAATAACATAAATGATAATAAACTCTTAAAAACATAGACGCATGAAACATAATTCTTCCAGTCCTACCGTATCCAAGTGGTCTCAGATGTGTTGTGCGCATGATCTTCAGATCGCGAACACTCAAGGCCCCGAGTTCGAACCACACCTACAGCATGTATGACAACGCTTTTCAACATCGCGAATAACACTGTACTAGTCTTCGAATTTATTCGGAAATGGCGAATACTCTTGATTAGTAAGATTGTGAGTGAACATATGTTAAGAACATCGTATAATAACGCAGAAGAAAAGGCACATCTATTGCCAAACACCAGGCCTAATACCCTTTATTTAACACGTCTTGAATTTGCCGATGTAAAACCGTCATCTTCGGGGCGAAAGCCTTTCCGGAGGGGACTTAACTGGCGTCTGGTCAGTCAACTTAATATCACACTAAATTAGGGTGGTAAAGCATAACCTATCAGAAAGTACCTGAGCGAATTCGATAATGAGCAGGGTCAGTAGTAATCCCTGAAGGAGAAATGAGGTACCCCCAAAACAGGAAAGGTGATGTGTTTACTCCATTCCGTATGATGACCTTGTATTCCAGCTTAACCTTCCTCACGTAGTACGGATTCGGAAGTATTCAATCCACCATAACAAGACAGCAAAGACAGATTAACAACAATAATCAATTTAAGAAAACAAATAAATAAGTACAGTAACAGATTACCTTGAGTTGATTGAGTCCTAAACACCACACTCTATACTACCGCGGGGCAGACACTCACTCGTACTGGCACTCATATGACTTAAGAAAACAACAGAAGATCAGGGCGCAGTCTAACGAGAAAATAATGAAGGTTGGGAACAGGTTGATAGGGAAGGATATGTCACACTAATCGACCCGTTGTATAAAGTGTCTTCATTTTTTTCATCCACGTATTAGGCCCTCTAATCTGTTGCGATACATAATTAATGTTGAAAATCAATCTTTAGACATTTGAAAGGAACTGTTGTCGCCCATTAAAAAACCTCATTCATGAACAGGACAAAATCAACAAACAAAATGAAAACATAAATCAATGTTCTGTATTCGATCCCAGTCCCCTGATTTTATTGATTCAAAATATTCATTATAGTCTTCACAAAATCTCAAACTTTTAACTATTCCGATCGATCTGAATTCAATGTCCAGGTCTGCATCCTGTTTCCGGAATACTTATTTTATGAATGGACTTCCGTGTAACCTCAGTTCTTTCAAGTTAACTCCTCCTCTAAGCACATCAAATGTCTGAATTCGGAAAATTATTGCATTATTTGTAGTCACTGGCTCGAGTGTCATTTTATTACCCGTAGTACAATGTGGGAATGTTGTTAACAGGTCACAGGGCAATATGTCGGATTGTGTCCATTAGCTAGAAACAGGGAAAAGTAACAAATTGAACTCCTGACACCTCAAACGCTACAATAAATCCCTGTATGACAAATTAATGTTACTAAAATCTGTTGTCTCAGTGTCGCATGAATTACGAGCGACAAGAACATATTCATGCCTCAGCGGAAGTGAATAACCACATCCATCTTGTAACAGGAATCAAGAACCACAACCCCCAAATTAAAAAACTTGGTATTATACCCGGACGATAGATGCGGATGGTGCAAATCAACAAATTAAACTACTGAACACAGTCTATGATAATTAAATGTTCAAAATTGTTAAGGTAATTTTAGCTTTTTGAAAAATCATGTTGCAAAAAATATTTTTATTAATATATTTAATAATATATTTAATAATTGTAAGCTGTACTAAACTGAAGCAATAATAGCAGACTAAATAATTATTTACAACAAATGAGGTGTACATAACAATCAATAAAGCTTGCCTGCTTGGTGCCAAAATCCATTTAAAAGCCTTACCAAGAAATTGCGGGGAAATAATTAATAAATATGAATTTACCAAGAGAAATTAAAGACGTGTGGGTATTCCAAGAAGCGCTCATTAAGCCAATTGTATGAGCAAGAAGAGAAATCCCGCATACCTTAGTCGTCGGGACGCTCTAGGATTATCTGGAAAGCCGTGGAGAATTTCAGGGTTAGTCGATGCTTATACAAAAGCGTACGGGCCGGGCACAGAGCGAATGTACTAACTGATTAGGCGGTGCAATTTAATGGAGGCGAGACACGCTTGACTGAATGCTTTATACCTGCATTTGCTTCGACAGGCTGTCTAAAAACAATAACAACCCTGACCTAGATTCCAACTGAGTACAATACCAGTACATATTTTATTTCTGGTTAATTTCACGGCGCTACCAGTAACACGGACAATAAGACGTTAAATTTACGAAAGGCTATCGATAATTAATTGGAAATCAGGCGGTTTTGGCCAAATATTAGTCAGCATAATTGTTTGGAAGGGTTGAAACACCGTTAAACAACTCAATCAGGACAGCCGGTCTCCGGGACAAGATTTGAACTTGAGGTATCCGGAATACGACGCACTAATTCTAACAAATCGTCCACGACCTTCTGTAAGTAGATGGTCTTTCGTGCATCAAGTTAAAGAGATTCATATAGAACAGTTTCCTTGACAACAAGGTGGAGGAAAGAAATGAAATGGACCTGAAGGTTTTGTGAGACTGAATTGTGAATAAGCAAGGCGGAAAAAGGAAATTTGTGAAGGGAGTAGTAGCTGGTAAATAATGGAATGTGTCTTACTCTCAAGTTACTACTCGGTCATCCAATTTCTCCTTCTCACACCTCTGCCCGTCTTTACAGTGAGGAAATTCGCTTGCAGTTGTAACAATGATGGGCCGTTTGCATTGTCAAATAATTAACTAGAAGACACTCATTTGTAATTATCACATTTTCTTTACAAGGGGTGTGCAAACTGTCCGAGTTCTAAGTTTTATTCTGTTCCTCCTCACTATGTTGGTTAATGCTATCACAGATTCATTATATGAACCTTTCCGTCTCAAAACGAATGCTACATAATTAATCTTTTCGGTACATAGTAGTATTCCTTGTGTGCTAGATCAGCAGAATTTCTTAAGGTTTCACTGTCACAAGAAATGTCATGACAATGCGTAAACCGATATTCGAATGTGCTTATTTCATTGATTTCAGTGGGATCACATTACTGTATCTTTCAGGAAGATCCGTCTTCCGAATATACTACATCTTCAATATATTTTCGTGGCATGAAGCAGATTATACGCTGTATAAATATATATGAACTGCATGAGTATTTTCACTCTTTATTCCGTCAAATTACGTCGTGCGCTTTGGGAGAACCCGCGGACTCGTAAATACCACCTATTGTTGTAAATCATTCGACCAATACAGAAATTACAGCCTAATCTTTAAGTTTGTATCACTTAACTTGATAATATCTCCACTATTAAATTATAATTGCATAATATTTTAGAGATCATTCAAAGAATACAACAAATAATAAACATATATTATTCATATTTATTGAATTTCCGACTTGTTTAGGCCCTACCCGGAACCAGTACCAGATGGAACATATACGTTGCTATTTAATATATGTAATTATATTATTTATCACATGGTACAGTTAACCATAATTACATATATGTACATTAATCAGGAAAAATAAAACTATAAAGTATATAATCAACAATATTTAAAATACACAAGAAGAACTGCGCCTCGTTGCATTTGTAAACATTAAAGTGTAAAAAACTAGTGTTTTATTTCAACTGCAGTAACGTCTTTGAGATATTCTTGTTTACGATTGTTTAATGAAAGACGTATTAATTTTCATCAAAATGCTTAAGTCCTCATCGTATTTACTTTGGTGTATAATTATGCAGTAAACCTAAAATTTCACTTTGGGTTTACGTTCTTATGACTGTAGCCTGTGTCATGGGAGTAGGTCAAATTATTTTCCTTCTGTAGTGATGTTTATGCCGTCATGTTAGTAGTGGTTGATGACTTAAAAACTAACAACTGATGTCCAATCAGAAGAGAAAGAAATACTTAACGTAAATTATTGATAAGAAAATCTCTTGGGAATTTACCACCAATCACAACAACGTAAGGCACAGGTGTGAGAAAACATTTTAGATTGTAAATGCAGCCGCAAATTATAAATGGTTTATGAATTTTCTTTTGGCGGGAATGAACTATGTTTTTGTAGTAGCTGCAAGGAATTTCTCTAACATTCAGTATCGACCGATTGTTCAGGGGAGACTGCGGGTGCCTAAAAATTAATTATAGTTGGGTTGCTTAATTTTTTACGTTCTCTCTTCCCTGAGAAATTCTTTTGTAATTTTAATATTCACTAAGAAGGATTCCAGACACTGTTTTCTTTCCATTCACCGATCCGTGTATGTTTACTCACGCCCACAATGAACATTTCCGTGCGATAAAACCGACTTCATACTTCCGTGTATTGTCACATTCAATAACTGTCGCTTACAATTCACAAAAACACATTGCATAGGTTTTATATTACCTCTATATTACCTTCATAATAAACTGACGGCGTTTGCTGTGCTGATATGGTTATTCAAATTCTACTATATACATCCAATAAGATTTAGTCTATAGAAAATAAAATAACAGAGTTACGATATTCTGGGGATCAAACAAAGTCCTTCACCGACTACCACTTGAGGTACATTCCTATTCCTCTTCTCACAGGGCTCCAGATTCAAGTACCGATCCTTTAGCCAGGGCAAATCATTTCAGTAACTTAGTAGAGTTAAATTTAACCTAGCTAAGAAGAATATGGTATATATTGTTTTATGCGCTACAAAATATGTGAAAATATTTAACTAGTAACAGTTTCGCATAAACTGTTTTGATAAAACTGTTTTAATTTTTCATATTCTAACCCATTTCTTATCTCATACAACAATAACCCAATTTAATATTTGTCTAGAAACTAATTAACGAAGTCCATTTAGCAGCGTCTTTGCTGCCAATCTGATAATCATTAAACGGAGTAACATAAATGTTCATTGCCACATTCACAACAACCAAAGCCAGGTCTTGTCTTGAGCACATTCTGTCCAGTCCACCCATAACCTATTCCTTTAAGATACATTTCAAAGACAACTTTAGACCCCAAGGTGGTCCATTCCTTTCACGTTCGGAACCTAATTTTATACAATTTCATTTACCCCATTCTAAACATTGGTTAGAAGATTGTGATTTTAAAGACGTTATAGTATTAATATTTGGTATTTACATTATAGCCTAGCCATATTCTGCATTACTGTAAAGCATCTATTTTCTGAAAATTTAAAATTTCTCATTAGAGATAAAACTGATTTGCATTGCTCGTTTCTATTACAAATGCTTAAACAGCGTTTTCACCAGTTTATTGACGAATTATAATACAGTATAAAGATAGCCACGGTGGTCTAGCGGTTAGAACGCCGGCCTTGTAATCCTGGGGTCTCGGGTTCGATTCCCGGCGGTGCCCGAATTTATAACTTGTGTTGGGCAAGGCCGTGGTCTAGGCAACACGGAGTTTTCCTACGGGGGCTTCCCCGGTTTCTCCGTGGCATCCCAACAATTACTCCATTCACACACAGAAGAAGGCAATGGCAAACCACTTCTGGATCATCTGCCAAGAACGTATATGAACAGGTCCCAGTCCGAGAAAATGATGGAAGGATCCTGTTCATATGGACCTGTCGTCAGACAGAACACTAAAATAAAAAATGTATATAAAGATAAAGATATGAAAAGCGCTGTCATTGCAATTTAGAAATGACTTCCACATGTCATGAGCCTTTTACACTCAGTTCTTAATAATTCTTAGTAGATTTTGTCCCATAAGAACAATAAGAGGCCTGGTGGAAAATGCGAAATACTTGCACAGAAGTGTTATCCACACTACCATGGATTATTTTCAGGTGAAATCGATACAAAATTCATAGGGCTCGCAGTATGCCATATGTGGCCACATAATGGCCACAGCATCCCCAGGTTTCTCGCTTTACACGAAATAAGTGGGAGAGTTTAACCCCAACCAGAAAGTTTCCTCGCCGACCGCAAAGAAGGCGACATTCACTTTTAGCACCCGAAGGATCCCCTCGTCTCATTAGACGAGCGTAATTTACATTTTAAACGCATGTTTCGTAGCCTAGGAAGTACGCCCATGGGGTTGAGAGGCTGTTTCCTTGTGGAGCAATCGACTACAATGGCCGTGCGTGTACGTCCCAGGAACAGTTGGCCGCTTCAGAAGAATAGAACGAACCACCACGTGGAAATCTAATAGAGTAGAGTGGGTCCAACAGACCCATTCAAGAACTCTGTCGACGAGTTCTATAAGGCAATGTGCACAGAACACATGAGAATCTGATATTTGTCTAAAGGATAGACAGATTCGTATACGTGTTCAAATGAAAGGGAATAAGTTTGTTTATGTTACTTTGTTTTGAGGTGAACTGATTTTTATATTATTTAACGACTATTTTTATACTGCTTATGTTATATAGCATCGAAGGATAATGGAAAGTAATTATGAATGTTCATTTGGTGGCAGACAGAAATTTAAAGAGACAGGCAAAATAAAGTACGTCGATAGTAGCTCGGTCGACATTCGAATCGAGTTAAAGACCAACTGGAAGAACTGGGCGTAGATGAGAAAAAATTACTCAAATTTGTTTAAAATAATTAGTTTATGACGTTTTAAATTGTATTAAACTGGTTCGGATTCGGAGAACTGAACAGAATAATGAACTTAAACTCTGAGGTTGGAGACAGTACGTTCTTTCTAAATGTTTATATCTACCTACGAGTCTATACTGCTTCACAGTCAAGATGACAAACTTTCTGTTTCCAAAGACACGAACTTTCTTGTATAACCGTTGTAACTATTAATATCAATATAAATATATATATATATTGCTGTCCCAGGACAGGGACCCGTGGAGGGCTTTGGTTAACTCGGTGATGAAATTTCGGGTTCCGTAAGGCATCTAGTTAGGTGCTTTTATATGTTTATATGGGGAGGCCAAGCTATATAAGAGAACATATTAAGAAAGATAACAATGTCTGGTTGGTTGTATTGATCAACAGGGGAAAGAAGATATTTAAACATAATTTTGGTAGTGAAACCCGTTGAAAAGGGTTTATTTTAAAAAACATAAATAAAATAAGATCAAATAAACAGCGGAGGTGACAGTCTTCTAGCTTGTTGCGTCAGATAATCTGGTAGAAATTTGCCGACGTTTCAGAAGTGCTTACTTCCTCTATCATCAAGGCGATGAATAAGCACCGCGCAAGGAATTGGCTCTCCTGCTCTTATCACATCTTCATTCTCTTCCCCACCGACCGGGCAAAGGTCCTACATTGTTAGATTTGTTTCCATATAAAAAAAACCTATTCTTCGCGCGCGGCTTATTCATTTCTCTGGTTATCAAGGTAGTAAGTACCTCTGAAACGTTGTTATCTATTGTCAGACTACACGCGTAACAACCAAGAAGCCAGCCATCTGCAAACATGCCGCCGTGAAAACCTGAAATCTCTCTGAGATGAGAAGGTATCACAACGGACTGCAGAGGAAGGTCACTACTTGACGTTAGCAATAGAAAAATACCAATGAATACGTGAAGAACCTATGTAGACTGCCAGTATCTGAGCCAGAGACCTGAACACAAGCAAAGTAGGATTTTGTGACCGTGCACAAGACTCCGGTAATGTACTCTCAACTGTTGTCCTTTTTTTATGGAATCCTGTCGGAGCCTGACGTTCATTGAAAAATATGATGCCTTACAGAAAGAAGCTATTCAAATTTAATCACAGATATGCCTGGCTGGTGTCCATATGTCACTTTTCCAGATCCTATCGCTCTCGAACCAGGCATTCGAAAGGTTTTATTGATTCACACAAGAAGCAGAAGAGTATTCCTTTTCATACATATTTTACTTTAACTTCAAATGAGATTTATCTTTAAGACAGCCAGAAAATTGGCAGGCTATTGACTGGGAGATCGGGACTTGATACTCCGTGAAAGCACCACGATTTTTCCCGTTGTCCCCACATCGAATCCCGGTGGAGAACGCCGCATAATTTCACATTTACTTTTATTCATTAGAGATCCTGAGAAATGAAGTTTTCAATGTAAATCTACTAAATCCCTTCATGCTTTTATTTTCAGAACTGTAATAAGTGTAGAACTGCTTGCATCAAGAATGTTGATTCGAAAGGAAACGTTGTTTGTATGCAATATATAAAAGCCAGTAAGACTTTTGTTTGTTTATTTGTTTCGATTAAAGAAGAGATAATTAAAGGGGTATGGACGTAGGTGAAAACGATAAAATAACGTAGTACACAGCACGGCTAGCACGTTTCATTTCTTCTGTAACGATAAGGTTTGAGAACTTTAAATAGGCAGTGAAATGTGAGTTGTGAAAAAATATTTCGGAGGAGCAAGGAGACTGAGGGGTGGAAAAATTAAGAATTAAATAAGAGAGAACCGTGGAAAGGAGACAGAAGTAATAATGAAATAAAGGAACGAAAGAAAGTGGCAGAGTAATTACGACAAAACGGACAAACAAGGAAAATGATAATGTAAAACGGGAAAGAGGGAACAGGAAATAAAAGTACGAAAGGAATTAGGATGAAACGGAATAAGATGATGGATCAAAATACGAAAGAAAGCGTCATCCGTTGAATTTCAACGGGCTCTCTAAATCAATTTCTGGCCGGTTCAATTTTCAAACTAAATTTTCATGAAATGCGATACTGAGGCGTTTTAGTAAACTCTATCAACACATCGAAATTTTAGTTCAAATCAGACGATAATAACGGACTTTTCATATTAAGAACAACGTGCATTCATGTGCGCAGACATGACTGTATATAAATCAGTCCTATGGAATCGAAGACAGCATTTATTACAGGACTGTAATGTCAACGATTGCTAGTTTACTTTGTTTACTGGGACGAATCTCTGTGCCAACATGTTAAAAAGTTGAATGCAAATTCTCTGTGTTACAGAACTGAACACGTTAAAATGTTAAAAGATAGCGATCGCTTGAATTTGCGCTTCGTAGGTCTCAGTAGCGGGCTAGAGTCAGTTACGAGAATTGCCTCAAAGTTTACGTGAATAGCGCGGATAATCAGGTTAACGACACAAGTTCTAAGTCGACAGTGCAAGAAGTTACACGTGAAGTTCCTCATCGTCTTGTTCTCAAAGATGGCTCTTGATATTAGTATAAAATATTATATATTAGTTGTTAAATTTATTTTGATCATTATTCAAACACTGGAACGCTTAAAATAGGAGAAAATGCACTAAATGTACACCTATCCTCTAACTGTACATGGAACGAAATGCCTCAATAAAACACTATTAGGCCCACGTAAAACTTTTTACTATTACTCAGAAATTCACTTAAGCTGGTTAATATTATTATTAAAAATAGTCCGTTTGAAGATATTCTCATGATGGAGGCAGCAAGGACCTCTGTAACGTCGGTAAACTTCTACCAGACTACAAGTCGCAACAAACTAGAAGACAGCCATCTTCAGATTCACCGCCTTGAAAATCCCAAATCCTAAATAGTCCCTTTGTTTAAAACACATAATTTCCAAGAACCTTCGAATTACAAATTTTCGAATTCGAAAGCATGTGAAATAAAATAGTCGTATCATATTTGAAGGTATTACCAAACATCTGCCTGGAGACTCTAAGGGAACTACTTAAAATGTCAGTCAGAAATACAGAATCGTGTTTTTTTTCGAAGTAGGATCACTGACCACTGAATAGCAACTTTAGTCGCGTTTCTCCTATGAAAAATTACTAGCGTTGGTGCCGTGTGGAATTGTAGTTAGATTCCTTCTTTTTGGAGGACTATTTTTCCCCCGTCTCCAGGGCTGGACCAAGTCCTTTTTGAAAAATCAATAATTTGTCAGCTGCTCAAAACATTCACCGTCTTTTATGTACTCTGAAGGTCCATTGGCGATTTCGCAAATTATCGCCATTTAATTCCCTCCTGAGCCAGACCACTTCAATCTACGCTCACACATTATAGTTATTTCAGGTCTATTCTTCAACGTACGTCTTGATATACAGAATATAAATGAAGGTATAAAACATCTTTATTACAAATTTATGTAAGCTAAAGTTTACGTTCTCGACTTTGCAAGAGCCCATGCTCTTGAAGTTAAGATGTACATCCAATCATTCGGAACAATATTTTTCATGGTACAGGAGTTACTGGGCTCGATACAAAGTTAATTATAGGAGAATGCCAAGCAAATAAATTGTTAAAAGTTACAAACTTTAAAATCTAATTTGCCACACAGATAGTCCAAACAAGTGCTGGAGTGGATATCATAAGGTAGGAGAAAGACTGGAAATCAGAGAGACGGATTGAAGGAATCCATAATGCAATAGCAGAGAGAGGAATGAACAATACCAATGGACGGATGGAGCAGAATGCCGTTAAGGATTCGGAAGAAGCCAATGACAGAAATCCATTACACACATACACTAATATACATATAGCCTAAGTACATACATTCATATATGCTTAAGCTGCTACAGGCAAGATCTCCCTTAAAAACGTTTGTCCATCTAATTTGAATTATTGTGTTATTTGATAAAGTGAAATAAATTCTTACGTATTTTTAAACAATTAAAACAATCTAAAAATACAAATTTTTATATTGTACACGTGCTTTCGTGGGAACATTTCGGCATAAGAAGGTGCTTTTAACAAACAAGCAGCATGGAGAGTTTAAATAAACTTTTAACCTACTCCACTGAACAGAATTCTTCTTCGGAAGCTAAGTTGGACATATAATGAAAAAAATCCCTGCCTTTTCTGGAATTCAAAGATACTATCATTCGCGACTGGTTCCTATCATGAGTAAGTTAAATCCAGCCTGCGTCTTTAAGACGCATTCTTAATATTATCCTTCGATCTGTGCTCAGGCCTCTCAAGTGGTCTCATCTTTTCAGGACTTCCAAAACAAAGCGAGATTAAAGAATCTTTTGACACCTTCTGTTTCGGAATGGTAACTTTATTCTTCCATTGGAAACAAGATTAAAACTCCTTATAACGCTGTGAAGAAAAAGGGAAGTGTGAGAGATAAAGACAGTGAGCACAATAGGTGTTGCCCACTGCGTTGTAGGGACTTCCCTTCGTACTTATCCTGTTTAGCTTCCATCTCTTTCGTATTTCCGTCTGTTCCTCTCGCTTCACCGCGGCGTATGGCAGTAACTTAGATTCATGGTCCTCAAGGGGAGTGGAAACCGTAGAAAGTGGGTGGAAGCAACGAACATTGGAGGAAGGAAAATTTTATCCTTCCTCATTCGCTCTCAGTCAGCTCCAATTTTCCATGAATTGGGTAATAGAACTCGGAGAAAATTGTTTGTATGTGTGGGTGGCTGGGGTGGGGGGTGGGGGCAACCAAGCAGAGAAAAGTATAAACGACGAGACAAACAGACGGACATGTTAACAAAAGAAAACCTTCTATACGTTTTAGAGAATATTACACTATATTCTCCTTGGCTTTATCAAGAAAACCTTTTAATTCTGGAATATTCCTCTCTTCTTTTTATCGTATTTTTTGCCTTCCTTTTTTAGTAGGAGCTGGGAGGTTCATAAATTCGCCTGCTTTTGAGTTACAACTTGGAAATGCCTATAAGACATACAGAATCGTGTCTTTGTCTCTTATTTGCGAGAATTTCCTTGTCCTACGGCCTGCTTCGCTTTGCGTCATCGAGAGTAGTTGTTCAGGGGTGTAGGTATATGTACTCTCACTTTTAAAATAATATATATAAAATACTTGTAGGCAAAACGTTTTCTCCTTAAAAAAACAGAATACGTAGCATTAAGAAGGAGAAAATTTACAGTCTCTTGTATTTAAATTAGCTCAGTAATAAATAAATAAATATATATATAAACGGAAATTGTAAAGAACTGAAAATAAATGTAAATTAGGTGTGTATATAAAACTCATTATCATTAAACTTTATATGCAAACAAATATGTTATTTCTCAGTAATGTAGTTTTTATTTTTATTTTATAGCTTAAAAATGCAATAAATGCACTGCAATTTTAACATACAGCACTCTGAGACGGTTTAAATTTCAAATACGTCCGTATATGTCCGTCGACAGTAAGAATTTAAATGCCGGACGTAAAAGGACAAAGCCAAACCTTTAAAGAAGAACGGGAATTTTTTACGAAGGACGAAAGATAATAGAAGAAGAGGTGAAAAGAGAAAATCAAAAGGGAAGAAGTCAGAGGCATTTAATTTCTGGACGAAAAAGACATCACTTTTTGTAAGAGGATCCCAGGTAAAGGCCTTTCTTCATTTTGGTAGGGTTAGGGTGAAAATGAAGGTGTAATGGTGGCCGAAGTAGTAGCCACAGACAGAGACAGCTTAGTTCTGATTTGCTGGTAGATAATTCGAACAATTAGGTAATTAAGTGACGTCTGTAGAGAGACAATTTTAATTGGTTTAAATCGTAAGTGCTGCATGAGAGCCATGCAGTATCAAAAGGAAACTTGGAAACCATCTCAAAGTTTTCTGTAAGGCAGAAGAATATCAACTGCAGAATCTTCTGAATGCAAACGAAACATCCCCAAATATTCCATAACATGGTTACCGTTCGTCATTTCTTATTTAACTGCATCTTTCTAATTCAACGTATTTTAAATAATGTTGTCGCTTTGCGAAATAGATAATGACACGAAATCCATAAATACATTCTGTTGGCAAAGTACTGAGTCATTTAATATTAAAGCTACGCGTTCGAGGAAAAACCCTGTGGCTACATATAGAAGACTGAACAACGTCACAACCCACAAGGTCACAGATCTTTTTCAAAGTTATCTCGCACAGCTATAGCGTATTTAATTTATTTTCCTCACCCACAGGCAGTGACCGGATCATAAGTGGTGAAGAGCACGTATTATGAAGCTTCCAGTGACAACCTAAAGTCAGAACACTAAAAATTATCTCCAAAATGTAATCCAAGAGTTCCACAAATTGAAGCCAAAGTTCACTTCGGGGCTCATTAGTTGTACTTCAATGGAGAAATCTGTTCCGAACACAGGTTAAGAGAGAGTCGCGTGTTTCCTTCCAGCGGTGGAGTGACTTTTTATTGAGATCCGGGATTGCCTAGTCAGCATATTGTACGGGTTCTGGGCTGGACGATCGAGTTACTATTCCCGGCGTTTTCTCTCTTTACCACCGCGTCCTGGTCGACAAGACCGCCTGTGCACTGTCCCCTAGGCGGCTGAAGCACGAAATTGATCACCCTGTTAAGAATGTATGGGGCTAGACCTCTACGCCTACACGTTTTCATAGCGTGGTACGTAAGCATCTTTGTCTTATTCCTGAGAGAATGAGGCAATGTTGAACTGCATTGCTGTCCTGTCTTGTAAAATTCTTTGTTATTTAACGCCTTGAAGTATGACAAAAAATATTTTATAGTCGCTAGAGTTTGTCCGATGGACGTTGAAGTCCGCTCATTGATATGACTCTGATGGTTCAGTTGGATGGATGCGTCTTGTTTGGTTGTGAAACTCGATTTACGTCAGTAGTAATAAGTTCCTCTCACAAGAACTCGTCAGGGTTAATTGTGACAGCACAGAGCGCCAGAGATAGAAGTTAATTATTAAATATTGATTTTCCTAATCTGCTTGAATGTTGTACTTGCGACACACCTTCATTACATTCACGTAGCAGCTAAGAGCAGATTGATTTCGGAGATTGCGCGCTATAATTCAGTTCAGAATATTTTGTTATCCTGTCTAATTTATGTAGGCACATACAAAAATTAAAGCACACAAAACTATAAATTTACCCGCTGTTTACTTTTGCCCAATTGATTCGACTACAATACATTTATTAAACTTAGTGATATAACATAAACCTGCTGTTTTATATATGTGTGATTGGTTTCCCGCCCCGAAAAGAACATATTTTAACAGTGTTTTGGAACACGGAGCCAAGAATAATATCTGAATCCAACAGAGATGAAGTAACAGGAAGGGTAAAAAAGCCGTGAAGGAGTAATCAATTTATTCAATACGTTAACTTCTAGTGGATTAAGCTATTTTATAGTCTTTACCAACTATTGAGATTATGTAGAATAGAAAGAATTTCAGTTCAAGAAGTAATAAATGCCATACTTTTCGTTGTCTGTTTTAAGAAATTAAACTATAATGTGTCCGAAAATACTGACAGAACCCACAAAGAAATCACGGTTGTCAGCCATGGGTCGATATTTGAACAAGATACTTCCAGAATACGAATAGGACGCATGATATGTTCGGGCGATTAGTTCTGGCTGTTTGTGTTACTGTCAAGACGCCGAGACGCCGTGGCGACTGACGCTGCGGTGATGTACGCCGCTAGGACATTGAACTGCACGAAACTGGAAGCGATCATGTGCAGTGTAACGTCTTAGTACCGCATACTTTGTCTAGACTTAAACTGTAGTTCAGCAGCTCCCAATGGAACAAAATAAGAAATTATAATTACTTTAAACAAATAAACACATCAGTAAATTGACTAAATGCAAGTGAATGACGAAGTGAATGTTTATTTTAAAATACAATGCAGACCAAAAATAAATATCAGGTGATCAGAAACCTAGCGTATATATTAAGAATAATTATTTAAGAATTCGTGTGATAAGCAACACCTTCTGATAAATGATTTCACAAAGGAATGACGAAATTGTGGCAATAAGGATGTATACTAAATTGTCTATTTAAGGAGTTTAATAAGCTTGGAAAACAGTTTCCCAATTTGTTCTTTGAGAGTTTTCTCCAAGCACCGGCGCTTTTATTTATTTGTTAATTATAAAAATTTAAGTAATTCTAGAGACTAAAAATGAATAATCACTCTTGATATCTTGTTAACTGTGCAGCGTAACGGAAGTATTTCAAATAAAGAAAAATATCACGAATTTAATCAAAATCTGTATTGTAATATGTAATTTATATCTTAATTGCGTCATGTTTGTGTTTATTAATACAATAATTTATTTACCGTCTTTACACAAACTTAAAAATGTTGTTAAAATTACTTAAAATTATAACATTTTTTCATTAGATACTAGATCTTGTTACATTTTACATTCGACGACATGTTTCGATGTTATTTCATCATCATCAGGTCTATCTATTAAAATCTGTTGTACTTCTTGCTCTGCGTATATTGATTTGTTTTATTTGTTTGATTTTTTAAGTCTCTTCCATTAAATTTGAAGGCTGTGCCCGGAGGTTTTAAATCTGTAAAATTAATTTTAATTTTCAAATCGTGATTTTTGGATAATGACATAGGAAATAGAATAATTTATTAATTTAAAGAGTTATTACGTAATATATCGTAATACAAGTAAAAGAATCACAAAATAGTATTAAAAGTAGTAAAACATACCGGGTTGTATGTGATGTGATGTGATATTGCACTAAACGACAGCAACATTTACGCAAACAACCCAATATTTAATGTTCTACAGTCCATCGACCCAACCCCCTAAACAACTTTCACTCAATATATATAGCCACACACGATACACACAGCTCAGTTGCTATCTACGAGCCCGTAATATCGGACACAACACATCACATACAACCCGGTATGTTTTACTACTTTTAATACTATTTTGTAATTCTTTTACTTGTATTACGATATATTACGTAATAACTTTTTAAATTAGTAAATTATTCTATTTCCTATGTCATTATCCAAAAATCACGATTTGAAAATTAAAATTAATTTTACAGATTTAAAACATCCGGGCATAGCCTTCAAATTTAATGGAAGAGACTTAAAAAATCAAACAAATAAAACAAATCAATATACGCAGAGCAAGAAGTACAACAGATTTTAATAGATAGACCTGATGATGATGAAATAACATCGAAACATGTCGTCGAATGTAAAATGTAACAAGATCTAGTATCTAATGAAAAAATGTTATAATTTTAAGTAATTTTAACAACATTTTTAAGTTTGTGTAAAGACGGTAAATAAATTATTGTAATATGTAGTGTGTATCAACTCTTATTTGCTGGATTAGCTATTTCTTAGAAAAATGATGTTGTCTTCAAATGTTCAACACGAACTTCACGTAAAGCAGAGCTTACATTACATCGATACGTACTAAAACTAAATAAATCCTACAAATTTTAGAGTTTTGCTTCACATATGCCGCATTTATCAAAATAAATTTTCACATATGAGCCGCGTGGACATCTTATGCATTTTCTTTAAATAAGGTGTACTAACGTAATTCTGAGTATCGTAATCCGGTTATGAAAACAAATAATGGCTGGGGGTTTGTCGTGCTGACCACACGTCACCCTATATCTGGTTGGATGATCGTTCACCTCTGCTTAGGAATGTGAAAGTGAAGTCGGCTTTGGCTCTCATAGGGCTGTTACGCCACGGATTAACATAATTCTGAACACTTCGTTCACTAGACATCGGTTAGACTGGAAAAATTTCCGAATGAGAAGGGGATGTGATACCACAGAATTATGCAGTAGAAATTTTATGCACACAATATATAAGGATGACATCAAATATGACAAGTGCTTGAGAAGAAAGTTAAAAGAAACACTTAATTTAAAGAGTAGGTTAAAAGTTCCGCGTTGTTTATTTATTTATACAACAAATACAATATTACTGCTAATGCATCAAAACTTGCTCAGTTACGCTATCAAATTAGGCGTGTTTCGGTTGTATAACACCATTTTTCTGTAGAATTTCTATTACGCTATTGAGTTGTTAGTAATACTTCACAGACTTTCATTTAACCGCCATAAAGAAGGATAAGATCTTAAGCATTAGGAAACATGACGAAGTACTTACTAATCTTTTAAGCTGTAGGTAATTTAAATAATGTTTCAAAATTCAGTTTGTGCTTCAGGCCAAACAAAACACTTCTTCGGTTCAAAGATCAAGTGGTTAATCCTGATTAAGCAAATAATCCCTGTTTTTTTTCTGAGAGTCTTACATCTGCGTATAAAATGAGGAGTTACTGATTGTTAAAGAAGGTGATATATATAGTTGTTACTGGACTTTAAATGGTTATGCTATCTCAGATTTTAAGTACAATGACAGATTACAGAACTGCAATTTTTGTTGTTTGTAACAGAATACAGTAAGCCTAATTTTCTAAAATTTTCGGAATTATTAATCAAGGACACATTTTACAAAATTACGAATTTATATAAATGACTTTAGTAGGTTTGCGTTTCGATGTTTAAACATCTGAAGAGAAAGTGGTACAAAATTTTGACTAATATGTATGATTTATGCCTTCTTTTATTTTGGCTACCATCCAAACAAATCTTGATACGTTCCAATACTTCGCCAGAACTTCTCTTTGTCTACTTTAATGTCTAACAAATAAAAGTTATGATACAATTTCCAAGAACAATACTCCCATTTTATTATTTAAGTAAATGAAAGCAATTATATTTTCTCCTGCACGAAGTGCCAAATAGCTTTAAATTCATTTAGCCTGTGTGTTTATCATGCCTTCCAGCGTACTCTTGGCGCAACACAAGCTTCGTCTCTGTATCATTAGCGAAGTGCAAGGGTAGACTTGTGACTGTACATTTGGTAGTATGTCACCCGCTGTTTTCTCATAAAACCGTCCTGAGGCTCGCTGCTGTACGCGAGAGGAAAGTTCCTGTGACGTATGCAGCCAAGGAAGTCACGTGCTGCACTACTGCCAGACCAAAAAACATCATGAATGTTCCAATTTTATGTAATTGTAATTGTATGTCACTGGTATAAGAACATTCTGCTCAGTGCTCTCACTAAAGCTATTGACTTTAAAAGCATAAGATGCACGTTCTACTGGTACAAATTGTTATTGTGTCAGATACAAACTGTTAAAGCAGCGAAATTCAAATAATTTATGTAATTTATCCAGGTAAAGATTGTGAGAGATACAAGCTGTTGTAGGAGCAAATTTAAAATAATATAGAACTCTATAGTAGTTTGTGCACATTTAAATACAATTTATATTTCAGCATATGCAATGGTAATTCGTCATTTCTGAATAAATATTATTAAAGATAACGACAATGCAAAAATAGTGACAGTAGGGGCTTCTTGGCCATTGGGTCCAACAGGAAAACTATTCAGGTCCGAGTGAGGAAAAAAGTTGGACCACCCTGCTGAAAAAATATTTGAAGTTTTAAAATAGGCAGTAACAACAAGACAAATAAATGAGGAACAATACTACGGGCAACGGAATAGCTGAAAGACGAATAAGAAATATTTCTTTGCTAAGGATCATCCTTTTCCACTGAGGAATAGGGGCATAATAATCAATTGTCCATCATGAAGCCAACGTCACAGGGACTTTCTTAAATCTTGTGTACATGAACTACTTTCTTGTTTGAATGTTTCCATCGTAACTCGCAGCTTTAATACTTGAAAAGCTACAAATTGCCAGTTTGCAATTCATAAAAGTTTCATTTCCCTTCGAATGTCAGCATTTTAAAGCACAGTGTTAACTAAGTATACCACTTGCTTTACCATCCAGTACCTCTGCATTTTACTCACAGATTATATTTATAGGTTGCCGCATGATTCCCAAAACAAGTAATTATTTCCTTATACATCATTAAGCAGTCAAATTTTTACTGTAGGCACTATCTTTCCTACTTTGAGTGGGACACATTGTTAGATCAGGAATCTGACAAATTTATATTATTTTGTGCACAATTCTTGAAATGTGCGGGAGGTAACAAAACACGACTGAAAAACATCTAACTTTTTTGCATATTTTTTGAACGGTTTTCAAGTCTCTAGAAATACGTAGATGGCTCTGGGTTGTAACAACGTGAAATCTGGTAGACGTTTACCAACGTTTCTGAGGTCTTTTCTGCTTCCTTCATGAGAGAGATGACTCAAGGACCTCTGAAACGTTGAAAACTTCCACCAGATTACACGTTGTTACAACCCAGAAAATAACAATCTTCGTATTCACCGACGTAGCAAAAAAAAAAGGACCTGCCATTGTGGGGGGAAAAACTCGAACGCCTATCCCATATGCAGCTACTTGTTGATTGACTTAATCATCGTTTACATTTATAATTCTTAAAGTTTACTTTATGCGGTAGGAATTTTTTTAACTCTTCAGTCATCGAAGAGGAAAGCATCTACACTTGTCTCTGCAGCTCAACTTTACTTCTATGGAGTCGTTTGTGACATTTTTGCTCTCATACGAAACAGTTGACAGTCAGTGACTTGGGCTTCTTTTTGTTCGCGGTCAAAATATTTGCTGAAGGAAACTGTCTTTCTCCCAGTCATGATAAATTGCCGAATGCAGACAACCTGAAAGTAAAGACGAAGAAACCGACCGACAGATATGTTCCACTGGAAACGCTGAACCTAATTTTTGCATACAATGTGTTCAACAAGTACGTCTGCATAGCTCAGTGAACAAATTAAAATTGCGGTTGGGGCGGAAGGAGTGCAAATCAGATAAATAACTCAGCTGAAAATTAATACATTTTACTGAAAATTATCTCCCTTCCTCTCCTTAAAACGCTTTAATCTGCTACCAGATCGTCTCTAGTTTGCATAAGTTAATAATCGCTCAATCGGACAAGATATTCTCCGTATTTTTACGGAACTCATAGGTTCATTACAGTGTTTACAAGGATCTGTTTATGACCATATTTATAATTTATATCCAGATTACAAAAATCCACACCCTACATCTTTGAGATCCATTTACTCCTACATCTCTGCGTCGCCTCTTTACCCCACGTTTTCTAAGTAAAAGTCTGTATTTTCTCTCATCTTCCCGTGCGTGCTACATTATTCACTTATTTAATTCTTATTGAATTTTCACACGTTAACAATATTTAGTGAAAATTACTAATTATGAAATGTTTATTTTTTATTTCTTTCATATCCATTTTTATTTCATTTTCTTAGACCCACATATACTCCTCAAATGATATAATTCCTTTAGAATAAAAGGCTAACTGCCACACTCATATAAAAAACTGGTAATTTGTGTATTTTTGGTCTTTGCATTCTTAGACAGGTGACGACAAAAAATTCCGGATATTCTAAGCAAGTTTCTTATTTGTTACTATCTTTCTCAAATATTTGAACTTTGCCTTATGTTTGAAGCTGTATTTATCTAGTGTTTGCAAAGTTAATACAGGCTAATGACTTCTTCCCAAGCACAATGCTTCAACTTTCTTCGTCTTTCTGGTTTTATGATAGTTTTATACATGCAAACTTTAGTTCCGTTCTGAATTTCTATCGTTATTTTCGAAACCTGTATATTTGAGTTTGGACAATCGCTTCCAGGTCCTTGCTGTAACGAACACCACTGCACCTGCAATATATTTTGAAGTCGCTTTTAAACAATACAGAAATGCAAAGGAAGTTTTCCGGTCTCGCAGGGGAAATACCACTGAAAATATACGCAATCTGCTTCTCAGCCATAAAATCCAAGAACTGGCTGGCATGCACACATATGCGACTGATAAACATTTCCAGTTCTGCTCTTTATACCTTATTCCTGGCAATTCTCCCTGAAATATTAGTGTGTAATATACACGGATATCAAAATTTACGTATGAAGCACTGTTATTTATTAAATCTTAATAGTATAACGAAATCGAAGCAAAGTCTTTTCTTAGAAAGTAATTGTCGCTTAGCTAGTGCATAAATTCTCCACCTTTAATGATCCCCGAGTTTCATTAAATTGTTCATAAGAACGTTAATTAACGCAGATTAAACCAATCTGTACAACCAATTTTTTTAGTTTTTAAGACATGTATATAGACGTGCACAATAGCCGTGCAGTCTAAGGGTCGATCTTTGCCGATAGTACACTAGACAAAAATATCCCTAACTTCTTATGAAGATAGCCCACCGTTTTAAACCACAACACATCTCAGGACAGTCGAGATATGAACCAGAAACCGTCCAAACAGAAGTCCAGAGAATTTCCAATATATTTCTCGGCTCCGTGTAACATAGTGAAACTCAAAACATTTTATTATTTCAAAGAACTAGGAGTGAAAGGAAGAGCGCCGTGTTGAAACGCTCACGCAATTAGCAGTTCGCCTGGGAACGTAAATTCTCTCCAGCGACTTTGTCGCGGTAAACAGTCTGCAGAGTATCTGTTATTGTCGTCTGTTATATGGCAAAGTCTGCTGATTAGCTCCATCTATTTTGTAATCAAATGAAGCGGGATACGTCCATTGTTGTCGTGGGGTAGACGTGCCAATTATTGTGCGTGTCACGTGTAGACTCGCCCATTAGCAATGAGTGTTAGTGAAGTTGTAAGGGGTGGCCCCAGAGGGTGGTGCGGGCGTTGAGGCACGCTGTTTTACTCTAATGGAGCATGTACTATTGGAGTCGATAGTCCCTCTCATATACACATAGGCCTATTCTCTCTCACTCACCCTCACCTTGTCCCTAGGCTTGTTCGTTTTATTGAAGTCCCCTGCTAACAGATACACCCCAACTCCTATTGATTTATTTACCATGCGCCCTGGGGTGTCTCTTGTGATGAAGACGGGGTAGCAGAGTTGGGAGTCCTACAGGAACTGCCATCGGGATACTGCGGGTGCACATGTCGCCTGTCACGATTTCCCCTCTACCTCCACAACCCCATCTTCCTTTTTCAATCTCCTCTGTTCGCCCCAAATCTGAGCAGTCTCCTGCTATATCGGTAGGTACCTTAACACGTTCTTTCTTCTTTTTGCTTTATTTACATGTCTCCCTGATGTCATTTCGGTTCATCCATATACTGAGTTCACATAGAATATATTTTTCACAAATGATAACCACCAAAACACCATAAGAACTCACAATTGCATGACCCCATGAATCTAATGCTTTCGTCGGGGTGTTATGTATCAACTCCAAGGGGTGCAGCCCTTATTGAGACGCTAATAGTTTATCATCTACTCAAGAAATCCCAATTAGTTTATGGAATTCAAGGGTTTATTACTGTTTTCACAAAAGTCTGTAACCGACTGAGCTCTAATCTGCGCTACTTTGATTCAGTCTGTACCCTCACCTCTACTAATTCGAGATTAAGTTTAATGTTATCCTCTTAATGCGCCTGGTTTTATAGTAGTTCTACTACCATTTGAATTTAATTCTCATCTTTTCCATGCGTTCTACGTGCCCTACATTAATGAAAATTACTTTGGGTTACGCACTTCTTACAGAGCATAAAAAATACAGCGTCAAGTAATAACCAGTAATAGATTTGAAATTAGAAGTAACAAAATCACGAAATTCTATTATTAGGTTATCCGTTGACCCCGGCAAAATCCGAGCCAGATACATCCCTAATAATCAGCTACAGCTTTATTCTATACCAGTGTTTTTGTAGGGAGATTGTGTTTTGTTTAGCCCTGGTACACACATTTAAAACGCAACTTACTCATCATATATACGAAGTAAGAAATGTTTCTGTTGACTGCGTCAGGACTATTATAAAATAACACTTCCTCGTCAAATTCACATACTCTTACTGTATAGTCTTCCGCGGCAGTAGGTTTACATCACTTGAGTCTAATAACACGTCTCTATAAGCATGTGCCAATTTAACATGCACGCTAATCTGACAGTCAGACAGGACATAGCTCATTATTTAGAAAATCCAGGTGCCAGGTGTGATGTTCCAACGAGAACTAAATTGACTAACTTTATTAAACTGATTGAGTTTAACATCCTCCTTTCGATAATAGTAATTTTGTCACCATTGCACGCTAGGAAATAACCTACTAATCTGTGTACAGAGGATGGGTTATCAGAAATTAAATTTGCAGGAGCTGTGATTCAGAAGGCATTCATCGGCCTCCCCCGCCCATTAACTTCTGAGGCGTATTGGTTACTGGAAGAACAAATTGGCTACTTAGTTAATTAGAAACAATTCACGCGTTAATATTCAGATCTTAAGTCAGAGTTTTGTTGCTTTCTGAACATTATAATTCTTAATTCAGTGATTTTTTAAAGGGTCTTATTTCATTCTTGGCGAAAATGAATTAATAACACCTTTACATTCTTCACACATAAGCATATACGCTTTTGAACTCTCGCCATCTGAAACAGCTTTTGAAAGGGTCTTATTCCTAAAATAAAGCCTTTTATGAGGTGTGCTGACACTCATGACATCTCTCAAATGCACGAGCCAAGTTACTTTCCAGCGATGTTCTTACATACATTTTGTACACTTTGTTAATTACAGGTTTTGTATAAAGTGAAGCTTTCGCGGCGGCTGAAGTTGATGAAAGACTCTCGGTTTACAAGCCGCGTCAGGTGGCTGAATGGTGAATAAACCGTATCTTCTGACAACGTTTCGAGAACAATCTCTCCTCTCATCCTCAGGGCTGCTGCGTAGCAAATCTGATAGGAACTGAAGATGAGAGCAGAGATTGTTCTCGAAACGTTGGCAGAAGAGGTGGTTTATTCAACGTTCAGCCACCTGACGTGGCTTGTAACCCGAGAGTCTTTCATCAATTACAGTTTTTGTTGTATCCGTAGACATTGTACCTTCTCTGAGTCTAGTTAAACAATGACCCGACATTTGGGTTTTCCGTCTTTTTTACCAGATGTTGTAAACAGAATCCAGCTTTTGAAAATTTCTGATTTTATGGTTTTATATTTTTTTTACGATGGTCAAAGTTCAACAGAATGATCTTACACATAATTTTACAACGGATCCTAGAGAAATAGGTTGGGAAGGTATGAACTGAATTTATCTTGCTCAAATTAGGGGCTGATGGTAGGATCTTGTGATTGCCACAATGAAAATCCCTCGTGTTCACCACCGTGTTCCTCGGGCGGGGAATTTCTTTATTGAGCGTACTACTGTGCTCTTAGGACGAAGTCTGTTCTGTGGAGTTTGCTTTACTCTTTCTGCAGAAGTGTGTTCCTCGTATTGTACACTGTTGCGACTAAGTACAGATGCACCAGAAACAAAGCTAAATACGAATTAAACTTAGGAGCGAGTCCGCATAAATTCTGGTAAATCTCGTTAGTGTGTCGTTTAGAAAATAGAAACTTCTTGTACTCAGACAAATTAAATATTAACTTGGTTACGATAAAAGTGGCAGGCTGTTGAAAACATGGTAATGAACTTTCGAGTTCCGTATAAGATAGGTGATTTCTAGATTAACTGAGCGACTATAAGTTACTCAGAAGGTACTCCGTTCTATTGAGCTAGTTTAACATACGATTCAGAAGACGACTTTCTCATAATTTCTAATTCATTATTAGAAGGTAATTAAAATGGCGTTTTGGTTAGTAATATCTGACTTATGATGAACTGGAACTTTTGAGTCTAATAGAACTTGGGAATAACTTGCCGATGAAATAGTAGGGAAGTTAATAATCATAGAAAGTAAGAAGGTTGTGGTAGCCGTCACGAAATTGTGTGCTTCAAAATAGCAGAAAAATGATACAACTCTGTAACACGAGCAGTGAAGCCCAGGGGAGTGAATCCAGCTAAGATCTTGCAGGGTAGAAGAGCTATCAACGTTGTACTGTTGACATAGAGCAGCGAGGAAGGGAGGGGTGGGTACCTTCCGTGGCCTTGATGCATGTAATTTGGTGAAGGCTACTGTAATATCTGTTTTGTACAGCATTTTTGTCTTCGAACGTTACTGAAGCAGAAGGTTGCAGTGCAGTTATTCACGTCTTTTGCGACAATTTTTTACGTCGTAATCAACATGCAAAATGCAAATTGAACAAGGAAGAGATCATGTTGTCTGTTGTTACGGTAGCATTTACATAATAGGTCTGCAACCCTTGTGTGAGAATATTTAAATAAATATATTTTTATTATCTAGTAAAATACAGTTTTGATATGTTTACATTTCTTTCGCATATAAAATATTTAATAAAATTTCATCCTCCATCTTCTCCTACCAATCTACCCACAAGTTTACATGGCGTCACAAATTAGAAGACCGCCGAGAAATTAAGGTGTGTACCTCAGTTTATCCAAGGAAATTACTGTACAATACGTAGATTTAGTATTAGCGGTGGCAAACCTTAGGCTTTAGCCTTATCTGAAAATTAGTTATTTCGCTGGATAGGTTGACGGATAGACGGATTTACAAAAACATCTGGTCTTTATTAAATTCTACTATACTGCACTACAAAAAATCGTCTATACACTTCATTTCTTCTGTCTCAAAGGTTAACACAAACTCTGTGGTTTAGAATTTTAAGGATTTGAGAAATTTAATGTTTACTTTCTCCCAAATGGTGAGCCAGCAGTCCGCAGGCGCTGCAGGTCTAACCCATAAAAGAAGAGGGCGAAACCGTGATGTAACTTTTAATTCCCAAAGTTCTGCTAGAATTCTCAGTGTTTAACTTTACAGGCGTATGAAAACGAGTCGGTGCTTATCTGCTGACACGATTTTATGAAACTTGCCTAACTGGTGAACTTCAAAGTTCTTTCAAAGTAGTCAATGCTCGATGGTTAATTTTAATATAGGGCTTCTACCAAACACATCTAATTACGGTACAAGTAGGTTAAATGAAGATATACTATATCTGAGCTACATTCTGAAAGTGTCGGCTTTTTATCTCAATATCTGCTGTCCTAGCTAATGATTTCCACGTATATTTTAGCCATTTGAAGAAACTTTCGTGACACAAATTTGAAACAAAATATGAGAGTTCTCCGTGTAATCATAATCTGCGTACATACACTATATAATTAACATGTCTCAGTCTATGTATTAACTTCTGAAATTGATAGAGTCGATACTGAAACACTGTCTTTCACTTGCCTCTTCTCATAAAAGTAAGTTGCAGTCTACTTAACCTAAGTAAGTTAATTGTGAACACAAGTTACAATATAAAACTTATTAACATTTATTAAGTGACAAATGTACAATGAAGTTAAAAGAGGCCTAAATGTATTTCCTCTCCTGCAAGAACTCTCCTCATTAAAGGGTCTTGAAAAAAAATATAGCTGGTCGCATTGCTGAAATATGATTGATGTTCAGCAAAACTTCCCTCTTTCCTACTTTCCCTTCTTTCGTTTAAAACAAAAGGGAAAATAAAGAAAAACAAGTTATAGAAAGTGAACGGAAATTAGAGAATTTACGTTGAGGACAGCCGAACAGGCTGTACCGCGGGAGGTGTAATTGAACGTACCGGTCCCAAAAGACATTTTACGCAGAGGAACACTGTATAAAATTATATGACACTCTCCATCGTCTGAGATATATTTCACTTACACAACATTTCGTTAATTGGCCCTACCTCCATCTTCGGTTGTTGGTTACATTGTATTGCCAGTCCTTTCTGTTTCCTTTAGTTTGTAGTCGTTAAACAGATAAGCTATGGTATCCACATGTCAATATAATTTCTCCCATAATAATTCGTGAATTAATTTACGTATTTCCGTGAAATAGGTTACGAATACCCTCAAGATCTGTGCATTTTTATTTTCTATCAACTAACAAGCAAGTGTCTAAGGCGAAAAGACATTGGGTCAATTAATTGATCTTTATATTTTGTATGGAAATGGACATTCGAAAAAAATTAAAATTTGTTAACATATTCTTTGTTTTATGTAATATTGTATGGCAACTGCGATAAGATAATATTTAGCTTATGGGTTAATAGCCATAATTGATACACTGGTGATACACGAGCGAAATTCTTTACCGACCTGCTGATCGGCCGTGAATATTATACAGAATTATTTATGAAACGTAAGACTTGAGGTTTTCACAGCGGTGAGTGAGTATGAAGATTTCCGTCTTCTGGGTTGTTGCGCTGTGTAGTCTGGTCGATGTTAACCAACGTTTCAGACGGAGGCAGTATGACCTCTGAAACGTTGGTTAACATCGACCAGACTACACAGCGCAACAACCCAGAAGACATAAATCTTTATTTATGAAACATTTGTTGGTATCCTTAGAATTGACAATCATGAATACAGTAAGAAACAATGAGATTATATCTTAAAAATCCTTCGTAGTCGGTATCTGTATCGATATAAAATATTCGCACAAATGAACCACTAATTTATACAATTTATAGTTTCTGCTAGCATTACAATGTATGCTCATATTTAAACATTTGACAGAAAGTAGATGTCGTGATAATTCTTTACACTTGTTTTATTTTTGCATGTGTTTCCATCAACCTGCCTCCACCCGTCGTTAAAAATTCTATATATTGCTCTTCTACTCCTCCTCGTTGTGAGTCTATGACACGTCTGTTCTGTAGCTGACGCAGGAAGCCAATTTTGAGGCTGAGACGTGTTTGGGTTTTTCGGTTCTGTCTCGCTGTTGTTTCAGTAGATGGGCTAACTCGGTGTCTGCCCACATGTGTATTTGTGAGTGTGTTGGTAAAGAAAATGCTCTTACACCCATCCTTCAACCCCTTCCCACTGGCAGGGGTGATTCTGAACTTGAATCACGTAGCTATCATATAAGAGACAGGTAGAAAAGTCTGCAAGGCCTTGGCAAAGCAGAAAATCCAGAAATGAAGAAGAGTAACAAAGTAGAAGGAGGAACAGAGTAAAATAAAACATAAATAAAACAAAAAACAAAAACGGAAGATGTGAAGAAAGATGTACGCTGATAATAGAAAATCTTGTCGTATAAAACTGTTTTAATCTTGGCATAGCAAAGATAAAAAGAAAATAAATTAATAAACATGTAATGAAGAGAATAGAATGTGAAAGATAAATGGAGAGGCGAGAGATACAGTTCTAGAATAGAATGTTCTGATTTGTGTGCAGACTTACAAAAACTGCAAAGGCAAGCTTTTGGCTCATGTAACTTATTAAGTTCGTACTTAAGGTAGGGAAAAATGAGTTTACAGATTTTTTCTGAATCTGAACGTCATAAATAAATAAATAAATAAACACACAATAGGCCTATGTTCCTTGAGTCTAGTTTTCTAAGCGTATTTATCTCAATAACTATGTAGAAATTAGGTTTCATTAGTGAGAGAGGTGCGCGGTGCACTTGTTATAGCGATGTTGAGGTAGAAGAGCTATTTTTAAATAATTCCATTTCAGCTATTCTCCACTGCAAGGTTCAGTATCAAGACATCTGTCAATTTAACTTGAGCCTTGTTTCGACTAAATAAACAGTCTCCCTTAGAAAAATTGTAGTGGTCAAGATATTTTCGGCTGTTATAAAACCCTAAATTTTTTCACCGTTTTTACAACAGACATTCTGATTTATCTCCAGCGACTCCAATACTATAGCACTGTGAAACTGAGGAGCAAATACTACAACCAATCTTCAGTGTAGATCTTGAAAGGTTATATGCTAATGAATCTATAAAATCACACCATCTTATGCAAGAACTGAATGCTAACATTTAAATCGCGAATTAATGGTCTGATAAACTACTGTAATTTAACACGTAAAATCGGCATGGCGACTTAAACATTCCTAGAGGCTCTTCTATATGTATATGATACTAAGATTTAGAAGAAGATGGCTGTCTTCTGAATTGTTACGCTTTGTAGTCTGATAATAACAGTGGCATTTCACAGTTGCTGGCTATCGCTTTGATAAAACATTTAAAACGTCAGTAAACTTCAACCTTAGCTCAAAATCAAAGAAGACAGCCGATGTGAAAACCAGAAATATAACAAAGTTTAGAAGGCCATAGTAAACGTAGATACCACACCATCCAGTTTTTCAATACGTAACGTATCTGATATGTGCCTTGTGTAAAAAGTACAATTATTTAACTTGTTTCACAGGTAAAGCTAAACGCTTATTTTAAGAAAACAAAAATATTAAAAAACGACACCAGGTTTTGTGATGTATTTTAGGTTTTCGAACAATTTAGTTACCTGAGTGACTATTAGCTTTTGAAGGATAACTTTTTTTCCATTTAGCAAGTTAATTAATGGGTTGCATTATAATTCTTACAATCACCACAAATCATTTCTAATTATCCCGCGCATCTCGATAGCGCAGTCCTCAAACACGCTTATTGAATTTGATATTATTATGTAACCTGTTTCACACTGAACGTGCAACGCATAACTTTTAGTGTAATTAAATCTAGGTGTTTCGTGCACGCAGACACATTTGCCTGTGGGCGTCATACATGGCGGTGAAGCGACACGAAGAAACGAAGGCAGCGCTAGTTTGAAAGTGGCGTAGTGAGGAAGAGACAGAGACACGAGACGAATAACTTGTCCTTTGTTTATTAATTCATTAGTAAGAGAAGTTAGGCACGCTGGTGCGAGATACATACATGCATCTGAGCCTAGACGGTAATCTTCAAACAGTGTTATAATTTGATAATTTGATTGGGAAATTAGAATACGTCATGTTACAAGGGATTGTATACTGCATCAGACACGTGTACTAGTACGTGTAGTCGTACATATACATTCTCGGTACGCAATTACTAAATTACATTTCTGGTTTACATGTAATGTGACAGACGTACTTAGCAGTGGCCTGGAGCCGAGTTTGTGCAATGAACTCCACAGAGGATTTGACTCAAACGACGTGTCTCTGGTTTACTGTATATCAGAAGAGCGGATACTTGTCAGAGTATTCTATACCACAGGTGGTTTAACGTTATTTACTCTAGGTCTGCAGTGTAGCATTCCAGTGTGTTACGTATCACATATATTAACTTAAAAATTTCTGTTTACATGTTAAAACATCGGACTCACCAAGCTGTGAAAAAATTCTTTTTTTAAAACTTCTTATAATTTTAACTATTTAACCATTTTAATTAATTTGAAACGTTTTAACATATAATTTTATTATAACTTCTAAGCATCGGTCTATAATCTCTTCATTTAACTAAAACTTCGTAAGCCTTCCTAGTGTTTTATGAGCCAAAATGGTGTATTCAATTCAATTCATTTATTTAAGTGTTTGCCAACAGCAAGAAGCCAATAACAGGCAAACACTGGTAATACATACAATAATAAAAAAATAATAATTTAAAACATTACACAGATTAACTAAACATATACATGTACAATATTAAATATAACAGCCAAATACAGGCAAACACAAAATAGAAACAAAATTATACACAAAAAATAAATTATCTGTAACTTAATAAAAAGTACAACAAAATTTTTTCTGTGCACCAGAGTATTCGTTGACGTACACAGAAGCAAATATGTTGATCATAAAATCTTTCTCATGTTGTTTTTCATGAACGTTTAATGTGATCGTTTTCTCACGCCATATTATTATGTCATGGGATTATTTTGTTTTAATAACAACCAATAAAATACACCATATTGACGTCAATTTACAATTTGCACGCAGAAAAGCATGTAAAGTAAAATGCTCATACAGAGAATGTCATTGAATGTTTACAAAGTCTTGTTTGAAATTTACACCTTACAACTGCAAATTGTAAAATTGTTATTATTATGATTTTGTATGGAATCACTTATTACTTGTACATATTTTTTCCATGTTGAACTTGTCGAAAATAGCTTCAGTATAACGTAAACCACAATAGATAAAAGATTAGAAACATATCATATCGCGGAGCAGATAAATAACACATTAACAACCAAAAAGCGGTTCATTAAACACTGTTAATAACACGATGTTAATTACTAAGTGCATCGTGAACTGCTAATTTAATGTGTGATATTGTTCTAATTTGTAATGGTGCTACCCTAGCAATAAAACAAATATATGCTCCCAAAAAAAGAAAAAAACTCCAAAATATTTACGTGGATATGACATCTTGACAAAACAATTTAAAAAGATTTTTGAGTAGCCAAGCGAATTACGGATTACCGACAATACTATGGTGAAACTTAAACGACATTTTCGGTTAATTAAAACACGTCATGATATAGAATTTTGTATGTAGTCCAGTAATTTTATGAGTAAGCTGCATCATTTTAAGATAGATAGTATTATACAGGAAGGATACTATGTGTTAACCTTGGTTATTACGTTAAAATATTAAGTATACTCTGATGATGGCCCACAAAAAGTAGAAAGAATTTGGGTTTGTGGAAATAAAATAGATTGCTGTGTAGTAATATTGATGGTTTTACTGTACACATTGCATCAGAATGATCTAGAGACATAAGGTATTTATGTGCGAAAAGAAAAATACATAAATTATATTTAAACTGAAGTAAGGATGTTACTCTACAAATACACCCAAGAAATAATAGAAGGCCTATATGGTAATGTCTGTTACTAGTATGTAATATAAAAACTTAATATAAAGAAAATTTTGCCGAATTCTAAGAGCCGTATTTGGAAATGACACAAGAAACAAAAAAGTACGCAACCGAGAGAAATAATAACGTTTTTAATTCTGGTATACTCGTTACCATTGAATTCAGAATTTATCTGTACGCCTCCCATCTGAAAACGTAAATAATGAAATATATAAAACTGTAATTTTACCTGATGCTTTGTATAGGTACGAAACTTGGTATTTTACATTAAGAGGAAAACTTAAATTGAATGTGTTTCAGAATAGGGTGCAGAGGAAATTAATTTATTTATACTTCAAAGCGTGGAGCGAAACGAGGTTGAAGAAAGCAAGATGACTACCTTCACAGTTTCCACTTTTTACCAAATATTATAAGCGTCATGAAACAATGAAGGACGAGATGGGTGCAGTATGTATCATGCATGATAGAGATGAGAAATACACACAAAATTTTAGTCGCGAAATCTGAAAAAAAGAGACTACTTGAGTGATCTAAGCGTAGATGGATGATAATATTAAAATGTATCTTGGAAAACTGTATATGAGTGTGCGGACTGAATTAGTTTGACTTAGCATAGGGAACAGTAGTCGACTCCTGAGAACACAGTAATAATTCTCAGGCTCCTTAACAGACGTTGAATGTTTTCACTAGCTGAGAAAGTTCAAGACTATATCAGGAATATCGGTATTAGTTAGGGTTAGTTATTTTATTAAAGTGGTCCCAGTTGGAAACTATCACGAAGGTGTGATTTATTACGTATTGTGCAGCTTTTAACTATATACTTGTATCTTATAGATGAGGTATATTGTATTATCTTGTTTGTGAGTGGTGGCAAGTAAATAAATTTAAAAATGTATAATTCAATGGCGCAATCCGGGCTTATTTATAGCCCATATGTCACTTCCACCTATAAAATTATTTTTAAACATACCGCTTCATAATGGGTTTTTCACTACATTTAGGGAATTTAGTTTAGTGGCGAACCTGTACATGCAAGCTTCCATTTTGCTCTTTTTCTGTGCGTGACTGTGCAGTTTTTAAAGGTGCGCGTGTGAAAGTGGTTTGTGTTGTAGTGAAATTTTAGTCTAGTGTCAGTGTTCAAAATTCCCAGCAATGCTCAAAAGTTGTAGTAAAGTGTTTAATGAAAGAGAAACACAGGAAAGGCTATGATAATAATATACGCTGGATACACAAAGTCGCGGCCTAATCATTGACCTTAACCTTGAAACAAACACAATTATTTAAACTTCAACGAACACAGCTACATACGTTATTTACAGCAAAGGTGAAAGGTTATGAAGGAAATTAGAATAAATTGCTAGAACGCTGAGGTGGAAATGAAGTAAATATAATTAGCGTCATGAAAATACTGGCTGGCGTACTTCAGAATATTGTACCATAAAAATAGTGTGGCAAAAGTGGATGCCTCTTTGAGCGAATAACATGCTGCTGAACTGGAATTGAAATGTAAATACTTTGCATATAGTCTAAGGCAAAATTAAGGAACAACATGTAAACAGTAATAGCTTATTTTGTTAATATCATGTCAGTATATGATACCTACAGTTAGTTGGTAAGGGCATAGCAGGTTATAAAATTTTCGTAGTATTGTGAACAAGTGAACTAATGTTAATACAACAATAGAAAGAAAACTGAAGTAATATAAGCTCACAATATAATCACAGACATGGATTACCACCATGTACAACACAAGAAATTGATATATTTTCAGAATTATATTACATTATATTCATACATCTGAGAACAAATTGCCTGTGCCAAAAAGAGTTATCAATTAAATTAATGTCAACAGTTTTTTATGTGCCAGAATTCCAGATACAGTGGTTGTGGGTATCAACAAATCATATGCTGGTGCTGTTATAACTTAATATCAGAGAAACTGCATGAAGTGTAGATATAGTGTAAAGACTGGGGATCAAAACCGATTCTCACATTTTAAGAACAATATTCTCCTTGGATCAGAAAAGTATGCAAGAAATGCAGAAAAGTGTTAAAAGACTTAGAAATAAGTGCCAAACAACAGAGGAATTGTGAGAATAAAATGGTGCAAGATGATTAATAAGAAGACTCTGATGACATCTCATATGGAGCAGAGGTGCATGAACACTACCTTCAGCATTGGAGTTCAATTCATGTAAGTTGCACTATTTTGTTATAAAATGTATCTATCTTCTCTCAGCTTCCTTTAGACAAAAAGCTTTCGAGTCTTCTTATTTATTTTCATGTGTCTCACACATTTTAAAAAAGCATTGTTTCAACTCTTGTTTTGAAAATGTATAATGTAAAGATATAAAAAAATAGTAAAATTTTAAAAGCATATAAGGACAAATTCTATTTAATTAAGAATTATTTTTATTGAAAAGTTTCTGCAAGACTTAATATTTAAAATAGAAGCTCATCTGAATGATATTTAAGAATTCAGTCCACTCAGCAAAGAAAACAACTTCTTCATTACAAGTATCAAATGGTTAATGCTGTTTCAAGAAATAATTTCTGTTTAGACTAAAAATCATATTATGCCCACAAAGGCCCTGCATATAATTGCTACCGGGCTTTAAAGTGTTAATTGATTATGAGAAAATGTACTTTAAAATTCAGAAATTAACATTGCAGGGATATCAAATACTTGATCACCTCAAGCGATAAAAATACAGAAATTTAACTGTCTGATTTTAATACAATTTAGGTGATTCTGTCCATCCAATTAACTCAAGAAATAATTTTAATTGTTTTATTCTGAAAAATTTCACTTCAGTAGGATTTGAGGTTTCCACGGCCGTGAGTCCGAAGTGAAAGAAGAACTAAATTAATTGAGATTCAAGTTTCTTAAAACGGTGAAAATGTTGACATGGTTTTAAAAGTTGCGAATCCGTGTAGTGAGGTTAGTGTTTACCATTGTGTATTCAAAATACTGTTGGGCCTGAGTACAAAGTCTTAAAATTCCTCATATGAATCCACACTTCCTGGCCGAGGTCAGTTTAAACCTTTTTGCACTTCATGAGTCCAATGTATCCTAAATTTAAAGCAGTTGCAACCGCTGTGACATTCCTAGCCAACTTGAATGACATCAGCTGTAGGGAATAGAAGTTGTGGGAACGATGGAAAAGGGGCAGAGAGGACGGACGGCAAGTGACAATACGGATAAAATTTCGAAAAAATATGGCTGTTGTGCGTCATGTTCTTTTACCCCTACTGGTAGTAGACTGGATGGTTTAGGGATCATCTTCTCCCTTCATCCTGTCAATGACATCACCAGAGTGACAGAGAGAGTGAGAGACAGGTGTTTATTATCCTTACTCCAAAGCCAGGCACATATATATGAAGCTGTTGCCATCTCTCGTCCCACCTTTCACCTATAACTCGGTTTGCCTTCTGCTATTAATAAAGTTTCCGGCGTCGACAGTCATCTGCTACTTGAAAGTGAGTTGAAACTAGAGAACTCTGCAGGACAGTACGTGATATAACAGACGACAGTAATGCTGGATTGACTGTTAAGATGTAAGATTACTATAACTACTGTAAATCACAAATAAAAACAAAGACCATCTTGCGAAATCTTGGGTGATATCCGAAAACCAGTACCGAATATCGACCTCCTGAGTCCCTAAGATATGTCAAGTTTACGAGGCCCCAAAAATTCTAAAATCGAAATTTGTATTTATTATTTTGAGTTAAGGGAATATTGAAACATAAACATGAACCTGGTGTAAATTAAAGCATTTTTCTAGCACTGATTAATAAAGATAGCTGTTCGAAGCTAAGATAAACCGTATTTGAATAATAGATTAAATTTAATATTAAAACATTTTTGGAACCCCCTCATATCGTGAAATCTTAAGCTGTAGAGAAGTTTGCGTATGCATATGGTACTGCTGAAATTCGTAAAGTAGTAGGGCCTATAACAAAAATTATAAACAGAAATAGATGAGAACTTTAGAAAAGCGAGCTTTACATTAACGTAGTGTACTGAAATAATTTTATGGTAAAATGGTCATTCAGTTCTGTGAATGAACTAACATGAAACTACCGCATACTGGTTATGTTCAGTCGCTAACTAGAGTGGCAATTTAATGAGCAATAAAATGAAGATTTTTCCTCGAGTCTGTTCACATTATTAAATTATTTGTATTTGGCCTATTTAGCCAGTCGAAAATTGTGGTTTTAACAATGAAAGGTGTGTGATGCCAATAAAAGAAAAAGAAACTTTGAGAAGAATTTATGTATTGGATACGACAGTTCCAGAAGATTATTTTAAAATTTTATTGCGGTTGATCGTTTTATTCTGTCATAAAATATGATAATGTTACTTGGTTGTAAGAAAATACTATATAAGGAGATTTAAAAGTTCATAAAACTGGTGAATGTTTACTTGGAAATCTGTGCTGCTTTTTAAGAGACGTCATATACACATCGCAAACACAGGCAGGAAGTAGTCGTATGTAGACATTGAGTAGTGAGTTTGGTTGGCTTGAAATAGTTTTGAATTTTCAGGCTTTTGTAAGTATTGTGACGAACATCTGATTTCCACAAAAGCAGGAAATTTCTTGACCATCTTGTCAAGAAATTTCCTGAAGCACGGAGTTCTTTTGTTTGCGTAATTAAAACATCGGTCGTAATTCGATCGGAGCGCCGTTTGACGACAGGCAGATGAATGACGAAAGTGGAATGGACATGTCATTTTTACTTCATCATCATCTTTCTTGTAGAGCCATAGTCTGAAAGGTGTTGGTGTAGGTCGGAGAGGGGGAAGTCCCCTTTGTGTGAACTTATGAGTCCACGCCCGAGCGTGAATCACACGCACGTCGCCCTGAAGACAGTCAAACAACGAAATCAGGTCTTCTACTCGTCATCCTAACAGAACTTCCCAATTACCGGTACAGGCAAAGAACAGAATACGGAAACTACGGAGCAACCAGCTTTCCGCCAGCGAAGAACTGTTATTTGTTGCTGTTAAGGTCTTCTTTTTCATGTTTTCTCAGATATTGATAAACGAAGTTCCGAAGCTCTGTTTTCGAATACTGTATTGAAAAAGTCGTGGACTGAGATTTTTAGAAGCCTATTCTTGCTTCTGAATATCCTAACCGTACACATAGCAAAATGAGACACTAGATACGTCTCGGGAATGATTGGGCTATTCGAGCTTTCGCAGGAGCGTTAAGACAAGATTATCGTCGCAATATGTTAATAAGGGTCTTTATATAGGTATATAAATAATCAATATGCCATTTGAGAAATTTACTAAATATTTATTTTGTTGACCTCTGTTATTTGACAATTCAGTTGAACACTGCGGAACACATCACAGATTCTTATTCTTATTCTGCTTATTATTATTATCCCATGTATTCGCCATTTTATAGACAGACTTTGTCCCCAAGGTATATAGGGCAGCAGCTATTTCCGGGATACATATTGTTTTTAGCAAGTGCCACATATATTATATAATTTTATAATTTTATTTTATGACAGCTTATTATTATTATTATTATTATATTACCATTAATGTCCAAACTTTCATTGTTTGTAACCTTTCTCGTTCTTTACTTGTTGTCTGTCAGATATTGCAATTTTTGTCTGTTAGCTTTCACATACGCTTACAAAATGTTGATATGGAACAGGTATTTTTAATATTCTGTTGTCTGTGTATAGCTGCAAATGGACATAAATAACAAATAGGTAGCCCATACCAACATATAAGAGATGAATTTTAATGCATTTGCTAGTTTAAAATTAAATATATAAAATGACTACATAAAGTGTCGGTAGTATTTTAGCTCAAAAACTGCTAAAGATTTCGATTAATCTAGATGTTGACTGTCCGCATAAGCCATTCTTGGGCGAATCGTACATTGTAAGTGCATTAAAGTAGCCGAAATACTCTTATAAATGTTGTCATAACGACTATAATGACACAAAATTGATACAGATCATGATATTTAGACTTAATTAATATCTTCAATTTTTATTTAAAGATCAGTATCAATGGGCAGTGAGCAGTACTGTTTCCTATTCGTGTTTTAAGCCTTTCTTGCCAAAATTACTACCAGTTGACTTGAATCAAATCAAAAAGACAGCGATATTCTTCGAAGTTTCGAAAATGCCGGACAGAGAACTTAAATCACTGTACATGTACATGTTTTTTCATTCACTCACAGAATAACGCAGCGTTGACTGAAAAGGCGATATTGTAATAGACTTGTAATGATACGATTACATATGCTTTTCAGAACTTGAATCGGCTTATACCGTCGCCCTAACAATAAAACATATCTCCCCAATAGCCTTCTGAGGTAATAGGATCTATATCTATGTACCTTTTAGTTTCTGTTTGTATAGGTTAGATATTTTAGGATTAGCGATATGAATAATTAAACTCTACCAAGTGTATGTGCATATTAAGCGTAGTTAAATTTTACGATTTTGTGTTCATCTGACTTTATGCACAAGGCTAGCAAATAAACATCGCTGTAGCTGTTCTACCGTTATTTGCAGAATGTAAAGAGAAATGATGACCGTACATAAAATTCTGGAAAAATCGGCGAAGGTACAGAAAGAAACAGTACCTTGTAGAATAGTGGCGAAACTCATGTAAGACTTCTTCTTACTACAGGGCGACTTGAGCCTGATTAAAAATTGACTTTTAAATTACTAAATTTGTCCAAATAAATTTTTGAATCGTGGTTGTTTCTCCAAGAAGATACACCACATAACCGTTACAATTTTATACTGATAATCTTCAGATGACTTCTGTTGTCTATTCTGAGAATCAAAACAAGCAGTATGCATTTGATGCATTTATTTTGAGTGGGTGTAGACAAATGTTAGTTTATCTAGCATAGTAAGTTTAAATCTTTTCCAAATAAGCATAAGAAAGTCAGCCTAAAGAGACGCTCTGAGCGTCTCTACACGCAACACATTTTGCATTTGTGCATAAGATATAATATTTCTTATAAGAGGTTTACTTCAAGCAAGAAAGATATTTAATATCCGTGTTAGTCTACATTCGTTCCATGAGGAAGCAAGTAAGCTTTTCAGATTAGCGTGCTTTCTGAGTGTTTGTGCATCTCTCCGCTTTTACGTTTTACTTATTTAACCGATATTCACGAAACATGGTGTAAACATTATGATGCAGAAGGCCGATGATCATCTCTGTGAGTTGGGGAGCAACACAATCGCCACTTAATATAGGATTTTGAAATTATTCGTGGTACTACGTAATTGAAAAGTATGAAGTTTCTTATGTAATGTTTTGTAAACATGGCGGCTTTGCGGGAATTTTATTTAGCTTTATTTGACAGCAACAACTAATGAATCACCGGAGTTACGCGTGTGAAATTCTATACGGTGATAGATTACAGACATATCTTCAAATTATGTAAGGAATATTGTTTTTCATTTAGAAACTGCCAACATTGCGAGGCTGCTTTTTTGATATTATATCCAAAAGTTTTGACAATGTATATGCTTTCTACACTAAAGTATTTCCAGGTTTTTAAGAAGAAAAAACTGTTGGTTTCAGATGTTGAGGTTTGGAAGGAGAGATTTCACTAATGTGGTCATTCAGACAGAGAAATTCAGTTTCTAGGTGATGTATCACATTCGTAACATGTAACAAGTTAATATAGGCATATGTATAACAAAAGGATTATGTCTGTTTTTAGTACGGAAAAATGCTATTCTGATCACGAAAACTGGCTGGTTTATTTTTACATATTTTCCCTTCGCTCTTACTCTGGGTCAGTATTTTAAATTGAGCCCAGTTGCTTTCTCATAATTTTCATCTTGCGAATCCTCACATTCTAAATTACCTCTAATTCTAATCTTCTGGTCAATTCTCGTAATGTGAATGTCTTCATATGATATAATTTCTCAACGTGTAATTTACACAGTTCACACAAGTCTCTATTACGAGACATTAAACAATTCTTCCTTCTCTCTGATAAATCTCCAGTACTGGACCACGGAGTTTGTAAAAAGGAGGGCTGGTGAATGCAGAGAAGGATTGGGTTGTTTTTATACAGTAAAACGCATCATCATGGTGGAAGAATGAGCTAGAAGTGGAAAGAGAGTGGGGTGTAGTGTGAGAGAATTACCAGTGTTCGATTGTAAGCAGTGTACGAAGCTCCATCCATCTTGCAATACTGACGGATCGTAACGAGAACAAACAGCATTCACATCCCCCCCGCCCCTATCCCTCCTTTGCAGCAATTAGCCGATTCATTATCCGTGCTCCAAGTTGCCCGCCCTTTCACTCAGTCAGCACCCTTTCTTAACCATTCCTCTTTCTATTAGCCTATAAGATAATGGTCTTGGTGAAAGCGGGTAAGATCCCTTACAATGATCCCAATGTAGACACAGACCACTAATCGAAAGAGTCCACTTAAAGAGGAGTAGCACCCCCTCCCCTCCCAGGTCCTTTCAATCTCTAACCCACACCACCGCTGAATCATAATTCGCATCGACAGGTCATTACGTCGGATAAAGTCTACAATGCGAACTGCAGCTCGACCATCAAAATGTATTTCGTACAAAATTTCAGAAGCCACTGCGCCGAATGTCACTAGTCGAAAGAACACAACAAACGCACTGTAACTCACCGGGAATTCGAGGGATTGTCAGTAATTATGAGTGGATTTTGCAAATCCCAAAATCGACCATTCTCTTTGTTGACTTAATCGTCTGCATGAATAGCGTTTTGTTACAATTTTAAATGGAAAACTGAAATTATTGTACTGTCAAACTTGTTTCCTGGCGTTCATGTTAGAGGCCACTTTTATCACTTTATTTAAACCCAAGAGTCTTATTTTATGATTAAAAATTCCAAGTACAGTGTTTCTTATTTATTATTGTATTTACTGATGATTTTAAGGAAGTTGTACTGTAATACTCATTGTCTATTATGGGCTACATGAAATGACGTGAGTCTGCATACTGGGTGTTAGTTGACACCCCTGCTGTAAAGGATGACATCCGTTCAGAATCTGAGAACAATTTTGAATCTGTATTTCGAAAATTGGGATTTACGATTCGGCAAGTTACTTGCTAAAGATGAGGAGTAGATTGAGCATATTCATCGCAACATGCGAATTTCTTATGTTAACATAATATTTTAATGTAAGGATAGTAACATTAGAATTTACTATATGAAAATAAGATAATGCAATGAATAAATTATCACAAACTTTAGTAATTACCGTCAAATGCAAATTAGTTCATGAGTATTTGAAAGACATTTATGTACATAACTGTATATAGAAGAATTTAAACAAAGTAGCTCAGTAAGTCGTGCCCAAGAACTTCCATCAGAAACCAATAAATTTAATGTAATTTATTACAGCAACCCGAAACTTTGAAACAATTCATCCTGGGTCAAAGCGCCCGTAGGCTTAATACGTTCTCGGGAGCAGTGAAACTAAATAATAGTTGTATTTTAGCGTTAATACGTAATTTATGAAGGAACATGACTTTCGAGTTGCATCACGGTAGTATAACTCGTAGTTAACTATGTTTCGCGTATTCGAAATTTATATGATATGACGTCTTCAAAAAACCACCGAAACTTAAGTCTGTCAGTCAATATTAATACGTCTGCTGCCTACTCGCATGTATGAGCCTCTGTGAACATTCTCTGACGCACTACGAAGTCGCTGTGCGCATATTAACGAAGTGCCAGATATGCGCGTTTCACATTTTAAAATCGCGAAAAATCAGAACCCGAACTATGAGCCTGTAACTTTGCCAATTGTAATCGGACCATAGTGTGACTTGAAACTAGGTATTATCCGACCCTAAAAAGCGTTTTTTATAGAGACTGGAGAAGTACAACTTTATGTTTAAGATTAGTTCATTCTTACAATTTGAGATCGGTCGGTAATGGAGCCGCGTTAATTACAGTGTGTCTGTAAGTACTGATAAAAGTCGGAAATTTCTATTGAATTAATAAATATTTAGAAAGTAAGCGCTGTTGAAGTGTTTGAACACAGCCACCCACATATTATTGTTTCCTAATCAGTTACAATATAAATATGGATCCTTAATTCTGCTTTTAAAGAATTTCAGTAACAAATGTTGACATTAATAGCAATAAAGATGTATAAAATGTAGTAGACGCTGATGCTTTTGTAAGACAAACTTTTTGAGTTGCTCTACAGAGTACCGCAAACCGCGTGTTTCTGTCTGCCGTAGGTTTCGCTTCGATTTGTTTGTTAGTGGGGGAGATTTTATGTGGACACTCTGTATGTGTTTTGTTCTTTCGGTTATAAAGTACGTATCTTCAGTTATGTACCACTTTAGGGCTTAAGTCCATATGGCGCCACAACCAAAGAGAACAAGATAGTATCTTCACCATGAGAACTTAAAATCTTACAAATTTATGAATTTCTCACACGTTACAAGTTTTGATGTTTTCTGTTACAGTGACTTAAATGGTACAATGTTATGCTTTTAATTTCAACTAGGCTTTACCTGCAGAGTACTTGACAAAGTGTTATTGCAATTTTCAGCATGTTTTTAAAATCCCGAAGAAAACCTATATCCACAGATATTGTTCCTCTGTATCTTTCTTTTCCATTCTCTATCACATTGTTATTATTATTATTGTTATTATTATTATTATGGCGAAAAACTACCGACTTTTTCTTATAAATTTGGGTCCATTCTGAATAAAAGCACTTTCTATAACGCAATAATCAGAAATTGGTCTGAAACTGTGATAACACAGGAAATGGGAGCTACACACGCTATATATATTGTTCTCGAAGTTGTAGGGTTCATTATCGACAGTCGAGTGCTCGAAGTCTCGTCCCATTTCCGGCTATCCAATCCATTAGTCCCTGTGAATGTCTCCCAACCCTCCTACTGGCTAATTTATTGGTTAAACCTGCACTCGCGCAGAAAGGAATGTTGGCAGTAGGCCCACTGGTCATTGTAAGCAGGTTATTCGGTTATTTGGAAGGACTCGCACTTCAAATGTCTGTCTTTCTTAACCCTCCAAAGAACAGTGGTAACTATGGGTACTAACTGTTATAATAATCAAGAACTCTGCATTCTCCCCACAGAATGTATGTGCGGATTTTGCATAACTCTTAGTAAACAACTGATATTTTTAATGAATGTTTTCTTTGAAATACGGAATGATTTATTAAATATTTCTAGACACATTTTTCTGAGTAATAACTGTGACGGACATATTTGAAGTTACAAATAATTGTTTATCTTTATACATAAATTAAATGTCGTACAGTGGGAGTGGTACCAACAACAATTTACTTTTGAAACAATATTGTGGTGTGTCCGTCCCACCCTGGATCCCATCACTAAATCCTTACTGATAACGAGAAGATGGTGAATCTCTTTCTTTAACTTTCTATAATATTCTTCATGAACATCGCCCATATGATTAAGGCAGCAAGGACCTCTGGAACGTTAATAAACTTCTATCAGATCATACAGCTCTACATCCTAGTAGACAGCTATGTTCTCTTTGGCTTATTGTTCTCTGATATGGCGTTCTAAACAGGTTATTCTTCTGAGGACTTGTCCTTGAAAGGTTACTAGACTTACCTTACATTTCACATTCCATGTTCGCTCTATCTTAATTCAGATGCCCACATTTTATTGATAAACTTTCCTGCTTCTACGTTTGTCATTATGTTAGGACCCAATATGGAAATTTTTCTTGGTTTCTTCAACCAAATTCCTTTCCGCCTTTCACATATAGACGATTCGTTCATAATGCAACTTCTTGCATACGATTCTTTGTATAAAACACTTTTGTAATTTTGTCGTTATGTGTAAAAATATTATACTGGCTGCAGGAAAATCCTGTGAGCCGTATTCCATACTCTCGCAAGAGATCACAAAAATAACGACACGCATATCGGCAGCTTCCCATGAGGTTTGGATTAAGAACTGTGAGAAAACACAGCACGTGGTGCGTAAGTGCTTTGTTGTGAACTGCGCCATGGCGAAGCTCTCTTAATTTCATCAATAATGGAAAACACATTAAGTCTGTGGACAATCTCTCGAGATATCCATAAACCATGGCGTTAAGATAGGAAGGGCTTGATTTGCTACTTTCCTTTTTTCCCAATGTACTTTATATCCGCTTACAGAATTATTTACAAGCTACCTCATTAAGGATGGCGATAAAACCCAGTTCTACTTTTACTTTCATACGGAACAGCAGAGGTGTTTCAAGTCTGTTATATTATGTTGTAAAATGTTAATCTCGGAGGAACTGCATTTTTAAAACACTAACCCAAATTCGATTAAAACTATTACATACGTTAAACATTTAAATTTCAAGTGGGACACATACATAATATATGTCGAATATATTGCATAGGCCCATTTATTGTACCCTAGTAGACTGGCCGTAGTCTTACTGACCGCAAATTCGACAAATGTTAAAATGTTATTATCGATCTATCTATCATTCGGCATAGCTTATCATCGACCTGAACATCCTTCGCGTAGGTCTATAGTTAAATATCATAGAAAGCATTTAATCCATAATCCCAGGACCATTTGTCTTTACGGCAACTTAAATCCAGGTCACTTTTCTCAGGGTTTCGACGTTTTAGCCACAGTCTTTCCAAATTCTTTTATATGATGAGTCGTTTTTGAGTATATCAACAAAGTTTGATGTTTAATGTAGCGGTTACGTTGGACCGATATAAACCAAAATTAAACCAGTTGGAAAATTTAATAGTAACTCTTTAAGTAGTTTCAAGATGAAAAACTCGGATGCACATTTCCCATCATGTGTCAACGTTATCAATTTTATGGAAAAAGCCGCTTAAAGTGGTTCAATAAATAAACCTGGCTGGTAAATATAATGAACATTGGGATCAGAAAGGACATTACACATTTTATTATTTCACAATAAGAGTCTATAAAATATAACGATTGGACAAGTCCTCAGTTATGTTTCATGAAAGACAAAATTTTCTTAATATGAAGTCGGTGTACCAACTTATCAATCGTCTGCGATATTCAGTCATAGAACATTTCAACAGCCTTGGTTACGGATTCAACTCTACTCTGAAATATCTGAAACAAAATTTTCTTTGAAGATTTCTGTTTTCTGGGTTGTTGCGCTGTGTAGTCTAGTCTATGTTAACCAGCGTTTCTGAGGTCATACTGCCTCCATCAGAACTCTGATGGCGGAGGCAGTATGACCTCTGAAACGTTGGTAAACATCGACTAGACTACACAGCGCAACAACCCAGAAGACAGGAATCTTCATACTAAGAATCGCCCTGAGGACGGAGGCATACAACTCACAAGACAGAAATCTTCATACTCACCGCCCTGATGACGAAGGCAGTATGACCTCTGAAACGTTGGTTAACATCGACCAGACTACACAGCGCAAGAACCCAGAAGACAGAAATCTTCATACTCATCGCCCTGATGACGGAGGCAGTATGACCTCTGAAACGTTGGTAAACATCGACCACACTACACAGCGCAACAACCCAGAAGACAGAAATCTTCATACTCATCGCCCTGATGACGGAGGCAGTATGACCTCTGAAACGTTGGTAAACATCGACCACACTACACAGCGCAACAACCCAGAAGACATAAATCTTCATACTCATCGCCCTGATGACGGAGGCAGTATGACCTCTGAAACGTTGGTAAACATCGACCACACTACACAGCGCAACAACCCAGAAGACAGAAATCTTCATACTCATCGCCCTGATGACGGAGGCAGTATGACCTCTGAAACGTTGGTTAACATCGACCAGACTACACAGCGCAACAACCCAGAAGACATAAATCTTCATACTCATCGCCCTGATGACGGAGTCAGTATGACCTCTGAAACGTTGGTAAACATCGACCACACTACACAGCGCAACAACCCAGAAGACAGAAATCTTCATACTCATCGCCCTGATGACGGAGGCAGTATGACCTCTGAAACGTTGGTAAACATCGACCACACTACACAGCGCAACAACCCAGAAGACAGAAATCTTCATACTCATCGCCCTGATGACGGAGTCAGTATGACCTCTGAAACGTTGGTTAACATCGACCAGACTACACAGCGCAACAACCCAGAAGACAGAAATCTTCCTACTCACCGCTGTGAAAACCTCAAAAACTTACAAAATTTTCTTTATTAAAATTACTCAGAAAAGAAAGATTCGGCAGTGAAAACCCCAAGTGCTTGAAAAGTTTCGCGAGTTGTTTTATATATCATAGATGCACATTTTTGTTATATGACAATGAAAGTAAATTATCGATAAGTAATGATGCCTAAAACTTACTTTAACTTAATTTGGCATCCTATAAAGTCAAGACATGGTTTAATTATGCTGAAACAGAAGTTTAAAGTCAGAAATGATATCAGCCGTTGCCCAATGTATGAGACAGGCTGTGTGATATATGCATCCCCTGTTAAGATAGTGTCCAGAAACTTTTGTGCTCTTACTGGTAGTGCTGTGATGTTATGCTGGAAGGAGAGGGGTTGGAGGAAAGTGAGAATTATGTTAGATTCTTCTTCTCGGGTTGCTCTGCGCTACAAACAGATCGATGCGAATGGACCGAATGGGAGTCAAGTCAGGTGTGTGGGGGATCTAAGGCAGGCACCATGCAGTCTCGGAGACTGGGGCGAGAATGTCTTAGCAACACCCCCCCCCCTCCCCACCTACGTCTAGTGCCAGGTTGCTTAGGCCAAGCAGCTCAATAACCGTCTCACTGTTTATTTTCTTTCTGCTTTATTCGTTCTCCATATTTTTTACTTATTGTAAAAGAAAGAGAAGATAAATGTTTCATTTTCTTGAGAATGTCAGTAAAACATAATTCTAGTTGCTAACATTAATTAAAACTCAAAAAGCAGTGTGCAAGTTTTAACTTACAATTTATCATTACTTATACTAGTAATACTGTTCAGATTTTAATTTCAAAGAAATCGGATACACATAATTAGGAAACATTCTATGTGCATGACAGATTACCGATATCGATGTATCAGATGTCTTGGCATTTATGTAATATATAAGTTTTGTTTCATGAAGCATTGCCACGTGCAGACAGAAATTTATCTTGGCAGCCGAAAAAGTACTAAGTTAGTATAATTGCTAGGTTGGAGCTCTGAAGAAATAAGTACGGCCTTGGGCGAAAGCCAGTCCCAGCAACAAAAGTTACGTTCGTGTTCGAATCACAGAACATCAAGATTATTAAGTACAATATAATAAGTCAGCTACTAATTATTGGCCGAGCGTTTCTACCGAGAGACCTTCTATCCTAACTGAAGTCTTTTGTCGTTTTCCTTAGTCCCTCCAGGTAAATGACAGCATAGTAACTTAAATTAGGTCATGATCTGTACTTTCCAATTAATTTTAAATTAATCCCTCGGACATTCAACATTAGTTATCTAAACTGAGCTACTAACAATGTATTAAATAAGCCACAAATGCGTAAGTAAACACTAATTACTGATTTTGTTATTTGACAAAACGTTTTCAATCCGTAGGTTATGAAGCTTTGAAAGACAGGACAGTTGTGAATAATGAATGGAATAGGTGACGAAGAAAGCTATAATAACCCATTTAAATAATTTACAGGCACTTAAATGGACGCACTGAAAACCTCACAATATCTCAGTGACGATAACCGGTGCATGAAGTGAATTTTACTAATGAACGAATTTACGATTCGTCTGACCTAACGCTTCCAGATAAGCAAAAATAGCTATTAGGTTATCCATTTTATAATGAAGGCGTATGAAATGATGTCCCAATTACAAGTGAGGGTCTGTGTGTAAGTTATATAGCCGTCTCCTAACCAAAAGAGTGTGGCATACTTCAAGTCACAAAATAATTTTGTGTTAATTTTCGACGTGTTTTTGCGTTGTGATTCCGAGATTTCCACGGCGGTGAGGACGGACATGTTGATATTCCGACTGAAACCCTGAAGACAAACGTCGTGTTTCTCCGAAACTTTGGAATATACCTACGGATCTACACGGATCCAAAACCCAGAACATCATCATCATCATTGTTGTATTGATGTTTCAAGGAAGAGAAACAAGCAGTCAGACGTACAATGTATTCGTTTACACAGTTGCGTAAATCTAATGAGCTATTTCAACTGCTCTAAAATATTTCTCGGCAACTGCTAACTTGTGACGAGAGGATGAATGATTAACTCTGAGGTGGGCAGTTGTAATGGCTATTTTGTTGGACAGAGAGAGATGTACAGGATACCTGATTAACGATCAATCATAAAATTCGAAATATTATCACAGCTAAGACCCGGCATCTTATGCTTTTGTCCAGAAGCGTTTCTATAGTCTTATATGGATTTACTGCTAAATATCAGAAGAAGCGTTATCCCTTATGGAAACTACAGACTCAGTTCCTTCAACTTACTTTCAAACTGCAGATTATGAATTACGTGGCGCAGTTCCTAGCAGGTGTGTGGGTACATGGCTGTGAAAATAAAAAAAAGAATTGCTTACAAATTCTGTTGACTTACATGAAGTCTCCTCCCCCCCCCCTCCCCCTCCGTGAAAAGCTAACAGTCGATTTCGTCTCGTTCAACTATTTATTTTGGATCGGCGCTGAAGATGACCGATTTGCGTCTGAAAGCTGTCTACAGCAACATGTCATTTTCACAGTGTATTTATAAGAATGAAGCACCTCCTTTCGTCTTATGTTCTGACATTTATTATCAGTTGTACGTGCAATTCGACAAAGAAAGTAAGTTTGTTTTCTTGTTGACGCCTTACAGCTGCAGACTTTAAAAAGTGTCTAATATGAAATGAATGGTTAACTGAGAAGGTTTAAAGATAGAGCGTTAATATACAGGGTGATTCAAAAGGTTAGGGCCAAATTGAAGGAGCGTATAGAGAGACTCAGAGAGAGCAACTTTCGAATAGGAATCCATGTCCTCCGAAGTTATCCTGAGTCAGTCGAGGACATTGAAGGTAGGAAAGTCTGATAACATACCGCTGAAATAATCGTACTTTGCTACCCTCCTACTAGCTCCTTCAGTTTGGCTCTAACCTTTTGAATCACTCTGTAATACCAGCAATTGCCTGGAGGGCGACAGGAAAACCGCGTAAAATCTTGGCCAGAATGGTCATTATCGCAGGCGAAATTCGAATTGCGGACTTGTAACCATTATGCGTTGATGTTATATAATAAAAGAGAACACCTGGCACAGAGACTGAAAAAAGTTCAGTGCCCTACAAACAGGAAACGCTTTCAGGTGGCATATAAGCTGTTGACAAAATGAACTTCGTTGCTTCATTAAGAAATTTCTTTACATTAAAGTTAAGTGTTTACTTAAAGCATATTTCAACTGGTATATGACATCCAGCCCCACAGGTAAATATATGTCGCACTTACTTTAACAACCAGTAACTGTTCATTTTTTATCTTTTATGTATTTTTATTTATTATTTTCTAATTATGGGTTTTGTATGATTCTTATTATAAACAGCGACTGTTTTCTTAAACGGCATTGACAAGTTGGTATTCGTAATGGTGTAGAATTGTGTTTTATGCGGTACAGGTTTAATTAATGAATATTTTATAGACAAGCTTTGGGTTCAACGGGTTAAAGAAGATTCATATGTTTCCAATTCCAAAGTTATAAAATAAATACATGGTTAGTAGATAACACTTCACACATTATTCCATAAGAAATAAACATTTGTGTCACAAAAATTAAGAGTAAATATATACAAATAAGATGGAGCGTCTTCTGGAAAAAAAAACTGTGTATTTTGTGTTATACAATTACAGAGTTTACTATAATCGAAATTTATTTTATTTTACACTTTGACGAGTAAAATGGCATATTAATAGTGTCGATATCTGATGACATCTTCACAATCATAGCAATGCTTTGTAGCATGAAGACTGAATCTGATTATACGTACATTTTATACATGAAAGTGTGAAGTATAAGCAAATGCCGCAGTGTATTTTTTCCAACCATATTGTGAGAGTCAGACGCACTCGAAGACGTATTGTGCGCAGATTGTGGTTTAAAATGCGTGGGCTGTTTTATTTTTTATACTGTGTAATGCATGCAACGTATTCTTTGTGCTTCCAAATTCAGCGTTAGACAAAATGCAATTGTCTCTGCTACGGACCACGTACAAATAGTGCCTTTGCTACCCTTTGCAGCCCTACTCCTTCGTTCACCTCCTTTCGTTTCTCAATTTGATTTTCCTTCAGCCTCTCATTGTGTTTTTTTTATCTCTGTCATGTTTCTGCATCGTCCTTGTGTAGGTTTCCAGATGGGCAGTTATTCTCCAGCCCTGTGTATTTTCGTAGACTCGCTAGAGCGGATATTCGGAGTTGGTTGGGACTAACGGCACGCGGGGTAGAACGGAGAAGCTACTCCGCCACATGACTCGGTCCATCTGCCTTCTTACGTTATTGCATCTTCTGTTGCTACTGTTGTTGCTTATTGCAACGCTGGACAACCAGACAACTGGCATTAGGCCTATAATCCCACTACCCTTCCCAATTCATCCTGTTACAACCCCACCCCTACCACACCGCCACAACTGGAAGTCTAGCAGCGTGGCTCTGGTCGATACTGATGTCATAAATCGAGATTGCCAGTGAATAGACCACACTTGACCGACTGCTTCTTCCGATTTCTTTCCCGCTTTCCAAGACTCAGCATGTATGTTATAATAACATGTTTTCTTACCTTCAAATCTTCAGGCGAATTGAATAACCTTTCTTGAAGATGTAATCTCGAACAGAAATTTCAACGTTGCGAGGCTTCTTTATGCTTTATTATTACCGTACAGAGTCAGACTCCCGATCTTCGTCATAATGAGCAATTTCTTTCTGCGTCTTTGCTCTCGCAGTGCTGATGTCTCGTAACATTTTGATTCCACTTTAATTTACATTCTGACATTCTTTCTGCACAATCTGTGGTCGAATTATGTTAGAACGTTCTAAAAGAAGACAAAAACATTGTCATTGCCGACTATCGAACCCCTGAAGTTTCAATAAACAATTGCATGGCTGAATGAATTAACAGAAAAACGCGTATAAATAAAATTCAGTGCTACTATTGTACTTCTAGAATCCAGTGGTTAATTACAGATCCATGTGTCGTGAACCAAATGCGGCAACTTCTCCGACAGTTCTGCTAGGCGTGTAATCTAGTCGTAATTCTGCAGGCGTACAGTATTATTGTGATGGGGCTTCGGTCTGACAAATGTTATACAGCATGAGGTTTTGCTGATCTAAGTCGAACAGTTGGGGAAGTTGATGATAAAAAAATCTTCAATTCAGTTCACAGCGGGATTGTATTTAGACTAATCTCCTCTTGTCTCAAAAAGGAGAAGAAAGTCTATCTGTTGTAGAATTCTTTTGCCAAAGAAGCTTTCCACGTTTATTGTGTTTGTTTAACTTTACACAAGAAAATTCGTAGTAAAACCTGTGTTTGAAACAAGCACGCAACATTTCAGCACTGATCATATTGATTACATAAACTGTATTAATTGATATATTCTTAGGATAGTTAACGAAATTTTTTAAAATGCAATGGTTGTATAGTTTAGAATGAGATTAAAATATAATTACAAATGTCATCTTCGTCAGTAACAAATAAAAGATAAAATTTTGATTTTATTCCAAGAAATCGTGGCTTTGTTTTGGAAGAAATAGGCAGTTATTCCGTACGCAACACACGTGAGTATATATTGACTTATTCCGTTGTCCATCTATCTACAAGAAAGTGGAAATATGATTTTTTAAAATTCAAACTTAATTCTGAGCTGGTGCAAAGTGAGTGCATGCCGGAAAAAACGGCTTGACGAAGGCATACTTACATTTTTAAATTCTTTAGTAAATTGTATGGTTTAAATAGCATGACGCTACATCACATCGATTTTCAATTTCGCTTTAGAACTCATTTTAGAATTCTGACATGACAGTACTTCAGAATTCCCATACAAACTGCCCATTATTGACTTTATTGTTCTGTGTTGATATCCTGTTTTACATGAGCCTATTTATGTTAAGTAAGAAGAATATATCTAAACTTGTGTCCACTGTCTTTCGTATAATCTAATAGTAATATTACACTTTAATATATATATATTAGTTCGTATGTAAAGGTCAGTCCATGTCTTACTCAACGGATTTCTGTAATAAATATTTCCCATGTTATTCTGTGTGCTTTGTATTTAATGAACTATCTGGTAAAAATTATTGATGACTGTGCAGTGTCGCAGGCTCCGCCATAGAATATGAATAAATCTGCGTCCAGTATACAAAATCGCAAATAACGTACGTTTAGAAATACCACACCTGCCTCAATTCGGCAGTCTACAATTCGTCTGTCTTTAAGGAACACGTGCATCGAGGCATGTGGGTTGCTGATGCTCTTGTTACTGACACACAAAGTGGATGTGTTCAGAACGCAGCCAGTCCTCGTGGGATTTATGGGATAGCAGAAGGGGGGCCTTCGTATTCCTTTCTCGGGGCCCTATAGCCTCCCTACAAACAAATCACTGAACATAAGTAAGGGACTGCAAAGCAGGGATAAAAGCTACTGGTTTCTATTCGGGAGGTGCTCGGTTGAATCTCGACAGTCACACCAGCTAGCCTGGCGTAGTTTACTGTAGTCCTTTAAGGTCAATGCCAGAACCTTAAAGCAGGCTGTCAGTGGTTCCACCCCAAGTCTCTAGCAGTTAATACAGTGTCGCTTAATAACCTAAAGTGCGTAGGAAGGGTTAAGGGAAGACAAAGTTTTGTTTAAATAACTTTGTAGGGCAGAATCTTTATTGGGATGCTAAGTCAAGAAATTCTACTCTTTTTTGTCTAACCTGAATTTCATTATCTGTTCACAAGAACCCGCCATCGTTCCCTATCCTAAGCTACATGAATCCAATTCACATTTCCAAATCCCATTTCCCCCAAGATCCATTTTAATATTATTTACCCATACACGCCTAGGTCTTCGAAGTGATATCATGACTTTAGGCTTTTCAGTATAAATTTTTACGCAGTTCTTGTTTCCCCTTGCGCGCTTTATATGCAGTATATATTAACCTTCTTGATTTTATCATCCTTTCAATATTTGATGAAAAGTACAAAATAAGGATTTTATCAAAATGTAATCGTTTTTATCCTGTAACTTCATCCTCCTTAGGTACAAAGATTCTCCTTGCTATCCTGTTCTCAAATACCTTCAACCTGTACTCTTCCCTTAAAATAAGAGACCTCGTTTCACACCAGTACAAAAGTTAAAATTATATTTATTCTGGTTATTTTAATTCTTACGATATTAGATAGTAGATTCCTCGAATTCAGTCTGTTGTTAACGTCCTCATGAATACAGGTCTGATATGTAAATGTTGTTCCCAAACATTTTAACTTAGGCAAATTTTCAAAGGATTTATCATCTATGATTATATAATGATTTTGTCCTGTAGTCTGGTGAAGAGATACGAATATAAATTTAGTTTTCTTTCCGTTTACTTCTAGATCAGTTTCCTTACTTTCTTGTATAAAATTTGTTTTTACTCAATAAATTAACATTATCAGGATATATCAGAAGTTTATATTATGTTCAGTTCCTTTGTTTTCTTGGACCTTAACGGTAGCACATTCTATAGCAAAGTTGGAAAGCAATGGTAAAAAGAATCTCATTACACACCGTACAATTTACCAAAGAGTTTATAAAAGGTGGTTCTGATACTTTCAGGAACCCTGAATTTTTCGGACTCCTGTATTTTATTCTTATTTCGATTCCCATTTGGGTAGCCAACTTTAATAATTGATTTTTACTGTGGTCTTCCTCCATCCTTCCTATCTAAAACGTGTTCCCCGGATATTACATTCCACCCATTTATTTCGAAAACTCATGCTCCCATTTGTCTTATATAATTTATGCAGTCAAGAAAGCGTCACTACCTGAATTGGGATACTTAGCTAAGATGAAAATAAATGTAGGCTCAGGAGGTGAAATTTCGGTCTCTCCTCGCCATAACATGCCGGACTCGTGTTGCAGAGAGCTGGAAATACTGCAGAAATTGTGATGGGAAAACAATGTAGTACCCGATCTTTGAAGGGACAATAACAGATTAGCATGTAGCTGAAATGAAAATAATACTGATAAAACATTGTGAACTATATTATTTGAAAACATAACTGCGGTAAAGCAAGATTAAAATAACTATAAATTTAATTTATTGTCGGAAACAAGTCACGTGTTCTTAAACACAATTAGAAAGACCACTATTCTGCTAGTAACTGAATCTGTGCATTCAACCCTTTCTTTATTTGACACTTGTTCTATTTCCGTTTGCACTTAACTCTTACTGCTCAGTGGTCTAACTATCGAAATCTTCCCGTTTACACAGATGCCCTCGAGAGCCCTATGAGCCCCTTTACCCCATTCCCCATTCCCATTCCCATTCCCCTCCACTCTCTTTCCGTCACCTCTCCGGGTCCAATGAGTTGGAAAACACGGGCTCATAACCTTGGAACAGATGCTGCCACGCTGTAGCATCCACCCACCCGGGAGTTTAGGCAACCACCCAAACACCCGCATCTTGGCTTGCGTCGCCGATCCCCCGCCCCCCTCCGCAACCAAACAGCAGTTCAGGCGCCTGGATAAAAGCGGCTCTATCACGTAAATCGTACCAAATCTGCAGACTAGCAGAATGTCTTTTACTTCTAATAAAGAACATGAATCATAAAGTTTACTGATACAAACAAGATTGCAAATTTGCTGCTTCGTTCTCCAGTCGTGAGTCCTTAACAAGAATTTCTGTAAGAAGTTTATGACAATAATCCTAAATATGGCTGTCTTATATGTTTTGGCCACGTAGCATTGCCCTGAGGCAATAGTGATAGAGGCAGTAAGCATCTCTGAAACGTCGATAAACTTATGCCAATCTGTACGGCGTAACAACCCAGAAGACTCACACTCGCCGACATGAGAACCTGAAATCTTATTTAATAATTCTGCAGTTTAGTGATTGATTTTTGTCCGTAATTTTCACATTTGGTACCGGTTTCTATTGCGTTAGATTTCAACATATATCCTGATTGTATAGGAACCATATTAAAGTCGGTGAAAATTAAAGTTGTACAGCCTAATGAAATCAAATGTCATATAGGAGTACCAAATGTTTATCTGTTTATGACGAAAACAAGGATATATATATATATATATATATATATACATATGCACACTATAAGCAATAGCGTAACAATTTCAGTGCGTTTATCAGAGTTTAATATTGACCATTAAGAAATGTTGGGGAGTTCCCCGAGTGGGGATTCCCAAACAGGGTGAAGTTGATAGGTCCATTTTTGCAACTTTTATTTGCAAATGCGACTAAAATTAGTTATATTTTGGCTTTGTGTAACATAGGAGTAATATGTCACACGCAAACTAAAGTAAGATTCTCCCAAGAGTTATGATGTAGTTTTCAATTACATATTTGACAACGCCTACTCAGTGGCCGAAACCTGGACGCCAAAGCATGTACATATATGTGAACAAGCGGACATGCACTTCCTTCCCATTACGCCTTCATTTTCTACGCTTAGTTCTCTGTCTGTATTTTGAGGACATTTTCCTTAATCCATTTTGAATCGAAAGTTTGACTAAACAGCACGTTTTACTATTCAGAGTGGAAAAAGCCCTTCGCCTCATAGAGGCGCTATTAGGTTGTCATGACGATTCTGAATTGAATCGCAAAGCGTTGTGTAGGCATCCATCCACATGTGAATTGCTGAATTAGCGTGGGAATGTGAGGTAATCTGTGGAGGAAGCCGGAACAATTATTACGAGAACAAAGCTGAGGGGATATGGAGTCCTGATGCTTGTGTCCCTCTTCCCGAGGTTGGTTCCCGCAAATCCGGCAAGTCCCTAAGCCACGCCGGGAGGACTCCGACAGGACCTTCGTGCCCTCGTGTGTCTGTGCCATTGGGGATGAGAAAAATACTGCTAAGCTGCCTAATCCTATCTCTTTAAAAGCTACAAATCAGATGTTATCATTTAGAGACGCCTTTCTCTTCACATGTGGGAATTAAGGAAATTTCCTGTTATATTTTGGACTTACAGACTAGAATTCTTAATGTTAGTAACACTCACAAATTGATGTATATATTTTCAGTAATATTAGTCATTTCCTTTGAATTTGCATGATGTTTAAGAAAGTGTGTTTATGGTACACGCATTTTTATGTGCTTCCCCACATTTTCGAAGGAACTCCGAAGATCAACGTGTATGGTATAATATTGACGCCATGCTTTACAAATTCCTGCGCAAAACAATAACAAAATCACTCCTTCGTATTCGGTCCCAGGTTCAAATCTCGGCTCGGAGACCTATCCTGACTGACGGTTTTCGCGGTTTTCCTCAGTATCTCCAGCCAAATGCGGTTTTTTTTTAAATTTTAAATTAGGACACGATCGCTTCCTTCCACATCCTTTCCAATTCATTATTCACTATCATCCTTTTAAAAGACGCTGTATAGTCTGAGCTACTGAAAAACGTTATTAATAAACTATAAATAAATAAAATAACAGAATGGAGGGTAAGCTAACTTTTCACATACGAGTAACAATAGGTCGTCCAGTATAGAATGTTAATTTTTTTATAAATCCTGAGGAAACTATTTGGTTTTATCTAAAACAACGTGAGAAGTCATGGACTACAGAGCTTTCTTCTCGGGTTTATTGACAGACAGTTCGTTGGGAGTGGCGTATGAGTGATGGCTGTAGAATTATAGCACAGGCGGTAAATCAGGATAACCAACAAAACGACAATCACTAGTTGTAGGGTGTCACTAGAGGAAGAGAACACAGCCGTAAACACGTCTATTTGAAACCAGATGACCTTGGCTCTTATTTAACTTCAGATTCCTAAAATATGTAGGCACTGTGTTCTCTTATAGTTTCTGCAGTAATTATAGGGATTCATTTTTGAAGTTAAGAAATGTAAATTCACATTTTCGTTAATCGTTTCTTGGATATCATACTGCTCTGGACTCGCGGTACAAGCTGGGGTAATAAAGGTTAATGTGCAAGAACTATATCTGGCTCGCATTTCGTACACAGTCGCAAAGCTTGAGTCCCACACAGGAATTATTGCTTTGCTGCTAAAAAATTAAATCCTCGACTCTTGGTGTTGGATAACATTGGGAATGTCAGAATACCAAATTTTCAAAATAATATTCGGTTAGTTAGACATAATCATATAATTTGAGATTGGTAAACACAAAATTCCCGATTCTCTTCTAAGTTTCCGGTTATATCTCTGTCTCTCTCTGTCACACACATGCAAGCACACACACTTCACTAACGAAACTAGCCATTTATGCGGGTCTTTCGTCTAATAAACTGTATTGAAATAATAAAGTTGATTATTAAGTGTGACTGTGAAATGAATACAGACTTATATTCCGTTGACAAAACAAAAAATGAAAAAGTAAGCCGTTGCCCAAATTGTCCGTATTTATCTCAAATTGTTCTTCAAATAAGCTGTAGTTAAATACTGACTGTTTTAAAATTACAAGAATTCCTTCTCTCATTCAGTTAGAAATTAAAATGTATAATACAATCGTATATGGATACTGTGGACTGAAAATTTAGTCTTGTGTCCGATTGGACAGTAGGACAGAACGCAATGAATCGACGTATGGTGTGATCGTTCGAGCCTGAATTCCACTGGGAACTGAGAAGACATTAGGTCTATACGTGCAGCCCTGGCGTAGGGCCTTCTCATGCATGCAACCTCTTCAGTTATAAATTGCGGTTTCAAGTTCGACAGCATGTGTGTGCGTGTCTGCCTGTGTCGTAGAGTTACAACGCAGTTTCGTAGATAGATATACAATACAATTCTTGCATGCGAGCAATGGATGTCATACAGCTTGCTTTATGGCCCCTCTGTTGCTATATTTTGAACTGAAATACCGCGACACTACAAGCATATTTTTTTGTTTCGGTATTGTCAGAAATCCCTTGGAAAAAGCGGCAAGAACAATAAACTGGCGTTTAAACGATCAGAACATGACAGCACCGAGCACTAAATTTCTCGTGGTAATCGATGACTTTCAAATAAAAACAGAAGGTGCGAGAAGATCTTATAACGCTGACTTTCCATCTTAATATCATTCAGCCATGTATACCTGAGTCTCAGGGATGGCCTAATTCTATCATGATTTCAAACCAAAATTTTGTACGTATTTCGTATTTCGCCATGCACGTTATATACCCGCTAAGTGCATCATTATATGTTCATAATTTGCGTTTCACAGACACGTTTTCCACCATTGACATGTATGTGGTTGTTAAAAATAGGAAGAATATTTCACCCAAAATTGTATGTTTATGATCTCTTTCATATGAAATATCACATTCCTAACTCAGTGGTTAATCAGTAATCACCATCAGACCACATTTTAACTAGAATCCGCGCGTCCACAGTGTATATTTACATTCTGTGATAAATACCTTAACAGCGTCTGCACATTTTTGGCATGCTTGATCACACAGTATTTTATCACTCTAAATTGAGTGGCGCAAATTCAAATCCCATAACAGAAGTTTGGATAGCTTTTTCTCTATGTTCGTAAATTTAGAAACATTGAGGTGGGTTTACCTCTAGTGGCATGGTTTTCATACTGCGCTTTATAAAATATGTGAAATGATTCTAAAATTATTGGGTGTTACAGACTCACGGATATAATGGAGTCACTGAAGTCAAGTTCACTTCATTTGTATACTTCACTTTTAACACAACAAGTTCGATAAAATGTAACTTTATAGTGGGCGTATTTTAAAAATGACTGCAGCGAGATTTAGGACACGTAAGGTCCTGAATTCCAGCCATTGTGTTTTCAAAGTTCTCACATTTATGGGCTGTCGATCCCCAGTCCGGAAGAATAAATTAAATGTAATTCAATTCTGAAGGGTTCTGACGATGGTGGATCACACTTAAAATTATTTGCTATCTGGGGTTTCTCCATCGTCTTTGTTCAAAATAAAAACCACGACGTTTCGGAAACTGGCTATGTTTCCTTCTTGAGGCGAGTGTTAAGGTCCAGTGACAGGGACTAGCTTTTTCTGACGGACCCCCACTAAGTAGGTACCTTCTTTCTCGTCTGAAGATGGAAACAGAGCAGGTTTCCGAAACGTCGTGGTTTTTATTTTAAACAAAGACGATGGAAAAACTCCAGACAGCGAAAATTTTTAAATGGAATGTATCCAGGTTTGAGGCTAGCAAATCCAGTCCGTTCAATAGTTTAGACCTTTTTCCTCCTTTTACCTGAAGAGAGAAATGGAAAAACTTCTAAAACGCTGTGATTTTAATAACACGTAGAAGATGGATAGAATAAAAGAAGACACTTCAACTACAAATGAAATGCAATTATATGGAGAAAGTTCAGAAAATTTTAAAGGAGAGCCGGCGGAGAAAGAAGAAAACTGTGCTTTGAATTACAAGAACTTTAGACCTGGATGTCTCAGATTAAATAAGCATTACAGTTAATAAGGAGGAGCAGAGATAAGGTGCAGTCGTGTTGGTTGGAATGGAATCCCAAAATCATTATCAATGCATAATCTTAAAACAGAATGTGGGATTGAATTCGGGAACAGATTATACATAAGCAGGGCTTCGTGGTACGGGATAAGCCAAGAAGGACGGAGGGACCACTGGACAGGAGATTTGTTTGTTAGTGGTTCGCTTATGATCCTTGTTAAGTCCGAAGGTGCGACAAATGCATGACAAGACGCAATGAAGCCGTGAAAGAGGGGACAGAAAGACGAGATAAGGACAAACAGGTCCATCCATTACACTCCATAAAACTAATCGTTATCTGTATCTCCTCCAAGCTTTGTGATGCATGGAAAGAACTTGACATGGTCTTCACTTTTATTCTGAAGGCCGAGTTAACCCCGTGGCTATTATGACAAAGATAATAAGGATTTTCATAATGTGCATTCTTCATAAATGTTCTGAGCGAAACCAAATCAAAGAGGGCAGGAGGGCGGATATGTACCACGCAGGAATAAAAGATATATACAAAACTTTAGTAAGCAATACTCAAGGGAAGACCTAGACGAAGATGAGAAGATATTGAGATTGATCTTAAAGACATATGGACCTGATACCTGGACTGGATCCTCAAAATATAACAGAAGCAGAATCGTTAAACAATGGACGAAGTTCAGAAGGACCATTTTGCTTATTATAACGGACTATCGTCGAAAACTTTAAACTTCTACTTTTACTCCACTCCCCCATACGTTCGTATATTGTGGTGCCCAGTTAAGCGTAGGGACAACTTCGCCTATTCAGAATGTGTTTATTTTCTTTGTTGAATTCTAATACAAAAAGAAAATGAAGTCAAATATGGAAACGTTTGTTGGTAACTGGGGGTTGGGAACTTCTGGCGTTAGTGAGTAGTTTTGCATGGAAATTAGACACACGTATCCTTCATATCCTATTAAATAATCCAGTTAGAGTCGCTTTGCGATTACTCAAGTCTCCGGCCTTTCCCGGTGCACGAAAAGCTGTCCTCCTGTTATGAACGCGCCAACTCCAGAAACAAAGCAGGACGCAACCCTTCTCTCTGAGTCATCAAGTGCATATATCACGAATTTTCGCAGATTGATCCGACATGGCGCTGTCATCGTTTCCCTTCCCTTCATCCTCTTTCGAGTCAGTGCCTGGAACAGGGAAACTGTTTTTCCACGTCAGAATTGAACGACGTTGTTGTGAGATCCAATATATCCTACCGGGTCGCCTTTAATAAGCCCTTTATAGCTGTGACAATACGGTTGCTATCGTAATGCAGACAAACCAGAGAGTTGAGGATGGATGGTGGAGACCCCCCGATGCGTGTATCTACCCCTACTATCACTGCACAAATTTTCGGTTGGATCTACATTGTTTAATGTCGTCATAATGGTAACTAACTGATTATCTCCAAGCATCATAGTCCCTCTATAGAATTTAATAGTCACTTAAAGAGTCAAAATATTCCCCGTCTTTTACGGAAGTTTTCACACGTTTCCATTATTGGTTCCTGTCCTGAGCCACATTGACCCAGTCCACAACCTCCCATTTTGTTGCTATTCCATCCATGTTAATATCTTCGGAATCCTCCTATTTACGTCTACGTCTTCCTGGTAGTCTTTTTCCTTCATGTTGTCAACTGCAGAAGTTATTTACCACGTGAAAGAATCCATAGGATGATCATGTTCATCGGACTAGTAAGGACAGTAGTTTGACCTGATTGAAAGTGCTGTGTTGGCGTCAGCTGCTCCAGGGACTGGGGAAATTTGCAGACGTTCCGATTCAGGATTACGAAAGGCTACTGCGATTATGGAAGACGAGATGTTACTGTCGCGCCTCGGTACACAAGGTATTGTGGACAGTGTGACTAACACTGTCAATGTTTCATTGTGGTGGTGTTTGATTTTATCACACCATCTGCATGTTCGAAAGTATAAATAAAATATTTACTTAGGTTCGAAAGTGTGAGATGCGACCGGCTCTAGAACTGTCAAAGACGAGTTCTCATTGACTCATCTGACGTAACGTAATCTTGGAAGGTTCTTGCAACAAACGATAGATATTAAGGCCCCCCCACCCCGCTCAGAGTCTTCAGTTTTTATAACTGAAATAACACTTGAGCAAACAAGGAATTGTTATTTAAGAGTGTGCACTAAAAAGACGACTCCGTTAATACAACGCTAAATTTGCTTCACCACTCCAATGGAATGTTTAAAAAGTACATTATCAGGGAAAAACCAAAAGTGAATCTTACCGAAACTACTTCCATGAGCAAAGTCCTTATTGAGAAGTCAATAGTAGGGAGTTAATCAAGGCTTTCCCGCCTGTTAAGTAACCCGAATGTTCATAGCCGTGTTTACAAGAGCCCACCACCGGTCCCCACCCGGAGCCAGACGAATCAAGTCCTGAAACTTTCATCCAGTTTCCCTAAGGTTCGTTTCAATATTGTTATTCCATCTATGTAGAGAAATGTGATTTTAATAATAGAATAATAAGTAACTTATTCTCAGCTTTTAAATTCGCGATATATTTCATTATAATACAGCTATTATCTCTAAATCTTCCTGGAGTGACTGAGAAAATTACAAGAACCTTGTTACGATAGCCGCTTCCTGGCTGGGATTTCTCCATTGCGAGTGAAACACGTCACGGGTCTGCTAGCCCGCTCCGTGTTAACTCAGAATCCTGACGGATGAACACTGAAGATGTAAAGCAACATTTCACCTTGGCTGGTGATGCTCTAGAAGAGTAGGGAAACGGTGAAGAAACAGTTATCTCTTAGCTGTATGATCGAGGACTAGGTTACGACAGATGAGCATCGTTAGCACCCAAGGTCACACTATGGGACAGGTGATCAGTCACATAAGCTGAGTTCAGGACCCTCATTCGTTTTGCTTTTCTGATTGACTTTCATCCATCTCTTTTGATTTCTCACTTTATCTCTCTCTCTCTCCACCGTGAATCATGTAACGTAAAGGAAACCTTGAAACGTGAAGGGTTTGCTTACGGTGGACGAAGGCTAACTCAATTTTCCGTTTCCATTGTGTTATTAATTCAGACTTTATTTTCATTATTTTTTGTTTTAGGAAGTTTTATTTTATAAAATTCGGGTAACTATATTCCTTGTTCATGTTTAATTTTTTGGTTTATGGTGAACAAAAATATATCTGCTTTTCAACAAAGACTGCGCTCCACGATGATAGTTAATTAGTCACATGACTAGTTAGATCAGTTTTATATTTCATAATTCTGCTTTGTCGTGTTAGTTATTTTTATAAATTTCGGAAAAGTTGTGATTCAAAATCTATCGACGATAGTTTAATTAAGATATTATCCCCGCGTAGATGTTGGTCTTCAGCAGATACCAACGTTTCGCAGTAACATACTGCCTATATCTTAGGGCTAAGGCAACATGTTCTTTCGAAACGCTGGTGTCTATACGCATCCACATGAAGCTATAACCCTGAAGTTCAACATCGACATCTTTACCGCCATGAGAAAATCACATCTCATGTATTATATCTAAGTTTGCCTGGAGGGATTCAATAAAATGACAAAAGATCTGAGGCGGGTAAAGCCGAAACGTCCGGAATACTAAACAAGTCAGCGATGCGAAGCAAGTTAGTTATAAAACCTCACACAGCGATAGCGGTGAGACGATAATATTTGAATAAATATAATATCGCCTAACCCGAGTGAGAGTCGTCATTTTTTCTTTTGCTTCTTAACGAAATTCTGCGGTAGTAACTTAACTTAAAATAGGCCATGATAATTTCCCACAACATCGTCTCGTTTTCTTAATTAACAAGCGGATGCTTATTCCGCTTTTTCAACTTATGCAATTAATAAATAAATCTTTGGTAAAGAGTTTCCGTGCATGTGATCTGGATGCAGATAGTTTAGAATCTTCAGTAATGGCGGCCTTCTGTATTAGCTGTGTTGAGTAGTCAGGTTTTATCATTACTTTAGTGAGTTACTATAACCCGATCTGGCAACAACCTCTCGCTTTCTCAGCGGAGGAAAGTAATTAATATCGCCCCTGCTGGAGCATTTATGCTGAGAGAGATTACTTTATGTATCAAGACTGCCGTCAATAAATATACACCCTGCAAATGGCATGTCGCCTTTCCCGTCATATTTTCTTCACAGAGAAATTGCCGTTCAGGAATTAATTGGCTGAATTAAGGGACACAATGTAATAATGTATGGCATTATGAGTTCATATTTTCCAAGAATGAGAGAGATTTTCTATTTGTTTCCGTAATTAATTAGAGGATTATATAGCTGTTGTAGATTTTAGCAGCCGGCTGAGGTAGAGGAGCTTGTTTCTTCAGCTGTTAGGTTAAGTGCGATTACAGGTCACGTCAGGATGATTAAGTCTGGTGGAACGAACTGGGTGAAACATATGGCACCCAGTGCGAAAATGAGAAATAGTCTGCGTACAGAAATTTAATTGGGAAGTTCCAAGGAAAATAATCACCTGGGAAACCTTGACGTAGACGAGAGGATAATATTAAAAATGGTTCTGAGGAAATAAGATATGGAGACGGTGACTGGATTAATGTGACTTAGGATAGAGCCCAGTTTCGGGCTCTTGTAAACATGGTCTTGAAACTTTGGGTTTGATAAAACTCGTTGAATTTTTTGAGAAGTAAAGTACATATTATCTTTTGAAGAATAAATCTACTATATAAATATTGATTATTGAAACAATTTAATAAAACTTGTTTTAATAATTAAGTAAGTAATAGGGAAGTAATATGGCATGTGTCTGTGTGGAGTTTAGTCGATTATGTTTATTATAATAAATTTTTATCTGAAATAAATTCAAATCAAGAATATTCTAGTGAAGTTAAATTATTGAATAAACTAATTTTTCAACTTGCTTATATCAGTTTAGTTCTCTTATTAATTTATTTAAGAACAGAAAATAAAAATAGCTAATGATGTCATTGCATAGGTTTCACGTAAATATTCCATTTTTCGTTTCAATAAATTTAACTTTGGTGTTATTAAGCTGGATGATTGTTGTTTATATGTATATTTTTATATTTTTGACAAAAATACTTAAATATACCCATATATTCTGTTTGAATTGTTGTTATAAAATCGAAATTAATGCATCTGGAGAAAAATATGTGTTGGTCTGCCTCGTCTTCCATTTCTGTTTTACACATAAACCCCTCATTTTATGACCTTTTTATTGTGCTACGTATTCGTAATAATTTAGGGAGTTGCGCTGGGCGCAGTGGGATGTATATGGCACCCCTGAGTGAGAGAACTGGCCACGTTATACGCGACAAGAACGGCTCGAATGATACATGACAGTAGCAGCTTACAGGCTCTCGGTCTGGAGGGCTGGCCATCCCTCAATCAGCCACCGAAATCCCGCAGTCCCTCGCATGGATCAGTCAAACGACAAATCCATTTACGGGTCACTGAAGTTATAACTGGTGGCATTTGTACTATTCTTCTAAAAGACATTGAACGTATAGCTGCGTGGTTACTGGAGAACCTATCGTCTCTTCCCAGCGATTAAGGATTCAAATCTGTGAGGATCATTACGTCCATAGAATCTCTACATCATGCAGTGTAATTATTTGTTTTATATAGTTGTTCCTATTATATTCTAACATTGCTTCACTCTAAACCCGTTTATAATTCTATGCAGGAGAAATCATCTTAGGATGGAAATAGTTATTCAGCTAGGAAAGAAATTTCCCTTTGTTTATGGAACGCGAATGTTCATTATCGTTTTTACAAGAGTCTGTCAGTGGATCCTACCTTGAACCAGATGAATCAAGTTAACATCATTACACCACATTTCTTAAAAGAATCCACTTTTAATTTCCCTCGCATGTATTCCAATTTCTCCCAGTGCCTTCTTTCCACCAGGTTCTCTGACCGAAATTGTACAAATGTCTTCTGAAATGTGTACTAAACGTCATACTCGTTTATTTGATGACCATAGTAATATTTGACGGGCTGTATGAATTGCGAAAATGGCTCTCTTCTGCGATATAGCACCGTGTAGTTTGTTAGACGTTTACTAAAATTTCAGAGGTGCTTGCTGCTTCCATTATAAGGGCGATAAGTATTTCCTGTTCGACGGTATGTAACCTATGGACCTGGGAAAGCATTGTTAAATAAAAAGGGAGTACAATATAACCTCGAGTTCTATGACCTATTTTATTCAACATTCTGATAAGCTTTCGAATGATTAAATTTACTCTTGCTGTTCTTACTGTATTATTTTCCCTTTCCTGCATGTTTCAATTGCACGAACAAGATAACGTTGCCTTATTTGACAGTGCTCTTCTGCCTTCTTCTTCTTCTTCTTCTTCTTCTCCTTCTTCGCTTATGAAGAAGAGTATTCACAAAGCGACTTTCTTGCTCACAGTTCATTCTTCCCATGTCAACTGATGGAAGAAGATTATGAAGGGGCGAAACAAATGGTACTCAGAAGAGACATAGCTATCCATCCTCTCGTTTCTTCCTATCCCACCTTCGTATCACGGCACAAAAAAGAACGTTACAAGAAACACCATAAAAACGTATCAAAAGAAAATTGGGAAATGAGACGGATGAAAAAGTACCATCGTTCTACCACACCACCTTCTTCCTCTTCGTTTCGCTGCGAAGGTGAATGGGGCCCTATTTGTAAACTATTTGGTGTCCTCCGGACTGTTTATTCTGACGCGTTCAGGGTTCATACATTAATGAATTTCTGAAATGTCTGAGAAATATCCAGACCATAAATACACGAAAACCTAACCTGCCTGAGAAAAGAAGTCCGTTTTGAAAAGCTGATACTCGCTAAGCCGTTAAAGAAATTAAGTATTTTATGAAGCCTGAAATTCATTTCCGGTTCGCAAGAGACATTAGCGTCCATCATATTTACTTGATATTTCTTTAAGATAAAATTTAGTATTATTCTCCGAAGTTTTATGTCTCACGAGAAGCTTCTTCTTTCAGGTTCCCTGACTAAAATTCTGAATAAATTATCATTTTTCTCATGTTGGCTGCATATAAGGTACTATCTAACTCACTCTTCCTCATTTTCGTTACTATAATAATGCTTGAAAAAGATAATAAATTTTCGATTGTTCACTTAGAGAGTTCTAATCATTGGGCGAATATTACGTAACAAACATCTAATACAGTCTTCGTCACTAATTCTGAAAGCATTAGACTTTTCCACAGTTCGGTATTCAAATTTAGTGCCCATCTAAGACACCTTAATTATACTTAAACGCACGAAAATAAATAAGGCATTACACATATCACGTACCAGAGAAGGCTGAATATTGTCATTTTATTTCCATCTGCTAAACAAGTAACAAGTCGTACATCTCGATTACCAGCAAAAAAGACGGTAACATGGATGACAGAAGATGCTTTCTAGTACCAATGAGTGTTACGCGTATTTCGTTGTATTTCAGGGAATGTTAAGTCACGTCCATAATTTTAAGCAGGTTTTATGTTGATATGGATCGTGCCTTTACTCGAAAACTGTCCAAAAATAATTTCATTGCCTAAGTTCATGAGAATACTTAGACGACAAAATAACTTCGTGTTTCAATCCTAGTTTTGGTGTGTATAAAGGTTTGTGTGGGGTGGAATGGTCTTCCTGAAGCGAGGCCTGTATTTTATTCTAAGGGTACCTGCAATTTTTTCCCGGGAGGCAAAGCGCCCGAATCGTAAAGCCGACTACTTTGTCTCATCCGTCCCGAAGTCTAGAATTCTTGGCGGAAAGCATCATAACTTCTTGATCGTGGCTGTTTTTTGCGTACTGCTTCCATCATCAGGGCGAAGACATTTGAAACGTCGGTAAACGTCTACCAAACTACATCACAGAAGACAGTCGTCTTTATTAACGCCACTGCGAGAAGATAAAATCTTACGCACATAACTTCTTAAGTACTTTTTCACGAATACATATATTCTGCTTTCCCATCTATAACTTAAACTGTTAGCAACTCTGAAGCACAAAAAATAAGTGGCTCGGAGAACTTGCAGCAGAAAGGTATGTAAATAAACTTCCCTCTTGTTATGAAACATTAAGGTTCATCAACATCCTTACTGCAGCCTGCCATACATACGAAATTTATTCTTAATTTTAATGTTATTTTATGCTAGGTCTCAAGCGGAACTTTCGTTTATAGGTCTAGAAAGTCTATATTTTTTCTTGTTTCACTGAGCTTAAAATATTTTTAAAAAGTTTACAAGATGACAAGTAATGTTTTTAATCTTTCTATATATGTAGATTAGATAAATTAATACCCGAATTTGCCTCATAATTTTAATTTCAACAGCCTATCTTCGAGCTACCGGTTCATAATTTCATTCTAACTTTGACCTCCTGTCTTCATCCTTCAAGCTCCGTTGTTTTTCTTTGTCTTCCTGTGCATATTTTATTACTTTATATAGGTAAATTGGCAAATTAACGTGGTCCACTATCTTCATGCCAACAGATAAACTTTTTCGCGTCATCTTTTGTTATATCACAGACAAACTTTAATGTTGATTATTTTATGCAGAAGTAAGTTTATTATGGGAGGTGCTAAATACTAGTTAGATTCTGGATATTTATTAGTTAACTTCAAAGGATTCTATATTTGCATAAAATATGTGTTATGGAGTGGAATGAGCTAATAAATTGTAAAAGGAAATGTGTGGAACGAAACAACTGTTGTCCATTTTGAAGGTACTGGCCTAGAATTTTCTTGGGAGACTAAGCAGACATACAAAATACCTAAGTCATGTCAGCTGGGCAAGGGACAGAGAATCGAAGTCAGGGACCTCCATTCTATTATACAGGAGGTGGGACTGGTAATACAAGTTATGTTCTCTATAATGGCGTTTGCTCGCTTGGTAACAGCAGATATATTTTTTGCAACGTGTCGTCAAGTGAATGTAGACAATCTGTCTGCAGTCGAATGGTTTTTATTACTGCAAAACAGTTTAAAATGTACATCAGTGTGGGTTTTGCAGCTCGGTATTTCAGGTATGAGAGTCACAGTGAGGCTGTGTTAGATGTTGAAGTGTCCTGGGTCACGCGTAAGGGCACGACTCACAGAGATGGATTAGTTTTATTGTATGCTCTTTACTTTAGGCGATCATTTGTCTTGGTTATTGTTCTACAGCATAACATACGAATTGGTTTTACGAAGCTTAGTTTCCTGTGCCACATGACGGCTTTGTGTCCATATAGTAACAGGATATTATAGACTACGCAAACACAACAGATGTTTGGCTCCAGGGTTATTCCCTTGATATGCATATCATAATGCCCGGCGTGTTGTGGTTATTATTTGCATCTTGTGCAATAACTTATAACTTCGGTGTTACATAGACTGACTTTACGCATGGTAGGAACCCATGCTAGTTGAAATTATGTACAAGCTAGGAAATGTATGCAGATCGTAACAATTCTGGCACTTTAGTCAGTCCTTTGCGTGTGACGCAAGTGACGTCAGATTTATTTTGTGACAAAGAATCTTTTGGAGGCTGGCGTCTGTCTGATTTTGGTGATGACGTGATATGTGATAATTAACCTATTGGGTATTCCCCACTTAGTTACTTCCGCGCGCAGAAACACATGAAGGTCTTCGCATCGTATACTAGTTGCTGTTGGTAGAATTTAACCAAAATTGGAGCGTGCCTGCAGATTTAATTACGATTTACTAACACACAATTTCACGATTTCAGCTTTTCTCGACTTAGTAGATGTGAACAGGCAGAAGGGCATAACGAAGCTTTTCGGAGAATTTTTGCAACTTTTAGATGCGAATGTATCGAACTTGAATACATGTAAGTTGTGTTCTTTATTATTTGTACTTCTTGGTGGTCTCACCCCATGGATTGAACCATATTAAAGAAAGCAGGCGCTGTACTTCCTTCCCAGAATTCACTGATATTAAATTTGTATGATGTCCAAAAGATGTGAAGAAAAGTAGTTTATCCTCTAAAACTGCCTGCCAGAACTGATATAAATTGTAATGAGTGTGTGTGAGTATGAAGTATTTGTACGATTCAGTGATTAATACTTGGTTACTGCCAACAATTTTAAAGCTTCCTGAAATTAAATTAATAAGCTTTATATTCAGTGGGAATAAAGCTACCACCTTTATGGGACAGATCTGTGTTTGTAACTCTTGCATTCAACCACTGAATAGAACAGACTCCGATACTCTATATGTCTGCCCCTACGATTATTTACCTGGAGGGTGGGGACAAAAACCAGCCGAAGCAACTGAACAAATAAGGATGGGGAGGCAAAAATCTGTCCTTCCGTCATTTCTTGTATCACCACCACGCTTCTCGATCTGCTATCCCCACAAGACTAACAACCAATCAATAGTGGGAAACTAACTCCAAGGCAAAAATTCCTCCTTCAGCTATTGATAGTTCTTTTGACAATCGAGAAGTTGCCTGTTATAGGACTAGAAGATGCTGCCGAAAGTCCTATTTCTTATTGGGAATGTCCTGGCTTCAAATACTGGCCTCGAGATGGGCAATCTTAACTGAGATCTTTCGTGGTTTCCTTCAGTCCTTCTATTCGAATGTCTGAAGTAATTTGAAACAGATATAGGTCGATTCGTTCAGTGAACAAGTTCTTTCAATTCGACTATAATGTTCACCCCTTCATATCATTCGACACTAAACAGCTTCGTTAAGTAACCAACGTTGTTGAAATCGATTGTCATAGTAAAGCGGTTAGCGCTACTCTGAACCTTCAGGAAAGTATTTGGATGCAAACTTCAAATAAGAAACTGCATTCACACGTCTTCCCAACTCATCTTTCACAAATCTTTATGTTCTTTCTTATTCAAAGCCATAAATTGCAGGATGATCCTCTCTCTAGAAGCCGCACACTTTCAGCAATGAAACCACTATATGTGCACCGATAGTAAAAAGCATGTGATCGGTGCAGACCTCAGCCCTTGTGACCTGCCATAAAAGGTGCTGAAAACAGTCGTCCCTGGCGTCCATGCACAGCTGGACGCGATGCTACAATTCCACATTTTTTGTAGATCTGTTTACATCAAAAGATCTCTGGCCGATATACCCCAAGACGTTATCCTAGGGGTTCTACTGAAGGGAAAATTTTACAAGTACAAGCCTTGCATCACCAACGTTGTCAAAGAAAACGTTCACCAGGAGATTGCAGACATGCCCCAACGTGCGTTCTCCAGTTTCGAGCATCGTGTCCAGTTGAAGCTGAGGACGACCACTTCCACCACCGTATGTGGCGGGATGCAGTTACACAAGGGCTGAGGCAACATGTGATCACCACCGGTGCTAAAAAGTGGTTTTATTGCTGAAAGTCTGCGGCTTCTAGAGAGAAAACCATGCTGTGTAATAAATTCAGTTAGAGGAGCATTATTACGTAAAACAGTAGCCGAACAGTGAGACACATACATGTATATAATTTTATGGTAAAATGCAATAGTGAAACGCAATCTTAATGCTTGGGAAAATACGCCAACGAAAGTGACATCGGGTAGAAAGTCGTGATGGCGTATTTCAACAAATGAACAGACGGGAATGTTAATACTGGGACCAGCTGTGAGTGTTCTGAGCAAGTCGGCGGATGTAGACCCACATATAGTGAGCAGTATTTGGTTCATACGTTAGGGAGGTACTTTTATTTTCTAAACTTTTTTACAAATAAAGTTTTCGCCATTACTTTTCAAATTTTAACTCCCGAAATTTGTCCTAGTCCTTCAGTAAGTTCTCAACACAAAATTATGTTTGCATTACTTGTAACGTCGGTCCCAACTAAAAGTTTAGCCTATTCCAGTGTTAAAGATTTCAGTACCATAACAATGTCAGGTTTCTCTTTTCATAATATAGTCTATTCCCACTTTATTTTTTTCTCTTAGAAAAACATTACTTCCGAAGTATTTAAGAACGCTTTTAATTTGTGTTTGTTTAGACAAATTTTTAGAACCACGGAAATCAAACTAGCCGAAGACGGAAGATCTAATTTTCGAAACATGGACTATGAACAAAATCGAAGCAACCACTTCTAAAGATCGATCAGTTATGTTTTATTTCTATAACTGATTTTACATGCCCTTGCACTCTCTCATTAAAATTCATTATTTAATACCGATATCAGATCTGCTTACTTGAGCAGTTTCTATTATAACATAATTTCATCTTAGGAGCATTACAGATCGGACCCAAGGTAACGTCTTCTTTTCTGATAATTTTGTTTAGAGGGGAATACAAAATGGTGTGACACCCCTTAATTGACAATTTTTATATGATAAAATAAAAATTGTAAACAAAGTTTTTATACCTTTAACTCTTGTGTCAATATATGTAGATGGAAGAACAGTGAGTGCAATGAAAAGACTCCATTTATTTAAAAGTTGGCTGCGGCTACAAAGCGCTAGTCAGACGTGACCCCTCTTTTAAAGTGGATCCTTGAGGAATAAGAGTAAGCTTGCTCAGTTCCTGGCTGTTTCTCTGTCGGCAAGCGTTCTCTTTGATATCACTGTGCTATGTGGACGTTTTTGTATGACAGAAGAGAAACAGTTTCCTGTACTCAGTTGGGAATTGATATGTCACGTAAAAGGTTATCGTGAGAGTGTCATGAGATTCTTTTGGCCGTAGTAAAGACGGCGAAAGGATATTTCAGTTTAAACGGCTGGCTACAACGCTTTTACAAGGGTTGTAATTACGAACATATATGCTAGATGAGATATACGTTTATTTAGCGACACTTCGATAGCTGTGTGGATTACATATACAAAAAGAGGAGTTTTAAAATCGGTTGTTTTTATTGAAACAATTAAATAAAAGAGAATGAGATGAACGGTATATTTTAACATGTTTGGAAAAAGTAATAAATAATCATAGAACTTTTACTAATTTTCTTAATGGTGTGAGACTGCTTGAAACGCTTAGGTACATATATTTATTTATAGTCCATGCAACGGTACTGTCTATATTTCAGAACATCTAGCAATGAATGGCAGTAAAACTAATGCCAAAGTAACTAGAAGTAATGTGGAATGAAACGACCGTGGCCTAATTTAAGGTATTACCCCACCTCGTTCTTTGAGGGACTAAGGAAGCCAAAGAAAACCTGTCAGGATAGGCTATCTCTAGGCAGAGATTTTTAAACCGAAATCTTCCGATTACGAAGTAAAATGCTAACCAGTCAACTGCAGAGTTAATTTATCTAGGGGCAGATGGGAGAAAAATGTTAAGCCTATAGTGGGTCTTAGAAAAACTGGGCGTAAAGGTGTGGCCAAAATATAGTATTTGGCCCAGAATCGGGTCCACTGGCAGATAGTTGTAAATGCGGCAATGGACCTTCGGGTTTCATAAAAACAATTAATATTTTGACCGACTGACTGTCAACTTTTAAAAGAAGACACATGCACTGTACTTTTAGTCTGTTCTCTTGTTAATTGGGTTGAAGGGAAAAATATAGTAATACTAGCAATGAAATGGAAAGGGAAATATCGTGGTTTATTTTAAAACACTCCCGGATTATTTGTAACCACATTGAAAGGTTTCCCGCGCTAATTCTGCCGAACACAAACCGAGTTATAACTGAACTCTGTATGTCACCGACTCACCAACTACCAAGTTCATACATTGTGTTCTGCTTGGCAGTGCTCGTGTTAAACATTGTGTTTACAGCTGTATAGAAACGCTTTGTTATGTAAAAATTAGAATATTCTGTTGAACAGATGTGGCCCATTCCGTGCAGAGTTTGAAATACCCTGACTTCAACTGTGTTCGCTGCATGAAAATTGCCCTGTACACTTGTGCTGGAATATTTTAACTTGCAGGACGTGGCAAAAGCTCTTTAGAATTAGTGTAGCATGTAATGAGAAAACTGGGAGCCTTGCAGGGTTGAAATCGGCTGCCCGCTTAACAGGACTGGGGCTTCTCTCAACCGGATGTGTGTAATTTGTTGCTGCCTTTGCCAATGTCTACCCTCATATAACCTCTTGGTCAGGCGATGTCTGGTTGGGATTGAGGCAGTACAAACACTGGTCCAACAACGTGTTGTTTTATCCAGTGGAACAGTATACAGGTTGCTAAGGTTAGGCTCAAAGGGCACTGGAAGGGTCTGGAAGTCGCAGAATATTAGCTCCATTCACGCAGCGCCTTTCTTAGTAAATGTAGTTTGAATCAACAAGAGAACCTATTAACTGACAGCCAAGTACTGACAATTGATATGGACCTCAATTTTCTGTTGTTACCTAACACAAGTTTTCTCAATATCATCCACGTGACGGCACGCGAAAATACAGTTTACCCGAATCACGTAATATTGTAAAGTTGTGTGTGGATAATGAGGAATATCGTAATATAACTTAACCAAATCTTATTAAGGTGGTTTTCATACAAATTTACCGGCATATTCAGCAAGCGCTGGAAGTCGAAAATGCATACAAAATTTAACTCGGATAACCTGGAAAGAGGAAAATACTTGGAGACCTAGACATAAATGGGAAGATAATATTAAAATAGCTTCCAGTGGTTTTATGTTTTACACAAACATTGTTCATACTCTTCAAGCTTAATTGCGCTTCTAGTAACTGTAATAAGCATTAGAGTTCGTAGAGAAATGTTCTTATAATCAACATTTATGAAATAGTAATAAATAATAAGAGTGACATTAAAAGTAATAAGCGTTGAACAAATGTAATTTAATATTAAATGTGATGAGACGGAAGATGAATAGCGACACATCTTGACTGAATAAGTCTCGGTGCGCTTAACTTCTTCTTGAATTCATTTATTTTCAGACTCTTGTTCCTAGATACTTACATTTTACCACGATTTAGAAGGATGTATTAACTGTTTTATAAAATAATATTGGCGTATTTGACAGAAATAAACCTTTTTGTTTTGAACAGCTATACAATTTATTACAGCATTACCTTTGTAGCTCGCATGTAAATACGAAATTTATACAATTTATTAAAAACTAAATTTTATATCAGAACGTATTCAGGGCGACTAAAATCATATACCTGCCAAACGCACCGCCAAAAGCCGACCGTCTGACTCAGGACTCCCGGCAAACACAGTCTCAGCAGAGAATTGATTCGACCTTCAAACAGAAGTACCTGTCTGCGCAAGCGCACAGCCATTGTAATACGCGGTATAGGAATATCAGCTGACTCTCAGATCTGCATTAGTTCTCTAGCTTTCTGGCCTTTCATATCATTCTTCTTCTCTATTATTTCATAGCTTGTATAGAATTTAGTTTTTTCGCAGGATCGAAGGTAACACGCCAGTAATATCGATATCAATACAGGGGATTCCGGTTAAATGGGACACATCGGTACGAGAACACTTTGGTCCAATTAAGCGGCTGCCCCGATTAACCGATAGCCCAATTAACCGGAATCTACTGTATATACAAAATGCTCCAACAGTGGGAACATTTGGAGTAAGGGACGATGTTTTTTGGACAGCGTTCAGCATGACTTCAAGGTTTCAAAGTCGAATCAATTCTCCAGTGGAGAAAACCCGGAAACTCTGTAGCACTAATTATGATACAGAGGTTTATCATCGATAGAATCCTCTAGAATCAGTGATCCACAATTTAATTTGTATTTCATTGCCTCCTAGATGTTCCGCTTCAGTTTCATTTAAAATCCGGTTGAAATTTAAATAACACGGATGGTTAATAACGTACCGTCAATTAAACTTATTTACTGCCGAAAGATATGGTACGTAGACCACGAATAGGAAGTAGGTAAGAATTTGGACGAAGATGGTCGTGCTATGTCTGATAGTACCATTCCAGCAATGGTCTAGAGACAATGAAGGAAACCAAGGAAAACAAATTTAGGATAATCGGTAATACTGTGGAGATTTGAACCTGGTATCTCCGAAACATATGTATAGGTCCTTATTCCTACTGCAAAATATTGAATCCCTACGTAATGGACAGAAGGTCTTTATGTCCTTACAATGCTTAACAAAATTCAAACATTTGAATCACGAGGAAAAAGTAACGTATAATTATAATAGCAACTTCCTTTTGAATCATAGATCATTTGTCTTGCTGACGTCTCTGTGAAGGGCGGGAAGAGCATTAAGGAAATCCCGTAGGAAGAAGTGCTGAGATGGGGTGTGTCAGGAACTGTATCAGTAACGAGAGTAGCATCGATCATCTCCTTTCCATCTTAACGTTTATGTCAGCATAATGTTCCTGTACTTGGCAACCTTCGTTTGAATTGTCAGTCTTTCAGATTTGTTGTAGTTAAAATTACGGCCACTAGTCTGCGTTTGAAACGTAGGAATCGTACTAACTAGGATCGTATCCATTATTCAGGTCCCCTAATCTGCAAACTTGGTTAAGTTATGTTGGATTTTTCAACCGCATTATGTTTGTAGTTTCTACAAGTGTTTATGCAACAACTCCTCTTTCTGCTAGAGAGAAACTGTAATAAAGATTATTGTTACGTGTCAAGAATCTGTCGGAGCAGCACTACCACGCTATTTGTCTTAGTAGGTTAGTGGACGGCAGTGACCTTGTAACGTCTTCATACCTTCTAAACCTTCTAAGTTTATGTAATAACTTCGGATACCAAATTTAATTCAAATGTACAGTCTGTATTGCGAGGCTAGCAAGATTTATATGAATCGCTGAACTATTTTATCAGTTAGATTATACCGAAAGTCGCAGAGATAAGTCTGGTATTTTGTGTTATTGGTGTACACGTAACGTGATTACAAATGCATTGGATTTAAAGTTTTAATTCAGATTAACTATTAAGATTAAAATATATGAAAATTGTAATGAGCCCATAATCAACGTTTTTAACATTGGTAGTGATGTGGTCCATCATTAGAATGTTGTTTATATTATTTAAACTCATATCTGTTCTTTCACGAATTTTTATTAAATGTGAATTACAAAACAAACAGCAGGCCGATAGGCTGTTAATGAATTTTAAGTTCGACGGTGCGAAATGCAGACTATACTATCAGATAAACTGTTTTCAGAAACAATCTAATTATAAAACATAAGTTCACAATTGCCATCATTAGCATAATAGAAACAAAACATGATCTCAGCTAAAAGAGATTGCATAATCCGACGATTTAGGCCTACGTTTTTTCCGTAAAAAATTTTATATACAGTACGAGACATTTTTCCTCAAAGAATATTCATAGTACTAAGAAATTGGAAAATAATATATTTCATTCGGAACTCCGAATACAAATTTTATTTGAAGTATTTTTCGATATGTTGTGTCTCCAAATGTAAGGGAAAATAATTTATAATCAGCTTCGGAAGAATAAATATGTTTCTGAAACTACGGAGTTATATCTTCATTAAGTAAGATATGTAAAACCTTTAAAATGCATTTGCAAATTACTCCAAATTGAAGCATATCTTTAACTCTCATTTCAGCTGGTGAGTTTTAGTTTCTCACGGCGGCAAGTATGAAAATGACTGTTTTCTGGAATGTTGCGCCGTGTAATCTGGGAGTAGTTTAAAGACATTTCAGATGTTCTTCCTATCGCCCTGAAAATGGAACCACTAAACACCTCTGAGACGTCGGTAAACTTTTACCAGACTACACAATGTAACTTCCAAAAGACAGTCATCTACTTATTTCAATAAATCTATATTTGAACATTCAAGCCAGATGACGTTACTAGTAATTTCTGTAGCATTTTATAGGTTACATATATTTAGCTGATATATTTATTCCTGTTTCCAAATTTCCTTCTTGATTTCTTGCATAATTCTAACCATAGACCAGATTTTCCGCAGAGCTGTTATACATTTTCGTGTTTCACTCACATGTAGTGGAAATGGACGTATGGGTTTCTGTATATACTGGTTACTCCAAGTTGAGTGTCTTGTTGGTCATTTCAGTTCATCAACCTCTCTCTTTTTTGCACTGTTGCCAAAAGAAATTCATGGTCACCGTTCCAACAAGACCAAATCTCCTTGGCCGTTTCGAGCAATAAATTCAGCAAAGCAAGATCACCAGCATGTCACAGTCTGCCATTGTTCTGCAAGTCACGAATTGCACGCTGCAGTGTTAATCTTTTTTTATTTTTTAGTTGTTAATGTTTCTAGCCGCGAATGTGGACGTCCCTCTCTATCTCGATAAAGAATAGCCTACTTGCAGTTTGTCTTAAAGAGCTCGGCACACGATAAGAATGTTATTAGCGTCACTTAGACCTGAAAGTGCTAGACTGAAAGGCACTTACTAAACAAAAAGGACATACCAGATTGTCCTATCTGCGGTTCTGTTGGTGTGAAATAAAAGTGTTATTTTGATTAAATTTTGTTTTGGTGAAATTATAATGCACATAATAAAGAGTAATAATAGGATACACGTAAATTAATGGCCGTGTAATAGACACTTATAAGTCGTTTCTAGAGAAAAACAAAATTAATTTAAAGACAGAGGAATAAATCAGTCATTTATGGTCTTAGACCTCGCACACAGTGGAACTGAGTCTTTCTGTCTTTCAGGAGGTATGAGAACGTTTTCCTGTGTTATGATCGTACAGACCTAATAATGATACTATTCAACTGCCACGTAAATTGTTGAATTAATTTATACATCAAAGGTGTTTAATTTATACAGGTCTAAACAGAGACCATAATTTTGTGTACCGATTAATTTTTATGTTATTTAATGACACTCTTCCTACTGTACATGTCGAACATAACGAAAATAGATAAACTAAAAAGAGGTTCTCGTAACCTGTTAAAAAGTTGGCTGCTATTCCGGAAATGAATTACAGAATCTGAGGAAAACTATCAAAAATCCTCAGTTATGATAGCTAGTAATATGACCAGAATTCTAGTCACGCATATTCCAAATATAAATAAAGATAATTACCTCTTCGTAGACTTGTTGGTCTAGTTGATAATCGCCCTGATGATGGAGACAGCGAAGACCTTTGAAACGTTGGTAAACTTCTACCAGGCTGCATGGTGCAATAACCCAGGAAACAGCTATCTTCTTACCTACCGCCGTGAGAACCTCAAATCCTATCCAGAAATAAATTATTACAGAATTATATATCAGAAACTTGCTTTTGAATTAGGCTAAATTATTCAGCGTTTATAACAAATCTCACAGTACGACTGAATATCCATATCACAGGAAATATTAGACAGATAACACTGTTGTGACTGTTGTAATATTTAAAAAATAATGTGTATAAAAATCTCCCTGTGCTGATAAGAACTCTTTGCTGCATAGACGCCCCCTAGAGAAGCAGCTCCAACAAGCAGCTTAAATAGGAGGGGAGGGAGGAACAGTTACGAAGAAAGCACCTCGACAATCCGCCATTAAACACAATGCAGTGTTGATAGAAAGTAGGTTGAGAGAAACAATCGAGGTGCGCATATACTGTTAAGATTTCTTCGTTATAATATGCTTATGTGAATGCAAAGGTGTTTGTACAAAGAAGGATGTGATTTAGCGCGTTTATACACTGTACCATGATTCATGAACGCCGCGTCGGAGGCTGGGAAACGATTTGTGGGGCAAAGAGAGGGAGTCAGAGTTACAAGTTTACGATTGTGCTATCATTTTGCCAGAAATTTCTCACCTGTGCGTTTTTGTGACTTGCAACACCGTGCACTAATCACTGCCTCTCGTAATAAATAATTAAGCACTTTAAAAAGTCTCCAGCTTCTATGTAGGAAATTTTACTTCTGGGTGATCCCTCGGCTTTCAATATTTTAAAAAGTGTGTTAAACAAAACAACCCTATGAAACACTCATCTTTACTAGATACATGTTATGTCTTAAAAGTCTGTTATAAATGTAAGAGTAAATTAAATACACCAGAAGAATGAAAAATAAAAATTGGAACGTGTGCATTTTTATGTACACTAAAATTCCAAAAGGCGTTTTTCACGCCACAAAATGCACAGCAGTTTCTTACGTTAATAAAATAGCTTAGAGGCGCTCTAGACTTGGATCACTAGTCTCTTAAGGATTAAGAACAATAACAGTAGTATTCAAGGTCATTATTACGACAACGTGATAAGTCAGATAGACAGATATAGATCGACCGATAGGTGTTCTTTGTTAGCTTTAAAGACAGGTTTCCTATGAATGTTCATATGAGTATGGTATCGGACAAGTCTCCTTCCCAATTTACGATCCTTACCACCCCGAAATTTCGGACGCGGCGTAATGTCATGCAGTCATTGCAGCGGACCCAAAAGAGGGGGGAATGACACCAAATTGCACGGCTCAGTAAGATACATTTCGGCAGCTCTAACACTGGCCTTTCCGCTCGTAATTAAGTTCTTAGTCTGCACTCTACTAAGTTTAATTTACTTTATTAACAACATTCAACTGCAATTATAATTCCTGAGTATAAATATTTGAAGAGTAACTGTATCAGTGTTTAAATTCAAGAAATTTCGTGCCGAAGTGGTTTTTGAAAATGAGTGTTTATTCATTCAATAAAATGGTAGACATGTTTGTCTTTTATAGGTGTGCAGATGGTTTCAAGAACTCACGAAGGACATGTTAATCATTTGTTTTATTATTTCCGATTACAGCACGCAAAGGAAGAAAGTATGAAGCCGTTTCAGACGTTTTCAATCGGAAAGGAAGCTTTCCCTGACCCATATTCATATGAACCCTTTTTTTTACAGTTCTGGTGTACAGAACCAACTCTTTAATTTGTGCCAGACCTTTTTATGTTGCGCTGTGAATAGAATGTAAGATGCGAAAACCCTGTGAGAAAGTGATTTCTGTTACTCGTAACGATGACAGACTGTTTTTCCTTGACTGTCGCCTCTCTGATCCTCTTTACCTCGCAACTAACAGACACGTTCCATTTTCTTTTAATTCTACAAGAGCTCAAAAATTAAGCTCGCCGTTGTGTGCTTAGCACTTTGCTTCATACTCGGCAGGCAAGCCTACAAAGTTCGTATCCCTGCACGGAGACAAGTTATCCTGTCAGGGTTTGTCCAGTCCTTCCAGGCAAATGTTAAAGGTAAAGTCCTGGTACTTATTAAACATCATGCCATAAAGACACGTGGCTCAACCCATGTCTGACCTCGGCACTGCAAGGGTTGTGAGTGGTCAGCTTCACTCCACGGGGAAAAGGACCTCGGTATAAATTCAATGCCGGAGACGATCTCGATACAGTGGTGAAAAATCTCTTGGCCCTGCCAGGAATCGAATCTCGGGTCGTTCAGTCCATAGCCTAGTAGCTATATTGACTGAGGCAAATTTTGGAATAGTAAGTTAAATAAAATGTGCATATATGTACTCATAAGTTCAGGTAATTACTCTAATATTTCGGAGTCTGCATACAGAAAGGTTGATTTTGCCCTTCAGTTAGTAACTACGTTGTTTTGTCCGATATAATCATGTTATGTGTCCGTTCGAATTTCAAATTCTTGTCCGAAACATTTTAAATTGAGTGCAAGCATATTTAAAAATTTATTCCTACATATTAAATTGCATTGTTTTATCGGCGAATGAGTTGACAAGAAGCTTAAAATCGCTGATAGGTGTGAACTTGTGAAACGGCCGTGGCTTATTTCACTGTACTTCCGGCCTGAGGAGTCTGAGCGAAGCCAACAAAACCTCCGTACTTACAGTTAGTAACGAGGCCAAGATTCGAAGTGAGCTCCTCCCACCAATACAAATAAAGAGACACTAACAAACTCCTTCCATTTGATGGATTCATGCCTCTCAGCTTGAATATAATTGCAATTATCTAATGCAATTAACAATGTCTATGTACTTGTACTTACAATGATGCTTTCTGTTACAACTGTCTGAAGTGGAAGCTTTATAAAAAGTCTTTCTAAACTTTTCTCGTTAAACGCTGAGTATTGTATGAATAATCAGAGGACAACTTCTGGGTGACTCTTTTAGTACTTCGTAATTGCTCTTGAGAATAACTAGGAACGGTCGAGATTCAGAAGCGCACACCATTACGAAAATACTTAGAGACAAAATACTATCCAGTCACACTTCGCAGACCACATGGCAGACAGAGTTTAAGGCAGTGATTGGCCTACGTGACTCTTCCCATACTTTGCGGAACCATAGCCAACAAAGAATATTTGATGAAGGCGACTGGCCCCCAGGTTATTCATAGTACAGAATAAAAACATTTATTGACGAACGAAGTATACGCAAAATTATATGCATCAAAGAAATAATAAAACTCACTCCTTATAGTTTAACTTGACAATGAATGAAATATTCCGTAACTTCGTAATGAACACAAGCAATGTTAAAATTATTTTAGATATTTGGCAGTACACAGCAACGTATTGACACTGCTTTAAAACTTCCATGATGTTAAGTTGTCTTTTCCTCAAATCCACTTTTGTCAACACAGATGTTGTAATTGTTGAACGGGAAGGAATCTCTATAGCCGATTCGTGGTCATAAGGAGGTTGAAAGGAGGTGAAACAACACGCAGTCTTAACCTTGAAACGTGGTTTAGGAAAGTAGTTATATTTTTGCCAAAGCCGACTCTCCTGCTAGTTTAGTAATTGGTATAGTTTAGTTAGCTAATCTGTTAAACATTTTGCATAACTTCTTTGTTTGGAGGATAGGTTCGTCTTAAGTTCTCTTTCTACAAAGAAAACAAATGTGTAATAGTATACGTTGTACATTTAATTTAAGCGTTCGCCAGAAAAGCTCAATAATTTTTTTTATTCTTCTATGTAGTTCAGTAGTCGTTAAAATTGTTCTGTCTAAATAAAATCATAAATTAAAAAAACAATTTTTTCACAAAAATCTCTTTTATTACATGTAATGAAAATCGGTTTGTCCGTTCCCTGACTGTTTGATGCCGGCAGTCGGGCGGAAGGACTGCTCCGCAGTGTTGCATACGCACCTGAAACGATATACCCGCATACACGGAGCGGAATTTGAACTTATGATTCCAGCATTAGGTGGCCATTGTGTTATTTTATATACACAAGCCTGTAAAACAAATAGTTTAAATTATATTTATTTTATTTTTCTATTTTTATAACGGAAGTATTTTTTGTAATGGAAGACGTGTATGTTGTGTTATATACTGGCCCTACCCTCCGCCCAAATTAACTTTTGAAATTTATTCAGTTACATGAAACTTGGACTTGAACATTATGTCACTATAGGCTACATTACGCGTTATCTGTGTACTCATTAGTCCTCATTACTCCTCCATCATAGTCTATTATCGACCAAGTTTTCGTGTGAAGTTTTGTCACAGGAGCGACGTTTGAGGCATTTCTGGAGTCTTGATATTTGATGATGTAAAATAGTTTACACGATGAAAATAAGGCGAGGATTTTATTTTTATAGTGCCGTGTGGTCTGGTAGAAGTTTACCAACGTCGCTGTTTCCATCATCAGGGTGATAATGGAGACAGAAAAGACCCCCGAAACGTCGGTAAAATTCTACCAGACTACACGGCGTTACAGTCCAGAAGACAGCCATCTTAGTGATCACCGCCATGAGAACCTCAAATTCTACTACTAAGGTCATATTTTTGTATATCGGTCATGCAAAATAGTAACATGGTGAAATACGTATTTTGGTTTTGGTTTCGTAGCAAAAATTAATTAAACACTGAAGTATGCCAAGCGTTGTGTTGTAGTAGGTCATGTATATGGATTATCATAAATTAGAAACAAGAAAATGCTGTATGATTATAGATTAAAAATATTATACGAAAATGTTATGAATTTGAACTATGACGAAGTTATGAAACTCTGAATTCTTTTCTGGCAACCTTAAAAAAATTATGTAGGGCTATTAATCAAAATTATGCCCGAAAGTACATCACTAACTTTTATAAGGAGGTCTATTAGTTTATAGTTCCATCTGTTTTTACTATTCCTATAATGCCTAACATTGGAGGAATCTATGCGTCATAACGTCTTCTGAGAACTTATTGATACTCGTGTTGTTCGTGTGACGGGGTCGTGTTCATGTTGCTAAAAAGTAGGACCGGTTTCCATTGCATCATGCTGGAGACGAAGCTGATGTGAAAGGAGTAAAAAAATTAAGGTATTGCATATTCGCGTACAAGTAAAATTAATTTGCAGTTCTCTGCTGTCTGCAGATAGCCCCTCTAAAGTAAAAGGGCATTGTACTTAATGGCTGGTAAAAACTTCTGGAAGTTTAATGCTATTCTCGTAGTGTATTTTCATAATTAACATTTCGATGTCGACATCAGTGTCCATGGAATAGAACCACGATGACAAATCCATTTATTTACGAGGGTGATGTTAGTCAAGGTATTTTAAGTCTTCTTTTCCATCGAACTGCCAAAACAATAAACACGTAAAAAAGGAACTTGGCGACATGTTACAAAAATTATATCAAGATTCTCTATTTTTTATAAGATATTTGTAGTTTCTCACCTGTAAATTTTATAAGGCCTAAATACTCTTCAAAAGCATGCATAAATTTGTGTTGAAAACTACATTACACTGAGATTTTAGGCTGAAAGATATCGAAAACGGACTAGAAAGTAGACAGAAATAATTTTAAAAATATTTTTCCGTCGTAGGAGGGGAAAAGTAATTGCGAGTTGAGTGTTTTTTCAGGCAAACCCTCATGTCAGGAGAAGGATAATGTTGAAGAGGAGCGGCAGATACTTGCATCGCGGTAACCGGACAAACGACGCCCCCTTAAAAGTCATTGCATTTGGAGAGTTGGCGCGAATGAGGCTAGGCACTTGAAAGTTCCTCAGCCGTGTACAAGAGGGTTCCGTAGGAGTGATCACATTAGCACGGGAAGAGGTCGCAAATTGGGCAACGGGGGAGAGACAAGAGAAACTGGGGTAGCGCGTCGATCAATAGGAGAGCAGACAAAAACACACAGAAACAGTTCATCCAGGGATCTGATTTAAAAAAAGTAGGGAATCACTGAGACAAAACACGAGGAAACCTCCCTTTTTATTACGTTAACTTTATCTTACACTGGGTACTTTAACGAGTAGCTTATTTTTATTCGTTTTTTGCTACAAACGATAGAAGACCATACAAGAATACCTCTGTTTTCTTTACATCATCTATCAAAATTAAAGTAAAACCTGCCTGTATAAATCGAAGGTTCGCTGAAAAGAAAAAAAATACCGAAAGGAGAAAGTAAATGTTGGCCTAGAGTGTAATTTCAGCGGTGATTTGTTTTACGTTTACAAAAATCTGCTAAGTTTCATACAGCTAGAATTTGAAAAGGACCAGCTAACTACAATGTGAGTAAATAATTCGTGTCTTCAATTTAATGTTGAACTCGGTGTAAAACAAATATAGACTCATTACACATGTCCAGCACAGCCACACACATATCCGAACAAGAGTACACACATCACACAGAAGGAAGAAAAGAAATAGGCCTAGATAAATATTGAAAAACCTGATAGTATCAATAAGAAATTGAGACACGAGTATTTAACATAGGATGCGCTCTGCCTAAGAAGGCAGAAGTAGTATAATTATATGGTATAATGCGCAAATAATGGATAATCATAGAATTGTTACGTAATAAGCTCGCCAGTGAATAATTCTGCAATAGAACACCCACTTTTAGACCAGGTATTCAAACTATAGCTGGAGAGACAATGAAACAATGCTGTATTCAGTAAAATGCTCAGTTAAAGATTCAGACCAATTACATTATGGCTCTAAAATTAGTAATAACTAAATTTAATGTCGACGTCCTCGGTTTTGAACGATTAAACAGTGAAAACGAAATTTAATATTTATTTCCTTCCTTCAGCTTAATATTAAATATTTAAACAACTGACGGACTCTTTGAAGAGTGTCACCTTCAGCTGAGCTTAAAATTAAATAAGTTTCGGCTCGTCACTAAGCCACAGGTGAGTAAATTTCCGCTTTTTATTTCTCTTCTCAAACAGACAGATGCTCAAAGCACAGGCCGATGAATGGGCGACGATGTCGCGGTGATTAAACTCTATTTTCAAACAAACCTTGAGTTGAATTTATTTCTGCGCGTGCCCCGTCCTTTCTACACAGTGTTTTAGTCTGTTATTACAAAATGCGTGACTTAAGAACCACTAAGAAAATTGTTAAAAAACAGATAGAATTCCGTTGTGATTTTCTGCATTGTGACTCTGTCTAGTCTTATACATGTTACCAACGTTCCTCCGAAATGTTAGTAAACCAAAATACCACAGTATACGTCTACATTGCTTTGATAATCTCAAATATCAGATGGATTAAAAGTTTGAAAATGTTTATGTAGACCTAAGACGCACGAAGTAGGACAAGAACGAAGCGAATATTAAGATGAATTTTCTCCAGGATGTAGTCTGGTATAAGTTTACCGACGTTTCAGAGGTGCTTGTTATTTTCATCACGGTACAGCGGCTCAGAAAACAGTATTTTGTATAATCGCAGCCGTGAGAACCGGAAATACTCTTGAGTTGATTAACTCAAAGTGGATGAGATGGACAGGACATGTAGAAAACGTGGATAAATGGCATATTAATGCCAGATTTGAGAGAAGGTCCTCGAGGGAAGGGACTCTCTGGATACACGTGGGTAGATGAGAGGAAAATGCTTGAGTGGATCTTAAAGTAAATGTTTATCTGGGAGTATGAGCTGGAATTAGGTGGATCAGGTAGGATCCAATGACAAGTCTTTATGAGCACGATTATAGAATTTCGGGTTCTATAAGAGCAGGAAATATCGTGACCACTTTGTAAATGAACAATTTCAAAAACGTACTCCACATACTAATAATTTGGTCGCATTACAGACGTAGATTTTCATTAGAGCTAAAATGACTCCAGTAGTTTTAGATTATCACATTTGTTTGTAAAGTTACATCACAAATTAGACACAGAAATAGAAGAACTATAATAATTATAACTTTCGGATCTGAATAATTGTATCTGTTTTTAAAAGCTATCTCCCCAATTAGCATAGGTTGGAATTAAAAACATTGCTGTATAAAGTTTTATATTTTTAATCACACTGTTCTGATGGTATTGTCCGATTCTCTGTACATGGAATTAGTTCTCTGAATGTTCCATATGGGACCTTCACAGGGTTGCCAGATGTGCGTCTCTTGTGCCGTGGAACGGCTAATCAGTTTCCCATCCGACCTGAAAACGAATTTTCCCGGCATATGATCTCGCATGAGCGACCAGATATTCACCCCCGCATATTACAGATCACCGGGGCTTTAATTTCATTCTCCCTAACACAATGCGACGGGTGGCCTATCATACTCAGGAATGGAGCGGGAGGACGATGGCCCAATTGCAGTCTTCCTTTCTCTGTCTGTCCTCGTTATCCATCGTCACCCGCGGAGACTGTCAGTGAAAAACACTGACTGAAAACTACAAGTTAAGAAATTTGCGTGTTTATTCAGTAAACATTCAAAATATGCAGTTAATTAGGCATGAAAAATAACTATCGTAGCCGCCACTAAATTGCATGCTTCAAGGCCACGGAAGACTTCACAGCGTTGTTTGCTTTGCTACGCTGCTAGTTTTGAGCTGTCTTTTCTCACCCGGGCTCCGCTGTTCGTGTTGCGGTGTTGTTCGATTTTGTTGTTACCCTGAAGCATGCAATTTGGTGACGGATACTGCACGCATTGTGAATAAATATACCATAGTTATGATCTGAAATCGACAAAAGTGGTTTCAGATAACATTACACACCTGCCTCCAGTAAATGTGTGGAAAACATCGATTATTCCATGAACACACATTAAAGACCGCGATATAAAACTGAATACCGCGTTTGGCAAAACTGGACTTATAAATGCAAAACAGGGGATGCGCGACTTGAAATCCGCGGTTAGTGAGGAATTGCATGGACAGGATATTCGCATTCCTGTGCAGTGGTTGGTGAATGGTTGTGAGGTGAGGAGAGGGGAGCCTGATACGATTTGGCAACACACCGCATTCTCTTTGTTTGGATCGTGAATATATAATAATGTTAGTTTTTTCTCGCCGGTACAGTCAATTTCATGTTATTGTCGCTGCAAGAAAAAATGCGAATGCAACCAAAGAATTCACCAATTCTTTTAGCCATATTTCCTTATTTGGAAAAGATAGGCAGGATAAAATGCTATCCCTGTGCGTATTTAAGCATCGCACCATGAAGACGTATTTAAGGATGCAAGTATAGCTTCACGTAAACACTATATTTTATAATGACGGATAGGTGTGTGGCACCGTTAGGTCCATGTGCTCGTATATGCTCCTAAAACCCTTCCCCCAATAACTTTTGAGGATTTTCATGGAACTTTGTATTCACATCCTTCCTCTGAGGACTAACGCTTCTCCGTACTCTCGTTTTCCTGCCGTCTGTATTACCAACACGACACTCCTCGGCGGTTGCACGAACTTGAGCCAAAAGTGACATTAGCCCCGTTTAATATAGGATCGTGATGTGTGGTGATGCATATTCAAGAAAAATACAAGAACTTTTGTTACAACATTCTTCGTCGAAGACACCTAACTAGGCCTACTATTGAGGAATTTTATATGGAGATAAATACACAAAAAGAACGTAATTATTAATATCCTGTTTTACGTATTGTTTACGTTAAATATACAAATGTACACACTGTGCAGTGCTTTGAGATTATGCCAATATCTAATCTATTTAATGTAGACTGTAGTTGGATTCCGCACCAGTGAAAATTACGCGTATAAACTGATCAATAAACTGTGTAATTATTATTTTGCACATACTTCTAGCTTTATTTTACAGTCTGAATCATCTGAAGGGAACTCAGCGTTATTAACTTCTTTCCAGAATTTATTGTCACTAAAGTTGCTTCTAACATTCCCAAAAATTGGCCGGAGAGTGTCGTGATAAAATTCCTGTTCGTAAGATATTGAAAGTAACTGAACATACTTTTTTTTATTAACTACGCTTTCAATATTTCAGACTGTGTAACGTCGAATGAGAGGACGATAGTAAATAAAGAATTGTAAAGGACGTGGAAGAAAACGATCGTGGCCTACTTCAAGCTACTATCCCGTCATTTACCTACTAAAATCACAAAAACCTCTAACAGGGCATCCGTTCTCTGGGGCGCAATTTGAACCTGGGACCTCCCGAATACGAAGAAGGAATACTAACCACTCGATAACAACTTGCAAGAAGATACAGTATAAATACGTGATTTCCTATCGCAGTGTCTGCTCGCTCTGAGGTTTGCAAGATCAGACACCGAAATCGTGAGGTCGAACCCCGCACGAGGCAATAATATTCGTACACGATTTTTGTATTGTGCTATCCTGAATAAGCAGAGGCCTTAAGAGCGGTTAATAACCCGTGAAAAGAGTTCTGTCTAATGTCTTAAAGACTTTACAGTAGGCTTAATTTTGAATTGCAGCATGTCCGAGTGTCTAATCAGTAGAAGCTTAACAAGGAAAAGACACAATTCTAACACGATACCACAATCTACAGTATGTTTTCTCAGAGGCGTTAAGAAGTGCATTAAACTGAACCTGGAGTGGTCCCCTGTCTGCTTCCTCACACCCAGCTATAGGTACACTGAACACACTAGTAAGTAGGAGTTGTTGAAACCTTAAAATTGTTTTGTAAAGCTCTGGATGTCTCTTGTTTTATTTACTTTTAATTCTTTCTTTATGCTACTAGTGAGAAAATAAAAATATATAAAGGGCGTTATTATTAAATATTGCACAACAAATGTACTGCTAGATTTAATGTACACTGTATTCATTATGCGCTACAATATAAACTGATAAAATATGGGACATTGGCTTTCAAAAATTTTGCAAATTAACTGGTAGCGCCATAGAGGAGGCTTACTGACAATTCGATGGTTCTTACTGCCAACATAATCAGAACACAGCGCAAAATTTCAGACGACTGTCACCTGCTTATACGCCGCCGTTAGAACCTAAACACTTGCTTTGATAAATGGTATCCGATTTATGTTGCTTAGTAAACCTCCATCGTAAAATACCATAAATATTAATAAAATAATCTGAAAATAACTATAAATTTGAATTTGTTATCCTAGAATTTGAGAGTCTAAAGTCAAGAGTCTCATATCTCCAAAGTGCAATGATATCTTCTTTGCTGTACCTCTTGATAAGCTCATATTTACACGAGCTACTGTTTTTTAAGTCTTTCGATTAATTATATGAATGTTGTAATTTAATTGTGGCGAAAGCTAATTACTGGTGTTGACAAAGAAACTGTCAGTTTTCTAACCACCTGCCCGTCTTCAGACTACAAGAGGAACATTACATATTGCAAAATGTACTTAAAAGCGATACCTCGTTTTTATACTGCAAACAAATGGTGCCATTAAAGCATACAATAGAAACTTTTCACTTCTTTACGTGTGAATTTTTCTTACGCCTTCCATCGAATCCATTCTCACTGAAATTCCTTGTACTGTTAGCACAGGCCCTGCACGTAACATTTGGAGGAAAGCAGTCTTGTGCAAAAGAACTCACAGCAGCTCGTCGTAAGATTCTGTGTAAGTCGAAGTTTAATCGTCGTTATAACGAAAGCCCGCCTTTGCCTACGGTAAATTCCGGATCATCTACCTACGCTGAAGTCGCATACACTTTAAAGCTTTATGACACAGATTTATGTAGACGAAATCACTAGGCACTGCCACAGGATGGAATTCAAATACCTGTACTTACCGTCAGCAGACATATCACTAAGAATTCGGGTTATTTAACTGATTGGAAAGTCTAAATAATTATACGCGCAATGAAACAATTGACTCATTTATGGTACCTGAAGGTTCATTAGTCTGTTCAAAATAAGACAACTTGACCATATCCCAAGCCATATGAATCGAGTCCACTCCATCACACCCTATTATTTTTAGAGTTTTTTTTTTTTTTTAAAGGATTTTAGAGTTATCCTGCTATCTATATTAGGTGTCTCAAGATGTCTTCTGCCTTCTCGTTTTCCGGCTAAAATTTTGCAAGATTTCCAACAGTGTTTAGAATGTAAGGGGCTATAAGGGCTACCCGTTTTGATAAACGAGGTTCATGAATCACACTCACGAGTACCTGTTGTGGATGAATTATCACAAATTACTTGAAGAAGGTTATTGTTTTGGAGATGTAAGAATTTACATTAAACCAATTAAGCTGGCATTTGAATGTAAGGAAGCCATAAAACATAAATTTATTAGCACTTTTTAAAAAATTAATTTCCTGTGATTGAGATTACCGCCGGTACTATTTATGTTGTTAACCCAAGTTTCATCTCCTTGTGCATGTATGAGAACTGTCGTCACATAAAATAATTTCATCTATGTCCTTCCTGCACTGTTAATTCACGCGAAACAGGGTAGGGAGCTTTCAGCGGAAGCCCTGTCAACTCACAGAGGGCATCATTATTTTATATTCCGACATATTAAAAGAATAATTAAAGCATGAAGCACCTGAGTTAGAAAATATATCAGAGTGTAGAATCAAACCAGGGACAATGTGAATGCGAGCAGTGGTTTTAACTACTTAACGACGAAGTTAGTTACGGCCTATGTACAGAAGAAAGCAAACTGCAATCATATCGAGGGTCTGAAGGAAAACATTTAAATTCCTGCTCTTTAATTTATTTTTCTGACAACGTTGAAAAGCAGGAATCTATCTGTAAAAGCGTATCTGACAGAAGAATGCTCCGGAAAAAGCATAGTAGTCTATGTTTGTCACATGCGACTGTACTTCTGCAGGAATGTGAGAGTAATCTTTCTACGCACGACTGAAATATGAAGATTTGATAGTGTCGTTTGCATGATTGTAGCTGCCGTGCGCTGTCAGCCTCTCTCTGGTGGACCCAAGTTAACTAACCGTTCTCTCTGTGTGTATGTAAATAAATAACATTCATGAAGTTTTCAAACAACGGAGACGCATTTTTGAAATTGAGCCAAATGCGCTTCAGACACCTCGTATGTACAAAACACAATGCCACGTGGTTGGAGAGATTTTACTAATGTTATCGCATTTTGTTTTGAAAGTCCTTTTATATCCATCATGATCATCGTTTGACAAAGTATGGACGCCGTTATTCTGTACAGAATCAGTCATACACATAACCTCATAAATACAAGATTAAAATGTCTATAATGGTTACAACTATGCTTCGTATTCGGGAAATCCCGGGTTCAAGCCTCGTCGCGAGATCCAGTTAGATTGACATATCTTTTCGTGGTTTTCCTCACTGTCTTCGGGAAAATTCGGTATATCACCTGAAATTTGATCAGGGTCCTGCAATGTAGTCCCGCGGCGTGCTCTGTTGATTCTTGATGATAATTCTCAGTCACTGTTCATTAGTTTATTTTTGTTGAACGACGTGTTTCAGCCTAGTATGGTCATCATCAGGTTCGAATGTAAGTTAGTGCTCATTATACAGAGTTGTAAATTCTCATTTTGTCTGAAGTAAGAACGTAAAATATATAAGATTAGTGACTTGAATGTTGTTAAGATGTCATTAACTTTAGAACTAATTAAAACTTATCAAAACTGCTGACACGGCTTGGTGAATCCTGGTGAATTTAAATGTAGTCTGTACTTGTGTAGTATTACTGCATTACTTCAGCTGTGTCTTGTAGTGTACCGTTGTAGAAAGATGTGGGGTGTTTAAGCTAAAGAAACGCCGTTCTACCTAGTTCGACGACATTATTATTTTGAGGAGCTCGACAAAGATATGAATTGCACATGCAATCCGATAGTGAGAAGTTGGCCAGCCCCTGACATAGACCATCTCACAACTTAATATAGCTAATTATTACACCTGTATTTCAGTTTTACTTATTTATCAAACGTTTACTTTTTACGATGTGTATACTTCGTCTTATAATACCAGTAAAGGCCGTCTGGCTGTTTCCAACCAGACCTTACTACAAGTATGAACGTGGTCACTTCTGGACATACCCCATTCTAAGAGACTACCTTATGTAACGTCGTACGTGTGAATGGTCCATTAGAAGGAAGCGATCATGGCATTCCATTTTAAATAAAACAGCCGGTATTCACTTGAAAACGGATAATAGCTGTGTTTCTCCGTCCAACCAAGTTTCTGCAAAAAGGTTGTTTATTAGCTTTTAAACAGTTTTGATTTACAGTCACAGTTTTATGACTGAGTTATTAATACCACATCAAAACAATAACGCGAATTTAACGTTATAGGTACACAGACATGTAAACAATTTTTCTTTTTGTGACTGTTTGCCCTTACGCTTAGATAATGTATGTATATATACCAGTGTTCTCCTCAGCAGCGGGAAATGTTTGCATTTCCTGCATTGGCCAATTCCTACATCATGTGACGTACAGCATAAAAAAAGATTTCGAAGCCATTTCCAACCCTCGGTCCGCAGATTGCCAACCCCTGCTCTACAGTGACGTGTTCATTCAGAGTGTATTGAAAGTCAGTAAATTTGTTTAAAAGATGTTAACGAGACGGAAACTCGGATATGAAGATATCGTAAGCTTATATATTTCGTTATAAATAAGAAGCTGGCCAATACATATTAAAGATGACACTTCCTACTTGTGGAATGGACACGTCAGAAGGAGGCTTCAGGTATTACCACATTATAAATCAAGCTCACTACCTGAGGCAGTGCCATTTATTTCACCCCCCCCCCCCCCACACACACACACACAAACACTCTCTCCGGGTTGGCTAGCGAGTTTCGTTCACAAAGCCAATTAATTTTGTCTGTAGCCTGGAACCAGAAGCTGCACCGTTGGCTATTAACAGCACCAGCATAGAGGCTGTTTTATAAAGCAGAAAGACAGGGAAGCCGCGGTTGAACACCAAACATGAGGAAATGAGTTAGTGTACCTCGAATGAGGCTGAAGCTTTCCAAGGGCAGGAAGCGTTCGGGATGTATTCTAAGACCGTTGGCTACGACATTACTAGCTGAGTACCAGTGAAATGAATTTACTATGCGCTGTTTGACTGTGGTTCAGTTCGTGGTAGGCGCAGTACCTTTCGCATCGCCACCGCGGCCAGGTCGGCTGTACGACACTTAGAAGAGTCTTATTCCTACCATTGCTTCATTTTAGTGGCCTTTGCAAGAAGCTGACCATTCCCCTGCATGCATTGCCGAAGTCTTGAAAACATGGATTTTACCTATGTTCTCTCTATGCACCTACAGGACATTGTACTTGGACAAATTGTCATCGATATCAGTAAAGTGGGAAAACAGATTCAATATCACGGATACCGTTATATGAAGTGGTTCGACCCCGAAATTTGATATGACAAAAATAATTTATGTTATATCCTTGCACAGGATAATCGAAAAATCACTTAACACATTCCTAACACTTGTTCGTTTGTATAAAAAAATTGAAAACGAAAACGAATGTTATCTTAAATGTTAAAAATTCCACCGCGTTGAGCGATACATGCATCCACTCTTTTCGTGTCTGATGGAACCCGGATAAGAGTTTAACCATAATCATTTTGTTGTTATAAGTTATGTTCCTTTACGTAGTTCATATGGACTTAAGGTGCTTTGCCAACAGGGTAGGCCTGGATTATGCACCATAAAAAGAGTACAAGCAATGCATATGTTGCAATTACTTAAACTTTTTCATATTTTTAAACAATAAAAATAATTGTAACTCATGATGAAATCGAAAGGTAAAATTGTCCCTGGTGCCTAATGACTTAATGACACTATGCAAACGTACGAGGGTTTAAAGATCGTGCCAGGCAGATGTATTAGCTGAAAAGGGTGAAAAATTAAGGAACTGGCGGGCAACGATAGAATGCGAAGAAAATTTGGCACATAGACCAAAATAGTAAGGAATTAACTGGTCATAAACTCAGTACCACCAGCAGAATGTGTGAGCTGCAGACGGGATTACATGTCTCCTTTTATTTTTTTCATTCTTATCCTTTGTTTTCGCATAATTTCCTCTTGCCTTCTTTTTATTTTTCGTACATGACAAAACGTCGAATATCGCTAAGCAAAATGGGAATGAAGAAACGACATTGTTGTTTTAAATTTTAAGTACGCTGTGAAGTCCATTTATCACCAAGTGTGTGCTTTCTAAATACATTTTGGAAACAATTTAAAATATTATACATTATAAGGAAGCATAGTTTAAAAATATTTACCCCTCCATTGCAACTCTTACTGGTTTTCGTAAATTCATTGTAATTTGTAATTGTTCGTATCTCTTGTATCCATTCATTCGGTCTTTGAAGTACTTACGAACGTTAATCGGTGTGTAAGAATGAGCATACAGGCAAATTTCTTAAACAGTATTTCTCTTTTCATGATTTCTTTACATCATTCTGTCGTCGTATTTGTATTTGTGTAATGATTACGTCACGTAATACCAGGCATTCCATGTCGCCATGGGTATTCACGTGACAACGAACACAAAGGGGAGACTTACGTTAACTGTTTCACGCGGAACTAATTTATGTTCAGTGTAACTTTAACAATCGCAACTTGGGAAGTCAGGGTCTGCAGTATTGTAGGTATGACTGAAACAGCTCACGAAGTGAAGTCACAAATTTGTAACAAAATTCCTTCGCACAAAGGATTATGGGAGATCGTGGTGGAGCAGATCTGTGCAGTAAGGCAAGTTAGTCGGTATAGAAGTGAGTCTCGAATCGGTGTACGAACTAAATGTGGTAATTAAGCCTAAATTATGCGGTAATTATCTTAAATTCTAACTGTTTTATTCGCTGAGGTAGAGAGACGTAAGATATTAACTAGGAATGTAATTTTCAGAATGTAAATCCGTTATTAGTTACTGCTGAGCTTGCTAATATATACATTTAACTTTTAAACAAAAGTTACCCTCGAGTATTAAGGTCTATGTAAAAGAAGAGTTTACATACCCATAAAATATAGTCTACATAGAAATACGTATTTATGAAAAATGTACGTTATTTCAGAAATAATCTCAAATACAAAAATGCAATTAATAATTATTGATCTGAAATCTGTAATTGCAGGCGTTCAATTGGGCCACAATAACTGAACTGGCACACAATAAGGCCCAAAAAGCAGTAATTCTGTTTAAATTACAGTAACAGTGCATAACAAAAACGAAATTTTCAAAACTTGTTCTTGATTCTGTAAGAATATTTTACACTGTAATCGGTCTTTTAGAATACATAACAAAAACATAAAAATCTTTACTTGCATGTTATGTGTACTCGTAACAAAGGAAGAAAAAGAGTAAAGAACTCCTTCTTGGCCACTTCAACTGAACACTAATGAAGATGTGAAGGTCCTGCAGGCATCACTAGACAACAACAACAACAACTGAAGGAGTTATTTAGCATGTGGCGCATTCATGCGGTAAAAAGGACAAATAATTAAATAGTCGACAGTGGGCCTATTTCCTGCCGTGCCTTATAACATTAGGGTACCCTACATAGCTTAAAAATACACATATGTAATCAAATAAAACTGATGCAGCGGCAATAATATGAAAATAAATACATAGAGTTATTAAGTAATGCATGACCTGTCAGAACAAAATAATTAACTTGACCTCAGAAATAATGGTGACCTTACGCTGCTAATTTCAGGGATTATTCCTAGGAACAGACCACTGTTTCATCTAACATAGAGCAACTGATGTTTTCTGCCATCCCTCAGTGACTTAGTTAGCTAATCTTTATACAAAGAAGCTTTATCCCTTACGACAAGGAACACTTTTTGTAAGGTGACACAGGGGTTATAGCACATAAATCAGGACTGAGTCTGTACAAGTTTTCACACCTTCATTTCTTACTCTGCTCCTTAATTAACGACGAGAAGTTAACTGCAATAAATTCAGCATTGCAGGTGACGTTGGTTCTTACCTCTGACTTGCGCACAGAAATTACAGGCGCTGAAGTATACTCTACACCGCAAATTATACGGCACAGTGACACACTGTCTGAATCACGAACAAAACCAACATACTGACCCATATTACAAGCATGAACATTGAAAATTATTACCTTCCAACAAACATTTAACTGCGTTTAATGATACCATACCTTCTTGTTTGAAATAAACACGAACAAAAGCATAAGGTAAATATAAAGCTCCTACTATGTCTAAGGAAAACAAAGCGGGAAAATAATCTTCATGGTAACCACCGCTCTAGACAGTACATTTGAAAATATAAGTTACTTAAAGGAATTTGTATTGTGAAGTATATTTTTCGTTTTAGATAAATCATTTGTGTTCATCTAGAGCAGAGGCTTTTTTTTGGCTTATAACCCGAGAAATGCACGAGTTAAAATGTTTATGGTTTTCAGACATTATACCACGTTTTAAAGGAAAGCTTTGCCAAGGTTAAACAGTACCTCCAATAAAGTATCTCTAAATACTCGGGCAGCTGTTTATGATATAAAGAACTGGTTAGTTTAATCATCTATCTGTGTAAAAGTGATTTTTTTTTGTTCGATCAGTGATTATTTGCTATTTAGAGGATTTCGGGCCACATTGAATAATATTTATGAATATGTGTGTTGTTATAACCGTTGCTGTGGTATGCTGTTAAGAGATTTTGCATCTTATGGGGAAATATTAAATATTGTACGAAAAGGCGCAGAATGTTATGAATATGTGTGTTGTTGTTTAACCATTGTCATGGATATTATGTTAATGAACTTAGGGACTTACTGGATAAAATTTTGACTATGTTTATTTATTACTCTAGATTTGTCACTTAATTCTTGACGGGCAGTTTATTAGTAGTATGAGAATCGTTTGTATTATGAATGATGAACATTGTATTTGAGGTATTCCAAATCTATATTATAAAAGAATCATGCATAGACTCAGAACATTGAGTTGCTTAATTATGTGTTTTAAAAACTGGTGTATAGGTCTAGTAGATCAACACTTTTGAAGAATAGTCGGTGTTATTATGGTTTTAGTAGAACAATCGTAATTAACATTTCGCCATCGTCACTACAAAATTTCCATTGTTCTAATGACCTTCAATGAAACATTTTTTAGTTTTTGTTTTAGTTTTTGTTTTAGTTTTTGTCTCCTGATTTCTTGTATACTGTGATATAAAAAGTATTCCTGTAATTACGGATATTGAATATTGATTACAATCGAGCATCTTGGGGATTTATATGTCCAGCACAAAGACCTCTGTTCTTGACCTCAGAAAAGACACATCGACTCATTTATTTCTGAGTCTATTTCTTCTTGTCAAGTTCAAATTTCCGGTCCATGTAACAGGCTATAATCGATATCGTTCTGCACTGTTTTATATACTCTTCTTATACTCCCTGCACTTTTATTGTGCCATTGAATTCACTATACATTTGGCGTCTTCTTTATACCACCAAAGCTAGCATATTTCCCATTTCTTGTAGAACTATATCATGCGTCAGGGACTTAAGATACAGAATGTCCAAAAAATATGTTTTCGTATTATAATACGAAATATTAACCTTGTGCTTATACATTTCGTTCATTTAAGCCAGAGTAGTAATGTTTATTTGACCTCACATAGTTTCTCCCACTGGGTAATTTACATATCTGACATAAACATTTATAGACATCTTTGTGCCTCATTTTGGAAACATAAAAATCAATAATTTTCTCGGAGGTACCTCTCCAAGTAGTTTTCTTAAATTTAACATTTTTATGACGGCCCGTTTAGTAAGTTATGGACACCCTTGTGCCTAATTTTATTAGCAGAACAGCCAGTAATATTTCTGGTTTGATTCTCCAAAATTAATGTTTTTTACTATTCTGTACAGGAGCGGTGTTAAATTGTACGTTCTTTGCCGAAGATTCCCTAAAAATAATCTGTGCAAAAATAATGGCGTTTCTTGCTATAAATAAATTTACCCGTTAAGAAAGAAGAAAGTTACCGAAACTGTCCTGTCTTCGTCCTTTGGTTTCAAATGAATTGTACTGAAATTCCTTATATCTTGTTACGTTCTTATAAACAAAGATATATATTTCCGTTGATCAGTGTTATATTATTAACAGTATGTCACCGGGTGTTGATCGTTTGATGCACTGACCCTTTAAAGTTAAAATATTATTTAAATTATTTTATAAAATGTAATTATTTCCTCCAAGGAAAAACAGTGCATCACCCTTAAGTATGTAAGTATTTCGACAATCATTATAAAATATTTGGTCTATTCTCTTTCGACCAAATGACCAGGATGCACAAATATGAATTAAAAAGGATGCTGCATTCATAGTTATCAATGACCTTAGACAGTTCAACCGCTTCCAGACAGTGAAACAGTTGTGCACCCTAAAAGTCGATTATGGTAACTTACCAACCAGTCCAAAGACGGAGACGGCGAACCCTAGACGGAAGGATTTTACAGATAACACTAGCGCAGTATGGCCCGTCACAGTTGACGGGAAAGGGAGTTTTAGTGTCGAAAGTAATGCGATTTATTGCAGCATCGTCGTTATAAATCTCACTGAAAGTATAAAATTTATACCATTTCTTTCTTAAATAAGTTAAATGTTAAAACATCGTCATGGCGACTGAATCCAGATTTCTCCCAGCGGCACCAACACAAAACCGACCTCTTGACTCCAAACTCACGCCAACCGCAGACACCTCCAGACACCAATACAGTCGCCACCATAGGTTTATTTATATTTTTGCTACCAGAGTCGCTGTCATCAGGACTTATTTTAAATTTTAGTCCGCATCGTAAGAACGGCATATTCGTCCAGTGAAGCGTGACGGACATTGGCTTTTGTACTAAAAGTAGAAGACAAGATTGACCTGCACTCTGGTGACAATACATGATCGTTAATCCACGCTTGGTCTGTCTGTCTTCATATAGGGGTGGCCGTGCAGGGTTAGCCATGTCGGTCTGCATTTAGGGGGTGGTAGCTAATATAACCAAATTAACATTGACAACCATGGTAACCAAGTCAAATGCAGGAACTAAAGAAAGCAGGGTAACTAATGGAACGACAGTAATTAAATTTACCAAGTTAATCGTAGAAACCAAGGTAAATAACGTAGACATAGGAATCATAGTAAAAAAGGTATGGTTTTATAAAGTGTGACTTTTTATGCTCGGCAATAAAACAAACCATCGCCTTATAATTGTATGATTTTATAGACAGACTAATGAATTAATGTTTTTGTCACTGATGATGATCTCTTGAGGTTGAAACGCGTTTGGCACTAAGTGTTTTTTTAACGTTTAAACAATTTTTTTGTATGCATTATTTTATGTATTTTAGATAAATAAAGGTAACCATGGCACCCAAGAAAAACACACCTTTCCATATTTATTGTCGTGAATCCTGGTAACTGGTATCAGAATTTATTGCATTTGCCTATCCAGAAATTTCTACCTCCTATTCGTTAGGTAGCTTCACGATGGTACCAAATCGTCTTTTGATATCAGGCCTGCACAAAATGTGAAGTGTTTATCATGTAAGATAAATGTGTCTCGATTTTCTTGAATCCTTAGCTCCAGGAACTACGCCTCGTAATATTGCTAGCATCAGATTCCCTCTGCTACTTGATACTGTTTCCAGCACTCAAGAATACCTTATAGATAACAGGCATTAATTTAGCCTGAAATACCTGGAGGTGCACTATAACATGAGAAGCAGGGTTAATGCGAAACGTAACGAGATGAGTAGAGGAGCTTGTTTAGTGTAGATGTTAGCTGACGCGCAAAACTTTAAATATGATAGCGTAAACAGCGATTATCAAATTGCAGCCATCAGCAGTATTCACGAAAGATGTCTGGAAGTAAAAAGTGAACAGATTTAATCCGTTGACATATCTGGAGTGTTGTTAGAACTTTGTCGTTTCTGGGTACTTTAGCTCAGGGGTTAACAATTAACGGCCCGCCGGTGTTTTCGAATGCTGCCCGCGTGTTTGTAATTCTTGTATCACTCCGTATAACGAAAAGTTCGTTTGAGTTAAATAGTTGATATTAATTGAATAACTTATACAAATGAAATATAAACGAAATTTTGAATGATACGTGAACATATTTGCAGTAGTAACATCAAAGTTTGTTGGTGTTTTTTGTTAATTGCCTTAATATTTAAATGAAATGACAAAATCCTGATCCGGCTGCTGGCAAGTAGAAAATAAAGAATGGATGCAATTGAAGCTCCTGTTTTTGGACTCTGAAACTTGTTCTTGTGCGCTGAAGGAAAATCATACAGTAGATGCTGATATTGTTAACTACTGTGACACTTGTAATGCCGTCGCTTTATACTTGCGTTGATGATGGATTAACTAATATTTGCTTCTGTATTAATTTATTTTGTTCTTGTTCCTTGAAATATGTAAAGATAAATAGATTGAGACTGCAGTCTTCTGAATTATTTCCTTTGTGGTACTTAACTGTCATCAATGTATTGGTACCTAGCATATAATTCGAATTCCATCTCCTTAAAATCTACCGATTTTATTTTAATTTGAGCATTTTTATATTAGGCACGGAAATAAAATAATGTAAATTTTATGAAGATAGTTGTCTTCTGGGTTGTGCCGTGTAGTCTGGTAGAAGTTCAACGACGTTTCAGAGGTGCTTTTTTGCTTTTATCATCAGTGAACAGACCACAATATCTGTAGTATTTTCTTAATTCTGAAGCCCCTGTAAGTTTAAGAGGGAAGTCTGTGGGGCGCAAAGGGAAATTTGCGAATGTTGTTAACAGGACAAATGTATTGCTCCATCCAACATCTGGAATAGAGCTAATTATATTATATCAAGAAGACCCTTTTAAACTTGATTTTATAATATGGCATTAGGAGGGCCCGGGAAGGAAACGATTAAGGAATGCGATGCATTAGCAATGTATAAACTCAAGGTAAACTACACAAACTAAAAATACGATTTAAATCTATTAGATATATAACTATGTATTACAGAAGTTGATGACTGATTGTTTTGTGAAGTGGAAAGTGATTCTTCACGCTGTGATTAGGCAGTGTGATGAAACATGGTTCTGGGCAGATGGTGCTGCAAGGCCGGTTTATATTAACGTGCAATGGCATGGTACAAAGAACTGGCATTGCAGGTGCATAGAAAAAATAGATTGCACCCGGAGCTCGTGCCATTCTTTACGTCAATCCCCCCCACCCCTTCATTCGTTTTTATCCGCTCGTCTCGGACATTGACATCAGAAGCGATTGATGATCAGATTTTGGACTGCTACAGTGGAACACCCTTTCATTGCTTTCTTCGTCTTCTATTTTGGCGTGTCATTTGCATCTGAATGTCTTGAAAGGAAGGAATTTTTGGTTGCCATAGGATAGCAATGGAGATCAGAGGAGAAGGAAAGTGACTTTTCGCTTTGCCCACCCACGCCGCCCCCCCCCTCCTCCGGGAGTTCATGCAGAACTTAAGCTGGATCTCTTGCTTTAGGAAAAATAAAACGCACTGAAAGTACACAAGGTGGAGTTGTCTTCTTTGAAATGTGTTTTCATGGGCCGTAAAGCTATATTCTTTTTTGTTTCATTGTATTTAAAATAGATAATCTTACCTACTCTAGGGAGAAGAATATCGCTTAACGAAGTTTGTGCTATACATTAAATGCAAATATATTAAGTTCTATAAATTTAGAATTTGTGCTAATATCCAGGCGCTTTCTTAAAATTACTTAAATACACCAAGAAAACTTGACACATTGCATCTAAGAATTACAGGCCTTCGAAAATGGCCACTGACTTCTGGAATAATGTTACGTTTTAGAGATATATGAAATCGTGTTGAAAAGGAGAAAACATTTATAACATATATAGTTCGTGTCAACAATATGTCAAACAACGAAGTGCCAGAAGTAGGCCCAGGTTATGTTTGTTTCGCTGTGCTCGATTAGTTCAGTAGACATTGTGTTGACCAGAATATATTTTGGAGGTTCACTGACTCAGTGACTGATACTCTCGGGATTACAAGAAAGTGATTTGAGAACAAAATGGTGAGGAAGATATGGAAAAGAAAAATAATGCAGTAAGACTCTAGAGAAATTTTTATAATGGGAGCTAAGTATTTTGTACACCTTGCCAAATAATGTTACTCTCAGGACATTAAGAAGGAAGATGTGAGATTTTAGGTTCTCAGAGCGACAAATATGAAAATAACTGTCTTCTGGTGTAGTGCGCCGTGTAGTCTCGTGGTCCTGATAACGCACGCAGCAAGAACTTCTGAAACATCTGTGTACTTCTACCAGACTACACGGCGTAACAATCCAGAAGCCAGAAGACAGCCATTTTCAAAACTTGCTGCCGAGATAATCTGAAATCTCATTGTCTCGGTGCATTTCACAGTATAAATATTTATACTCCATTATCATCAGCCATAGCGATGTGAGAGTAAGCCTGTTGGATGAAATATGCCTAATTAATGTAGTACCAAGAACTGGCTGTCGAAGTTTTGATGATCTATCAACTACAGTAATCTAATGTGATATGTCTGGAAGACAAGAAAAAGTATTATGTGATTCAGTGGTGATGAGATAAATTTAATGTTAGAAAAATTTAATATTGTATATTGGTTACAAATATCTGAGTTGTAAACCGTACTGTACGAACTTTCGCCAATGAAATAGTCTTCGGAGATAAAATAGGAGCTGTCAACCAAGCACGTTATCTCAGATAAAAGGAGAAAGAAAAAGAACTTTAAAAGAAGAGACGAAGATAAATAAGGACGAAGGCAGTTTATAATGTTGGAAGCTCACCTGTCTGAAGAGATAGACAGACGGAAGGGTGATTGTAAGTAATGGGTCCTCTTGAAGCATCGTCCTGTTGGTTGCAAAACCATAAAAAAACAACCCTCAACCGCACTGTGTACCAATCAGCTTAACCGAAACATCGACTCGGTCACTTCCCCAGAGACGTGGGAGGTAGTTCCCTCTCTACTTCTGAAGGTACTAACCCAGTGGCTTTACCGCATTGTAACACGCCAGGAAGTCACATTCAGCCGCAGCTACGCTTACTTCTATTTTTTAATTCCTTGGAGATATCTCACGCACAAGGGAAAGTCCATTCTTTGACTTGCTTATTGGAAGAGGACCACGTTCAGGGGAGGCTCAAATATATTGGCGATCGCTACCTTAATATCTTGGAAGTGAAAGTTCAGAAAGTTCAGAAGTATTTGACTTCTATAGATGAATATCGACTTCTTCGATTGAAATGTTCCAGTCTGGGACTCGGAGTAGAAACGCGGGTGTAGAAAAGAAGTAAATCCCACACTTCGGCGTCATTTTGTATCCAAATATACACTCAAGGTATAAAATTCTGTTTTACAATAATGCCATCGTTATGGTACCGGTCATGTCGTCGAGAAATCGTAATTTCGACAGGTTTGCTGTGCAGACTATTGGCATAGTATATCAAGAAAATTGCTACGAAGAAGAGGATTTTATCTATGTGAAATATTATCAAGATTAGGCCTATACACCCATTCCTATATTTACGAAAGTTCTTAGATCGGAAGTTCGCAAATATAGCTGTATTTGCAAAATTAAAAGCTTTTTCATCACATGCCCATAAATGTTCTTAAAAACATAAAACGCACAAGCCCTCCGTATATGATATTGAAAGGTTGAAGGCTGTTCTGGAGGTACCCGCCTCGAATTTCGATTGTCCTAATTGAAGCTTTCCGTAATTTTTCCCAGTGCCTACAGGAGCATAACTGTATAGAAACTTAACACGGGTCAGGACAGAATTCTGTTATTCTATTTATAGCAAATAAATTACTATGTATGCCATTTGCTTGTGCGTTAATTATCTCTGAATTTCGCCAACGGAGTTAATGTAATATGTAACGTAATGTCTGATATGCTCTTGCCGCTAATGAACACTTACAGGTCATAAGTTGAAATGTTTCTCTTGTTTTCCCATGTAACGTAGAGAAAAATGTAAATTACTGTTTATAATATATATTTTGAGTAATTGTTTATAGTTTTTAGTAGGCAATGCCAAGTTCTGTACAAAATCGGTACAACAGAACACTTAACTAGCGAATGAATTAAGTTGATTCTTTAGTTAGCTGCACAATTAACACGTATTAAAATGTGGAAGCAAAGTTTCAAGTATTTTTAACGTCAGAAATAGGCAAGGGCAGGTGGCTTGTTGCAAGCTGCGGCCATTTTATGCCTAGAAAAATATTTCCGGTAACCACCGAATAGTGTGGTCGGTCTCAGTACTGGTCATCACGCGGTGATCGTGAGAAAATCTCTTTTTTAAAACTTACAATACGTAACCAAAATTATTTGTTGAACAATCAACAAAAACCTTTTTTTGTTTGATGTCTGTATTGTAATTAATCCAAATAGTCTGTACAAACATATAATTTACCAATTCATTCATGGGTGTAGAGGGATGCAGATAACAGGCAAGGGGAAGATAAGAAATGTTCACAAAATTTTGATTAGGAGCCCTGTACGGAAGAGATTATTTGGAAGACGTAGGCTTATATGGGAGGTTAATATAAACAGGGACTTCAGTAAAATACTAGGAAATTTATTTAACTCGCGAAAAACCGTTAAATTACCAAGCAAGATACTATGTTTCGAAGTTTGTATAATAATAATAGCAATAACAAGAACGTTGTATGAAACTACAATTCACTATTCTGATTAAGTGTGGATTTTAATTTATGAACATAATCGTCACTCTGATTTCTGTGATGTTAAAGTATTTAATCTGATATGCGATTCAGAGAAACGACGCATTAATACTAAATATAAAGATACTCGAAAAATAAACACAAAGAATTCGAGACTTTTGTAATGAAACATATTTCGTCCAGGAAAATTGATTTGGTTCTCTTAATGATTTCTCCAGCATTTTAATGTATATTTCATTTCGCGTTATTCTCCCGTTTTCCCTACATTTTCGCCAGCAGTGAAGGCCACTTTCATGCGATATCCATGTTCTCTGAACCACGCTGCATACTTAAAAAGCACCCTCCTACATGCATATAGAAATATCTTGCATATCTATTCATCATTTCGTTTCCCAGTACTGCCATCAGTGATTACATCAGCAAATGTTACTTTCGTGATTAAAACTAGATTATACTGGCAAGACCAACATCGGTTACAGGATTCTGTACATAGAGCATTTTCGTGGTAGTTTCACATCATAGCGATTTTTGGTCCTTTCAGAAGGGAAGCCGTTGGATACTAAAGCCTTGGTCTCATCTCTTACGTCTTCGTTTCCTTTGTCTATGTATAATATTAGGTCATATACTTATTAATTATTTTGCAATAAATTAATATTGTACATTTATATATAAAGTTCATTGTTTATTTGCTTTTGTATTGTAATGTTTGTATTGTTGTTAGTGCTTGGCTGTTATTGGCCATTTTGGCTGTTGTCAAGCTCTTCAATAAATGAATTGAATTGAATTATCATCATTCTAAGCCTACAGTATGTTCACTAATAAAGTTGAACGCAACCGTCGCTTTATAATTCCCGGCCGGAACTGCGTGACCCGCCGTCAAGGTTTTCCCGGTATAAGTAAAGCATAGCTCCATAAAAAAATAAAATCAACTTTACCGTGTTATAACAGCTTCTGCCTGAAGTTGGGAAGTAACGACTTTATTAATATTTAGAGTGATAACATAATATTTTAGATTACGACTAACTGTAGGAGAGAGAAGTGATTCTCCGTCTTAACTTCCAAGTAGTGATGGTGTATGAGTAGGTGCGTAGTACAGGTAAAGATTTACGTATTAAAGTCCTCAAGCTTCATGCTCCGACACGCAGTCGCGAAAAGGGTGATACTCCAGTTTGAAGGTTGAACGTAAAACAACCTCTCTCTGCAAATGTATTACGTTAAAACATGTCACAAAGGGCATAGTGCTTGATCATAACACTAATTATGAGATAAATGGAATGTGTAGCAGGTATAAAAAATTAATAAGTGGAGAGTTCGTCTCTGTTTCTTAAAATCCGTTAAATTTTTATACAGGCCTGCTGTTCTATTTTATTTTATTTTTCCCTTTAATAGGGATATTATTTGAATAGAAGGGATGGATTATAGTTATCTTAATACGAATAAATCTATATTGATGAATGCCAATAGTTTTATTTACGGATAGTTTTAACCATACTAGAAATGAATACATATGGACATGATGGTGTATGTTCAGTGCATACAAATTGTTTTTATGCAGTCTCTAACGAACTTTTAAAGTCTCTTATTCTGATCGTCTTTCAAGCGCTTGGTATGAAAGTATAACACTACCGTAACATAGGGTATGCTCTGAAGTAAAGTTGTGAAATAACCTGTGGGATGAAGTAAAATGAAACGACGAAGAAGGAACACGTTTTGCAGTGCTAAATAAAGACTGATATTTTCAGGTAAGAGTATATAGCGGTTGTTGTGCGGGACTGCAAAACATAAACTCAGAGACACTGAAAATTTACCATGTACCATGCTGCTATAACCTTCATTTATGTATACTTTAAATTAGTACACGTTCCGGGCAACTTAAATTTTAGTGCTCTTATAAATAATAATTATTAAGGTGTTTAGGTTTCCGTGAACATCCTGTATTATGCCGGACAGACTAGGTTACTGTTTTACTTGATTTACAGCTCAATTTGGGTTCTTAATTTATGTCTCCAACAATGTTATAACTAGTTTCTCGCGCGGAGCGTCTCTCTAATGAGAGATGTTATGTTCTCCTTACAGTCGATAAGATCCTGTTGTAAGACATAATTTCCATACTTACATAGGCCTACCTTCTTTATGTGTAGAATTTCTTCTGAGTTACATATCTGGATTTGATGTCATTGCTATGCTATTTAAAAGTCTTACCAATTCATAATAAAATTGTTGGTGAAGAAATGATAATCATTCGTAACTGAGACTCGAATTAGTAAGTACGTAGGGCAGATCTACAGAGAGGCTAAAGTTATGTGACAGAGGCGTGTTATTAATCTGATACATATTTTGGACACTTCCCATTATCTCATTTTTGGGGTATAATATTAAAGTGGGTATTTGAAAAATAAGATGCAATGCTGTAGCCTGAATTCAACTGTCTCTGGCTATGGTTTAAAGAACGTTTTATGAATTCAATGATGAAACTTTGAATTTTTTGAAAATGTATAATATCTTATCAGGTAATTTTCAGCTTCTTTATGTAAGACTCTGAGAGCTGACTCTGTAGCTTCTATCTGAATCATGATATAGACAGACGACAAATGTACGGACAGCTTAATACGTATGTTAATAATGTTACGTACATGTAAGAATCTCTGTCTTTTCGGAGCCTTAACATGACCTCGGTGTGGAACAGAAGTTCATGAAGCCGCAGCTGTAAACTTCAGAATGAAATGTTTGATTCTAAAACTTTTTGTTCGATGGAAATAATTGGCCTTCTTAATGTCTCCTGCTGAGTTGCTGTAATCGCTGCTCACGACTCAGGCAGCGCGGGTATCTTCAAGAGTGCAGTCACGAAGCTGAGACTCACTGGTGGTCAAACTCTCATGGACGCTTAATGCGGCTTCAAGGGTATTTTATGCCACTTTTTTAGCAGCTGAATCTATCTCTTAAGAAGTTTAAAGTGAGCTCTGTGTCAGTAACAAATCAAAGTTACATTCATGAAGAATCTAAGAACAGATTAACCGAGGAGAATGCTTACTACCATACAGTTCAGTACATTTTACCTTCCCATCTGCTTTATAAAACTCAAAAACAAAAATATATACCTACCTTATAGGAATCTAAGCCTGTTTTTTGTGTGTTTGTTGTTTTGTATGGGTGTGAAACTTGGTCTCTCACCGCATGGGATTAACATAGATTAAAGTTGTTTAAAAATTGCGTATCTAAGGTAAAGAAATTGAAAAGGACATGGATAAAATTAAATAACTAGAACCTTTACAAACTATACTTTTTACCACGTAGTTTAAGGTCATCAATTTAATAATGATGAGATGGAAACGACATGTAATATCATGAAGTTACGTTTATTTATTTATTTATTTATTTATTTATTATTAACTGCAAATGGGTTTATACCCGGTGGCAGTGGTGCTACAATAAGACACAAAAAACATAAGACACAACAAAACAATAAGACACAAAAAACATAAGACACAACAAAACAATAGGACACAACAAAACAACACACATCACACAAAATAACACACCACACTCAAAATAAAACAACTTATAAGATTACAAAACCATAAGGCACAAGTATTTAAACACAACAGATAACCTAAAGTAGATAACTTAAAAATTAATACCAACTAGACCTAAGACAGTAACAGTAATGAATTACATATCATGAACTGATGCACTCACATTTCATCAGGACCTTCTCTTCACTTCACTACACTTATGAAGCCTTCCCATCCTCATCCCGATTTACCTCCTTTCACCTCACATCACTGCACCCTCCCAGGTATTCCCTTCACTCCACCTCATTTATCACTTTTCTAACCTTCTTCCTAAAAGTACTTGGTTTACAGGACAGAGTCCCTAAAACTTCCGCAGGTAGCTGGTTCCAGAGTTGGATGGTCCTATTTACAAAGGAATATTTTCCGATATCTGTTCTTTGCTTTCTGCTCCTAATTTTCCGAATATGATCGACCCTGCTCAGATAGTATGGCCTTTGCAATCTGTCACCTATAGCCTTCCATGCCCGTTCTCCCGTGTACGCTTTGAAGAGAGCACATATACGCGATATCTTTCTACGCTGTGCCAGGGTTTCACAGTTCGAATCGCTCTTATGATATGCAAATTTACATGCTTTCTTTTGCACCCGTTCTAACTCATTTATCTGCCCCTCCCTGTAAAGATCCCAGCACGCCGCCCCATATTCCAGAATCGGACGCACTAGTGATGTGTAGGCTAGACTTTTAGTGCTACTATTTCCCTTTCTGAGAACACGCATTGTAAAATGAAGTGCCTTCCAGGCTTTCTTCACAGTATAATTTACTTGGTCAGCCCAGCTTAAATCGCTGCTTAAGAGTATTAACAAGTATTTACAACTGCTCACTTCCGGAATTACTTGGTCCCGTAACGAATAGTTTAGTGGTTCCTTCGCCCGACTTCTCGTGAAACTAACTGCCGTACTTTTACTTGGGTTAATTTTCATAGCATTCTCAACCGCCCACTCCCCCCAGATTGTTCAGATCCATCTGCATCTTTCTATATCTTCACTATTTATAATTTTTCTATATATTATGCAGTCATTTGCGAAAAGTCTAATAGTCGATTCAATGTTCATCCAAATATCATTTACGTACGCGAGGAATAGAAGTGGACCCAATACACTCCCTTGCGGTACACCTGACGTTACTCTGACTTTCTCTGATAATTGCCCTCCTACTCTAACTCTCTGCGTTCAGCCTAAAAGGAATTCCCTTACCCATGCGACTACCCTCGAGTCCACTCCCGATGCCGCGATTTTCGTAAGCAGCCGATCGTGAGGAACTAAATCGAAGGCCTTCGAAAATCTATTATAATCGCGTCTAACCTTCCTCCGTTATCCAGTGTGTCTGCAATGTCCTGGCAAACTGTGATTACTTGACTTTCACATGAATATCCCGGTCTGAACCCATGTTGACCCTCGAATAACCAATCCTTTTCCTCCCAGATTTTTCTCAGGTACGATGCTGTAACGTGTTCCATTTGTTTGCAGACCACCGAGATTAAACTGACCGGTCTGTAATTTGTGACCAATGATCGATCACCTCCTTTGTAAATAGGAACCACTATGGCTTTTTTCCAGTCCCTTGGTATAGTGGCATGATTAATTTTTACGTCCAATAATCGCGCAAGGTATGGAATCATGGCTTCCCCACCCAGATTTAGAATTTCCCCAGAAACGCTGTCTGGCCCTACTGATTTGCTTTTTCCCATCCCTCCTAGCCTTTTTCTAATGATTTCAGTACTAATAGCGAAGGGTTCGCCTGAGGTAGCTCATTGCATCTGTGGGATGCTACGCTCGCAGCTAAATGCCGAAGAATAATAGAAATTAAGGGAGTTGGCCTTTTCTATCGAGTCAGTAATGAGCCGTCCATTACCATCCTTGATCGCCGGAATATTTTCCCTGTTTCCTTTACGTCGTTTTACATACTTGTAGAAATCAATCCAGCATTTACCTTCATTTCTTAATATTGACCTTAAAAATGTTTCCTGTGCGTTTTGTTTGGCTAATAGCAACTGCTTTGATAGTCGTTTCAGTTCTTCTTGGTGCTGTTGTAATAATTTTCTGCTGTTATATGCTTTCCTGACCTTTAACTTCAACCGTTTCACTTCCTTAATATTCAGGGTCCGAATTTTTTCTCGATATTTTATGTGGCACAAAACGTTGGATACTCTCAAATATTATGTTCTTGAAATTATTCCATATCTCCTCGACACATCTCCCATTGCTTACCCATATTGCGAATTTATCCCTGAGGAAGGTTTGTAGTCCTAAAACATTTGTTTTATAGTACACCGGGACTAATCTTTCTACCTGAGGTTCACAGCAAGTTTCTTCCCATTCCACTTCTAATAATACTCCACAGTGGTCACTGATCCCCTGTACAATGCTGCAATGTTACAATCTTTATAAACTGCGGTCAAATTTGGAGGAGAATTTAATTAAAACCTCGACGACCTCAGACGTCTGTCAGCTTGCATGTTCGTGAGTGTAAAATCAGTGGCAGTAGTATTACACTTCGCGTGCCTTGCTAAAAATTAAGTTGCTGCCCTTAAAACTGGGAATAAAATACATTCTTCAGTGAACCATTGTTATTCATAACAGTTGTGATAAGAAATGCTCAATTCTATGACAAGGAATTTGATGCAAAATTGCCTATGATATGTTGATTGGCGTTGTCTGTACCACACATCAATATTCTCTCAAATGATTATATTGTGTATGAAATCAATCAGAAGTAAAATACAAGTATTTACATTGAAGATTTTATGTAAATATAGTCAACAGTGATGTGTGTTGTTTTGTTGTGTCTTATTGTTCTTGTTGTGCCTTATGCTTTTTGTGTCTCATTGTTTTTGTTGTGTCATGTCTTTTTGTCTTACTGTATTGTTGTGTCTCATTGCTTTGTTGTGTCTTATTGTTCTTGTTGTGCCTTATGTTTTTTGTGTCTCATTGTTTTGTTGTCTTATTGTTTTGTTGTGTCTTATGTCTTTTTGTCTTACTGTTTTGTTGTGTCTCATTGTTCTGTTGTTTCTTATTGTTATTGTTTGTGTTGTCTTATGTTTTTTGTGTTATTGTTTTGTTCTGTTTCATTGTTCTCTTGTTTCTTATTGTTTTTGTTGTCTTATGATTTTTGTGTCTTATTGTTTTGTTCTGTCTCATTGTTCTGTTGTTTCTTATTGTTTTTGTTGTCTTATGTTTTGTTGTGTCTTATTGTAGGACCACTGCCACCGGGTAAAAACCCATTTGCAGTCAAATAAATAATAATAATAATAATAATAATAACACGAGTCTTCTGTTTATGTATTTATTTAGACTTGCTAGGCCAGAAATAACACATTTATAAATGTAAGCACCGTTAATATAGTTACATCAAGTCATTTAAATCGTTTTAATAATTATTTTGACAGATATAATCAGACCACTTTAATGTAATCAGGCTGTTTGAATGATAATTATCTGTTGCAGATTTGTCGAAGAAACTTTGCAATACTAAGAAAGAAAGGAATTTCTTCAAATACTGCATTCGGTAAGTTAATTAGATATTTTAAATGCATATATTTAAGTGATAAATATCAAGTGTGTAATACAAATAACCTGCAAGTTATATAACAGTCCAGACATCGGTTTCGGGTGGGGTTTTATAAGTGATAAATACAATTACTAACCCACTTTTTGTCTCCAGAAAACATTGTGTCTGGAACAATTTATTTACGTAATCTAAAGCTGTAAGTTGTCCCTCAACTGAAAAATGTACCCCGTGCCATTTTTCAACTAGGAATGTGCTGCACTGCACTGTATTCTCATGTCGGGTACGAACTTCCTTTGTTACAGAGAGATTTTTTTTTGAACGTGTGTGTTATTACCACTAAATTATCTTCGTATAGAAATAAAAAAATTAAATGTCTTCTAGCAATCCTAATTGAATTGTTTGCATTTTTATCATTCATGTTAAACCAAGTTACTAGCGCTATCTGCCCGGCGCTTTCCATCTAACCGTACACTTACCATATAATTTTCTTCGATTAATATTTCACTCGATACAACGTTATTAAAATAAGTTTAATCTATTAAATTACATATGTCTTATCAAAAGATATAATTTAGGTTGCATACAATGACAGAATATAAATCTCTCGAGAATATTATCCCTTAAATACCATCAAATATTTTAATGTACTTACGAAATATGACGAAAAACTTTACTTTTACATCAATAGACTCATGACTGACTATTGCGCATCTTGTTTCGTTGATCACAATTTTACCTTGATTTTGACGTATTAAGACTGTATGAGGAATAATAATCAAAGCGTATGTAGACATACGTCATTAGAATCATCACCCTCAGCTGCCTACTCTAAAACTCTCTCATGCGTAACTATATGGAAGCTGGCAAACAGACTCTGAGTGGTAAATTTTCTAGAACTAAATTGACTATATTTCCTGCGCAGCTATTACTCTGCAGTAACCATAAAATGACAGGACTATAGGACTATACGCTGGAGAAATTCACTGCCATGCACCACATTACATGCAGAATTCAGAACAAAGTAGAAGAGGCGCAGAATTCTTCACATAATAGAACTGATTCGGTCAGCATCACGCTCCATTGACGTCAAATAAACTACAATGAATCGGGGGCGGTCGTTGGGTTCCACAAAAAAGCACAGTGTTACCTCAGGGACTGAAGCCAATCAGGGTAAGGTCGTGACGTGATCTACACCAGGGATGGACAACAAGGGGTGTATCAGTTCTGCGGAAGTAGGGTTGCTGTAATGCTTAAGAAATACAACGGCGCTATTTTGTATGAAGGGATGTAGATCGTTAAATGATGTGGGAAGGTGGTTATGAATGATAAGTGAAAGGTAAAGTTGTTGCTGTGTCTAAGCACTATGGCGTGGAGGCTTATAGTGGATATGAAGATGCAGCTCCGTGCAAACAAGACTTCGACATTGTATTGGAGGCTGGGTACGAACTACAGCTGGTATAGACGTGTTACCGAAAAGAATAATTAATGCCTTTGCTTGCAATCGAAGAACTGTTATCTAACCCGGAGCCAGTCACTATATAACAGTTATTCCAGCTCACAGTTGGCAATTAGTTAAGGATTATGAAGGAAATCGTATCCTACTTTATCGTATTTTTTTAAATTACCTGTAGATACTCTTAAAACAAAGATCTCTCTCCTGATTGTCGATAATCTTGCTAAGAATCAAACCAAGTACCTCTTGAATAAAACTGTAAATGTTACCGCTATACCGACTTCTTCGGGACGTTGAAGTGAAAAATTTGTGGCTTTTAAATAGTTAAAGTATCTAGTTATGATGTAGGGGTCCGCAGTGGCTGCGCGGTCTGAGGCGTGGGCCTTTTGCCGCTTGGTCGCTGGGACCGTGGGTTCGAATCCCACTTAAGCCATGGATGTTAGTCCGCGTTTCTCCATGTTGTGCTGTCCTGTGTACAGGTAGAGACCTAGCGACGAGCCAATCCATCGTCCAAGGAGTCCTACCGAATGTCTATAGATCGAGCCAACGAAAAAGTTGGGACCCGCAGTGCTCAGGCACTTGAAGAACGGGTCGTTCCCAGTATCCCAGTTATGATGTAAATATAAAATAAAAAAAAATAATTTAAGTTCGTGTTGAACAACGCAACAATGAAGGGACAATTCAGTTACGTAGTCTTCTTCGTAAAAATTAGACCGAATAAGTAACATATAAAAATAAAAGAACTTAAAATATGATCGAGGTCGTAGTTCCTATCTGTAGACCCACTTGAAACATACTGTTGTTGATGGTGTGTGCGTCCGGTGGAAAAGAGACGGCAGGTCAGGGAGAAAGTTGCTAGTGTGTTCATCAAAATGCTTTGAGACGCCGAGTCGTATTTCACGGGCATACCGGCAGACGGTACCAGAGCGTTAAGACGGGAAACACATTGCTTCTTGAAGAGCAGGTATTATCCGTCCAATAACTTACAACTTAAGACTCTTTATGTTGACGTAAAGTTTATTAACTACTGTTAGATGTCTCTCTAGAATACCACGACGGCCGAAGTAGTAGGTCTATGAATTACGCGGTATTAATAAATATACTAACCTGTTTTAACATTGCTATATGTTGTTATAAATCATATTTATTTGCGGTGAAAATTAATTACCATCAAGTAGACTACTAGCGTGGGAAAGGATATTAAAACACAAAGGTACTTCTATAAGCCTCTCAATTCTAATTGATTGTATAACACTCTCTCAAGCGCAGTAGATTTAGTATATCATATTCAGACAATACGACTTGAATTATATGTACATGCAAAATTATTAGCATATTATCTCATGAAATGTAATACACGACAAGTGGTTTGATTTAATTACAGGTTTAACGTTCTATAATCCTAACTGTAGAAAAGAAATGTGGCCCAATGCAATCAAGTATAATATCTCGAAGTTCTTGAGACACAGTAAGTGGCTAATTAAATAGCCGACTAATTAATGATGTAACAAGCTAGGTAACTAAATAATGAGCTATCATATTAAGTACCTGACTAACCCCAAGAGATTTTTATTGAGCAGTTTAAAGTCGGTAAATTCGAATTAAATATAACCCTACTGGTTTGACATGAAACGTTTCTTATTCAACGCGGTTATATCAAGCAAATTAGAAATCTAATTTTAACTTTTATACTCCTATTGAGAATCTTATTTACACCGCCTTCCCCCACCAACCAAAACAAGCTTTGTTAACTCCTTAAGCTGAACTCGTCTGAATAACGTTTAAAAATGAATTTGTGTGAAAGAAAACAGTGCGTCTCCATTTCAAAAGTCAGTTTGTCAATGTTGTATAGGAATGTAATTGCTCTCTATTTGGAGAACCTTACGAAACCAATAAATACACTTTTGGGCAAAATACTGGAGTTACTATACGCAAAATAGGTGGTACATATATCTACTACAGGACGTTAAAGGGATAAAATCTAATAATAGGATGATTCTATGATTCTTAGTTTAAATGTCTTAATACTTTTGAGATTGTACCGTTTATATTTTAGATCCTTAAAAAGTGGAATGCATATTCTTCATATTTTTTAAAAAAATGTACTGTGTGCTGTAGCGCATATTTGCCATTAACTATAAACAACTTTTCAGAATAAGTTTTTAATGTAGGTCTAATCTAGTGATAATTAAGGTGTAAAGCAAATCCCCATGTAACACTGTTTATACTCAAGTGAGAACAATTTGGGAAAGGATTCAGTGGAAATGATACAATTTTTTTTTTATTAAAATGTTACTTGAAGTTTCTTCAAGAGAAAGAAACATGCGGTCTACTTATCGAATCTCGTTACAAAGAACAAGACGTCCGGTACATGTCATTGAACCTCTTGTTAAAACAGTTGACCCTTCCAACAAATTTCTGAGCGCACAATGTGAGGTACAATGATTAATAAGCTCTTCGTGCTGTAATTAATGCAAGTCAATTGTACGTATGCGATGATTAAAGTCCCGTGTTTTGCGTGTTCGGTTTTATGTTGTTATAAATAAGTTCTTGATGTAATTAATAACCTTTATGAGGCTTGGATAGATGCACTTTTCGTTTTGACAGCAACAACCTGAGAAAATAAAGTACACTTGTATTTATTGTTAGGTCTACGTACGGGTTTATATTTCTTTTTAGTGTTACGTAAGCAGATGTTAAGGGTATCTAATTAAAGAACGTCGGTTTATTCGAAAAATAAGGACTTTCAAATGTCTTTCATAGCAATTAATACAAAAGAAAGATTCTTTATGTTCAGAACAAACCATACATAGACGTTTACAAAAGGAAGATTGTTTGGAGTTCAGTTGAAGCAATGTTTGATATGAGACGTTTTTGAACTTACAAAATTATTATGAATTGTTTAATTACCTATACTTTGCATAAATATATTTGTACGGTTCAGTCTACTTAATGTTTTTAATTATATTGGGTTATTTATACAAATGCTTTCGACACAATATCGTCTTCCTGCGATTGAAATGTATGCTATAAATTTATATATGTATAAAAATATTTGAGAATCATTATTATAACTGGGGACTATCTTTATTAACCTCTTAGGAGTTGAGCAGTATATTGACTCGTCCGGCCCTGAGTTGTCTAATGAAATTTGATGTTCTTTTTACTTAGGCCTGCGTTTATATTTTAATCACTACGGATTTGTTTTTGGTGTTAACGATCTTGATTTCAGTACCATGAATAAAAGACAAATATTATCACTGATGGACTAGGACATATGCGTTTTGAAATCCATTTTCTGTGCAATCGGGAGAATGAACCTCTGAGTACCTGTGTCTTGAACTTAAAAAGTTCAGATTTTAAGAATATATTAAATAAAACTTGAGACACGAAAATTGTGATTTCTTGAATAGCTGCTCTTCAGGTTTTCATCACGTTTTGCATGGTTTTAATGAACACGGTTCAATAATTGGTTACTTTCTAGAACCAATTCAATTCCTGATGTTGCTTGTACAAATCCTTGGAACGACTGTCCAGTGATTTTCTCTAGTCTGCAATATTACATCGTTCGAATCACATTCTAATTTATTAAGCTTGATTATGAACACACGATGCGCCCCAGAGCAACAAGACAGAGAGCGAGAGGGGGAGGCACCCATTTTGAACGTCGACAGAGTTATCGGCTAGTCTGACCGGAGTAATGTGTGATTTACATTAGCCTGTCCGGGCGAATCATCGGATATTTCCTCCAAAAAGGCCTCTCTCTTAAGCCTCATTCCGTACTTACAGCTAACTGCCGTAAACGAACCTTAATGTCAATCAATCATGTAAAGATGATCCATACAAATAATTAGGTGTGCGACATAATCAATATCAGTATATTTATGACTATAATAATTAAATATAGCCTATCCCTAACATAATGTTAAAGTCTTCCAATAGGCCATGTCAATGTAAGATACCACGAAACTGCGATATTGGGCTATTCTTTGAAGAGCCGATTAGCAATCGACTATTCAAATAATGCTCTCACCATAGAGTAAGTGTGGGTGATTAAACTACGATAGGAGATGTTAAACGCATTCAGAGAATATTACAAATAGAAGCTAATTAAAACGACAATCCTACATTTAAAACGACTTTCACGAATTAATTCGTGGTTATTTCACGGCAGAGAAGAGGTTTTCGCGTCGAAAGAGGTGAAATAATAATTAAATTGTGGAAATTGAATTGTGATAGATTGAAAAGGATGCTGCCAAGACCTCTTTTAAGGCACTGTTCCTAAATATTATTGCAAGTGATCTGAAAAATCACTAAATAATACAGTTAGGATAACTTGTGCTTCATTAATTGGATGTTCCGATACAATTTGTTATTTTTTTGCGAACTTTGTAAAAGTTTAATTTGATTTCCATTTGAATGAAAATGTCGGTTTAAATTTGCAACAGAACTGGGTCACATTCGAGTAATGAAGCGGGCAGCCACAGAGCAGCTCTGCTGATTGATCAAGTTTTCTGCGTCTTGTCTGAGAAGGCATCAGTGCAGATGGGGTGACTGTCAGCAGCAAAACCCCTGGTGGTTGAAGCTTTCAACAGGTTTTTTAATTCCCACACTCCTGAAGCGAACCCTTTCATCATCATCACCATCATTGGCTCTACAGCCCTGTGAGGGCCGTGGCCTTCTTCAAAAGCTTCTTCCACTCTTCCTCATCCACAGACAATCTGTTTGCCAGTCCTCCGTATATGAGTCCATCCGGCAGTTGCTTCATCTGATTTTGTAACAAGTTGCTTTTTACAGGATGGGGTTGTCAGCCCCACACCCAACCCCCAACCTGGAGGACTAGACCTCCGTACTTACAGCCCCCGGAGGTAGAGTGACCCAGCTATACCCTCAGGCACTGGGTAGCTCGGGTACATCGGGGGTGCCAGTCCCCGTACCGACTGATATGTTTTCCTAAGGGGGAAGCGAACCCCTTGGAGTTTAGAATTTGACAGAACCTTTAATATGGCCTTTCTGTCTTCCCCCATTTTCCTTGTTCTTTCTTCTCTCTTTCATCATTATTTTTCTTATTCATTCAATTTTTTTAATGTATTTCTTTACTTGCATTATCTGTCTACAGGAAGACTGTGTCAGAAATAAAGTTTTATGTGACAAAACAGAAGATACGCACAGCTTGTAGTGTGTGAGGGAGATAGAAACATGACATCTGACGTAATCAGACCTAACAAACTCATAAGCTGTCTGGCCAGTTGTATTATTTCAACTTAGGACCCGGTCCACATTATAACAGGAATGAAGCATTAATATGATAGACTAAGTCTGTGTCATGTGTATTAAAAACTCAGTAGCGTATTGCATTATTAATAGTACCTGTTATAATAAATTTGTACTGAATTGTATTCAAATCATCGAAGTTAGAAAGTTTCTGGCGATAGTGCGTTATAATATGTAAAATTACTCTTTTGGGCATTGTCCGTCGTCTAAATTTCAAATAAAATTTCTTATGTCTCGGAAGCTGAATTCTGCTGCCGTCTTCAGGATGAGAAAATAAGGGATAGAGGAGGAAAGACCCGTGTTGGGCCCCCTCGTTTAGCTAGTCTCACATAGGGTCCAGGTTTGAGGATAGCTGAACAAAGGGGGCCCAAAATAGACTTTTTTTCCTCTTCCCCCCTCTTATACCTGAAGATAGAAGCAGACTCCAACTTCCGAAACGTCGTAATTTTATTTTATAATTTAGACGATGGACAATGCCCAAAAGAATAATCTTACTTATTGTAATCACTTCGTTTAAAATTAAAAACCACTAAATCACTACACAGAAATAATGAACGCGAGAGAAAAACTCATTATGCACAATTAATATTCTGTTTTTCGTCAAACCTTCGTTCCGTCGCTTTTCTATAATTAACATGGAACGTTTTATGCTGGCAAAATTAATTTCAATATGATAATGTCACGTGATACACAGGATGGACAGTCGCGTTAGATTGGCATTATTTAATTTTTTTTCGGAAAATGATAGTTCATGAAGGTGAATATTTTCCCGGTGCAATGAAATCTTGCAAATCGAAATAAACATCCGAAATACGTTGCGTTGTGCCGCGATTAAATATAATGCGTTGTTATGACGCATTCGTCTAAAACCTCATTTCTGGATTGAAACAGTTTATCTTTACCATGCTGAAATTGCGGTGTGGTATTTGGTTTGAGCCGAAAAATAAGAGTTTCAAATCCAGAGACAAAAATAAACACTGAACTTGGCTGGAGTGTTTTGGACAAGATATCCTGGTGTTATTTGCCTGGTTTTATTGGAATTCTATACGCATTTGTTTTGAAGCTGCTGCTTTAATGTGTATTTGTTTTACAAACTTTCAGTGTGCAGCGAATATCACATCAGATTTACAATTTGAGTTGGATCGTTAACAACCAATAGCTTTCGTTTCCCGTAATAAGAAAAACGCTAAATTTTATTTAGAAGCGAAATTCTCCTGGTATCTAAAAATTGAATCTTAGCCACTTAAACGCAGATGAGAAATCAGAAAACAAGAAAGAGAATTGACTTGGAGAGAAAATCGGACTACTATTCTATGGTCTTCCAGACTATCGTGTTTGTTATTCGTGTTTTGATGTTACTGCAAGCCGAGAATGTCTCTTTTCTTCCAAATTTTACAGATGTTATTCTGATATGTCTTTATTACTATTGTGTGGAACCTTGAATTTAAGAATGCTTCCTTACATATGAGTTAATTCTAAGTAAATAACAAATATTAAATTATATAATTTTAGTGGTTTTACTACAGAAGTTCTAAGAAGGAAAAAGTTGTATTTTCATTGAAGTAGATCAGTGGATGTGTGACTTACTGATGGAAGTGTTCATAAATCAGAATGCAGTTGGGGTCCAATATATAGAGGTTTCGAAGAAGAAACTCTGGTCATTGCACCAATAAATTTTATCCAAAATTCAGACAAGGGACAGAGTAAAAGTATAATAACCAGCCATTCTTTCCATTTTGACTACATGGGTACTTTAACGGTAAGAAAGGCGAATATGAATTATTTTCTCCTGCCTTGTGGCATACGGCACGCACGTTTTCATGTTCGTTTTTGGCCTCTTTACATTCAGCACATTCGCAATAAACATTCAATAACCTAACACCAAGTACGGTTTATTTTGTTGTTATTCTTCTTCTGTGTTGGCCTATATTGCAGGGAAGGAGATAAAAATACGAAAGAGATACAAGGAAATAAGAAAAAACTGTAGGCTAAAGATACAAGAGAAATTATTTCCTGTTTAATTGTAAAATGCTTAGTAGGGTTTGGTGGTAACTACGCAGGTAGCTGTCTTCTAATTTACAGCGCCTTGTAGTCTGGTAACAGTTTACCATCGTTTCAGAGCCCTGATGATGAAGGCAGCAAAGACCTTTCAAATTTTGGTAAAATCTACCTAACTACAGGGCGTTACAACCCAGAAAATAGCCATCTTCGTATTCACAGTCTTAAGAACTTCAAATCCTGTTTTATAAGAATCGCGTGTATCATAATAATTTTTACACTAGTTGACTCATAATCATCATTGTTTAGATAACATTCTTAACCATATTCTGATGTGTATAATCATCATTTGTATTAAAATTAGTGGAAGCAAGGATTTATTTTATAAATGCCACGCAGAAAGAAAGTAATGGCGCAGACATGCGTGTCTTGTCACTGTTATAAATTCTTTGAATTATAAACTTGGAATTACATCCTGCTTTTATTAAGCACATGACCAAATAATTTACCACAAGACTTGCCTTTAAATTACTGTAGTTAAGAATGCAGTTAAAATTTACTACGCAAGTCGATGTGCCGACATATTTTTTAAGCTTTAACCGACTGACATAGAAGGATATGTCTGCTCTCCACCATCGCATTTAGTAACGACGCCCATGGCTGTCGACAGAAGTTTATTGATTATTATTACCTCATTAAACTTGTATCTTATTCTTTACTGGCTACAATTACCTCCCCACGGCAAATGGACCAGGTATATACATTTCTTGCCTACACAGTAATATTAAACCACTGTGGTATTATGACAAGTTCAGAAAACTACTTTCTTGTTCAATGAACAATGTATTGAAACTAAGGCTAATCCAAAAAAGAGTATGAATTTTCACTTAAATGGAGCTGGCCTGCTAAAATTGTCCACTCTGTGCGGATTACAATAAATCATTATTAAAGTATAACAAAATAAGAAATTAAAGTAAACATATCTATGCCAGTGTTCCACGTGTTTCACCCGCGGCACATCCTGATTTGTCAAACACATATGGCGGAACATCGCAGAATGTCGTTTCACAAAAATAAGGTACGAAACTATGCGTGGCGATAAATATGTATCTGTATACAAATATTTTCTCTATAAGATTGCAGGCTTATGAAAACAAAACATACACATGTTGAATAAAGTTATCGATATATTTTTGTGCGTTACAAATTATAATTATATTTATATCGATAACGTCCGTACTGCCGAACGCCGATTGTGGATCATTGATCTGTGATCTGCCACATCGATTAATGATAGAAAGAACTACACAGTAATATACATAAACAAAGAAATTGATATTAAAAATAATACTTTTTTACAAATTGAGATTAGTGTAGGGTGTTATTAGTCTGTAAGCAGTAGAGAAATTTGTGAATTTTAATAAACATAACGGCAGGGAATAATATTTTTACATTTATCATATAACAAACACAGTATTTTCAGATCAGAATGAAATTTACACGCTTCATGCAATACGCTAATGGCATGTGGTAACATAATTACAGCTTCGCCTTAGAAGAAATATCAACGATAAGGAAAAAGGCGGGAAATCAAACAAATCCAAAGAAGCCAGAACTTTCTCAGCCCCCCCCCCCCAAATAAAATAGTTTAGTGATTATCAGTAGCTAGTCCGAAAATTGAATTCACTTTAGGCCCCTATATTGTATATGTTCACCACAGGGAGAAATATTACTCTTTAACAAGTGGCATTTTACTTTGGACTCTTCCCATACCACATTTATGTTACAGGCCTTAATCTCCGGAACACGGAAATGTCTTGTAAACTATTTTATAAGAAGATAACTGTCTTCTGGGTTCTAGTTCCGTGTAATCAGCTTGCTGATAGAGGCAGGAAGGACCTCTGAAACGCTGGTAAATTTCTACCAGACTGCAAGGCGTTACAGCCCGGAAGATAGCCATCTTCGTAATCACAGCCTTGTGTATCTCGAATCCTGTTTTATAAGAATCGCGTGTATCATATAACGTCAGCCTGCATTCATATGTCGACCAGTTGATACTTAGAGCTACTGATGGAATCTGTGTTGCAGTAAGCGTGATTTGTGCCACCAGGCGAGAATGCGCCCTCCGAAATTGCTTGGTTGGAACAACTTGGTCCCCACAGCTCCTTCCTAACTGCGGTATGCGAGCCGTAATTTTGACAAACTTTTGCAAAACTTGTGGAATGGTATAATCATTAATTGTAAACTATAAATTACACTAATTACCATCCCATCGGGTGCAGAACAGAATCTTTTGGTTTCTTTAAAAAAATTGAAAAATCTGAAGAGACTTTTTAATTAATGTTCCCAAATGTTATCCTTATCTTTTAGGTGGTAGAAAAGGGCGGAGGAAGACGTTCCTTTTTCATTAACTTGCTTTTCTCTTCTATTTTTAGTTCCTTTCTCAGAATTAATTTCCCGTGGCCCGCTTTTCTTTCTGGTTCTGTGATGCTTTCATTAACCAAGGATCTCACGTCCGAGTCGCCTGTAGCTACCGCGCACTCCACCCGCAATACGCGCTACCAACTCTTTATAATTCCTAACGTCAATTTCTTCCGCGTTATTGTCTCTTATTCTTTTTGCTTTATTACATTTCTTGCCTTCTACTTTTCCGAGGATCCTCTGAATGTGGTTGTTGTTTTCGTTCTTTTTCCCCCCACCGTCTTCTGTCTCTCCTACACATCTGCTTTCTCAGCACATACTCCACATATCTCTTCACAAAACTGCCATCAGGTAGATTATGTGAACAAAGGAAAGACATTTTCCGCCAAGGCGGAAAGAGGGTGGGCAGAAGAATGACCCGACATATCTCCAGAGTGTGTGAACTAAAAATGAGGTCCACACTTCTGCTGCGAAATTATTCTCGAATTTACCCAAGTACGTATTCCAGCCACAAAAACCTACGAACAAGAATTATCTGTATGTTGTAGCAGAATATTCTCATTAGCACTTTTAGCTTCTCTGTGAAATGCGAAGTTGAAGGGCTGGTAGCCCTACGCCCAACTCCCACTATTTAAGGATATTTTTTGGGTTGTCTGTATATTTGCAGCTACTCTCCACAAGCGATTGGAAGGTATTTGCTCCGTCCTAAACACGAAAGCGCATCATGCTGTGATGGCAAGGAACCTGATATAGAATAAGTCGGAAGTCGGTGTGATCCTCTGAGCGTTCTATGAGATAACCGCCCGCGGCACTAGTTCGAGGAAAGCAGTGGTTACGTCATACTGACCTCTGAAACACGTACGTCATATTTGCCACGCAGTGCGCGTACAGGATCTTTCGAATCAGGCTGCACGAAATAATGTTAACACTTATGTTTTGTGAGTGTGAAATGTGATCTTTTACTTCCGTCATTTGTATTCATACTTAATTTTTTAAGGTGATTCAATCAGCGAGACTGAGACGGAATACGGGTGAAACACGCATTGGATATTTGTAGAGTGCGGTGTGTATCATTTTAATCAAAAACGCAGGAAGGAAGACACCGCTTTGGAGAAATGTGTGTAAATTTAAGGATAATACTAAAATTAACTTATATTAAACGTGGTCTGGAAGGACTGAATGGATTCAGGTGGCTCATATGAGCGTAAAATTGCAGTATCGTGTGCGTACGATGATGACTTTTGAGTTCCATAAAACTAGGAAATTTGACAGAGTAAGCAACTAGAAAAGCTCGAGTAAACCCTGCACCGTGTAGTTTGGTCGTTGCTTTAGCTTCCACCAATCACATCGGAACATGTTACGTCGTGTGCTTGTCTGATCACTGCAGACTTCGTGCCCACATCGCCTACAGGAGCCAGGTCTCTGGATGGACATGACCTGCGTGAACAAGAAGCACCCTGTGGTATGGATTTTTAACGCTAGACCATTTCCTCCTGCCAGAAGTCCTAAGGGAATTTGGTATACGATTCGTGATTCAGGATCCGTTTTCCAGTGATTCATCTAATTAACAAGAATAGCTGGAAGAAGTAATACGTGAGATGCCGCAGGAATGCTTTAAAAAAAACGCAAACACTCGATAGCTTGAACGTTATAATCCAGTTGCTCCAGCGCCAACACAATAATTCAACCCCTAGTTTTAATCTATTTTTGGCATCACAAATTCGTTAATGTTATTATTTGTAGGTTTCACGTTATAATAATCATCGTTATTTTATATTATTGGCAGTCGGGCAAGAAAGAAATTCAAAATCACATTTGGCCATTTGGACAGTAACTGACAACCGGTAATTGTTCCATACAGCCACTTGTATCTTATTGAACTTTCGTTACACTTTCCTACTTGAACAATCAAGAACTTTAATTAACTTATTTGTAGATGTAATGTTTGATGAAGCAGGCTGCAGATTAAAGCATGAAAATTAAAACGGTCGTCTTTACTTTATTTTGAATTTAAAATTCGTTATTAGCAAAAATTGGTAAATTTTAAACAACTTTATTACTGACGTATTAATCAATATAAAGTACGTTAAATAAATATTCTCATTCGGTTATTATGTGCATTAGCTTACACCCTATGCCGTTCATTGATAGGATACAAGCGTGTTCTAACTAAAATTGAAGCATTATAATATCTAACAATATCTCTTATTCATCAGGTACTAATTAAAAATTGACTTTTATGATCCAGACGTTCGGCACACTTATTTTTTCTGTGTAAATTAAGTTTGTTTCTTATGGCATATATATATATATATATATATTAACGTGAACAAATCGAAGAGGATACGATTGGCAGGGTATGTAGCACTATTTAGGGAATTCTAGGTCTGCACAGTAGCTTCCACGTGGAAGACCTTGGCCCATATGTGCGTATGATCCGAATTTAAACAGGGTTTTTCAGGGTGAAAAGAAAATGTCGCTCCTTTCGGGAATCGAACCCCGCTGTCCAGTTCGCCGTTAGTTACGTTGCTGTCTGTGCTATCCCATTTCATGCAGTAGAAGATGCCAGGTCTGTTTACTCAATACAAAGACTAACGTTTTTGTGCAGCAGCTAGTAAACGGATGGCTTGGCGCGTTTTGAATTACTTGGATACGTGATTCAGCAATTTCTTTTGTTACTCAGCCATCGGGACTCAGTTTGTTTTGTGGACGCAGTAAGGCGTACTGGTTCGTTTCCTTCTCAAATACATAGGTAATAAATTGTAACCGAAATTTGCTCGTAGCTTTCTGTAAGATTGTTCAAGACAAAATCGTGCATGGAGATGTAACTTGGGTTTCCCAGTGCAATAAAAAATAAATGTCCAAGTTTCCAATGAAGAACTGCATAGTTTCCAAGACTAGAGAAAGCACTAATATTACAACCGAAAGTCAAAATCATTCCAAACTGATATTTTACGTAAAGGGAAATACACACTATTAATTTGCCCCACCAAAGCAGTCATCCACGATTTCCACTTCCAGGATTCGGAAACTTTAAGTTAGCAATAATCTAAGAAGACAAAATATTTTCTAAGATAAGTGGATTTTGCTTTATCGATTTTGGGTCAAAAAACTAATGTCAGTTTCGGAACATTCGCCCTGCTTGCCTCATTTAGCTGTTTGTGATGTTTTTACTTCCCTGAAATAAAAAAATGTCGTTGAGAAGCTGTAATTTAATACCTCCTAAAGACATTCAGATCAACGTGGCGATGATACTGACAGGATTTTTGGGAAATAATTTTCGTCCGTTTTTCCAAGCAGGGCATAGCCTTTTAAATTTGAATTCACAAAGTGAGTACTTCGAATGTTCCGTTTAATCAGTTCCTCGAAGGTCAGTGACAGAAAATTTTCTTTTTACACAATCATTCCTTTTGTACAAAGAAGTGATGAAAAGTAATGTTTGCAACAACCTTCTCCGCCGTAAAGAGAATACATACATCAGTGAAGCAAGAAATGGGTATTTTTTAACTTATTATGTAATTTTACGCCATTATATTTGAACATAATCACTTGTACGTTCCATCACTTCCGCAAACGCTCAGACAGTCTAATGAGTCTATCACAATAGAATTTTGCGTGTTGTTTACGAAAAAATATATCAACACTGCCTTAACTTATCTCTACAGCAACTTCTGTCCCTTCACACATTCGCTCAGATTCGGGAATAGATAGGTGGAAGTGAGTTGATAAATCTCTGCAGATGCGCTTGTGTGGGGCCTCGCATTGTCGCTTTAGGGGAGAACTTGTACATGTCAGGACGAAATTTTCGAATACCAGTCTTCAAATTTTGCGCTTAGAGTTAATGGTAGCATCAGTAGACTGGCATGCCCTGAGTCATAATCGCGGACACGTTCTGGCCAACGTCGACCAACAGGCTTCCTGATGCTTACAACGTCGTCCTCATGAACAGTTTTCAACCGTCGATGAATGTCAATCCGTGGAATATTTTGTGCTGTATCGATATAATCTCATTACACTGAGACATTTTTACGGGTGTAATTTAGAGACCTGTAGTGGCATAACTGCGGAATTTCACACAAATGTGGAGGAGAATGTAACTGAAAGAATGACATTAATTTAACACCGTTGCATGGTTCTTAATCTTAGAGAAAATGTAATAATTTATCTTCAACACGCCATTGTACGTTTAATTGCAGTATGCCATATACAAAGTGGGTGAGAAGTAAGTAGGCATTGAGAAATGGTTATAACCTCTATATTTCCAATGCAAAGCGATTATTTAATGCCTACTTACTTCCCACCCCTCCTGTATTTTAGATGCGTAATATCATTATAAGAATGAGGCTGATAGTGAAATATATTCCCGGTTGAGAAAGACATGCGTGATTAGTTGACTACACAGGGCCTGTAGATCCAGACTCCATATAGGTGAGGGGGTCGTCTCCACGACAAGACTTTGTGATCAGACCGGAAACTAATTTGTGGTCGCGCTTCACCGGATAAACAAGCAAGCAGTCACGTCGTAGAATAAAAAGTACAAACCTGAATCTCACCTTACCATACAGTGTTGTCTTTTCGAAATATTTCCTGTAACAACGTGGAGCATTAATTCCAAGTTCCATACCCTCTAAATTGGGTTTTATTGGATCTAAAAGAAGTGTGTTAGAGCACATATACACACATCTCATGCCATCCATTTCAGAAGCGAACAAATATGGTGAACGGACAGCGTCATAAAACAGATAATAAGGATTCTTTATTACTGCAGAAAAACGCCATAAAAGAGCAGTCATCCTCGTTGAAACAGTAGTAATTCTGTCCTGCCCCTCCCGCATTTACAACTCCGGTCCCTTACTCTTCAAATACACCCTTCATCCCTTAGCCGGGTCCACAACAAAACCCAAAACCACTCTTTCGATTTATGACTGCAAAGGATCACACTTAACAACTTTACCTTGGCTCTTGTTTTCGTTAACCTCATGTTACAACTGAGAGGGGATTGATTTATTGATTCCTACAACTATAGTCCTAGGAGAATCAAGATGATATGATATGAAGATTTCTGTCTTCTGGGTTGTTGCGTTGTGTAGTCTGGTAGTATGATCTCTGAAACGTTGGTAAACATCGACCAGACTACACAGCGCAACAACCCAGAAGACAGAAATCTTCATCCCCCTGATGACGGAGGCAGTATGATCTCTGAAACGTTGGTAAACATCGACCAGACTACACAGCGCAACAACCCAGAAGACAGAAATCTTCATACTCACCGCTGTGAAAACCTCAAATCATACAAGTCGCTCCTTTTTGCACTCGCAGGCTCGGAAATTGGCAGAACACTTTTCGCATCCCACGTGGGTCGTGTAGGCCTATTAGGAAAACGATTATTGGGCTGGGACTTGTAGACCACTACTGCCATTTTTGTTGTAGGTGCAAACAAAAGAGGGTGATTTCAATGTTATATATAGTACTGTAATTTAAGTCAATAATACTTTACTCCATGGTGTAGGCCAGATAAATTCCGGACTAGGAGCAATATTCGATTTTAAGCTGCAAGTGATTTAATTCTTGAAGTTAAATGTCTATCCTATCATTCGACGTTAGCCTGTAATTTGAGTTATTTAGAGTGTCGTTAAATCAACCACAAATAATTAAATAAAACAAAATAATTAAGATTATAAATAAGCACTAAAAAGAGGAGATTATTAATGCGGTTAAAAAGGAGTATCGAAACAAATGGTCATAACATTTAAAAATAAAGCCTGGAACTGATTCTCGTAATTTGCAAGTTACCATGGATATCAGACGAAAAGCTGAAATGCACATTTTAATTCATAGTGATCGCTAAAAGCTGATAGCTATAACATAATGTTACGCATTTTTAACTCATCTTTTTTATTTCTTGTTTAATCGGAGTGTTACAACCCTTTTCCGTTAAATTAATATGTGTCCTCCAGAAAACTTTGGATATCTCCCTTCGCCCACATGTAATGTTAGCAAATAATTATATAGACCCAGAGCCATCTTCTGTCAGCTTCTAATTAAAGTCTGCTCACGTCGTAACAAACCCCCGACAAGAGACCACAAGCACTATTGTAACCTAAGTATAATCCAGCTAATTACGCCGATCCCCTTGCTTCAAGTCAAACTGTACCTTGGGACAAGCTACGCACCCTTCTACCCCAGCTGTAACAAACTTCAGCATGTTCCCCGAAAAGTACACACATAGACCACACACGTCGGTGTTTGATGTGAAGAGAGACGGGCGGCCTACATCCAAGTTGCCTTCTTAGGATCCACGAGCGGGAGATGGCTTGGTTGAGAGCTACAAACTGCTTCATAGATGAGGGTTAATTTAAGTTGCATTACGTCGGCGTATCATAGTGCCATGACGTCATTAATTGTGAATCTGTTCCCCCAGTAGTAATTAGGTTATATTCATGTCGATGGAGCCATCAGCTGCTGAGTCACGATCGGTGCAAACCTGAAGTGTCCGGTTAACTGAAGGAAGTGTAGTTAAACTACTCCAGAAAGCGACTGCATAACGTGGGCAACTGTGAACGCACATCTTCCTAATTGCAAATAACATTCATATATAATTCAGACACTTTTCTCGATGGATTAATTTAAAGTGTTTCTTTTTTCTATGGTAACAGCTAATAAATTTTGTAGATGTAGGGTTAATTCTTATGCCATTTAACAACGTTCTATAATTGAAGAGGTCGTATAGTTTAGAATCAGATATGAAGATTATAATGAGTGGATGAATAGGAGAGGTGAGGAAAAATGCGTTCGAGTACTATGTAATCACTTTTAGATTTTCTGCAGGAGACGTGAAGATAAATTGTTACGAAATCTAGCCAGAATTTCTGAACTAGGTGTACGGTTACATCTTTCAAAACTCATTGAGAAAGTTCGCGCATAATAAAAAATAATAAAAATTAATGCACATTTATCAGTAGATTGAAAGGATAGCAATAAGCAGTAGGTAGTTTAAGTAAAGGAATGGCAATGTAATCAGTACAAAAATGAACTTACATAAAAGTTACTTCTACTATTATTTGTATCGCTCATTGCTTGTTTATTGTAGCGGTATTAACGAGTTCTTCAAAACACGGCTACAAAAAATCGATTGTATAAAGACCGAAAATTTCTTCACTGCCTGAGTGAAAATCAGCTTCACAAGGAGTTTTTGAAGTGAAATAACTTCAGACGAAATGTGGTTATAATAAGTAACACATCGAAGTAATTTATTGATTTTAATTATAGTTTATATAAAGAATTAATTCAATATGTTCATATTTATGACTTTGTGGAAAAATGATTTTCCCTTAATACAGCTTCAAAACAATAAATATTGAATGAGAAATTCTACTTTACAGCAAACGAGGAAGATATATAGAACTTACGAGTAAAGAAAAGCTTAACACCTTTCTTTTTAATTCTTTGCGTTACTTTATTCCTGCAAAAGTGGTATATTCTTAAGACGATTAGGGAACACAAAAACATAATTAATTTAAATTTAACTCGTTGACAATTCGTAAGTCGTCTTCCTTAAAGCATTTTGGTTCAGAAACCATATTCATATTGCTGTAAAAATCTCAAATTCTACTTCCCAAAGTCAAAATCGACACTCGTAAGACATTATTGTTATACGTACGTATGTATACAAAAAAAGAATGTAACTTCTAAATTGAAACAAACTATTGTTATTTAGAAGTCTGTCGTTTCTATTTGGAGTTAATGATAATAATAATTAATAATAATAACATTAATTTATTATTATATCTTAGAAAAGATTAAACATTTTAAGAGAATGATGTAAATAAGAAAGGTTACACATGTAAAATAGGTTATTTATGGAAATATGGGAACAATCGATAATTAAAATGGGAAACAAAATTGACTGCTGTAATTTACTAGAAATCTTCCTTCTAATCTTATCCAAATTGTTTTTGGATATCCTCCTTGAATGAAATTATTTGCGATCATAGATATGACTTCCATCGTAATATTTAAATTACTTATCTTGTGCCTTCGACAGCTATTAAAAACAGATCTATAATGACTAGTATGTAATTTCTTATAGACTTTAAAAACTCTGCAATTCAGTTAAAAAGGAAATTACTGAATGAGATTTTAATTGGTTTGAGAAATTTTGTAGTTTTAATTAACCCTTTGAAAGCAAAGCTGGACTGAATAGTATTTAAGAATTCAGTCCTATCCCAAAGAAAACAAACCGCATCAAAATTACAGAGATCAGCTGGTTAATGCTGTTTAACTTAAAATTCAAGTATTAAAGTAGCTGGTATATATCATTAACACTCGGCTGTAAATATGTTAAACATTCAGTTTATATCGTACAGCTAACTATTTAATTGACACTCTTATACTTCGCAAGGGAATACTTCATTACCATTGATTTTTAATATTTCTGTAGAATTTGTCGTCAGGAAGGTTCACGTATGGAATTTAGAATATTCGTATTGTCTACGCTTAGGTCCTTTAATGGTCTCCTCTGAATGAATCATACCAAGGAGCTGATATTCGTAATTAAAGTTTCCAACTTCATTTAGCATGTAGTTTGTACCCAAAGCCCAGAATTAAAATGAGGGCAAAGAAATGTAGCTTTTACTTCATAAATATTACATAAGGTTTTACAAAGAATAAATGTTAGCTGACGTCTTTCTTGAAATTTTTAGAACTATTTTCAGACTTAGTCTTGCCAGAAAGAAATTCCGGACGTTAATGTTTCTAGAAAACTTCAATTTATGGTCTCTTCATGACTGCGAGCACAGATTACATAATAAGCTCGTAAAACTTGGTGCCGTGATGGAACATGGCTGCTATGTTTATGGCTCCTGTAAATGTAAGCACTTGCCCAATTCAGGTGACTCGTTCTCCCACTTCATCCTTAAGGATTTAATCTTAAAACTTATAATTGAAGATTGGAACTCTGATCTCCATCAACTAATAAGAGCAGTGAAATGAAAACTGGATGGTTCATGAGTGTTAAAATAAAGTGTAAGAATCTTGACGTATCCCTCACGAGTGCTGCTTTTATCTCTACTGTCCATAAATGGTCAGTGTTAACAACTACTTATTAACAGGAAATTACGTTTGGCCTGCTTTATATCTGGGAAATTATTAGTTCTGTTATGTGATTCGCAACTTTCTCGGCGACTACATCCAATAAAATCTTCTCGGGAAGTCTGTCGCGTCAGTTGGTTGCACGAAGAAACCAACGTTTCGGGAAGTATCTCTTTGCGCATCATCAGAGTTCTGATTAGTTCTGTTTCCTTAATTTATGCTAGATATCTTACAAGCAGGATTTTCTTCAGCTTATCCATGTATATGCTAGAATTGCGAAGAAACTTTACATGTATTTGTACACCGGAAAGCAAAGCTATACATACATTATCGGCTGTTGTGAATAGAAGTATTAACGACAATAACGCTCAGTTTCGGTCACACGTTTTATTGTCGCTTAGATTCAAAGCGATTCCATGTGAACAATTTTACAGTTGTTTTGCTAAGCCAATGCCTTGAATTGTGTCTATGGTACCGAAAACGCACACAGCCTTCTACATTTTGGCGCTTTATATTTAGAAACTAGTTTCCGCTTTGGTTGTCACGCTGGGCGAACACAAATGTCAAATTATGAACACATACATGCCCATATTTGTTGTATAATTGCACATTTTCAAGATGGTGTGAGTTTAGATTATGGCTTTAAGGAAGAGAGGTAAAATAAGTAATTTATCTGTTCAGTATTAAATTTCCCAGATCGTACTTTCTCCGAAACGTTGGGACTTTTTTGTCTGATTAGAACCCAGAACATTGCAATGGGTACGGATCTCTGTGAATACCGAAAGGGATCAGTAAATAAAATAAATTAATGCTCATAACACCAAATAAGTACCAAACAGATTAATAAAAAATAATTAAAGAATGTCGTAAAGAAAATAATTAAAAAATGTCATATAGAAATGAAGAGATAAATATGCAGAATGAAACGCAAGAAGGGGGACAGAATCTAAAACAGTCGTAGAATTAATAACGCCGTATATAACTTATGGAGTGGTTTTAATAGAGCTACAAACAACGTCGTACCGCGTCTGGTGCACTATTCACACTACAATAGACTTGCACTACAGGCGAGATGTTCAAATGCAATCACAGCAAAACTCCTGCAGAAGGATTAGCTAGCATCAACAGACTACAGCAACAAAACCTTATCATACAATTAAGATTAGTTGTACAGTGCACGTAATTGACAGAAGACGCTCTGTTTGTGTATGCATAGCACTGCACTTCTGGGAACAAAGTTAACTTCAAAGCAGGAGACGAGAGCAGCTGAGCCACTTGCAACACGTAGGCCTATAGTCTATAGAAAATTGTTTGCTCCAGTCATATATGTTGGTCCGTTCTAACGAGTATTGTACGCAGAGTGCTTGGGGTTCATAATTTGATGGATCACAAAACGTATCGTAACGTTTAATAATTTAAATGGTTATTAACGTAACCACGTGAGTCCAACTTTTTAGATAACTTAGGTTGTTGCTACCATGGCAATTATCTGGGACAAATTTATTGTTTCCCACACCACCCCATGTCTTTTCTGCGCGTGGGAAGCCTCTTCTAACTTATTTCCTGCCAAACTCACATGAGTCCTGGACTATGCAACTCCTCATATGCAAATTTTTAGGCTCCTATATCACTCCCGACTTAGGCCCAAATGTTGTTGTTTTCTTCGCTGAACGTGAAAGATCGAAATTTTTGTACGCTTCGATATATATCCTTTTAATTCTTTAAAGAGTTCACAACCTCAGCTTTGTCGGTACACAGTTTTATACTTTAGAATCCGAGTTACAGTTTTAAACTACCACTTTAACATCACGTGATAGATGTTGAATGAAAGTGACGGAGAATTAGACTGTGTCTGCTCGTCAATACGATTAGACACACAGACGCCGGGTAGGAAAATCGATCCAGATATTGTACACATGTATGACCTGCAGGCGCATCGAAATCCTTTGGATCTGGCCGACGGATTGTGCTTGTGTGTGTGTGTGTGTGTGTGTGTATTGGGGGGGGGGGGTGATGGTTGTTGCTTGTGCAGTCCTGCGTTGCTAAGACTGCATTGCCTTGATTACGGTGTTGTGGTGTTCCGTTGTCTCTTCGGGACAAAGACCTGCTTTCCTACACCGTACACATTCAGATACACATACAAATAGCAATGCATAAATTATTGTAGTTTCTGTTGCAACAAACTATATGTAATGCTGCTGAAAACACAATAAAGTCCAACTAACGTAGGCACTGCAGCTTGTAGTATTTCATCTCGCTTGAAACCACTCTGAGCAACAGATAACACCAGTGTTTTGTGGTTATCGTACTCACACCACGGAGCCACACTCTAGAGATAATAATGCACGTCTTAATTCGCTTCAGTTCCATAAATTTAAACTCATATTTTTGTAAAAATTTTATACGAGAAGAAATTATCAGCCCTGGTTTCCTTAAAATACTTCAATTTATTTTAAGGCTACAAAAATTATAAAGTAAAAATACAAATACAATTATACAAATTTGGTGGTCGATTTTTAACATAATTTTTACTAGTATGGATTCCCACTACGTTAAATTTGACAGACATAAGTTTACAATATCTCGCCATTTACAAAATTTGGAATTATTAACATACAAAAAATATTCATACGGAATTTGTGAGTAGGATATAAGCTTATTTATGATTTATCCCCACACAAAACTTTAAACGCACCCAATAAATTCGTACGTTGCAATGCATTACGAATATTTACAGCACAAGTTTGACGATACGCCATCAACGAAGAAATAAAGTCGATTTTACTAAAAATAAGCGTCAAGACTGTATAACGAGACAAAAAAATATTTGTAATCCATTAGACTCTTGTTTAGAAATACTCTATAGTTTTGTTAAATTTCAAGAGTGAAGTCACAGCGGTGTAAATGAATTAGACTGTCTCTTACTTTCATGAATACTGTTATCCATTTTTGGTCTAAAGAAATGGACTGTAAATCCCCCCACCCCACCAATAAAAGAAATTTAGAATATTTCGTAGTTTTACGTGGGGGCTTGTTACTACAGAACGGACCGGAATTTCAGTCCTTGTCATTTAAACCACAGTCAAAATTTCCTCACAAAACAGTGACTTGAAGCAAACGTGATACTGAGGAAAAGAACGACGCAAAAGAATTACAGCAGAAAGGAAATAAGAAATAGAAGGCGGATAGAACAAAAGAAGAAAAACATGGGAAAATATTAAAGAACATGACAGTGTGATGTGAAGACAGACGTGTTATTAATGGGGTAATTTAATATGTTTAAGTCACTCAATTGGCGTGTAGTGAGATCGACGGATGGGCGGGCAAGCAACTGCTGTGTCTATGAAGCACGGTGAGATCAAATTATTGATTTCGTGGCTGCAGAACTTATTGTAGGTAAATTACTTTGATTGGACTGATACATATCACTCTGTATAAGCCTAAACATTGTCATATGTTGCATATTACATCATTCAGCTGTTACTTGATTGCCAGTGAGACTACAACAGGATTGTGTCATTAAATATTCCCACCTCTGCGAATGTATGCAATGATACAAGTTGAAGTTAGAATCACTGTAGGAACAAAACAAATATTGACTCGTTATGTATTGTGAGCTCCATGCAAGTCGAGTCGAGGGAGATAAGAAAAATTACATTGCAAATACAATTGTCTTCATATGAATAAAATATGTATATTTAGTCATTTATTTTAAGTACATGGTTGTGCAAATATAAATCATTTAAAGTCCACAAGTAAAGTGTCTTTGTTGACAGCTTACAGTAGGTAAAACGTATCAACATGTATATCTGACATTGGAAATCCGTAAGTAGGAGTCAAACTAGGTAACAATTCGTCATCTGGCCAACAAGTTTCCCGTGGTTAATGGAACCGCTACTGATTCCTATCCCAGTTGACATCATCATATCCTGTTAATTTGCGTTCAGTTTTAATATTGTTCTCACATTTACGCCAAGGTGTCTCAAGGGGATTCTTCCTTATATGCATGTCTCATAGGATATCTCCCATGCGTGCTACATTACACACCTACTGTACGGTTCAAATCTTGACCCGGAGACTGGTTATCGTAATAATTGTTCTCAGAAAATGCAGATAGATTGATGTATGGTACAATACAATAGGCTATAACAGCTTCCTATCACAGCGTTTACAATTTTATTTTATTTATTTGCTGATGTTTATTTAACCTTGTGTTTAGTCGGTCAAACTAGATTTTCCCATCTACCAGTAGGTTTCAATGTATCTAACTTTTATTTGTGAAAATAGGTTATTATCTGAACTGTCTTCTTGTGTTCACCTTACAAGAGCATTCCAGTGAAGCAGTCAGTAACTTATATTAGGTTTATGTAACGTCGAATAACAGGATTGTTAAAGAATAATGAATTAAGAATAGTATGGATGGAAGTCCCAGCCTCCTCTACAATGGCTACCGGGGTCCTTTCCCGGGGATAAAGCCGGCCGGGGCGTGATGCTGACCACTCACCGCCATCTAGTGCCGAGATCAAGGAAGAGAGGAGCTATACCTCCACTCACCCCAAACGCCTACATGGCGTATAGTGGGACAAACTTTACTTTTTTATGGAAGGACGTCGTCGTGGGCTAATTTAAATTACTAATCCGGTATTTGCCTGGACGCACTAAGGAAAACCACAAAAATAATTAGGATACTTGGTCTCTGGGTCGAGATTTTGATTTATAACCTACCGAATAAAGAGTGGGAGTACTAACCACTCGACCGCAACAATTTATTGTTCACTTAATATTCTGTCATTTAATGATATATATTGTGAGATGCTAACGCAGTTGTTAAAATAAATTACAAATAAAATACAATTCCCCACATCTAATGCTTCCTGAAGTGACCAGCCTAAAACGTTTGATTATATTAATATTAAAACGAATCTTAATAATTGACAGGCTATATGATCCTGTGAACAAATTTTATCTAGCTGAGGATATAAACAGGTGGGCTTTTGTAAATATGGTGATGAACTTTCGAGTTCCATAAAAGGAGGGAAATTTCTTGACCAGCTTAGCTTTTCAGCATTAACTTTTTTCAATGGCATTATACTCAAGACTCAATGATGCTCAATACATCAGTGAAGCTACTTAATTGTATTTTTTAGATATGGGCTTGCATAGTCTAGTTACAAACCCCTTGTCCAGATCTCTAGGTTTCAATTTCTCTGTTCCGTCTTTAGAAATATTATTATACTGTTAGGAACGCGCAATTTGTTATTCCTGTTACATTAGTAAAAGGTTCTAGATTGTTGGAGTACTTTCCCTATCAGGTATTTTTACCTTTTAGTAGTGGCAGCAGTGTGGGGACACTGCGTGGTTTATATCCAGATTCGACATTCTGTTGAAATCGGCTGTCGTACTGTTACAATGCTGCGAAGCGCAAAATGAAATCTCAGTCGTGATACACGGCGAACGTCACCTGTCAGAGCGTTGTGAAACGAACATGCAAGGCGAGTCATGGATCACGTGACAAATTGGTTATATTCCACTCCCCGTACGAGGATGAAATACGGATGATGTAAAGCCAAGTTAGTTTTAATTAACTCTTAAGCTATACGCATTTAATTGTTTTTATGCTTAATGCGCACAAGTTTTTCCTCTCTTTGTTTAACATTTACTTCCTGCCACCTATTGCTTTTCATGCCTAACGTTTGGTATTTGCTATTCATGCTCTTCATGCTCAGAGCTTGCTTCCGTCAGTTATTACCTCTGGCCTGTCTTGGGCTACGTGCATAGGTTCATTGACTGACGTACTGGTGAAAGTTAAAAATCATCTTCCGGTTTAATTTCCAGGCGCTTCGTCGTGTTGACGAAAATTCGCGTTTTAGCGTGCGAGTCTGTATTTTGAGACGAAACTGTGCAAGCTATAGCAGTGAATTTCTGCAGACTCTGTAGTAAGGGATATTACATATTTATGGATTCAGGTGTTTCATATAGATGAGGTGACCTGCTGAAGAGTGAAGGCAGTCTTCATCTCAATTTGCCATTGACTTTTTACGAACTGAGGTTACACTGAGCATTGTTGAATTTTATACTATATAGGCGGTCGTGTACCAGAAAACTTGAAATTCAATTTGATCCTTCACGGCCATTTTATAAAGCAGGATCACTACACTAAACAGTAATTCTTCTTTTCAAATTAAAACAATATAAGAAGTAATTTAAGATTTAGTAACCTCAATAATGACGTTTTCCAGTATTCATGTTAACCTTCGAATGAGATATTTGTATTGACTTTACGATACATTAAGAACCGATATTTTTATCTCATGAGCTTCTACTTCCAGTGGCACCATCCTTGTCAAATTGTCAGCTTCTGTGTTTTCATATTGAGCTGTATTACCAAGATGGTAGCGAGATTATGTCATAGTTTACCTAGATCAGATTAATGTTTTACATTTACTTAATAGTAATATATGCCTTTTTGTTCTATTCCCTGCTCAGGTAATAATTTTATATTAACGTAATGCGTAGATTCATTTACAGAATCTCCCCAGACACATCCTTACTTTTCGGGCAGTGCGTAATTACGATAATTTTAGTGCATAGATATGCATAAGCTAAAGTGTAATTTATTACAGTAGACTTCTCAACTTCTTTTTTTCGTTCATATAGTGTCATTCTTAGAGTAAGAAATTAACTTCTCCGTAATCATCTAAGCGAAACAAATATGAGACCTGTGTCAGTTTTTTTAATTTTTCGTTGATTTCAGCAGTAGATTACGTTCTACTGCTTCTTGTAAACTGCACCAGTTGCCGTCGTAGAGCAGATGATGATTTAAAAATGTCGCAAAAGTTTCAAAATAACGTTTTGCAAAATCCTGACTGGCATGTCCATGCTACCGAACGTCATGGTCGGTTGTTGGTTAACACTCCTGCTGTGTATTCGGGAGGTCCCGGACTCAAATTTCAGGCCGGAGACCGACTATAGACTGAGATATTTCGTGGTTTCCCTCAGAACCTCAAATGGCGGTATAGTATCTTAAATTAGGCCACGACCGCTTCCTTCTTCATCCTTTCCAATTCATTATTCATTGACAACTTCTCATTCGACGCTAAATAGTCTGAAATACTAAAAGAGGCTTCGCTAAATAAAATATAGATAATTAAAATTATGTTGCTTGAAAAGAGGTTTTTTTCCTGCTTCATCATCAGGGCAATGACAGCGGCCGGGGTCAAACCCATGACCTTTAAATGCTAGGCTTGTTCGCTGAACACGAGAACAAATAAGAGAAGTGTCAGAAACATGCCAACCAATCACCTGAAGACGGAAGTAGAGTCAGATTTGAAACGTCGAGCATATAAAGTATACTTTTCAGACAATAGACAACATAATGGTTCTTTAAAGAATTAACCACTGTCACAAACCTTTAAAAAAATCATTATATAACTCTGTCTGCGTTGACTTATTATTTAACTAACAAGGAAACGCCCAACTGGCTCCTCAGAAGCTGTTTCCTGGTACTGGAAGATGTTTTATAAAAGAGGAGAGAGGACATTTTGGCCGGAACGTGGTTCAGGTCCGAGTTACCAACGGTATGTACTTACATACTAATGTTCTTAATCTCACTTACCTAATTTCTCCTTTACTTAAGCCTCTCCAACACAAGACTTGTTGGTGCGCTGTTCATACACTTAAGTATGGTCCTAGGTACTTGCATTGTTAACCTTATCTTGTCTGCTGCTTTACTGTAATCTAGATGAATGGAAAAGCATTTCTTTGCCGGCTGTTTCTTTGGTTAGGACTCGAATGTCATCTTCGTCTTTCTTATCATCCCGTCCCCTCGACTTCTGGAAGAGAAGTAGTTTTTATGACGGAATCTACGTCGTAGTCTTGTATACTGTTTGCACTTTGTCTTGGATTATAGTAATTAACTACGCTTGAGAATGGTAATATCAGTGAAAATGCTATAGCTTCTAGCAGCTACTAAGATCAAGGAATTTAAATTAAGATCAGAACTCTTTAAAGTGCGAGAAATGTAAAAATAAAACTTAACGTATGTGTATAAAATTGTGTTTTGAAGAGAGTATAACTGAACATTTCCCGTTAAGCGAAAGTAATTGTCATCTAGCCAGGGGTAATTAATTACTCAGTCATTTCAAATAGTCCTAACGTGTAACAATAGCTGAAACATGTCTTCATGAAATGTAGGTTTTTGAACAGTGTGGTTTAAAAGTCTTCGTGCACGCATAAAAACAATATGTGTTGCAGGCGGGAAGTAATTTTGAATTTCTTATGCACGCACACACACACACACTAGGTGGCGCATGTGACATACGTGTGGCACAGAGATTTCTTAATAACCCTATATTTAAGACGAATAAAGAGGATCATATTTAAAATTGTGCAATTATCGTGCTCTGTTTTCTTTTCTGTCTGTAGCATAATAATTTTTATTTTATTTTAATCTGTAGGTCCTTGAGATGTGAGACGAGACGATGTAAGATTCTGCACTGAATTTTTCCTGAATATGACTTTGATTTTATTGTCACTTCCAGTATTTGAATTTTGCAAAATTTTCGACGAATTTATAACCCGTCATAACTTTATGATATTGTTTGAATTCCCTTTGTTAATTTATAGATCAACCTTCTTACTACCTCCTAAAGGTTTGAAACGGTTAGTTTATGAGGCTAAGAGAGGAAGAGAAATGAACTCCTGGATGTACATCGCGGTCATTCGCCTCACCATGTCGGTAGCCTACACAATAATGCGTTTCCATTCTTGGGAGGGTTAATTTTTTTAAGGTTTGTGTATGAGGTCATCGTAAAAGGGCGTAAAGTGGATCATGGGTCATTCATCATCTCTGACACGAACAGGTTTCCTAATTAGTAAGTATACTTCACAATGGAGCATGAATTAATGTCATGACTTCAGGATTATTTCTGTACAACGCATCGCAGCTGGAGTGAGTTCAGTTCATTACCTCGTCCAAGTAGCTAACATGAATCATATCCCACGCAATCAGCTAAATCATTGTTGATGAATATGTGGTATGCGTATCATTTATGGAACGTGAATGCTCAATTTATTTTACATTAAAATATATCATATTCAATTACCGTGCTAAAAGTATAATGTTTTCTTCAGATGTTTAAGAAGTACACACAAGAAGATGGTTGTCATTTGGGTTGTCACGCAGTGTAGTCTGATATAAGTTTACCGACGTTTCAGAGGTACTTGTTGTTTCCATTATCACGCACTCATTTTCCTTGTAATTGTAAATTTGCAAAAAGTATTTTGAAATATAAAAATAAACAAATATACCTCCTCCAATAATACTATCCTTTTAAATAGTTGTAAATGTAATTATATTTACGGGAGACGATTCTTTCGTAAAAGCATGGGTTGTTGTTTGTGTTATTATTAAAATATAGCAGAAAGTGTTACTAGCGCAAATTCAGTTCCGCTAAGAAGTGTCAGAAAGATTTATGTTCAAACACAACGACATCCTGAGGAACATTTTCGACTTAATACAAGGGACGAGGTGATACAAAACAAAACCTGAAATTGATTGCCCCAACGAGGGAGTAGCTTCTAAGAAAAGTAATAATTTACTATTGGTAGTCCTATCTTAAGGAAAAGGGTTCTTATGATGAAAAGATTCTTGCTACACTTTTAGGGATAGAAGGGAAAGTAGGCCTATACAAATTCGTTGATTATTATTAAAAATTGAATTTAGATGGAAAACTGCAAACTTTGCGGAGAAGCAGGAAATTTTATAATTCTAATAAAATTACTTCAAAAAGTTGTCAGAGTTTTACGATGCAGTCAACTTTTAATATTTTCAAATTGAACTTATGTCGCTTCTCCCACACTCTAAATCATGTAGCTATGAATCTATAGACGGACCTCGCGAACCTAATTAAAGTTGTTCTCGACTAATTATTGTTCTTACAGGCTATGACCAAAGCTATTAGAGATATGGGAACGCATGTAGAAATCAGTTTCTTCAAGTGGGTTCTATCGTAATGAAATACATTTTCTTTATAAAATTATGTGACCTAGAACTTCAGTCTAAATGCGTAGATGTAACGAATAATGTGTCTTATCACAATGTAGATGGGAAAATAAATGCTCATCTCTGTAAACCCGAAAATATGCATTGGGACAGTAGGTGAATTCGTTTTTCAGAAGTCATGCTAAAATCTGAACTGTACTTGCTGATTAAAGCATCTGTGCCTTGGTCTAGAAGATATTTTTATTGGTGATCTAATGAAGAGGTTAAGAACCCATAGATCTACATTCCACCTCCATACGTCTGCTTAGTGTGCTTCTATAGGGACTGAGAATAAAAATTGCTGAATGCTTCTTCCATGTAAAGAATGTTCCTGTTTCGCAATTAGTGTACGCCGCAGACAACTTTGCCTTTACATTCATAAAATATAAAGACATGGAGATGTAAAGTAGTATTTCCAGTTCAAGTTTATTGTAAGTGCAATTATTTCTTGGCGCTGCTTTTGAAGTCACTGCTGGAAACTATTTATTAACATGCAACTAAATAAAATATATCGTGATTTACTTTACCATGCTATGTGATATTAATTAGGTATAGGAAAGAAAGTGTCGGGAGACTGAATAAACCTTCGTGATAAGGAGCTGCGTTGTTTGTGCTTGTTCCCTTCAACAGTTATTATCAGGGTGATCAAGGCGGATACGATGGGTGGATCATGTAGAATGTATGGGGACATAACGAAGGCATACAGCATTTTAGATGGATAGCCTAAAGGGACTTTGAAGAACCAGATATAAATGGGAGTATAATATAAAAATTTATCTCAAGGAAAAAGGATTTAGGTGTGTGGACTGGATTCATCTGGCTCAGGATAGGGACCAATGGAAAGATCTTATGAACACTGCAATAAAACATTGGATTTCATACAAGTTGGGGAATTTATTGACTAACAAAATGTAGTATTAGCTTTTCAAGAACTCTACTCCTTGGAGTTATTTAGTTAGTTATAATACTATATGACATCACGTTCTTTAGACATTTCTTATTGTGTTCTTTGTACAAAGTGTATAGGGAGAACACATTATGGGCTGATCGTGTCTGTCCGTCCGTCTGTCCAAAAAATGAATTACGGGTGAGGGAAGTCGTGAGGTAGATATTGAGAGGCTTTGATCTGGTGGTCAAAGTAGGAAGTGTCGAACAAGGCGTATTTAATACCTCTAAATGAACGTTGCAAAGAAAGCATGAGGATGTTACTCATGTGTGTATTCCGGCATAGAAAACATTTTCCGAACTTGTATTGTAACAAAGAATGGATGGTGGATTGGATAACGGCTAATTTTAGAGTTAAAATTTAAAACCAAGTGTTTAGCTACTGAGTATGTGATTACATGATTCTAGTCCCGCTGTCTGAATTTGAATAAGAAAGAGCGAACTACTTTTCGTATCAGGCTGTAGGCATAATTATATCCCCGTCAACTGCTCCCTGTCAGCGCGTCCAAGTTTTATTTTATTTTGTGTCATATTAAAATTCGTAACGCATATATTGGCTTCAGAGTCTCTTTGAGCATTGTAAGTATTAAGGTAGCCTCATGTCTTTATCGCAGTAAACATTTAACAGCAATAGTTTAGTGAAATTAAATGTAATCTGGTTCTCTAGTTATATAGAAAGCTATTTTGAGTTCTCTTATATAGAAATTTTCGTAGTAACATGACGGCATATAACTTAGAACACACATACGTAGTATTTAGCAATATCAATGTATTTATAGGTAATTAAATTTGACTTAAATTTAAACTGATATAAAGTATGAAAACAGAGATTTATTCCTGATGAATTTTTATTCCGAATTTCCTATAGTGTGGAGATTATCTGTCGACATTACTTTTCAAGTTCTCCTTAGAAGAAGCCATTAGGAAATACCAAGAAAACATAACCCGTTTTGATTATGCTGATGGTGTTAATTTGTTGGGCGAAGCACGTTAGAAGCCAGTAAGGAGATTGGTCTAGTCTAGTATTAAACACTGAGAAAACTGAGTACCGTATACGTTTATGTCTCTCGCCAGACTGTAGGATAAACAATAGATAAGAGATTATAACTTAATCAAAAATGTGAAATTTTTCAAATAATTTGGAACAACATCAACATTTTATTTTCAATTGAGTTAAGGTCATAACATTTTTGGGATGTCTGCTACCACTTTGTTCAGAATCTTTAATCGTACCCTACCCTGTCTAAATACCCGAAGACTAGAATATGCAAAATTAAAACATTTAATTTTCTTTTATATTAGTATGAAATTTGGTACCTCATCATACGAAATAAACACAGGCTGAGGTTATTTGAGCAGTAGTATCGCTGTTTTAATTACTGTAAGACTGTATGCTAGAAATATGCAGCATACAGTCTTACAGTAATTAAAACAGCGATACTACTGCTCAAATAACCTCAGCCTGTGTTTATTTCGTATGATGAGGTACCAAATTTCATACTAATATAAAAGAAAATTAAATGTTTTAATTTTGCATATTCTAGTCTTCGGGTATTTAGATTGTTTTACACATTGATCAAGTATCCTACAAACGCTGTTAAGAGTTAATAGAGCCAGTCACGTTCAAAAGAAATGAATGGGCTAAACAGCGAAAAGGCGCACTGCTCATTTTATTGTCGGCATCGAGTCTCATTCCGACCCATTCGATATCGATTTTAAATGACCTATATGTAACGGAGTCTGTATACAAGCTTACACATTATTGAGAACCGAGGGAACGTATCTCGCTCGCCGGTTGGCATCTTCTTTCCCCCCCCCCCCCCCCACCCCAACAGTATCAGTCCTCACTCTTGGTTCTCACCCTCTTCCCATTTCCTCGTGGGCCCCTAAAGAGCCACTTCTCAGGACGCGAGACAAGTAATTGCCAAATAGGGGGACGTGAGGGAACTGAGTAAAGGGCAATGTAGGCTGGAACGTAAACCATCATTTTATACAGCTTTTAGCAATGTTTCCCGCTCGAGTCCTGTCGTAAATTCTCATCGTTCTCAAGAATTTATCCAACACGTTTTTCAATGCCAGGAAGGACCCCAGACTCTATTACAAATTCAGAGACCGAAGTGATATTTTCAAACAACCCACCATCGCTTTGTATTGAACAGTTACACCATTGGTGTTTCACATATCTATATATCTAAATTTGATCCCTAAGTCTTTATTTACGAAGAACTGTATCAGATGCTTGCTGTTTAACAGTTTCGTAACTTTTACACTGCCAGTGTTTAATCAATAGCTTCAATATCAACCAGCAACTTAACAAACACTTCAGGAAAGAAGTTATAATTGTATATGGTACTTAACCTTTGATCGTCTCCATGTAAGAGATAAAGAAAAGCAGGAATTATAAATTAACATATGTAAGACATATCTGTTAATAGTGTACATTTTTCAGACATAACCTCAAAACTTTACTCCATCGCCCTTTTTTTTAATTTCTGAGATAAAAATGTGTTTATCACAACATTTATAGTAAATTCACGATATATTCGTTAAAAAATGTCAGATTTCTAGTTAAAATGATTTCTACTCTGTGTATGAGACGATGGTAATGACATGACTTTGGAAGTAGGTGCCATTTATCAAACTTTAATTTGCCACCGTCCTTCAATAGTTCTCCTTGTTTTCATTCTTTGTTAAATGTCGGACTCACAAATAAAACGAGTTCAGAAAGTATTTACTGAAGCGAAAATGACGCGAGTGATAAAAATATAAAGCAAACTGTTGGTGGGTGATTCAGTGACTTTCTCAGTATCTGTACTGAAAGTATGTTTTTACTCGTTTGTTTTCGTTTCGCTCAGCAAGGGGATTAAATCTCACCGAACTGTTTTCTTTTCCACGTGATAAAATCTTAGCTTCCAAGAGCAGTACAGTCAATAGAAAACTTTCACAGTAATCTTATATTACCGTAGTCCTATTCAGTCTGTCTTCTAGAACCCAAATCGCTTTTATTGAAACAAAAAAGACAAATTAAAAAGTATAGCAGCCTGTCTGCCTCTCTGTTTATAGATCTATCCTCAAAGTAATTATTATAATGTAAATTATGAAACGCAGATTAATTCCTATATGGGTAATATCTCAGTCTGCATTACGAATGTTATAATGTTTTAATAGTAATTTGAAGTCTGAGGAATATATCCCATTAAGAATAACGTGTTTTATAGAGTGTGAAAATGAAATGTTTACCATCTGGCTATAACATTGCTCTGAACCGAACGTCACAGGAAAGAGAACTCGCATTTCAGTAGATTATATGATCAAGTAAACAATACGTGCCACTTGGGTTACCAAATCTTTCCACCTGAAGCACCACATTTGCAGTTGTTAAAATGGCGTCTCAAGTAGAAGCTACATTGTCGTCGTCTCTTTTCTTTTCAAATTTACCAATCTAATCAAACAATTTATATCACTTGTATATCGATAGTTTTGTTGGTAGATGTCTTTCAAACTCCGTACGAAATGTTATTTTGCGCTGTAACCGGTGATCTAGACTCCATAAACCACAGCTCGAATTTCGTTTTTTCTTTGTTTGTTTGTTGGTTTGTTTGAGACGCCCTTTTAGTAACTGTGATTGTTGGTCTTCAGGTGGAAAAGTGTGAAAGCTAAAGTGTCATGAATTATATACTTGATCATATAACCTACTCAAATACGTTTAGTTGTCAAAACTGTGCCTTTAAAATCATGATCAATCCCACAAACAATGGCATACATTTTATGTGTGGACACTGTGCAGCCTGGAGGTTAACGAAAGCTGGCTATCTGATCTGCATTTTATTAGGGTCTCGGGTATCCCTTTGTTAAATTACATAGCTCTATATGAATATTGTTTGTTTTTAACGTATTGTCATATAACAGATCTTTGAAAAATGTACAGTTTATGGAAATATTTTAGTTCTGTAACATAACACATTAATTTTTAAAACTGGCACATGTGCTCATTAATACTAATAATTACATGTTATAAGCATATCTACTGGTATTATAAGTTATGTTTAAAGTTGTAAGGTGTAATCCTTCGTAACAAACAATATATCTTTCTAATTGGTATGTATTTTAATTCGTGTTTTCTCTTAAAACACGTACACATAATCAAACAATGCCGAGCATGGAAGCTGGTAATCTGTTTTGTAATTAATCCAGGTGTAAAGCATTTGTGTTTTGATTTTTAAATGTATAGTTTTCAGATTTTTAAATTAAGTATCCACACGAAATGCCAAGATTATATGAGAAGCGTGTGGCTAAAAATATGAAGAGGGTTTGGTGTTTGTGGATGGGGAGATATGGCGGAATACCTGAATGCAATATTGCAGTCACAGCGCAATTTATTCGTTTTACGACACCGTATTCCACAGTTCACAAAGAGCGGTTGTCCAATAAATTATACGCTCCCACTATGAATTTAACTCCCTCACATTCTTAAAAGAGTAAAAATGCAGGATACAACGAAAACTAAATTTAACATATCGAAATAAAATATGAAAGCGTAGAGAAGTTACTATTTTGTTTCGTATAAAATTGTAAATAATGTCACAAAAGCAGGATAGTTTTCGCAGAGTGAGAGGTTCTTGAGACCATCGTCTTCTGAATATTATTCCTCGAATTAGCTGTTGTTAACTACGGGATTCGAAATGATAACTAAATAAGAAGGGGGAATGTAAAATACAGTTGCGTCAATCAGCAAAATACGAAAATAGGTGGTAAGAAATATTATTATATTCGGCACGACATTTATAATATTACTTTATCCGAAGAATACGAGCAAGGATAGCTCAGTCATCAAATTATTGGTTACGAAATCTGTGGACGGGGTTCGATTACCCTTAGGATCAGCGATTCATGTAATTTCCAGCACGTCGAGATCAGTTTATGCTTCCTCTATGTTTTCCGTGCAGTGGGCGCCGGGGGCTCTTTAAAAACTAAAATAGCGCCGGGGAGTGAAGCTAACCACTCGCCTTCATTTGATGCTGACATAAAAAGGGATGACTTAATTTTACGCCCCAGTAAGCGTCCAAGGCGTGATTCTCAGCGACATACACCTTAATAACGTCATCGATAATTGTTAATAAATTTAAATTAATTTGATGGGAAATATTTATCTTTTCACGTTCATCCTTACCTTAGGTTTGTTTATTTTTTTAGAAACTATGTGGTCTGTAAGACTTTTTAAGTGTTAACCTACTTTAAGTTTAGATGAAAAGATTTATTTTCCGTCTCCAAATTTCCTATTTTTCTGCTGTTGGTATCCAGTGCCTCGTTTAAAAGACGCATCAATAACCAAACAAACTTTCAGTAGGCAAAAGTTACACATTATGTACGGGATGTTGCGCCGTGCAGCGTGGTGGATGTTTACCGACGTACCAAATGTTCTTGCTGCCTCCATTATCAGGATGATCTCCCTACACTACGCAACGGTTCAGAAGACAATTATTTTCATGCTCGCCCTCTTGAGAACCTGTAACATAAACAGGCTACGTTTCTCCCTAGTGTGTGAAGTTCCAAATATTTTTTTATCCAAACATCGTAATTATCATTCGTTGACCTCATAACGTAATGGGTCAAGAAGTAGTAGATTTTTCTTCTTGTAGCTGAACTTGAAAGTACATGGTACAACCAAGAAAATGAAAACGGCATATACATTATTGAAATTCTGTTCATTGGCAAGAAAACTTCGTTCTCATTTTTTATGTATTTATGTTTACAAATTGCAGGTTTAAGTTGCAATTTTTAAGATATTATTTTTCCTGCACTTTTAGTACAGAAGTATTGAGATGATTTTAATCCTGTTAAAGTCTTTTGCAGTAAAACTTCTCAGACGAAATCCTGAACTTTCTAATGTCCAGAATATGTAACAACATTCGAACCTACATCACTTGAAATGGAAATACGTTTGCATGAAATCAAACTGTTAAGTGCAATGCGTCATTTTGATGGTACAAATATATTTCAGCATGAAGGTCGTAAGTAAGGTACTAGCCGTTTCTAACACGTGCAAGAATGTAATACGTATACCTACATCGAGTTTAAAGTGCTTATATTATGTGTTCCAACAACGTCAAAGCGGAATTTTCTTTACGTAATCATAGACATAAATTCTATTTTTAAATATCCTTCATCTAACATTTCATAAACGCATATAAGAATTCTGTGGAATAAAATACACTTGAATGTACGCACACAGTCTTTTCCCATACAACTGTAAAGCAAATCTCATAAAAGGTGTAATCGTGGATGTTTGGAATGTTTAAACATTGGTTTATTCCTTTAATTCCTTTCAGCGTAATTTTGTTTTGTTTGAATTCTTTTTTCTATGTTGTAAGCCCAGAAAACTCATGTCGCAGCGTTGCAGACCCTCACCGCACAAACTGCTGTTGCTGAAGGAAAATGCGCACTGCGTTGTGGGTTGCTCGTCACGACAGTCACAACGTCAGAACATGGATAAATTGATGGGTCTAGCTACTGTCACTAAAATGAAAACTTTTAAACAGAAAGAACTAGAAATTACTTCTCAGCTGTATTGCCAAGATAGACGGTGCCAAGCAATTTGCACGCAAGTCATAGTCAGGTCACAGGATAATATCGGCCGTAGGTAAATGGGAGACGAACAGAAATCGATAGTTTTACTCCCATTTGGTGACATGAAAGTACTAATGAATTCTTAGTGGAATGGTTTATGTATGTCTGCCTGCTTCATCCCCCGGATAATTTAACATTTTTCCGTGAGATTCGCTTTGAGAAGGCTCTAATAACCTCCGTGTGGAAAATTTAAACTTTGCCTGTCTTGACCCACTATCATCTCCACTTTATGCTCAATACAACTTCATTAAGTTCAAAATAACCGTTATCATTAGGGCCAAATTTCAGGAACTACATTTGCATTTGCGCCTAAGTCAATTTTACTATCGTATTGCCACAAAAAGGAAATTGTCTACCGAACGGTACTCACGTTGGCGTCAGAATATTTTACTCCGTGTAGTCACCATTCTCCGGGCTTGATGACCGGTGTTCGAATTCCTGCAGTACAGGATATTTTCTTCTCCACAACAACGAGACCAGCTGCAGGACCAAACCAGCATCATAATCGGTTTTCTTTCCTAGGGAGTGAAACGACCGAGGCATGAAGCTGACCATTCACCTCCTTCTAGTGCCAAGGTTAAGAATGCTTGCAGCTATTTGCCCACTCCCTCGTACGTCTGATTGTAGTGGTGATTAGTTAAGCACCAGGGATATCTTTACCGTTATAGTTGTTGTTCTGGGTTCCAATGCAGTGTGGACTCGTAGGTAGACATCAACGTTTCTGAGGAACATACTGCCTCAACCCTGATTATTGAGGCAGTGTGTTCCTCCTAAACATTTATTTGTCCCTTCCGATCAGGAACTGCCCATTTCGTCGGAGGGCGCTCGTCTTACGAAGACTCTGAAGAGGATCAGAGAAGCCAAAGGAGATTCGAAATGTGAAACCTTGTGGCTAGCGTCAGCAGAGATATCGAGTTTCGCCACCAGCGATTAGTGGTCAATTGGGATATATCTATCTACGAGTCCAAAAGGCGTTGTTACCCAGAACACAGACAGACATAACATCTTCACTGCCACGAGAATATTTGTAAACCATTGATCTAGTCATTCCGGTCTCTGGAAGTGCTGTGTTGTAATATTCTTTGTCTTGTTCGTAGAAGGCAGCCATTGGGGCCTGTCCTGCGTTGATTTAGTCCAATTAAACATTATTCCTTGACGGTCAAAGTGATCTCACAGCCTGAGGAGTAGGTCTCGTTCGCTTGAACACTGGGACCATGGGTTCGAATCCCATTCAAGAGATGAGTGTTTGTACACGTCCTGTCTTGCGCTCTCCTGTCCTGATAGAGGCCTTGCGAAGGGCTGAGTACTCGACCAAGGAATCCTACCTAATGTTTAAAATATATCAAGTAACCTCCCATGCGTGAAGACGTCAGGTCCATCAAAAACTGTACACCAACTTACTTCATCTAAGGCTTATTTTAATGTAGTTCCATAGATGCCAGTATATCCCAAATGACCTTTTGCATTAACATTTCAGACTAAACGTTTAGTACGCATTTATCTCATTGTCCTTAATAATTCTAACATTATTAAATGAATAGAACAAATAGGTTGTAGTTAATTAGGTCACCCGTCTTACGACCAAGATTTTCTCAGAATTTTCTTCTTCCAAATCCCCACTCTATAGAGCATTCTTCCCTCACAGCGAGAAGCCACTTTCCACGGTCTCATCAATCAAAAAGCAAACATTTTAAATATCGTGGTCTATTTTCAATCCTTTGGATTTATATGCAGCAATGAACCGAAGCCACAAAATATTTTCTGTTATGAAACACCATAAAATAAAGACATGGAGCCGGCCAAACTTTGACGGAGAAACATATAAAACGTTGTAACAAATCCGCTGGATGCTTGCATTATGTGTTTATACACATAACCCAACAAATAAAGAGTGTGAACTGATTGATATAAAGCATTACCTAAAAAATAGTTGGAAAAAGTACTGCGTAACTAGGAAGCCAGTCATTTCGAGTTAAGTACGTAGAGGTGACAATGATGAGTCAGTTCTGCGCTCCGCTCAGTTTAAACGAAATGAGGCGAATTCAGGTCACGACACTACGCCAGGCCAAAGGTATGCCATTGACGGTTTTGCAAGACAGCCAAGTAATGAAAGCAAGTTGTCAATCTACAGTAGACAGTGTGGAATGCGGGCAATACAATTCGAATGTCACCTAGAACGAAAGAAATGAGGCGGTAAACTGATAAACAAGCACAGGGAAGAAAAATTAATGGTTGGTGCTAACAGTCTAATGCACCTTGTAAACAGTAGTTTCTGTCAGAAGCAGACATGAGAATTCTGTTTGGGTTTCTTGTCACCTTGTTATTGTCAATGTAAGTTACAGTAATGTGTTTCGACCTAGGAATGTTTCTTCTTACTGTAGACGTGGTGTGTGACGAAAAGAGAAAGTATAAGACATCAGCACACGAATAAATGTAGAGCAATGCCCTCCTTGAGAAGCTGTTAGTCGCCTAGGTAGCCAAGAAATTTCCCGCCTTTTATAGAACCAAACGATTCAGATCGGCGACAAAGTAAGGATTTATCTCTTCGCCGCCGTGTCTAGACCAGCGTCTAGGGCTCACCCAGCGTCTTTTCAAAGGACTGCTTACCCGGGAGTAAAACACGCAAACTTTTTGCAGGCTTCAGGCCTTTATTGTGTAATGTTTTATAACAGAAAACATGTTTTGGCTTCTGTTCATTCCTGAATAAAATCCAGTGGATTAAAAACACAACACTTTATTTAAGATGTTGGCGTTTTGATTGATGAGACAATTTGTTTTTCTTTTGTATTTGATTATGTTGCGCCTTCAGGTGTGTTATAAACGTTTTATACTTTGACGTTGGTTCCTATTTTGACCACCGATCCACAGTTAATAGAGATGAATGTGAAATAACATTAATTTCAGATCCGTATGTGATTTAAACAAACATTTATGTTAAATACGCTACATACAACAAATTACTGTTCACTGGTCCGGATCGCGTAATGTTCTACTCTGTACAAAAATACACATGTGGGTCTAAGTTACAGATAAAATCAAGTGATCTTAAAGTTATTTTAAGTGCAGCAAATCAATAATAAACACGTAATAAGGCCTTTAGATCTGTGGCAGCGTACAGGACTTGTAAACATGTTTTCAAAAGATCCATTCCTGGTAAAGTCAGATTGTTTTCTTTTATGAAGACACAATGTTGTTATTTTACATTATACAAATAATTACTATTCAAAAGTTTTGTATATTCCGAAAATCTACCACAGATCATTGTATGGCCCTATTGCAAGTGGCGCTGATGTTTGTCCGACCTAACAAGTTTGTTCGTCGGCAGTATTGTTATTACCTATTGTAGATAACTGGAAGTACGGATTTAGGGCAGTCCCGAATGGTATAATGTCCACACCAGATTTAATCCAAATCCGTCCAACTGTTCTCGAGTTGAATCATGTAGACAGACAGACAATACCAGCCTTATACGAGTCCATTTCACGCACAATTTGTGTCGGGACCTTTGTGAAAATGACTTCCGTACTCGAATGTTACTTCCGGGGACCTCAGGTTTGGAACCAGCGGTGCCTACAGGTGTGTACTTGTCGGCCGCAAAATAAAATTAAATATTTTGATTATAAAATTTCGATTAGTTTTTCTTTTAGAATTTTCTTTTACGGTCAACACAGTCCAAGAAATATGCAACAAGTATAAAACATGAAGGGCTGTAAAACAGAGTACTCATATTTATGGAATACAGTTTTTATTCACTGTGAATAGTGTGAAATAATGACAGCGTCGTTAAATAAATTACAGATACAGAACAATAGGAATAGGAATCATATTGATCACACAAATCCTCGTGCACTCTTTACGAACTCATGTATGCATGTATATTACCTACAAGTTTTGTGCTGTTTTGCATCGTTCAGTGAATTTCGCAGCAACGGCCTTACCCTGAAATTAAGCGTTTATTTCAGAAACGTGCTGTGACTGGAACTAATATTTTTTTACGTGACTTGAAACGTTTACTTTATTCTCGTCAGGAACACATTTTACCACTAACTGGAGTCCATTTGTATCGGAAAACAAAGTTATCTTGAAGAATGGCCATACTACGTACCTCACTGCATACATAGCTATTCAATATATCATGTACTAAATTCAGAAGCGCAGATCGATGTAAGCAGTTTGAAACGTGCTCGCGACCCCAGCAAACCGATTTATTGCTTTCTCGTGTCTTAATAACACGAAGGAACGAGAAATTCATGTATGGCATTACTTACCTTCCAGTCTAATCAACTAGTATATTTTTCTAAAAGGAAACAAACAGTTCTGGATATGACAGGATGAATGTCTAACTAGCAGGCGTACAAAACGCAGGCGGTATTGTAACATACATACAAAGTAATTTGTATCCGAGAAAATTTAATCTCTGTCACTACCATGGTTGGTGATAGCGTGACTTCATCTGTCCAAATTGAGCTGGTGCTATGACGGTGTATGAGGGGAGAATGAGTTATTTGTCACAGTCCTAGCATGGCGTTTATTATCATCATATTCATCGGATTCTACACACTGACATTAAAAAATGACATTGCTGATGGGAAAGGTAGCAGAAGGAGTTTTCTACGTTTTAAAATGCTATTCTCAAGAGATTAGAAAGGAGAGATGAATTTCGATAGGGATTTCTGTTATTCACTTACTATTAGCCCACGTGAATCATAAATCCTATGCAATGCGTGATCTGGCTGACGAAAGAAACAGGTAAATTGTATAAAAAAAATTAGGTTCAGTTACAGATGGGTTTGGTAATGGAATATTTGAACGCAATAAATATTTTCAAGTGTAAATTATACAGTAATTAGCACATACTCAATAAAATCCTCTCGGACCACCAGCTGCGTTAAGTGGTCAAACAGGCTACTCACTCCAAGAATGTGTATAAAAAGGTATAAGAAAAGTCACACAAACCACATTAAAATATTTATTGATGACTGCAATTTGGTTGCATTATTAAACGCACAATTTCGCCGTGACTTTGCAAGAACTCATGCAGATCACGTCAAGTTGTAACCTGGTTCACGTCAGACCGTCAATTGTCTTTCAATAGTCGAAGTTCAACGTATATTTTTTAAAGTGTAACGAGTGTTCGCTACCTAAAATCTCGTTGTTACTTAACTTAACAGAATGAGTTTAGGAATACATTTGTCGACTTTCCTGTACCAAACAAATTGACAATCACTGCATGTACTCTTAACGTGGTTGTATCAAACATGAGGAAAATATTGAATGCATGCACCGCTGAACGCGGTGGACATTTCCAACGAGTAATACATTTTTTCTTTTCTTCCGATTTAAATGTGATTTATTTTTTGACTAGGGTAACGTGTCAGAAATGAGGTGCGTGCCTTTTCGATCATTCCGTGTGTGTGTGTTTATAGCTGGTGATTGAGGAATCCAGCCATACAAGATTTCTGATGATATAGACGGAGATGGTTTCCAAAACTTTGCTTTCTTCAGATCATTTGACGCGGCTGATGGCCCGAGAGGATTGTGTTGAGCTCAGTCGCTATGACAGCTGCAAATCACGAATTAGCATAGGTCATTACAGAACGTGTTGAATTTGTTTCGATTTGAAATACAAGTAGGCTATCTTCTATAAGTTATCGCGATGCGGAACATACGTACGTCATGACGTTGTTTTATATTTAAAATAAAATTTCTTTTGTTGGTCTAGATGGTGTTGTAGAAATTATTTGGGATGGTTTCAGCAGAAGACAGAAATACTAGAGTTGTGTAATGGTGTCACGTATACTTTACTTCTGTTATGTTTTGCTACTTTTATCGGTTCTTCTTTTGTAGATACTTATTGTTTGGTGCGGAAAATTTTACTTGATAAGTGAGTTTACCTTGTTTCCCTGTTTATAGACTTTTTTCATTTTGGATGTGTCTTCCCTGGAATTTGTGTTTTAGTGGTAATTGTTGAATGATCTGCCTGGTTACATTACCATATCTTCCGGTGTATTCTGTGGCATCGTCGTGTGCTGGTAGTCATGTGCTTTTTGTTTTTATTAATTAATTATTTTGATGCAAACGTCATTACAGTTTTACATTTTTTGATGCTATGTATATAGCAAAAATCTAGTGCCACGACATTACAAATTTGCTGGACTTAAGACTGAGGGAACTAATCAGTTAATCTAAATCTTGTTTAACCAATTTGTCGCTGAATGTTACTGTACCAAGCCACTTGCAGTGTGTAGGTTTCTTGCTGCCTTAATAAACTTTGAATAAACACGTCTGTGGGTTAAATAGAGCGTAGTATCTCTAATTCCAGTTACAGATGCCCATCTTATGTAGTTAAGAATGCAGAACAAACAAAAAATGTTGCCTGTGTTTTATGCAAACAAGAAAAGTTCCATCTTATTAAATTAAAATTATCGCATGTTGTAAGGCTCCATCTATGCTGTCATAAATACCAATGGCAGTCACATAATTATGAAACTTTTGCCGATGACTTGTGATAAAATTAAGTGCTTCCCAGAAAATTGTCAGTTACGAAGTTAGAGAGGAGAAAAATGTACAAGCGCAATGAAAGCAAACGACTGCTTGTCTCCACTCAACTTCGTCTGTCCCGTACTCTCAGTCCCTCTTATTTCCAAGACTTAAGGAAGAAAAGAGAACGAAACCCTTTGCCCTTTTTCGAAATCAAATTTAAGTTTAGCAGTTGGGAGATTCAAAAGTATTGAGTGAGTTTAGAGTTTAGACAGCAAATTACCTTACATTTGGGCTGCCGTCATTTATCATCAGCCGCACGAGGATGTATTATAAGAAGTGAAGAAAGAGTAATGGAAGGAAATGTGCGAAGGAGATGGAACGAAACAAAATCAGGAATGTGTAGAGAGTGTAGCATGTCGAGTGTAAAATCAAATAGAAAGTTATTTCCTGCTACAAATTGAAACGATCACTGCTCAGACTAAACGCGACACCACGCTCAGTGACAAAAGAGGTTCGGAAAATTAAGCTTCTCATAAATCCTGTAAACGATTAATAATGTGTCAATTTTTCAAGAAAGAAAAAGATTTTACAGTATTTTCATTGATATGTTCTTGTTGATTTATTAATTGCCTCGCTATTCTACGCGGGAGATGTATCGAACTGGATTTATAAAATAAGGCTCTTTCCATATAATACAGGAATCGAAGGACGGAAATAAAATCAGTGTTCAGACTTCTAGTATATCAATTTAAAGGGAAATATGGCCTACACGTACACACATATATAAATATAAATTTTCAGATATAAAAGTTTCTTGTTTCGGCTTTAAGAACCCAGCAGTTGAGATATAAAAATAATTGTAACTTCTATTTTATATGGACGTGATATTCGGTTGCTCACTCTTTAAGGGAAGAACACATTGAAGTTGACTTTTCAGGTTCTCATGGCGACAAATATGAATAGGGCTGTCGTCTGGGATGTTGCACTGTGTAGTCTGGTATAAGTTTACCGACGTTTCATAGGTCCTTGTTATCTCCATCATATGGGCGATGAGTAAGTAGCACGTGACGTAGGCTACTGAGCGCCCTCATGATGGAGACAGCAAGTACCTCTGAGAAGTCGTTAAACTTATACCAGACTATACTCTGCAACATCCCAGAAGACAGCCTTCTTCACGTGTTGAGGTGTTTGAGAATAGGGTGTTATGGAGTATATTTGAACCTAAGAGAGATCAAGGAACGGTAGGACGGAAAGAGATGTACAATGGAGAAATTCATAACTGCAGGCTACTGTTCATCAAATATCATCAGGACGATCAAATCTAGGAGTATAAAATGTGCAGTCCATGTGTCATGCATGTAAGAGAATTTGGAAATTTTGTCCCAAGAACTTTAGGGGAAGAGATCACTTGGTGGATATAATTAAGATGGGTCATGAAGAAATAGGATTAGACCCTGTGGACTGGAATCAACGACCAAAGATAAGGTCCAGTGTCGGACATCTGCGAACTCAATAACAAGCTTTCGGTGCCCACAAAATGCTGGAAACTTCCGACTATACTGAGTGACTCTGTCACACGCAGCTAGTGCGATAACCGAAGCATCAAGACGTGAAGGTATCTAACAGGTGTCTAGAAACTGATGTTGTAAGGTTGCGAGTGGTCAGTTTGACGCTGTTCTTGCTTTGTCCCTGTATATGAGAAGGAGATTGACCCATCTTAGAGTCACGTTTAACGTGGCTGTAAGGAGAAAAATACCTTTTGCAACTTATGGTAATCGAACAACGGTCGTCATCCACTACGAAGACGTCATTTTAATGATTGTGCAATGTTATTTTTACAAAACATATATTACATTTGATCTCATGGCCACACAGGGGTATTCCCGCGGAAGAACCGCAGTAGAAATTTCAAATGCGTCCCACCGCTTGCCCGCATCAATCTGTGTATTGTTAGTTCATCGGGAGTGTTGGGACGATGACCCCTGATGTCCTTCAGACAGGACCAACCAGACTGAAAGAAGGCCTTCTTTCGTACCGGAGCGTGCTGACCCCTTCCGAGCGGGTCGCCGAACACACCACGGCAGGGGTGTCTAAGAGTCGTTTTGAAATTAAGCTATATCTCAGGGTTCACGAAAAAAAGTACAGCGAAATGAGCAAAGGCTGACATAAAATACGATTTCTGGAAGTTGTCTTGCCTCTTCTGATAGGCGTTTTCAAAGATCATTCGTTTTGTTTCACTCGTACCTGTCTTATACTAAATTCTTGGGGTGGAAATAAACGCTAAAATTCTTACAGAATACAGATGTATACGTTTCGTTACTGATAAAAATAATTAGTAGCTCGGATAGTATTTTAATTATTGATATTTTGTTTCACATTTCAGACCCAAAACACCAGGAATAATTGCATTTTACTCATCAGTATATATCATCTTAGAGATAATGTATTTATTCTTTACGAAGGCAAACAGAAATAAAATTGTATGTATTTATAACACAATTTTGAATTCAGGTGTGATTCTACGCATTCAGTGATGTGAGAGACGTAAGCCATGTGTCGAAATGTTGCAATACTAGAAGCAAGGAGTAACGAAGCAGCGTGATGTGTCAGTTGTTTTCTATTACCCTGGTCACAAACCGCGAGGACAGCTCGAAATATCCGTTTTTGCTGGCACATAGAAAATGGGATGTGTGACACCCCTGGTGGACCGGCTGCAGCTGCAATCGTGACAGTGAAGATGTTTTCCTCTCGCCCCTCCCACTCAGCATCTGCAATTCGATGCAAACTTGAATGCACCCAGCGTTTCGTGCAATAGGAATGAAGTCACCTCTCGAAATAGCAAAGCACACCAACCAACCAACCAGAACAAGCCTCCATTTTGCCGTCCAGTCGAAGAATGCATTTTAATGGCACGTTGTTAAAACTAAAGGTAGGGGTGGAAAATTTCAAATATGTCACGTGATCTACCAGTAGTGTCATTAGCCTCATGACATTGCACGGTGGTAATTGTGTTGCATTTCCGGCATTTTGATTAAATTGATCGATTTGATTATCATTATCATGTGGTACACGTTACAAGGAACATACATGTTGATTGGCGGTAATTGTACACATTCAAGATGTGTGGTAAAAGTAATGTGGCTACTGAACTTTACTTATGGACGTGTAGATGGAACTGATGCAAGCCTTCAAATATGATCGATCTTGGACCTGGATGATGACCATTACTCTTCGTCTGCTTTATTTATCATACCAACTGAGAATAGTTAGTGAGGAATAGAGCCGGACCTCACATGTTGCGAAGAGCAAAACCCATGTCTCTGTTGATATTTAAATTATAGTCGTCCGTTTTATAGGCAGTTACATGACCACATGACTGTCCAGGAGCCCCCAGGTTCATATCCCGTTTGATATACCTACTGTTGCGAGAGCAGATTTTAGTGGTTTTCCTCAGTCTCTCCACAGCGCGGGTGGCTGTCAGTATAGTGAGTTTGCTACGGGATAGACTATCGGGGTTAATTGCTGGTAGGACAGAAACCTTTCACTTCCGTCTATTGCCAAGGTTAATGATGAGTTGAGTTAAACATCAACTTCTCTGTACCCCTGCTTGTTCGTGGTGTTTGGTTAAGTGCCTGGAACAACTTTTGTATTTTCCCTCTAAGCCTCACCACCAGACGCCTAAAACGCTTTCTTCATGTAGTTGTTGTTGATTATTACTGTTATTATTTCGTTACACTCATAAGAAAAAGATACATTGGTAACGGAGAATGACTGGCGCTGATTGGTTCAACTCTTATCTCACGACTGTTTTTGATACTGAGCACCCAACAGCCAAGCGCCTTCTGGTTTCAATTCTAAGACAGAAGCATCATCCACAAATTGCCGACTGAAGTAGCCGCGGAGGTTTTGCGGCTCGACCACTATGAAGTTCTTATTACAAAGCAGTCGTCAGGAGGCTGCATTTAATTACGTCATCACGTTATAGGGTAGTAGCCTATGTTGATTTAATTTCATTAGGCTTTCTTGTGAGGCAGCCTGAATTTTACATTTTTCCCACTGCTCCCTGCGGAAACAATTCTATTAGGAGTGGGGTCTTTATGGCTCGAACGTGACCCTCGAATTCCGATTACGGATATTTCTGAGTAGGAGGATGGGGAAGCCCTGAATTATTACCTTTGCAGGTGCACTGTACCAGAAGGGAGAAACAATTAATTGAATTACACTTTAAAGGCGAGGTGGAAACTAAAAGTTTTAAAAAGTTGCCTGTTCCCTTTGCAGGTATCTCCGTCTGTCTGTCCGAATGTAACAACTTGGGAACACAACGGATTTTTGTAAAATTTTGTATTGGAGAGTCTTACTAATATTTGACAACTAACTAACTAGATGGCTTACCGAATCCGAAGGTTCATCACCGAATTAACCAAAGCCCTCCACCGGACCCTGTCCTGGGCCAACAAAATCCAGTCTCCTTCAACTCCTATCTCCCATAGCACCCGCCTGACATTATCCTTTCATCTACGTCTAGGTCTCTTCCCCTCAGGCGTCCTAACCAATATCCTGTGCACACCTCTTGTCCATTCAATATTTGTCGAACACATTTATATTTTGGTTCAAGTCAGGTACAAGTAACAAACATTTTACATGAAAACCTCCACGCGTTTCTGCTCGCTGGTCTGGACTGGCGATCCCTAGCCTTGCCGCACAACAACGCGAGTGAATTCCCCGTGGTTACGTCATAATCTTGCTTACCGTTTCCAGAGACCCCGCCCTCGTGTAAGTCATTGACCCTGTGACAACTCTGACGTCACCGGTGCCATTCACAAAGGAAAACGATCAAATTCTGGCGAAAGCACTATGATTGAGCTGTGTGAAGACCTCCTTTCCCAAATTTGTCCACTTTGCTATCACTTTTAGGTCGGGTCTAAGGCCTACTCATAGTTTTGTCCATCGGATACCAGGGGTTCTTTCCCAGGGGTATAAAGGTAGAAGGGCAATGTTGACCATCATGCATGGCTATAAATTTTTTTCCACATAGGAATTGAAGTGAATGTTGTTTAAAAGAGAATAACATCTCTTCTGGCTCAGTATCGGTGCATAGCAAGAAAAGTATCTGACGCGAAGAAGTCTAGAAGCCTTTCTGATGACATAAAATTAACCAAATGATTTGCTTATCAAAGGTTTACACTTGTGGATGAAATTAACTAGTCAAAATAATCAAAATAGTCGAAGTTAATTTAATTTGCAGTTACAGATTTTATGTGATTGGTGTACTGGCTGGACACTGAACCCAGTACACAGTCGCCAGCAAACTCAAAATCTGATACTGTCATTCATCTTCCACTGTAAACTTTGCGACACAGTTGGCCCCTCACTCTTTTAAGCAAGTTCTTTATCCTTCATCTTAGCTTAAGATTCTTTATTTCTTAACTACTCATTACAATAAACGCTGCGCGTGGCCCAAGACTGGACATCGCGGTCAAAAATTACAGCTGTAACAGACTAAATATTTCTGAAATGAAGATTTAGTCTGGACTTCGAATATTTGTCAATACTGTTCATAAACATCGGTCGCGAACAATGTTCAAGCAGTTGTGCTTGAAAAATTGTTTGCTTCGGTCTGTATACCCACCTTCACATAGCTACGTTTCAGGCATATCCTATGAATGGAGAGTAACGCATATATTATTAACAACACCCAGTATCTGAAGGGCATGCATGTTCAGCGTTAGAAACCCGATAGATTTTTGTTGCTACGGGGGAGACTGTGTGTCTACGCGTGCAGACACAGTCTGCCCCATAGTAATAACAGTAGAGTCTACGGCTTTATCGGGCCCATTGTCCAGCCCTTCGATGACACTTGAGTGAATATGGAGCATAGGTGACATGATATTAACGGGGAGAAGCCGAATAACTTGGATAGAAACCTGTTCCATTGCTACTTTGTCCACCACAAATCCTACATAGACTACCCTGGGCGCAAGCCCAGGCCTCCGGGGTTTCAAGCAGCTAACCGCCTGAGCTATTGTACGGCCACCGGTGTTACTCCGTTTCACATATTGTTACTTCCTTTTAACATTATCCAATACGTACGTGTGTTTATTCTTGTGTTTATGTTTATGTGTCCCCAGTGAACACTTTCGAATTTGTTAAAGAATTTTCGTGAAATATGGTATGAATGTAAACGACTATGGGCCATGAATTCCATTTCCTGAAATCTTAAGAACGTCTGAGGTAGTAGACATGTTATTATACCTTCATGGATGATATTATAATTTTGTGTGATGATAGCCTCAAAAACACGTCATTTTATATTCTTCAGGAAGCCAGCAAGTCTACAGCGTGATATACCAATTTTATGACAGTAAGTGTTGGACCAGAAAAGGGGAAACTGGAGAGCTCTGTTTGGGCAGAGCAATGGACCTGTCGTAAGACAGAACACTGAATAATAATAATAATAATAATAATAATAATAATAATAATAAGTGTTGGACCATAATGGGAATGGTCCTGGAAACTAGTTTGGGAATTGATAATTTAAAGAATCATACAATTGTAGCAGAATAATAGTTTAAACTGTAACCGAAGTTACTCGGATCATGGCACCGGTCTATAAATAGGGCAATCTAGGTCTGTGAGGGTTCGCTTCTTATATATAGCGTTTGTAGAATCGCAAGTAAAAGTGAAGCTTGTTTTTAGCTCCTTATATAGAAAGACAGCTGAACCTGTGGTCTGTCCATTATGCATTCGTTGCGCAAAGCAAATAATTGAAATGATAGGAGACTCCTGTTCACCCACGTGTTTAATATCACAAGCTGCTCACTGCATATCAATGAAATTTGGTAGTAGTGGTTGTCCACAGTGAACGATGTCGTACGAATTGAATGTTGGAGTGCATCGGCAACACATTGAACTCTTACTTCAAATACACCCCTAAACTTTAGGACCTTTTACTTTTCTAAAAGGAGTCTCATCATTTAAACATTTTTCATAATATGAAGTAGATGGTGAAAGTACGTATTTCGTTATAATTATGGTGTTTTCGTAAGGATTTTGCTTTTGTCAAATGCAGAACTCGAAGAGTACTGGTTGGTAACCATGGAAAAAGAAAGCAATAAGAACATTTTCTACTTGTTTTTATTTTTTAATTGCTACGTCATGTACTCACTTTGCTTTAACTATTGTGACAAATATAACAGTTGAATTCAACGTAGCTATAGTAACCATAGCAACCAATGTAAGCATGCCAGTTGTAGTTATAACTATGAATTCAGTGTGATAACATCGTTATGGCATATCATGAACAATGTCATCTACCTTACGTCATTGGGCATCCATTACTTCGGTATAATCGATTGTGTATAATTGTGAAGTATGATTTTGGGCTAGCCTCCAATGACATAAACAGCATGCAAATTTTTATAATAATCCATTCAGCCGTTCTGAAGTTATTATGAGCGTACAGACGGCTAACCGGACAAAGCAAATATAATAAGCGCTTTACAGAAATGATAACTCACGAATAGGCTCAATGTTCCATTGTGGCTAACCTACTGGGAATGTTCAGAACTTAAGGGAAGTTTTATTTATCTAGGAAGTGTTATTCGTAGCACGGACAAAGAGGACACATATAAGCGACGTGAAATCTCCGCATTTTGAGTAGTATAATGAATGTATGTCTTCTTGTTATGGTGAACACAACGCAACGTGTTGAAACAATGTTTAATGCGTGTATAATTAACCTAATCTCTTTCTCACTCAGATTACAGGACTCCTTGTCTACGTACCCACCGATGTATTTGTCTTTTTTTTCTAAGTATCTCTAATACATATGGATGGAGTTATGTACATACATTTTAATGGTTAATAAATCTATGATCTGTTATAAAAAAAACCTTGCTTGTCTGTCTATCTATCTAATCAATCTATCCCCTTGTTTATATATACAGACTGGGTGGGAAGTAAGTAGACATTGAGAAACGGTTATAAGCGATTATTTAATGCCTCCTTACTTCCCACCCACCCTGTATATATATATATATATATATATATATATATATATATATGTATATATATATATATATATATATATATATATATTCATATATATATATATATATATATATATTCATACATCCTCATATATTCAAGTATGTGCAGGCTATGTGTCAGTGTGTAAGTCTGTGTGGGTCATAGTTAATCGGTTTTCTACAATAGTTCAAACAAGATGCTCAGTTACTGAAAATATAAATTACAGGATGAGACAGAAGTATGTTTACAAACTTCGTGTGCGTGTTCGAGGATCAAAAATAAGAAAAAATTCTCCTATTAACATGGGGTCGCAAATATTTCATTTTCGAAATAATAGCCGAAAATTATTTTCAATGTATGCCTTTATTGCCAAGTATAAGGACAGGGATGTTTCTTTATAACAGATGCTCAAAGGTTGCTCCTCCATTCTCCACACATGCACGAGCATAACGTACACAAGACTGACGAATTCGTTCGTACACACTAGGGTTTCCTCGAATCATCTGGCATGCAATCTGCACACGTTCTCATAGGTCGTCTTCATTGTTTATGGGTGTTGAATAAATGACATACTTCAAGTGACCCCACAGATAAAAGTCCAATGGAGTCAGGTCCGGTGGCCTCGGTAGCCATGCAACTGGGCCACCACGCCTAATCCATCGCTGAGGGTACTGTTCATTGAGATAATATCTGACGCGATGGGAGAAGTGTGCTGGGCTCTGTCGTACATAAACCACATTTGTCTTCTTGTATTCAGTGGCACATCTTCAAGAAGACGTGGCAAGTGTCTTCTTAAGAATCGCCTATAGGAAAGTCCTCTTAGACACGATGGAAGCATGCATGGACCAATAAGCATGTCACCAACAATTCCTGCCCAGACGTTAATTGAAAATCTTTGCTGGAAGCTGGATTCACTTCGATATAAAGTCAATTCATTGAAACTTATTTTTGGCTATTATTTCGAAAATGAAACATTTGCGACCCCATGTTCATAGGAACATTGTTTCTTATTTTTAATCCTGGAACACGCACACGAAGTTTGTAAACATACTTCTGACTCACCCTGTATATTCGAATGTGCAAATATAATTCTGCAAGCTTTTGGCTCCTGAGATACGTCTGGTTGCCGAGAATACTCATTAAGTAACACTACAAGACGTCTTGAAATGTTATTTCAGAGGAGAAAGATTAAACTTTTGGAACTGTCATCATTTTCCCGTCGTCAGATTAGACGGTAGCCTGTCTCGTGATGAGTGAACCAGGAATAAGAGAGCTGCTACTACCGTAGTAGAGGGTACGGTATTAAAACGTTGGATCCAGCTCTGTTTCTGTCTGTCCTAATCACAAAATGGAATTAGCTTCTTATAGGAAGAAAGTTCACTAAAATCCTTGAATCGGTACGGCTAATGGGCTGGATTCCATCTGCGAACTAAGACATCGTTATCTTAATACAGTCACTTAGTCGCCTTTCAGTAGCGATTCAGTCTTCAGCTGTCCTCGGTCTGTTGCGGTGACAGGACGCGTTTTTCCACGTCCTCTGTAAGGCCGTCGCTACGTCAGAAACGTGCGCGACGATGTTATCCAGACACTTGTAGAGTCTCGATTTAATGAACCCTAGTACCGCCCGTGTGTGTGAGGTAGTAAGCCCCAGCTCGGATGGTTGCGTACGTCGCTGTATTCAGCTGTTTATTTGAAATGCAAACAAACGTGGATGTGTGAGTCGCGAGCAAGTCATAAGTTCATACAGACATTGGTCCGCAAGATCCTTGGTTTATAAGTTGGGGCCTTTCTTACGTAATGAAATTTGACGGACAAAGCACGTGGTTAATACACTGTCTCTCGATAACTATGTTTACCCCTACCAGTTACCACTAGTATATCTGACAGGCCTCAGACCTCGCTAGCCAGCCATCATGCACAGATGGGAAGGTAGAGTGCAGTTAGATTGTGATTGTGACTAGCGCCATCTGGTACAATTCTGATGCTGTTTGCGTGCAATTTGTCAGTAATATTAGTATGCGCTAGCATTGTGTTGTATGCAATTTGACGTACAGCTGTGCATTGTGCGCACGTTTACTGCTACTACCGTGGCTCTCCAGGAGCTTTGTATGTCAAATTGCAGCATGTAAAAGGACCCTGACTTTACATAACTACGGTTTTGAGTTTCCACGTTTATGTTAAATTACATAGTTTATTTTGGATCTACAACTCACTACTAAAGTATGTGCGTCTTATATAGAATCATCCTGTACTTGTAACTATATAGACTGCATCCTTTTGCGTGTTTAAGCTGATAAAACGTATATGAGAATGAAAATAACTCTCTATTATGTAACTAATAAATTAAGTCCAAGTAGGTAGGACGAATTAATTTATATGTTTGGAAATAATAAGTTTTATTACATGCCAGCTGCGTAATTATGTGACTGTGTATTGTAGCGAATTTACTTATCTGTCATCAGCAGATTTGAATCTACGATAAATAAACATGAACGAGGAAACCAAAATCGAAATGATTTAATTTTGTTAAATACGTTTATTTTGTTACGTTATCTTACGTCAACAGGTTAAGTAACATGACCCGTCCTTTATGTAATGGCGCTTAAATTTTAGTAGTAATAATATCCGCAATGAGATTGGTTGCGTCTACAAATTGTGTTCATCCACGCCCATTGAGACTACATCAGCTACATCACGACGTCCAGAACAAGTAGAAGTGAAAGCGATACGGGTTATTAACCGGGAAATGTGGCTTGGAAGGGATTATGTCAACCAGAAGGTCCGTCCGAGAAATTGAAAGTATAACCCGTTGGAAGGGTGAATCAACTTGGCTTCTGAGGGATTTACAGCTTCGCGTAAGATTAACCACTGCGAACAGTTGGCATTTTCTTGTCTTTGTAACGCTCTAAATCGGACAAAATAATAACACAGACTGGCGGTTCAGGGCATAAAAGCAGTCACTGGACAGACCAGCTTGTAGCCTATAGCTTGTCCTTTCTTACTGACATATAACCGATGTACTCACCACTTTTGCTATACGAGAAAGACAGAGTAGTTTAATGTTGTCAATGACGATTTGGTAGTCACTATTCGTATGGAATTTGTAAATGTAATTATTGTTCATAATTTGAACAAAACAATTACATAATCTGGCAAAATTGTCAATGAAACCAGAATAGTATGTGTAATAGGTTAATTACAGCACCTCAAATGTTAAATATAATATTAAAAGCTTCAACTGCAGCGTAACAGCTAAATTTATTAGTTTTAAAGACTAATATATGACATATTTATGATTTTGTTTGAACGCATTAAAACTCCATATAAGGAAATTGGAAAAGGTAAAGTGTTAAATTGATGGGTAGGCGTATTTCACTACTGTTTTAAATATTTCGGCCATAGCTAATACCTCTGATGACTCTGTATTAATTTGGTCTGTAACTGTTTCTTAGCTTCGCTGACTTCTTCCACTTCCCAGTTTTCGTTATTCTGTATCTGTCTACTGCCTTTCTTCCAATCCTTTCTCTCTCATCACATCCTGGATTCACTTCATACATCAAACTCTTGGTCTTCCTGTCTCTCTCCTTCCTGATGTCACATACTTTAGGGTTCATCTGTTATCTGCCATTCTTTGGATGTGTCTGTAACTGATTATGCTTGTTTTCTTTCTGTGTTGCCCGAAATAAATTTCTGCAAAACAAATTTTTTTAAAATTAGGTCTTCCTATTTCGGTATTTTGTCTTTGAGTGATATATTTTTCTATCTTCTCCTAAAGTCTGTTTACACTGCCAATGGTTTTCTTTATATTCTTCTTAAAATATCGTACTTCTGAACTACACATTACAACACTTGTCGTATTATTGCCTTGAAAATATTTCGTTTAGTTTTCATTTCAACTCTTTTAGCCCATTATCATCTATCGAAATTACGCATTTCACTAAATTTATTCTATCCTGGATGTCTGCAAAACATCTTACAGTTTCGTCAATTTTAGTCCCCAAGTGTTTATATTACAAGTGTTTTATGGCATAGTTTCTTTCCGGAAGTTTCCCGACTGAAATATAATTACTTTGTTCTGTTAAAATTAATGTCAAGCACCACGCTACATAACATTTAATGATTGCAATGGTATCATCGTAGTTTGTGTATGACCGCTTTGTCGAAATTTACTGTTCACTGGAAAGCTCTAATTTATCCGAAAAAGTAAACATGAATGTCTTCTTCTAATTCAACGTCATGGTGTACTGACCTGGTCCAGTTCCAAAATTTTAAAAATGATATGTCAATTTCGTTGTATGGATTTCTAAATATCTTCTTCGTTTTGGCGTGTATTTAACTTCTTATAGCTGTAATTTTCCGAGTGTGATAAATTCACGCGTATTTTATATGTTTTGTCATTTTATTTACTTCAACAATATTTGATATTTATCTTTTGTATTCATTTGTTTGTTTGTATGATAACTTCAGCCAGTAATTTCATTGCAGAAACTAATTCTTACTTACCTAGATCATCATCACCCAAAGTTCACATCTGTACAAGCGATCCGGCGCTGTGATTATGTAATGTTTTATCTGTGTGTCCTTTGAGTTTTCGATAGTACTACGTATAGAATAATCCTGGATATGTTTATCTTAATATTTTACTGATTGTATTGAAATCGTATTATAAAAGAAAGAAAATTTTAACTCTTATTTGAGAGACAGTAACGATATATATATATATATATATATATATATATATATATATATATATATTGTCTCGCTTCCAGTCAAACTGAGTGAATGGCCAATATATTTGCTACATGTAATACAATGTAGTACGTATATACACTTCGGTGTAGTGCAATTGGATAAATTTGCGGTTACGTTGCGCAAAATGAGAGGGTTGGGTGGGGAGTTGACTGTGACGTCACACCTTTCCCGGACGCATAAATTTACCGGTGACAAACTGAGGTTAGGGAGGAGAAGGGATGGTGGCAAATTTATTGCTCGGCTCAACTGGAGTAATTATGAACTACGACACAGCAAATCGAGAGGGTGTGTTCGGTTAGGGCAGGGGAATGAGAAATTCTACGTGACGACTCGACAATCAACTTCTTCTTGGAATATTATCTCCGCTAGTGACTGCATCTCTCGTCACCGAGGCCGAACCCATGGGTATTCATAAAGATGTTTATTAATGCGCATCATCTGCGAAACGATGTTTTTCATAAGGTCTCTAACATGAGAAACCTGAAATTTTATATGTTTTTCAACATCGCTCAGCTAATCTCTCACCCAACATTTCGGTTGAGAAAATTAAAACAGGCGTGAAAGATATAATCCAAATTGCAGGACACATATAGGTGTATTATGTTCAAACATATTTTGTGAAATTTTACACGTGTGAATGATATTGAATCTCATTTATTGCTGTAACAAATCTATTATTGCACATGCAAATCGTGCACGAATTGCAATTCTGGGAAATCAAATGGACAAGATAATGTACAGTAGGGTTAAAATTCGAAATGACTGTAAACGAAATTATTGATGAAAATTGGTTCAGGTATTAACTGTTTTCAACATAGAGAGCTCAGATATTTTTCGTTGCGATTTTGCGCGCACTGCGTTATTACCCTTGATTTAAGTTACTGCTCATACGAATCTGTTAACCCCCTAAAGCACGAAGTTTAACTAAATAATATTTAATAGAAGTATTCAATTCCTACCTCAGAGGAAATAGAACGAGTCATTACAGAGACTAATTATTTAATGCTGTTGTAGGAAATAATCCTTATTTATTCTGAGAAACATACATAACCCGTAAATACAACTTATGGTAAATGTTAAAGCTGGTGGCACATATACTAGCCGCTATGGTTGAAAGGGTACTAGATATAACTCTATTTTTTCACCCGGACTGTAACTGAATTAACTGGCAAATACTGCGCTTAAAACGTTGAGTTGTTATGAATTAACTTAATGAGGCAAGTCTGTTCTGGTTTTGGCAGTAGCCAATATTTACTGTTGCAAAACTGTAAAACTGTCCCATATGTACTCAGAAATGGCTTTTACTCGCGGTTTTGAATGGATAATTACATTTTATTTTCATTTATGTTCAGTGTAAATTTGTTATATCATATTCAAAAGTATTTTAAAGCTCACGAGGAACTAAATCTTAAGTCAGTTGAATTGAACTAGCGACTAACATACTTTAATCCTGGAGAGATCGTGAACGAAGCTAGAGCAGAATTCTGTTAAGGTTGTCTCAGGGATGCACAATTTTGCATACAATTATTCGACGCATCGAAAATATTTGTAATGCAAGGCAAATTACAAGGCTACTTTAATTAATATTCTACATGTGTACAGTGGTTTAGGATGAGCCATCTTTAAGAAAATCTATAAATTTCTGTTTAATCCGCATTTAACCTATGGATACGAACCAGTTTTAATTCGCTTCACCTATAGTAATAAAATTCGTAAAATTAATGTTCTGAATTACAACACACACACAGACAGACAGGGTACTGGCACGACCTCACCGCAATGCGTTAACTTCGCACACTCTATGGAAAGATTTTGTAAGAAATGTAATTGTACAACACATTTATTACTTATTATTCTTACTAACTTATAGAGCTGGTGAAAGTGATAGTACAATAATCCCGCCCAAGTTAGTAAAGAAGGGAACAACATGGCTCAGGCCAATTAAATGCTTTACGGAGCAAACACAGGTTAACCTTCACACGAGCGAAACAATTGTCGGAACACGTATATTGGCATGTTGTTATGCTGTAAACCCAGTGGGATCACATGTTTGCAGCGTTAATCAGAGCTCGCTTTGTGCTGTAGGGACGCCCTAATAACAGAGGAAACAAAGTAATCATAATCAGGCGATATTGAAGTTGTTCGGCTAATCCTGTCCATTGGTAGGATCTGAAACTCTCCAGTGGGACTGTAACCGCTGTCCAACAGACTCCATGGGACAGAGTTCTTGTCGAGGAGCTGATTGTGTGCTTGAAAGCGTTGCCACTGGACAGCTTCAAAAGGACACGTTTCATTTTCCATAACACTTCTAAAATTTTCACGTATCTATCTGTATCCTGAGTCATCAACATATATTTCACTGAAGATTTCTGTCTTCTGGGTTATTGCGCTGTGTAGTCTGGTCGATGTTAACCAACGTTTCAGAGGTCATACTGCCTCCGTCATCAGGGCAGTATGACCTCTGAAACGTTGGTTAACATCGACCAGACTACACAGCGCAATAACCCAGAAGACAGAAATCTTCATATTCACCGCTGTGAGAACCTCAAGTCTTACATATATTTCACTGTTTAAGCCAATCGTTTTTTAGAAATCTGTTATGAACATTATTAGTTGGAGACGTGTCTGTATAGGCATTCCTCAAATTCAACAAGAAAAATACCAAAACGCAGTGGTGTCATATTGTGAAAAAACAAAGTACTAAATAATACATAGCGATATAAACCAGTGGTATTCAACCTAGGGTACGCGTACCCCCGGGGGTACGCGAAGACATCTTAGGGGGTACGTGAAATTTAAAAAAATATATATTATTTTATGATAAACACTGAATAATCAATAATGTAATTTATATAATTTATTTTAGATGTAGATTATATACTATGTATAACTTGAATTATACACCAACAACTTTGGGGGTACAAAGTTAAAGAGAAATTATATCAGGGGGTACGCGAACAAAAAAGGTTGAATACCACTGATATAAACAATCAAAGTATGGCTGTGGTAACAGTTATTTTAAGAATTTAATCTTAGATCACAGAAGTGTTTTATCGAGACTGAAATTAATACTAAAACCTGTCGAATCTCCTCGTTTGATGATGATAACTCATGCATTATTATAATCTGTAATACGACAATTTGTAATGTAACACATACATACATACATACATTAATCGTGCTATATAATATAAACATAGATTTCTTGCGTACATTAAGATACATCTGTCATCTGGGCTGCTTCTATCACTTGCATATACTATTAACATTTTGATATTGTGGACCTCCATAAACGTTGTGTAAACATAATAGCCTACTCTTTAAGAAGCAGAAGAAATGAGATAGAAGATGCTTGTTAGACAAACTGAAACCAATCTTAAGACTCATACTTTGTTTTAACTACGGCGCTTGTTATTGTCGGCTGGTCAGGAATCTGGGGACGGAAAAATGCCAGACAATATGGAGCGTAGTCTTGAAACAAAAACACTCCACGTAAGGAAGCATATGTTTTTAAAATAGTTATCAGTAACTGCAAACCCTTAATAGCAGGCGCAAGAAAGTTATATATTTTAGTTTGTTTATAAAATTTGTTTATAACACTACCCATTAGTTATAAAATGTACTTTCATATCTGTTTGTTCAGTGAGGTTCACAAATTTTCCTCTTGGATGTATAAAAGTTAGCTGGCTACCTTAATTTATGCTTTAAAATATACTCCTACTTATCTGCGAAACGAAATTCTATACTTGTATATTCATATTTTCTGTCTTGATATTCATATTTAGGGAAATTTTTGTCATAGAGCATTGAGAAGAATGGTGACGCTAAGAAAACCTTTTAATTGCAGAATTCTTAAAAAATATCGCCTGCATTCAGAAAGTAATTTTAGTTCACTGTAAATCGTTTACTGTGCCCACTGAAAGAATAGCACAAGCCCGTTAGATGTTCAATAGTCTCCTTTCTTCCGCCTTCTACCTACGTGTTTGCTTCCTGTGTACACAAGCCTGGAAACACTGCAGCAACTCTTCTTTGGTGGCAACTTTTCCCAACTTGAATACTACTGTCCCCAGAGCAGTTCTTTATTCTGTTATACTGAGTCTGTATTGAATTTCACTAGAGAGAGCTACAAATTGTCAATGGCTGCCAGAGGTATTTTCTTCTTTCGCAAAATTGTATGCTTGTATTGTGTTTTTCAACACTAAAATTTTTAGCAAAAATAATACTTACTAAAAGAAAGCAGCTTACATAATTTTACAATGCGATTATCGGAAAGATTTTTAGACTTGTTCATGAAACAGTATAAATATTGTAGGGCATGCGGCATGATGGAAATATTTGTTACAGAGAAGGATTGAAATTTGTATCCCAAATACGCTCATTATAACTTTCTAAATTTGGATCATTTCATTTAAATTCTATTCAATTTTGAGGATAAGTTGGAGAAGTTCTTTTCACCACAGCATGGCACATCCTCAGATTACTGATGGAAGAGATGGCCTCCAGATGTTGAGGGTAGCTTGAAATATATTGAATAACAGGTTGCGGACAGCGACAAGGGGTAGTCCTCTGGTTTGGGGATTGGTAGAGGTCCTAGCAATGTCTAGCCATGAAACATAGCATATTACAAGTCCTCGAATTTATAGTGACCAACAGCGGGTTACTGAGAACGCGGTAAAGACCCTTCTTGACTAGTTGGACTACTAGTAGCTTCTTATGAATGATTTTGCTCCATGGAATTTGTGAAGTTCGAGACGTATATTCTGGAGTAATTTAGGTTATTTTAATAACAGTTTCAGAATTTAATGTATCTGAATCAAGCGAATTCGGTCACTTAATTACTTTTGAAAACCTCGATTACATATTTGACAAAAACATTATTTAACTTCCTACATTAGTTTTTGTTAAATCTTGATGAAAACATGTTTAAAATGTTTTTGCGAATGTAAACAACTCTATTTGCTTATTTAGTTTGATCATTTACAAATCCTCCTCTCTAGTCTGTTTTCAGAGGAATATCGATATTGAATTTTCTGAATATTCAGACTTAGTATTTTAAAAGCTCTTCATTTTCTGTGTTGCGATAGCAGAACATTAGCGAAAGGTAGATAAATAAATATACCCAGGTTATTTTATCTCTTAATGAAAAAGTGATAGTGGAACCACGGTTCCGGAGAATTTGACGTAAATACGTCTTTACGGAAAGGAAGTTTATATATTGGCTTTATTCTAAATATTTCCTTTATACATGCTTTATAATTGAGATAAGTTTGATTAAGACATTGCTTAACCAACTTGAATTAGTTACGCTTAAAATGGATCTGTGGTAGCTGAATGTAATGTAAAGTAATGTAATGAAATGTAAGGTAAGGTAAGGTAAGGTAAGGTAATGTAATGTAAGGTAAGGTAATGTAATGTAATGTTTTATAGGTAACAACAATGCCGAGTAAACAGATGACGTTTCCTAGGTAACAAAAATGCTTGAATGCTTAACTTGAATTGGTTACGCTTGAGGTGGGTCTGTGGTAGATGAATGTAATGTAAAGTAATGTATTTTAATGTAATGTAACGTTTCCTACGGAACAACAATGCTAAGTAAACAGATGACGTTTCCTAGGTAACATAACAATGAAGTTACACTTTTTCGTTTCCCTTTTTCGTTTCACTTTTTCGTAAAATGTTTTTGCCGAATGACCCTTCCTTATAGACGTATTTACGTCAAAAACCCTTCCAGAAGTGAGCTAATTCTGTGGAAGTATCTGCAATAAACTGTTGCGCAAACCACTCTGCCGGGATTCTGAAATTGCCGGGGAACCTTTCTACAAGATTTAAAAGAAATAACCACAAAATAACTTACTTATTGAGAATCAATGACTTCTTATGAAGGAAAATCAACGTACAGTTTCACATTTTATTACACCATAGCCATGCTCCTGGTTTGAATAATTTTCGTAGCAAGACATTTGAGGCGCAAGAAAGCAGCGTAGGAATCCCACGGAAAGACTGAATTAACGATGTTCTTATTTTCCGCGAGTTAGTCTTCATTCCCAAATGGTATGTTTACTTACGGATGCGCGTAATTTAATTCATTAAGTTGACGCGCCTGAGACGTGCCCATCACTGCAATTGCACGTTCTCTCAAGACATAGACAGAGACAGACGGTAGATCGTCTCTCTTTCAGCAATGGGATTGTATTCCTGAGACAGGAGACAAACGTCGTCCGAAGCTTGCGTATGTCTGCTCATTCCCTTGAACACCGAAATCTAAGATCAAAATGTCCGTCGGTTCAACAACTCTGTGGTTTCAGAAGACAGAGACAGAATTGTCCTCTCTCTCTCTCTACTATCTCCTTTCAACAACCCTTGATGGAAAGGGAGGAATAGTCTTATCGGTAATCATGTGACGTCATCAACGATTGCGTTGCAACTCCATCTGGTGGTGACAAGAAAATTGGCATTGTGGCGCACGCTGGAGGGAATTGACTAAGTGGAAGGATGAAAAGGGGCTATGTTCTACCTCAGCCTGAGGCTTTTCCTTAATTGGCAAGAGGTTGGATTGCACAGCAGATGGCTCACACAAGAACTGTCCCTGTCTTGTTCCCCAAAAAACTTCGAATGAATGTCTATGCTGGCAAGAATTTCTTCTCACCAGTGCATTTAACTCCTATTTCGACTTCATTATTAAGTCTATTGATTAGTCGGAATTCATCCAGTGTACGTACTCACCTTTATTTTCGATTATTGTTTGCTGTTTGTATTAAACTCTAATAACGACATTACTCCAGGGAACAACGCCATACTTCATAAGCTGGCAGTGGCTCAGCTGGTAAAGAAATTGCCCTTTTTGTATGGAATACGAAGGTTAATTTCCATGGTTATAAAAGCGAGTTACTGGACTCTTTTATGAGCCAGATAAATCCACACCATTCCTTCACGCTCTGTTTAGAATCCATTGTAATTTAATCTTTCCATCTCCGCGTGGGTTTCTTCTCATCGGGTTTTCCGACTAGGAAAGTACAAGAATTTCTAGCCTCATGCTTGTTACGAGCTCTGCCCATCTCATCCTACTTGATATAATCACCTAATAATATTTCATGAACAATACAAATTTTTATGCTTCTCGTTATGCGCTTTTCTACAGTCTTTTCTTACTTACTCTCCCATAGGATAATATATTCTTCAAAAGGTATGATATTTAACATTAGGACAATTTCTGTCTTCAAGTTCTTGTTTTACGCAGCATAAAATCCCTTCGTTAGTGTCCTGAGTCACATGAGTACAGTAAACATGCTCATAGCCTGTTTTTTAAGACGCATTTTAACATTCTTCATAATCTGCGCCAAGATAAAACATTTTATTTATGAAATTCTCTCAGATATATCTGAAATATTTTTATTCGATTATAAGACTGTCATCAGCATCAATTTGTCTTTCATATTTCAAAGTTATTTTGCTGTAGCTTTTTAAAATTACATTGTAATGAAAGTTGCACATACATGTAATACTTACACTTAATTTTCTCAAAACGTACAGACGAATGAATAACACAATTATTCAAAATAACGTCTGACATTGTTGTCTCTTCCCTGCAAAAACCGTCTAAAACTTTGCAGACCCAGATCAGCAAAGTACTTTAGAGCGTTTTTTAGATCAAATTACTGAATTATTCAAGAGATGTCTCAAGAAAGGAAGCTTTTTACAACAAATTTATTTATAAATATGTCAAATACTAGAGAAAATTCAAACAGAACGTAGTCAGTATTACATAATTCGTTTCATTATAAGCAAGTATTTCAGAGATGAAAAGTTAATGCAGGTCAATATTCTACCTGTCTCTACAATCATAATTCTTCATATCTATCATAGCCTTGATGATAGAGGCAGCAACTACGTCTGAAACGTCGGTAAAGTTAAACCAGACTACTCGGCGCAATAACCCAGAAGACTGTCATCTTCATACTCAACGCTGTAAGAACCTGAAATCTCACTTAGTACGTCATTAAGTCGAATAGACGCATGGTATGATTTTTCGTGCCTGCCATGTTCTCTTTAGGCTTTTGGCTATAATTGTTGTTACGGAATCCGATCATTTGGGGCAGGCAACTTCTGCATTTGTTGAGCTGTAAATCTAAAATGGAAAACCCCGTTTAATTGGTAGTTTTATTCATTTCAAGGAGGTTCAGATCTCGGCTCAGGTAACGGCTGTCTTCAGTTACTCCATAAAAATTGTGATGTTGTAGGCTCACCGTAAAATAGGGCATGATCGCTTTATTTTAAATCCTTCCCAAAACATTCACAAGCATACTGTCACTTTATGCTATGTATTTAAGAAATTGTAATTAGAGGATATTTTGGATTTTCGAAGATCTGATAGCTTAAAATGTAATCGTTCTCATATTTGACACTATAGTACATAACATTTCGAAATTCTCGTTAAAAAACTGAGAATAAGATGAAAATTATCTGTTTTAAATCATGTCAAATATTCAATACCTGAATTGCATTCAATGTGTAAAGCAATTTCATTCAGAGAATAAATTAATTTGAAATTAATTTTTTAATTAAATTATTTCATGCAGTGTGTTCCCCCTTTTATTTCTCTGGGAACAGCACGTAAGGCTGGCTCTTGCATCTTGTAGAGCCGGTAATAAAATGGAACGTGTTCCCGCTCCGCCCGCTAGTATCTTTAACTTCTTCTATTTTTAGTGTTGCACAGCCCGCTGTTATTACGCTTGTACATGGAAAACTCAGGTAGGAGTCTAGAGGTTAGGTTAGGGTGAAAGCGAGGTGGAAAACACAAGGGGAAGGAGGAAAAAAGGGCTATTGCTACACATAAGACGAAGAAGTTAGAAGAGGTGGAAGCCATGGTAAATTATTCAGCTCCGGATCGTAGTCCCAGGAAGCCGTACGGCGCGAATAAGGGTTGCTGCAGCAGTTTTATGGGAGGGCCTAACGGGCGCTCTGCGCGATGTATTTGGGCCTCGCTGTGTAGCTCAGGTCGGGGGATCCCCGGATACAGCCGCCTGCAAGTCTGCGAACACCTTCATTTCTTTTCCTTTTTTCGACCTATTTCGCGGTTCGCAACGTTATATCATGCCCCTAAACAATCCAAGAAAACTGGAATAATTCAAGGCCATTTAACCCATTATTATACGAATGTTATTAAAAGTTAACACTCTGCAGTGTAATTATATTGCTTCCGATTTGAATAAAACAAGTTGTGAAATATACACATATTGTAACAATTTTGGCGCTTTCGTCAGAATTTGTCCTTTGTGAAAGCACCAGGGATGTCGAAGTTACCTGAAGCTAGTGGTCTTTGATTTAGCGGGTGTCTGGCTGGAACCCCACGTGGTTACGCTGCTGGTGGTTCCCAGTGTGAGGATTTCCAGGTGACGATGGCACCCTGGGGATTTGCAACCCAGTCACTTTTGCTTGCAGAACGCTTGTAGGTCTTCATGTAAAGTGTTTGTTATTTTTGGCCGATTTTAACAAAAAATCGAATGTGTTGCTGCATTTTAGAAAATATCCTCTGTAACAAATTTAATGAAGAACTGTTTACCTGCTCTCGACATGCGAAGAGACAGACAGACGAGACAAAGCTAGTAGGCAGAATTTTTACTGCTTGGTGCTGTTAAATTGCCTGAAAACGAACTATTGACGTACGTGAAGTACAAACAATTTCAAATGTTGAGGAGTTCAGAAAGAAATGAATATCTTATTGAATAATTTACCATATGCTGTTGCGTTTATACAGCATATAAATTACGAATAATTCGTTCTATTTTGATGTGTACATAGTTAAAATAGTTCTAGCTGCATCAGCTTTGTTTTATTAAATTATGTTAATATAAAAACTAAAAACTATTCTGTTGTTAAATTTAGATATTCCAAAACTGTAAAACTGTTACACATCATCGTCTGTCTGAACTGAAACCTTATTTAAACTCAAACCTCTCTTTATCGAAATCTTTCTGGATCCGTATTTGTAGAGTGAAAACAAACGTAGATGAACAGAAAATATTTCAGTGGGACATAAAAAGTAAAAGAAAAGTAATATAGTCTATTTTGATCCATGCTGCTCTTTCTGCATTTCTCTGTGAAGGAATAAACTTATCACAAATGTGAAATAATTAAACTCTACGACTGATTAAATATCTTAACAGTATTTTGCTCCACTACTAGAAAAATAAGACAGAAGCGTCAAAATGAAGAAGTAATTAAGGAAAGAAACAAACTAAGATTTTTAAATATAAATATGAATTTCATTCCAAAAGCTTCTTGAATTTTCCTCAAGATGATGAAGAGGCAGTCAGAGACTTTTAAGATGGACAACAGAGACTCATAGAATAATTTCCTTCTTTACTGTTAAATAGGTATTCCTGTAGTCTTACGTTTACGGAAAGCGATTCAAGCAGAAGTTTCTAATCCTGTAGCTAATTGTGTATATATTATATGCCATGTTCCATTCTTTTCGTAAAATTATCCGTTTATCAGAGAACACATAAAATTCGATGAGTGCTTTATGCAGTGTCCGTTAGAAATGAGAATAAATTCGCCCAATAAATTTCAGTGTTAATTGTCATAATAAAGCTTACCTACATCTGCTGACAAGATTCAGAAATGAAATATGCGAACGGCCAGCCGGATGGACGGACAAACACGATCTTTCCTCTACGAATTCACTTTGTGCACTTTTGTCCAAAGAACGCATTGCCCTCAACTAATGTTTTATGCAAACACATCACTCTTCCGTTGCTACCACTGTGAAGTGAGCAGTTGTTCCAGTTTCCGCGCCCTTTTCCTGTCCAAATGACACGTGACAACACTTGGCGAATAACAAAGCTTTAGTTCTAGAGCAGCGTTGCATTTCTTCCGCCCCCGTCCGTCTTTCTAAGCTGTGGTATCAGCTCACTTGGCATCACTGTTGCCTTTGAATATTTCCGCACAAGAGCTAGAACGACTACCCTAGAAGACAGGAAACAGACTGTGGCAATTCTGGAAATCTCTGTGTTCAAATTATAAGGATGCTATTAGTCTTTTAAACTAATGGTATCGGTAAGTCTGCGCATGACAGCTATATGACACTATATCGTTCAAATTTTGAATGCAGTTTTAAAGGAAATGGTCTTCTGGGCTGTTGAGGAGTGCTATCTTATTGTTTTACAACGCAACGAAGGAACGTGCTGCGTCCATCTTTAGGGATGAAGTGACTTCTTTGCATTCCAGTGGTCACGGTTTAGATTTTAAGTTCTGAAGTCGACTATCATGACACTTTTTCGCGATTTTCGTCAGTCCGACAGGGCAAAAACCGCTTTGTATCTTGAATAGGCCAACGTCCATTAACCAAGGATAAACCATGGAACAAACTAAACTGCCAAAGTCCGAATATCGAGGTCGTCATGAAAAACTGAGGTCTAGTTACCATCCACTCATTGTTTATTGAAATCGAGAATATCGTTGGTGACATTGCTCGACAAGAACGATATATACCTCGAAGGACTCGAATGTTAGATATTGTGGCTGCCAAAAATGAAAATAATAAACTCAACCAAACTTCTGCCATTGCCTTGTCCCATTTCAGCATCGAATTCTGAAATAAGGTTCTTTGTTAGCGAAATGATGTCAAGGGGAGACGGTGTTGTCCCCACACGTACAAAATGTATGCTTCCAGCCCAGTTTACCACACCCTCGGATACAAGTCTTGCGTGAAGTAAGGACATGACTTGAAAGAAGTGAGGCGGGAAGGGGGGTTGCACATAGAGGCGCCCAGCAACAGGGAGCTCGCTGCCTGAGCGCACAAATTCCATCATTCTCTCCCACCCCCACCCCATCTGTCCCAGAACTCCCGGGCAGCCGCCGGTCGGACATTTGCGACACTGACATCTGCATACAAATAGAGCAGAGTCCCACCCCCCTACCAACCTTCAGGATGAAGTCCCAGACCTATTCCTTCTCAAGAACTCCTGCTTTAGCCGAAGCAAGGGCTAGTAAACTCATGCTACACGTTTATTTGTTTGGGGGTTGTTGCGCTCTTGAATTTCAAAGCCCTTGAACAAAACGCCAATGTAATTACACAAACCCGAGACTCGCCAGAATTCTGCTGCTGCAATTACCTTTGTAGTGTTAATTGGCTGGTATGTTATCTACATTTAACGCCCAGTGAAATGAACAAATATCTGTAAACAGTGAAATACAAAGAATTGGGAAGGAAATAATCATGGTGAAGATGGTTGTCTTTCGGATTACAGTGCCGTATAGTCTGGAAGAAGTCTGCCGACGTTTAGATATACTTTCTTGCAAGTAATTTCTAGCAAGTTCCCCTGAAACGTTGGTCATTTTCGACCACACTACTCGGCGTTACAACCCAGAAGGCAGCCATCTTCGTCCTATCATTCGACGGGCAGCATTTATTCTTAGTTTTTAAAGACATGTTTGACATTATTGAGGAATATTATAGCAGAATTACTTCTTAAAATAACACCCGTGGAGTGCCGTCCACCAAGATTAATGCACTGATGCCCCCGATTCATAACAGCTTTAAACACGCGTTTTAACATATCAGGTGCAGGATTTGAAGATTGCTGCCTTCTGGGTTGTTGCGCTGTGTAGTCTGATGAATCGCCCTGATGACAGAGGCAGCATGACCTCTGAAACGTTTGTGGATATCTACCAGACTACACGGCACAACAACCCAGAAGACAGAAATAAACATGTCAGGTGTTATTTTCAAGAAGGAACGTTTTTATAACATTACTCAATACCGGCAAACACTCTACAACCTGTTAAATTAAATATACTTTGTTAAGCAAATTATTTTTTAAAAATATACACGTGCAATGCAATGTAGACAAATCCAAAAATACTTAGTTAAAAACTGTATGTAAAATATCGGTTACACGAATTTAAAATATATATTTGTAGGATCCTTGACTGTTAATTTAAGACTCAGGAAAGTTTGTAGGTTGTATGGCTGAAGGTATAATTAATGTAAGGAACTTGAATTGAAGTTAGGATTGTGTGCAGTGTTGTTTGTGTATTGCTGAGATACTACACGCATCTTATTGCAAGGTGTGTGTGTGTGGATGCAGGAGGTAGGGAACTAGACATAAGGCACAGTAATACTGTACAGGCCCCCAGTGGGAAATATTGGAAATCCTCAACAACAGAATGTGGGGACCAGGGGATGAGGTTGCCACAAACTTTGTTAATAGGATAACTTACTGGCCGTGTCTCTTCGAATCTTCATACTGCAAAGCGCATTACAAGCGTACAGTCGCGTTGCAGACGCGCTGAGACCTGACTTAAGAATGAAATAGGGACAATTTTGTATTCCACTTCCGTACGTCTTGTATTCCCACATTTGCAACAGTTTGATTGAATTTCATGTGCGTGAAAATTACGTTCTGTTTATGGAATAAGATGAAATCACAATGGGCATGGTATGTCCTTCTGTTCATCAGAAAGTTTTTCTTTTGCATTCTTAACTTTTAAACGTACTAGATGGATTTAGTTCAAATTTGGTGCCCTGAGGTATTCACTGAGACGTGCTGGATTTTTTAGTTGTGCTTCTTAGTGTAACCCTTACTTCGCACGAAACTAAAATAAACTTAGTCTTTTTAAGGGAATATTTATCACAGAGAATTTTCGCGAATTATTTGAAATATTGGCTTATAAAATGTTTCAGTTTAGTAAATTCTTTTACTACATATAAGGAAAATTATTTTGTAACTGTGCGAATGAAGTTATCTTTTCAACAACAACTTTGTGTGATGGATAATTTAACATCAAGACCAGTTTATAATAGCAAAGAAATTTAACAATTTTTAGCTTCCATGTGGAAGGTAAAAGATTAAGTTGTCCCTGGTGCTTAACTAAGCACCAGGACACGAAGACGTGTGGCGGAATGTAGGTGTAGGTCATCTGTTTCTTGGTCGCCACACTGAATGGAGATAAGTGGTCAGCTTCACGCCCCGTACACTTTACTACTGGTGAAAGAACCTGTTACGGATAGGCCGGTAGCAGGGAGGAAATCTCTTGCCTCGTCTGGGAATCGAACCCTGTTTTTTTAAAGACTAAAAATATTGAAATTTTGATGTAAAAATAATTTTTATTAAAAATATTCGCATGTAGCCCTGCCAAATATGCGAAGTATTGTGTACAAATTTATTGATTTTTTTTGATATAACAAATTCACTTTACGGAATTTAGTGGGCTTGGAGAAGTTATAAAATAATACGGATAACCATCATCTTGAATTCATGAAACGGGCACAAATTAGAGAATTGTCATTGAGATTAAAAAGTACGAGGGCGTTTCAGATTTGACCAAGAATTTTGGCCACAGAGCTTAATGAAATCGACTTCTTGTTTCTTATTAGGCTTTCTTCCGGATCGCCTTCGTTCTACAAGCTTGTGTACTCAATGGAACTGATTCATTTTATTTTGACAAGAAACGGTGAAAATTCCAAGCGAAATCTGAACCACCTACACTTTTATTACGTTTTGCTCGTTACTGTTTGTTTTCTTTTCCCCCTAAACTTCGAACTAGTTAAACATATGACTCCTGTGTTACATAAATAAGAATTGATTGGTTAGATTTGCTATGACACGCAAGGGCCGGCTCAATAATTTCACGGTCATGAATCTTTGTTAGCATGTTTGATATATAGACAGTTTGAATGCTTCGTGACTAATGCTCATGATCATGCCAACAAAGCAGCCATGTCCCGTGATTTATAACGTCTATTGCTTCTGCCAGTTTCAGCAGAAACACTAACTATTAATGAAGAGCTATAGAACTATAATTGTATCTTGCATTTCAGCAGTATCAAGTTTAATTAATCATTCACTTTACACTTGTCCTTGTTATTGGTGTTTATTCTGTTTAGGAAGAAGCAAAAATTGGCTGGGAAACTATTCTAATTTATTGCAGATGGAGTTATTACAGGATGGTAGCTATACAAATTTATCTTCTTTGCCACGTCTCGCGCTCACCGCTGCGTTTTGAGTTATGGAAGCCGTTTCGTTTTAACAATAAGCAATAGAGACGTTCATTAAAGGAGGAGGGTGATGTTAGAATCCTATATAATAAGTACAGCTTCCAGGGATCTCTTTACTGCTCCATAATTTAAGAACAAGTATCGCGGGAAAGTCTCAGCAGCTCTCACTGGAAGCTAGATACCGGAAGCGTATATTCAAACTCTGATTCGCCAGAAAACACTGGGAGATTTATATTAGTCGTTGTTGTCTATAGAAATTGTTACCAAGACACCTAATATTGCAGCCGACTGGTTAGTACTACTTAAAATTCTGGACGTCCCAGGTTTGTATCTCCAGGCAAATTCCGCTACAACACTTTAAACTAGACCACGATTAGACATTACTTTTAAGAGTATGCTTAAAATTTATCGCTAAATAAGCCAAGTATAAATAGAATGTCTATCCGACTACATACTTAAGCCCTTTACAAAATTTCTCCGTAACTTAACAATATGTAGCATGTAGTGCTGGAACCACGCAACCTTTAAATCCGAATAGCAATGAAGAATAAATTACGAAAAAGTAAAAGAAAGACCAGCATATGTTACACGTACAGTCTCGGAAATGCAGCAGAAATAATACAAGGATAATACTTGCGGTTGCTTTTAACTCGTTAACAAAATTTATGGGCTTCGTATGCTTTACAGAGGAACAATAATTACTCATTCTGTGTCCAATATCAAAATTTACATATTTTGGTATACATTTTCATTTGCACTTGATATGAGCTCCACGTGGGAATTTTGTGACATATAATTCAATAATATGCAACTACACGGCTTAAACAGTGTTTGTGTGAAAATAGCATATGCATTAGAATGTATGCCATTATTACGACTCAAACTTGCATGTTTGACCTTCTCTTTAAAGCTAGTTTTATACTTTACCGAGCTGTGTACCAGAGAATTTGAACGGCAAAGTGATGTACAAGGCTGGTCTACAAAGTAAGTTTCCCTGGGGCCGTTTACAGAAACAAAACACAATTTCATGGAAATATTTATTGCAACAGATACAGCAAGTGTCCAGCTATTTTTCAACATATTCGCCACCGGAATTGAGACATTTGTCATACCGTGGGACCAACTTTTGAATACCTGTGTCGTAGAAGTCTGCCGCCTGGGATTGGAACCACTGTGTGACAACCATCTCCGCCTGTCTGTCATTCTCAAAACGCTGACGCTGACCGGACAGGAATTTCTTGAGGTGTAGGAAAAGATGGAAATCACTGGGAGCGAGATCCGGGCTGTAGGGTGGATGATTAAACACCTCCCAGCTGAACTCCTGCAGGAGACTTGCTGTCCGTCGAGCCGTGTGCGGCCTAGCGTTATCACTGACCGCACTTCACAGTCGGCGGGAGCTGGAATAAGAACCTCCATCTTCAACAGCTGCAACGATGCTACTGTGAGAACGCGGGAAGTACCGTTAGTGCATGCGCCATGCTACGTCATTGCTCTATCACGTACGCACAGTCGCTTCGCTCAATATAAAGTTTGCTAGCTGTAGGACGAGTGGGAAACTTACTTTTGGGACGCACCTCGTACTTTTGTTTTGTAGCGAAACCTCGTCACACGTTTTGGAAAAGTCGTTAATATTAATTTATGTTTCTAATTAAAGCGTACAGGCATGTTAGCATTTGCTTAAATAGTTACAAATACAAGGGTTTTGCGAATATTTGGTTATAAAGACATCTTATGCTTAAGTCACTTTCGGTTTCGGACTTAAGCGCTTGGATTTTGTGGCCCAAGATTCACTTTAAATAGAACACAATCAATCCTTTCCACGCCCTTTACAATTAATCTTTCACAGTTGCCTTCTCATTCTACGTTACTTGTTTATAACCTATATTGCATCCTTGAATAAACGTACAATTTATAGTTATATCAATGAAATCATATGAAATATCAACTACATAGATATGTTATATTTCTACGTAAGTGTTCAAGGAATCTTGCATTTCAGTATTTCTGGAGTTGGTGGGATGTAGCAGCACAAATTCTATGATGACAATGTTGAGACAGGGAACTGAAGGTTTATATTTTTTTTCTGTTTGCAGGGTGGGAACAATGAGGAGGAAGACAGATGAGGCAAGGAAAGCAGAAGTGTGGCTCAAGGTACGTTGGCATACAGGGACTGAGAAAGCCAGTCAATTCTGATAGTATCTATATAGATATACTGCACTGGGAAACAAATGAGCATCATTGTCCGCCAGCCAGTATGCTCCAGTGAGTCCTAGAACTCGGGAGGGAATTTGTAGGAAGGGGGTGAGGGTGGTTGAGGTTGTAGGAGTTAAGAAGATTTTGACTGAATGCTGTGGCCAGCAAATGCCATAGCTTAAAGCTGCAGGAGGAGATTTACTTACGCACAAAGTCGGTTTAAGTAGGTCTTAGTATTACAAACACACCGATAAACACCCGTGTTTCGTCAACTGAGTTTCGGCCCCTAGTACTGTGTTTACTCTCACATCACATTTGTCCGGGAAATGGTTTGTGGCAATTTACTGAATAGTAATTATTTTAAATTCCATTATCCTCTTGCAGTAGTTCCTGTACATGCAAAATGTAGGTAGAAGGCAACACACGTCGTTGTTAAGCATACAGTTTGTTTATTCTAGATTTGGTCAGAAGTATGATTGATTCTTTATTTAACGATAGTTTATCGACTGTTTAGAATATGATTGGAAGGAACCTGTTTTGAGTTACTATCCCGGAATATGTTTTATTAAGTCAAGATTACCGACCTTCTGACTAGATTCGAATCCCGGATCTTCTAAACTTGTTCTACGAAAAGTTTAATGGAGTAAACAAATTTTGTTATGTAATGTTTTCCACGTTTTTGTTTTTCGGTGTTTGCACCGATTGTCTTGTCATTCAGTCTCGTAAAAACGTCACAGAATAGATCAAATCGTCTGTTCTGTCAATATAATACCGCAGTACGTTAGTCCACGTCTTTTTGAATTTATAACATTTATCTTCACATTTTCTGAATTCTGGAATGTCATATCCAGTATCCAAAATCCAATATTGATAATATTAAAAGTCAATTTTGATATTTTTACTCCACCTTGGAAAGAGGAGAAAGTGATACGTGCTACAGATTTAAAACACGGAATCACAGTAATTATTTCCTGATCCTAATATTTGGTGATATTGTCAGAAATATACAATTATTGACAATACGCAGAATTTTGTTTGTAGATTGTATAATTTATTATAAATTTTTCCTAATGTTTCAATTTTTATAGTGAATTATATTTACGTAGGCCTACGTTTTTAAATAAAATAATCTAGCAGTTATATTTATTAACTTATTTTACTATTCCATTGCAACCTGTCACTCTTGTAGTATATTTCAAAACTTTTATTTTAAGAATTCTTTTACTAACTAAACTATATCTGTCAAAGTCCATGAGAAGTTAATAGTCTCTCAATTAATCAATAAATTCCCCGTCTTTAATGGAACCCCGATATTTATTGTCATATTTATAACAGCTCCCAGCAGTACCCTATGAGGTCGTTAATCTAATACACAGTTTCACATTCTAGTTCTCAAGATCCATGTTAATATTGCTGTCTCGTCTACGCTTTAGACTCCCAAGCGATAGGGTTCCTTCACATTTTGAACACATTTCTCATTATCCCGTGCGTAGTTCATGCACCGCCGATCTTATCCTTCTTGATGGGATTACTTTAATCATAGTTGGTAAAAAGTATATCTCTTGCGCAGCGTGTAGTAAATATCTTTTGTACGGGAAGTTCAGTTTTTGTTATAACTGCTTAGTCATCTACAAATTATAGCCAGATGAACATTATATTCTGAGCAATAAAACGTGTTGTATGTAATGTATTTGTCGATATAAATATTAGAATAATAAGTGAAGCTATGATACTCTGATGCATATACACGTGCGTCGTTTCAAAGCTAATTAACGTAACACGTGCACAAAGTGTGGATTATCAGTGACGAATTAAATATCTGACTCCACTTCTAAACAAAACGAAATATCGCCATATTCTTTAAGTTCCAAGAATATAAACTTATTTCCTTTAATAGACGAAATTCAAACCCCAAAAATGATATTAAAACTATTGGCTATCAAAGATAATAAAATTAAATTAAATTATGAATGAATGAAAACTCAGTTCATCTCTCCAAAATTCCAACGAATGAAATCAGAATTTGATAAGACAATTCAGTAATTATTATTTCTTACATCAGGAACCATATTTGTTAATTACTTACATACAGGAATGATTTTTGTTAACTAATGTTCTCACGAGTAATAAAGCGCATTACAATCAAAGCTAGTCTCTGTAAAACGGAAGAACCATAAATCCATTCTATCCACGAAACTCTTTTTTTTTATCCGGTGAATCGTATTTCGTAATAAAACAAATGCTGACACTGTTCTCCGTTATTTACTTTTCATTTTCAGAGGATGTCTACCGGTTTGTTCTGGTGATGACGAATCACACATGCTCACTGCTTCTAAATGCGAGCAACGAATTTTCAGGGATGAAATAGAAAATTTATCCACAGTGTATACGAGGGGTAGTAATACTGATCGTCGAAAAAGTTTACAATTCGAGGACTTTGTGATGAAATATTATCAACAATTTCGTGTGTGTCAGTAAACTTCGGATATCAGGAACAGACTAAATAAATTTTAGTGTTTTTAGTTCTTTCCTGACCTGTAAAGAACAACTACTGTCTTATAAATATTAAATTTTAGTCTTACTTTTTACCCTTATTTTACCATTCTATTGGCCTCCCGTCTGCTGTACAAAAGCATAAACATTTAAAAATGTAAAATTATAATTTTTCGTGTTTTTTTGTATGGCTTTGAAACCTGGCCGCTGGTACCGTGGGTTTGAGTCCCACTGAAGGCATGGATGTTTGTCCGCGTCTTTCTGTGATTGTATAGGTAGAGGCCTTGCTTCGGACTGATCACTCATCCAAGGAGTCCTACCACTGTCCAAATAGATCAATAATATGAATAAATAAAGCCTCGACACCTACGGGTAAAAAGAGGATAAAAGGGAAAGAAAGGAAGTTAATTACATGGCTGCCACGCGAAATCTACTTTCAGTTTCTTTGGCGATAAATTGTAAATAATTAGAGCATGTTAAATTTTATATTGAGACAGATCATAAATATGCTTATTCGTTGTCTTGTATGCTAATTAAAATACGCCGACAACGTGAAACTTTGCTAGAACTTCTTTTCATGCGACTCTTTATTACAAACCTACTATTTGTTTCCAATAACTTATGTTGTGTTATTATATATGATGTATCTCTTACCTTTGTAATAAGAGATTCGTAGTAATAGTAACTTGTTCTTATTTGGAAATAAACACATTTCTTGTTAGTGTACACTTCACGAATAGACTGTAGGCTTTATTGATCGCATCCATTGAATCAGGATTTAAACTGTTCACTTTCCAATATTTTAGCAATTTATATCTTTCATTTCATATTTAAGAATCAACAATGATCTCTAGAACGCTGAAAGTTTTTATTCTCGTCAAGTAATACCATTTAAAAATATATTTAATAAATACAAATTTAATTATACTGTTATTGCCATAATAATCTCTTAATATGACGCACTGCCCCTACGGATCAACATGTCTACTTTATTAACGGTATAGTAATACAACATTTTAAAGGGAAGTTTTATTACCCCTGACTATGGCACCGGCGCAGGTGTCGAGTAATCAGCCCTAATTAGAGGACCCTCCATGAAACTGAGTAGTCTTTTGCACCCCCTCACCAAACATGTACGAGGTATAGGTACTCAAATGAGGGGTAAGGGTGAATCCATCAGGCATATTATGTGTAAATGTGCGACTTCACATACACACACACGCCCGATTATAGCATCACGCTTTTTGAAATAGCGAGTAATCCTAATTAACGCAAGGACCATCGCAGGCCTTACTGTGATACAGAAAACGAGCACTGTAACAGGTGCAGCATTTGTTTCATTAAGTCTTACTTGCGTAATAAAGATTTTTATTTGATCTCCGAATATACGTCACTTATTTAAGTAAAATTTTTTATTGGGCTTATATACTGTACGTTGTCATGACATTCAGTTTTGATTTTTGTAGGACAAGTTCATTCGCTAATATACACAAAGCTCAAATCGAATTATATCGATTTTTCTAAAAGAAGTTCATCATTTAAAGAACTCTAAACTATTATAAAATAAGATACATGGATATTTGCTTTAAACATTTTTGATGAAGTGGAATATATTAATGGTTTACCAAAAATATATTTGTGTCTGTAAACCTAACAACGTATTGGTTCTCATTTAACCCCTCTGTTATAAAATAAGATGGTAGTAATATGAGTATTAATTTAAGGTTATTATTATTATTAATATTAATAATTGAATTTAATGTAAAATTATTCTGGAAGTTCAGCGGAAATGGTTTATTTCATATTTTCGTTTCATAACCCTTTCTTCGTGTTTTCTGTCACTTTGTATATTTATCTGCTTCCTTCTTTTCTGCAATACACCTTTCCCCTTACTTTCATCTTTGAGAAGCAATGCTACGTACTGCATTGTCTCACTGTTTTACTTTCTGCTGCTTAATAATACTAGAACTTGTAAAATAGAGCAGTATGCCATCCGGCGAGGATTTTATGACTACTCGATTGCTAACAAACAAAAATAAAATTAATCAAATCAGAATTTATGTACGTAATGCAGATATCGTAAGGTAATCTCAATAAATACACAGTAGGTGGATGGATAAATACTGCGTCTTGTAAACTGCGTTACAGTACAGCAAACGAAAAGTAAATAATATCAGACAGATATTCTGTATGTACTAACATTATTGTCAGCATCCGTCACGTTTGGCTGGACGAGGTGATACGAAATAAATTGAAATTAAGTTCAGTTCTGGCGGCGGAGACTGATAGTGTGAGGGCGCCTGTGGTGCGGTCTGTCTGCGTTTGGTGGGAGTCCGCAATTAGACGGTCGATTTTTGCTGCTGATTTTGGCAGCTTTTGGTGCTTCACTTACCGTTAAAATTTGTTTCACATTTTATGTTCTTGACAAAGAAACAAATGTTTTTAAAGGTCTTACTTTTAAAGCTGTTTACAAAAAATATTGTTGTATTAAGCTTTACAACACAAAAAAGAGTTATTCCCGTCAAACTTTAAGGGCAGTACGCTAGTCTAGTACATTATATAGTAAGATTCTGTAGTCACAATTTAATTTCATGGAGGAGAAGTTCATATGCATTGTTATGATCATTGTAGAAACCCATGTGACCTCGAGGTGAAGGGATTTTCATCGCCGGTTTAGAGAATTCCATGTCTGAATAAAGTAAAATTTTATGAATGTTACAACACACAAAATTGTATACTAGACACTGAAGCAACTTACTTTTGTTCACCCCTCATGTTTTAGCTGAAGGTTACAAACAAATAATCCCGCGCGAATGTGAAGTTTTAATCAGATGGTACATGTATCGAGGTTACTGTACGCTTTGTGTTTGCGCGAGTAAGATGTGATTTTCACAACAATTAATTTGCGATTGTAAGAGAAACAATCTAATATGCATGTTTCATAAGAACATGCAATGTCGTTGTATTTAATTTAATAACTCTAATTAATGAAATGGAGTGAGTAAGTGCCAATAGATCGGTGTTGGAACTCAAACAGAAATGTGTCATAGCGTCTGGAAGTTCTAAACAAGAAATGCAATAGGAGTGAAAAAATATCCTTTACAGCCCACGAGACACTGTAAGTCCCAATAACTTCCACAATCAATAACTTTGCATTTTTTTATTTCGTGGGTTTCGTGTAATTGTTATTGTCATTGGTGATTGTTTCCTCAAACGTCATTATCAAGTTGATCTCTGTAATGGTGTAGCGTTGTTTTCTTTGCGGTACGGACTGAATTCATAAAGTAAGTAAATAAATGTCACAATTATACCTATTTAAATTAGGTATTTGGAAATTGGTTAGAATCTTAAATATTAGGTGCATCTCATATAACATTTTATTATTTAATCTGTGTAGTCATAGAACATCAGGGTTCAGTCATTATACCTCCATTTTCATAGTTGGGGTTCGATTTATGACATAAAGCCTGCTATTCTGGGTGTCCTTACTTCTGAAGTTTCAGTGCCTTAGAATAACATCACAGCCGCCCCCTACCTTATCTTCCATTATTCATTATTCACAGTCATCTTATTAAATTTTGAATTACTTAAGTAGTGGAAACAGCGTCGTTAAAAAACCTAATAATCAGATAAATTTGAGGTCCTCACGACAGCAAGCATGAAGGGGACTGTCTTAGGGTTGTTGCGCTGTGTAATCAGGGCATCGCCCTGGTGATGGAGATAGAAAGCAAGTCTGAAACGTCGGTAAACTTCTACCATACTACAAGGCCAAACAGTCAAGAATACAGCTTTCCTCAACCCAAGAATCAATGAATCATTGTACTTCACGGATTCATCTTCTTTTTTTACATGTACTACTTTCACTTTCTCTCTCGGCCTTAAATCGGACGAAGCTTGTACGAGTCTCAGACTCTTACATCCATTGTACATGATGTAGACACTTTTCTCTCTATTTTTCAATCTCCTTCCATGAAGAATATATGAGGGTTCTGTCCCAAAAAGCTCATTCGTCACCATACTCCGGCGAAAAAGTAATTCAGTCTTCTTAAAAAGGGCATTTCCTTAGCTTGGATCTTCGTTCTCTTTCCGTGAAAGCCCAACTCTTCGTCCATATACGCGTGTCTGGACTGGTCGCATCAAGGGAAACGCTGGCGACGTCTCCAGGGGAATTAAAATATTACAAATATTTTTCCTGGCCTCTTTCAAAAGGGACTTCCATGACAGAAACTGCCTTCTGCAGTTTATATAGAATATCACGTGAAGCAAAAGACGTCAAACCTTCCCACCAGGCCCATAGTTATCGTAACTCAAATGCAAAATTGGACTTCTCACTTATGAGATTAATATAACTTTAACACTCTGCACGTGTATTCTAGAAGTACTTAGTTCCACTCTTGACTGCATACTGGTAGTACTTATTCAGGATTTTTGTGATTTTATCCAGTCTCTCCAGGTTAAAAACCATGGAAGCATAATAAAACTTGTTCAGCACAATTAATACCAATGCCAGTTCCATCCATAGGTCACCTCATAACGTGTCTCTCTAATATGTATCTTAATATTATCCTAAAGTCTCTTGCCCGGCCTTCGATTATGAAGTAAGTATGTATGTATGTATGTATGTATGTATGTATGTATGTATGTATGTATGTATGTATGTATGTATGTATGTATGTATGTATGTATGTATGTATGTATGTATGTATGTATGTATGTATGTATGTATGTATGTATGTATGTATGTATGTATGTATGTATGTATGTATGTATGTATGTATGTATGTATGTATGTATGTATGTATGTATGTACGTACGTACGTACGTACGTACGTACGTATGTACGTATGTATGTATGTATGTATGCATGTATGCATGTATGTATGTATGTATGTATGTATGTATGTATGTATGTATGTGAGTGTGCGTTATGAACAAATGCTCTGCACAGTCCTGGTTTTGCCCTTGGGTTAAACGAAAAACGCTCATTCATGTATAACCTCAGTTCAAGACAACAAATATGTAAGTTGGTTGGTCTGTCAGTTCACAGACACTGTGGGAATCTGCATGTAAATATAATATTTACGTTTGTGTTTAAATTGTGGAGGGACAAGTCTGACTTCCTTCGAATCTGTAGCTAACAAACTGCTGCAGTTTCCGCAAATCTCTAGGAGCTGTGGTGCCGCTTTGGACTATTATCACGGACCCAAAACTTGCCAGCACTGACGTACTGGGCTCATCTGTATTTTTCTTATTTCTCCGATCCTTTATATTTTCACACAAAAACCATTTCGGAGCGGTAAATAATTCCATCCATATTCCCCGCACGTTGAACGTTATAAGAGTTATAAAAAGTCGAATCCTACAGAAATCGTCGGAACAGCACGTCCACGTATAAAACTTATTGTTTGGTCCGCATTGCTCTCACAAACTGAAGTGATGGCCTAATCGATGTTATCTTCCACTCTCGAATGTAAAACTAATTTATCTTTCTATGTAACTAAATATTCTACCACACCTGTTCATGAACGAAAATTAAATCTTGTGAGAAAGAATTGTATTTTAAGCGTTACGTAAGGAGTTTACAAACGTATCCTTTGCTTTTTTGTATAAATGAACTTGATGATTTATTGGGCATACAGATGTATTAAAAGCAGTTCTAACAAAAGTTATACATAGTACACTTCATACAGGAATTAAATGTATTGTAAATTAACGTTAAGTTAAGGGGTTATAAATATTTGACGCTGCACAGAATGGTAACTTATTTTATCTATTTTAATTCGATAAATATGCAACAAACTAAGTTCTTAGTGATAGCCATGTGACTTTGTGGTCTGAAGCATGGGTCTTCGTCTCTCAAACACTGGGATCGTGGGTTCAAATTCCACTCTAGGCATGGATGTTTGTCTGGTTTTTCTAATATGAGATGTCGTGCGCAGGTATAGACCATGAAACAGCTGATTATGTGTTTAGTAATACATGCCAAATGTCTGACAGAGGCTCTCAACAGTTGAAATCCTATAGCAGACTAATGATACTGTAAGGATAGATACCTTGAAGGGAAAACCATTTATTTAATAAACGTATCTGTTGAACACTGGACTGTTTTCAGGTCATATTATTTTATTTTAAGAACTTCATGTAAAGTAGGTGTAGTGGATCAACGTTAAACTGCTAATTGTATAACTTTTCTATTTTTACCTCTAAAATGACTCATTATATAAACATAATATATGACTTTATTGCAGTGTGTTAATTGTTATATTGAAAACTTCTGCTGTATGGTGATACTCAGTGCAATACAAAGAAAATTATTTGTGTATTCAAAATATGATACGTTTGTAATAGTGGTATTGGTTTCAGAAACAGTAGGGTTTCGTCTACCCCAGTGTAAATAACATAATTATAAGGGGAAGCAAAACAGTCAGCTCATTATATAATTTAGAATTTATCAATAAATAATATTTATATGCTTCTGTATAAAAAGTGTTTGTATACTTTGAAATATTTGACAAGTAAGGTAAGTTACAGCTAAGTTATAAATCATAGCAGTATCATGTCGTGGTCTATGATCTAAGCCATAGTTTTGCATAGTAAAACTTTCGCGCTCACATCATATTGGAAATATAATTCCTCGTTCTTGACCTCAGCATTAGACGTCGGTGAGTGGTCAGCATCACACCCCAGCATTGCATTAGTGTGCATCTTGTTAAAGATTTTTAATTTTATGAATGTTTTATACCCCAAAAATCATCACAGATTCAGATAATAATAAATATGTTGATTTCTAAAGTTTTATTATTTTCGCCCGTTCTGAAACCTAGCCCCAAGTTATATCATTGCGATTATGGGATATAGCGACTTGCTTTACGAACTGTCACGAGGAACGTAACTGTTCGTAAGAGCGGAGACTGTCTGCATTAGAATTCAAACAGCACATGTTCGATAATCGAACTGGTGCCAGACCCGCGTCCGCTAGCTTGGCCTCTGGAGTTTTCCTACATTTCGTCGGACTGACCGTATCTAGGGACTGAAAATGCCATCTTGCCTTCGTCGGTACAGCCATCAGCTTTCATGAGGCAGATATACTGAAATATTTGAATAGATAACGCAGATGACACAATTAATTAAACGTAGATTGGGTAGGGAACAAACACTTCTTTACTTCCCAAAATCTTAATCTTATAAGTTTAATAATTCAATGTTGATTTCGTGGATCGAAAGTTACAAATGCTAGTAATTTCATATTTAATGGAAACATTAATTTAAAATAAGTATTTTTTTAATGTTGCCAATTCTATGAGTATGAATAATTTTTACAGAGTGCGAGTCGTATTTTTATGGAGAAGTCACCAATTTGCATTCTTTAAAGTCGCGGAAAAACGAATAACATAGCAACACGAACAGTGAAATCCAGGCGAGTGAAGATAAGTCAGAATCACAAAGAAGCTAAGCCAGCAACGCTGTACTGGTGGCTTTGAGCCGCGCACTAAGTCGGTGTGAAGTCCTTCTGTGGTCTTGCAGTTTAATGACGGATTCATTAGTACGTTGGTCTACAGCATTTTCAGTCAGTCTGCATTCCTTCTCAATTTTGAAAACCGAAGCAGCAACATCAAAACCGCACGTGAATTGATTCTGATTAGAAATGCTTTTAGAATTTTCGGCTTACTTTGATTTCACGATTTACATTCTAAGTGACAGAGAGGTTTTTGGTTGCTAAATTCTGTTAAGCGTGGCTTCTGCGGTAGTCTCAGTCTCAAAGGTTGTCTTTGAGGGGAATTCCATCAAGTTAACTCCAACTGTACTTTACCTACTAAGAGCCCTAGAAGCTTACGTACTCATTATGGAGATGGCGTAGTAAATAAGACCACATCCCATACATTCAGCTTAGAAACTTAAATGAAAACGGAAATGAATTGAAAATGCTGGGAAATTCTCATCAGGCTGTCGTCTTAGCATCTCCTTCGTTGTCGTCTTCCCATTAACTCTGTTTCTTTTCGTATAATACACCTTTCTTGTTCTTTATATTCGTAGCTTAGGTTGGTTTTTGGTCACGTGACCGGGAAGAGAGATCAGGACAAATTAAAACCATAAATTTTAATAACGTATTCTCTATCCTTCGTTGCTGGCGCAGTGCGGACTACTGGTTTCTCAAAAACTGTACCTGCTAAAACAGAACAGACTTGAGTGATTCTTTTTACAAGCGACACCCAGAAAACTTCTTATCTCGGAACAGATTCTCTGTGCAGAATACGTGATGACGCGCCTCAGTGGCCCACGTTCTTCTGATTACGTAAAGATTCAGTTCCTACGTCAAAGAAAACGCATTTCTCTATCATGAAGTTCATTTAGTTAATTCCAAACTTAACATGATAAAACGCATAGTTACAGACTGTTAAAGTAGTTGTAACATGGTTGCAACAGGACAGATTGACAGTACATATGCACATGGAGATGTAAGGGGGAAATATAAAATGCATACAACACATTGACCGGACGCTCTAAAGGGAATGTATCGTGCGGGAGGCCTTGGATTAGGTGGCAAGACAATCTTGAAATAAATTTCAGAAAGAAATTAAAGATATGAAGCGGTAGACTGAATTAATCTGCTGTGTAGAGTCGTGTTTTAATAATCCTGGTGGTAAGGATCTAGTTTCCACAGAACTCGCATTTATTTTACGAGGCTAGTAAGTAAATACGTTTTATCTGCAGGGCTATCACAGAATTAGCTGGTTGGGTAATGAGTAATTCTGCGTTTGGTAGTCACTAGGAAAACATACAGGTGTAATGCGTTATGTTATAATAAATTTTAGTCTGTAGGTAAAGAGATACGCTTGCAGTTTAATGCATAAAATAATCAATTTATTATTACAAATGTAATTAACAATGGGGCAAAAAGATGGTAAATAATATTAAATATCTGTGCAGTCACGTTATTTTATTTTATAATTTGAATTTAATGGAAATTTTAAGTATAATTCAGTATATTTTTCTTGTAATAAGAAATTTTCTTGTATCTGTAAAGAAATTAAGGCTACATGTCTGTGAAGTTCGTTAAAAATTATAATCAGTAATATAATAATCTATTATAAATGTCGTCTCAAACATTATGGATGAGTTTACTATAGGCTGTGGAAAATAATAAATAACATGATTTAAGTACAATATATTTTGAACAAATTTGGTATTCCAAAGTTCTATTCCTGCCACAGCACATGCGTTGACGTCAGCAGGTTGCTGTAACATTGGTAACAACGGCTCAAAATGATTAACAAAGTCACCAATAGTATCCAAGTTTATTGTTGTGGCATTGTGATTCGAGGTTATTGTTATGAGTCGACAAGGATCTCCTTTCTGTCATGAAGCAATGTGCCCCAACAGTAACCACGTTTGCAGTTGTTGCAACAGTGTGTTTCGGTAGTGACCTTTTCCAGTTGTTGCGTAACAGTGCCTTCCAACAATGACCATGGGTTATGCGGGCTTCTTTGTTCCTAGAAAGCCAGGAATGGACCCTTAAGATGTTTTTCGCTCAAGTTAGACTGTAAAGGCACCTAAAAACCAGTCAGGGAAGGGGTAGGTCTACTTTGGTTGATACAACAAATTTAAATTTTCGGGTTTCTTACATTTTCGCATTAATAATTTGAGCTATTAATTTTATTGGCTATTAAAACAACACGTACCCATTAAAACGATGTCATTGATTAAATTGTTTCACACCATCATACACCGGCACGACGGCAACTAAGCACAAATTGTATCCTTCCGGTCAGTAAATGTTGTCTCCTCATGGTAGGATAAAAGTTATAACAATGATGCAGTAAGAAGTAATTATTTTTTCTAATAAAATGTCCCTTTAATTAGGCTACTTACAAAATTGGCAATTAGAATAGTATTATGAATTAAAAAAATTCTGTTCCGAACGAGTTCAGTAAGAAGCATGGCTACTTTATGCTCTGCTTAAATTCGCAGCTGACTGGCGAACCACGATAAGAACTGGATCAATAATAATTGGAATATTCTGTATTAATGCATTGCAGCGGCAGCTCTCTGTAAATAATTAAGCAATTGGTATCTTCTAGGCCTGAGTTCCGGTATGGGAGCGAATGCTAATAGGATCATAATGTCAAAGAGACCCCTGTATGATCACTAGCAATGTTTCATAGGATGCAGCATGATTCATTTCCATTTGCGAATGCCGTTTGTAAAGAACATTATTACCAATATCAAGAGCGTACTTCTAAATGAAATTTTATTCCGAAGTTCTACAACTGCATACGAATCTGAGATGAAATTCTGACAAATTTTCCTGATTGGTTTCTGCCATTAAAAGAACTGGATATAAACATTTTATTTTTATATTAATGAAATATGCTTGTTTCTAATATTGGTACTGATCTAAGGGACAATTTCATTCTCCGCAGGCAATCAGACTACTGCTGGGTCCATTGTGCACCTCTGATCTTGTTAGGTCCTTTCAGAAAGACCATACCGCACTGCTAGAGCCAGAACCAACTGAAGGCCCTCTTAATAATTATCAGCTGTTGCACTTTCTCTTCATTTATAAAGATTAGCCTGTCTGCACATTGTAGATATAAGTTAATTGGCGAGTGTTGACGTACTCACCGACCCTGCTCAAGGGTAAAAGTTCTCATGTATAGTCAGCTTTCAGTTATTTTAATATAATCTCAGTATACGAACTGAATTTTTTACCTGAAAAAAACTCACATTTTTTTATTTTATGTACAAAAATTGTTAACTTTGTATTTTTTCATTGTAACTTGGCTGTTATTAATTGGTAGTGAGAAGAAAAACAGTGTATGAAAATTTGTTACGTATTTTTATTGGACTCATAACAGAAAACTTCTGTGAAAACGATTGGAACTTATGACTGTTTGTGTAGCGTCAGTTTCCAGAGACTGGGAGCGTACTGAGTTCGAAACTTAAATTGACTGAAAAAGCTAAACTAATTTTAGAACCAAGTGAACGTTGTTGGGTCCAGTTCTTGTTACGATGAATTGTTTGCATGTTTTAAGGTCTGACGTGAATTTTTTAAGTATGATCTGTCTGAAAAATCTGTTCCGTTAGTCGAAAAATTTTAATAATTGAAATAACTGGTTCCTCACATGTTTCGAATGATAAAGCATTTACAGTGTTATGAAAGAATCAGAGCTCTCGATGAAGAAATTTGATTAGAACTGTACAGTTTCTGCGCTACTTTTCTTGTACAGCCTGTAGTGACTTTTAAATTGTTAGGAATTTGAAAGATGATTTTCATGACTGATTTCATTACATATCGTGTAATTGTAGATGTTTCCCTAATCCACAAAGTAGCAGCAATTCTAATCTATACGTCACTCACAGGGGCATAATTTGCTTCCAAAAAGCTATAAGGTAAATTTCACTGCTCTTCCTAGAAGTTACAGTCCTGCTGGTGTTTAGAGGTGCTTTAGCGCTCAGGTTATTTTTGGAGCTCATAATGAACGAGTAGTTACAAAAAAAAGTTATTTGTTTCGTAGTGCTGACTTATTTTCTGGGTTCCTAACGGCGTTGTATAAATTTCTGTGTTTATTTTTCGTCAAATAAGGTACAAATAAGTATGAGAAAACTGTACAGGTAATTGTTATAATCGTAAAAGCCTAATGTTATTGGTTTGTCAGTTACAGGTAAAATGAATTGTTAATTGAAATGGAATCCGCCAGTCTGAGACATGCATAAGGTTAAATGTTGAATCCTTGAAAGCTAAACAGTCCCTAGTATGCTGTGGTTTCGAGAATAGCAGCATCAGTTAATTGATATTACCAGAAATGACCAGGGCGTTGTAGATGATGACGAACAAAGCTGCATGTGTTGTGATTGTGTTAGATTCCTTGGGTAAAACATTACATGTTTATCCTACTGTCTTGGTAATAATAGCATTTAAATAAACATATTTTCAAGGTTTGCGGCAGAATTGTCGAGCAGTGTTTTAAATCTTAACGAGTGTTCCCTCCTTTTTTTGTCAGGCAAATTTCCATCTACTGAGAAAAAACTCATGAATTTATTTTTAACTTTTGTAGACTCTATTACATCCGTCAGCGATTTACATGCGACGAAAAAAGTGATGTTCACTTTTTCTGATAAATGCAGGAGAATACATTTTTCTATGACTTTCTGTTGATCAGAAATAATACGTAATTTGTAAAGATATAGACACGATCGTTGTGTGGAAAATAACATGCATTAGTCAAAATCACTCTTAAAATTTTTAGGTATAATGGGAACTACATGCACCACGTGCTTTAACAGCCTGTAATGCTGTATTTTCCCCACATTTTGTATTTATGGGGTTCCGTATAATTCTCAGAATAAACAGCGATTATTTATCTAAACAGCATTAACTAATTTAGCTTTGTAATGGAAAATTGTTGTGTTTTCTTCGAGGTACGGACTAAATATTTAAATGTATTGTAAATATGAGCTTCGGATTCAAAGGGTTATTTTTATACAAATCCATTCGTAGACCTGTGTTTTATTTAATGGTTTGAGGCAAGGGCCATGATTGATAAAAAATACAAACGAGATCATCAGCTTTTTTAGTTTCTGTACAATATAGGAAGTTTTATTTACTAGCGAATATAACTGTGTTAAAAATCGCTTCCACGGCATTGCTGTATTTGGAACGACAAAACAGAAAGTTTTAAGTCATCGAATATTCTTAGGATTTGTTCAGTGGCAAGTACTTCGTTTACTGAATTGCCCGAATTCAACTTTGTTGACCTGAAACAGATTTTATATGTTCTTTTCTCAATCTGCAGGATCGCTTGTCCGTCAGTCCGTCCGTATATTTCATCACCGCAAACTACCCTACCAATCACTTTTCGACAAGGTTTTGTAATAGGATTCTACACTAAAAGTTGTCCAACAAATTTAATTTTGGTTCATGCCTGTAAAACTTAACTACATACATTGAACCTATTGATTTTGTCAGGAACAGCATGCTGTACAGTTTATAACATAAAATGTAGACACAATTATGGAGTTCTATAACTTTGACCGCAACCACTCTTCGGTAATGTGGATACGGCCTATGTTGTTCTTCTAGGTTGTAAGGAACTGAAGACAGACAGTATGTTGGTTCGTACATGTGTCCACACACCTTTTTAATCCAGAAGAACATCGTCTCCAGGTGAATACTCTTTTCACCGAACGTTTGGGTCGAGGTGTCAGCACTGTCGCTTCGTATTCATCGCGTTCTAGAGTCCGAGTTTGGAGACAGGCTACACTGACAGAATTCTTTGTGGTTTTCCTCAGTCCTTCGAGGCAAATTCCAACATAGTAAATTGGGTCATGACCGTTTCCTTCCACATCTATTTTCAGTTCATTATGCACTTAACATGAGGTACTGATTACATAGAACAAATAACTTAAATAATTTTTACGGACGAGCATTGCCGTTGTATGTTACTAATCATTTATAAGTGAATTATTTCAATCATCATAGCAAAACAATTATTATTTATAAGATAATACCGAAACTTTTCGGGCTAATGCACAGACTATTTAATTATACAGGCCTATGTGTAATTGTATATAATGTGCGTTGCATCTTGATGGTTTAAAATTTAATTATAAATAATTGATATAGGTTCCTTACTAAAAGTTAACTTTCAGACCTAACGGAATACAAATAAAAAAGATAACTTCTTTATTATTTTTGTTGCTGAAGAAAGTACACACTCACGCATTAATTAATAATAGATTTTAATGACCTGACTGAAGCCAAAAATTTACTTAATTCATTACATACACTAATTATAAGATATTCATAAGAGATTTAAATACTAAGTCATAGACCCTATGTAAGGTTACAGGATGCAGCATCTGAAGGTAACTAAAGAAGATTGTTGACGAAAAGAAATTCAATCTATTTCAACAAAGCAGGAGCCGTTTGAGCAAATATAATACCTTACTGAAGGCGTCAATAACAGATAATATTCAGTATAAATGGCAAAAGGCCTTAACTTGATCTCAAGAACTGCGTCGCCTTAGTAGCGAGCGCATGGGCTGGGGGTTGGCCGTTAGGACGACAAGCGGGGATGGAAAGGGGTTGGAAACAGGAGACGAGACAGCAGCAGCGGAGGGGTGCAATTCGGTAATACGCCATTATTGAAGTCGTGATCTTTTTACCGATGAAGACAAGTCCTGGAGCGTAGACTTAGAAGGGTGGGGGTGGGGGTTACTGTGCGAAGGAGTGTAAGGGTTGACGTGAAATGGAGGAAGAAGCTGACGACGACGAAATTGGTAAAGGAAGAAAATAGTAAAGTACAGAATGGAAAACAAGGAATGAGATTTTGAAGAAAAAGTAAAAATATTAGAAGTCGAATTGGGGGGAAATTAGCATAAAGAGGCTGAAGACATATTAACGAAATGCGGCCACTTGGAAGAAAAGAGAGGGCGAATTAAGGTGGATGTTAGGTATGTAGGTAGCCGCGCAACGAATTGCGGAGAATGGATGGAATAAATCAGGTTTGTGTCCGGTACCTGTTAGCGGTGTTGGTGTTCGAGCGTATCGGCTATTAAAGAAAAATTAAATCTGAACTGTGACGTCTTAAATCATACAACAGTATTCAGGATTATTACTGGAATTTTTATTAAAAATTAAGTCACTTTACTTTGAGTTGAAAATAAATTTTAAAAATCAACATTGCTCCGACAGAAGAGGTGATTGAAACAAATTGCGTAAGACTAATGTTAAAAGTTTCATCCAATAAACATTTCCCTCACATTTATGCATACATTTTACAGTGTCTTTAAACTAAATGCGCGTAATGATCAGTCCGAAATTTTGTCACATCTTTAAAAGAACTGTTCCTCTTGTAAGCCATTAGTACCGTTGCGTGACAGAAAATATAAATCTTATTAAGATCCGCAATCTTTATTTGAAACATTGTACTGTATGATGAATGGAAAATAGAATAGAAGGGTAACATATCTTGTAATTGTTTAGAGCGATTAACTTTGTAGTAGTAGAATTTATCTAAAATGGATAAACATCGAGCACAGTTAAGTGTGAAAAATGATATATAATTTTTTATATCCTGTTCCTGTACAGCTTTCCAGTCTTTTATAATGACTATAAAACATAAAATAAAAAGAATTTAATTATGATCACGATGCATGTAGGTCAGACTTTTTCAAGGAACCGGTCGCGAGGTATCAAAACTTGTTTCACGATATGAATATATTTGTACATAATAATTATTAATTAAATTATATTTTAGTGGATCAGTTAAGCGTAGTGTGTTAATATGATGTGTAAAGTTTTAGAAAATAATTCGGTCGCCGAAAGTCAAAACAAACCTTTCACAGAATATTCATCTTTAGATCAGAGAAGTAATTTGGAAGTATATATTAAGTAACTCCATCGGGCAGATTTCTACTGTAGAAATTAATAGCTCTTAAGTCGGCCACGAAATTCCTGTCTTTCAGTCCACATCCTTCTATAATAATTCCATATATCCATTTTAATATTATCTCATCTTGGCCTAGGTCTTTTGAATGGATTTCGACATTATTATTTTCGGGTAAAAACTTGCCATACACTTCTTGATTTGACCATGCCAATACGATTTTTATGTATGTAATAAAATGTAGAAGATAAATTCTCTTTTGATGTTAGAAGTTTTGAAACTCAAAATTACACCTTGGTTCTTCTACACTAATTCAAGCAAGGTTTCGTAAATAAAAGAAAATCTTTTGGATTCATTCGTTGGTGAATATAAACTGGACAAATATAACACGAAATGTATGAGACCTTATGTTTCTTTGTCTCATCCAACTTTTTACCAGGTTCTCCGAAGCAACAGCAATACATTTAACTGCAAATCCTCTATTTCCAGCATATATCCTACTTACATCTGAAGAGTAAACCGTTGTGTGGAAGCAGCTTAAACTTTAACTGCACACGAAAAGGTATCTAAATTCTAATCAGGCGAAAATTGCTATGGAGCTGAATTTTCTACCTGACAAGGAAAATGGCTTTTAAGATACATTTAAATTTCCAGAAGAGTGAGGACCTGTAATAGTTTCTGTTGCCATTGTTAGCTCATATCTTTCTCGCCCGTTAGCTGCCCTCTTCTTGTAGTAATGCGAACTGTCCATTCTGACCAACGTGTCTGCTACCCCACTGTCACTGCATTCTGAGACTCCGTTCCCAGACTGTCAAGTGACGCAATAGGAGGGTCTGAACGTAGACTCATGCGTGGAAAAGCGTGAAATAAACTATTAGTCAGTTGTCTAGAAGAATCGCGTGTTGGTAAGGAGAAGAAAGTTCTGCTTCCTTTCAGACTTTTATATGGTGAGAAGAGAAACAATTACACATTCATAGTTGTAAAATTGTGCGGTCATTTTCTCTTCTAATTCAACTCAGATAAAGAATTCGACTACGTTACATTTCCCTGATATAAATAACGTACGCCCTCTGTACCCCCTCCATATTTATAATTTTTAACGTATAAAGGTCGTCTATAGATATGTTTATGACCTGTTTTCTTAAAAAATCAAACGTTTAGCTTCAATGATTTATTAATCGTAAATATGGGCCCAAAACTAATTATGGGTTTTAGCTCGGAAGAAATTTTATTTATTTATGTAAGATTTGAGGTTTGCACAGCGGTGAGTATGAAGATTGCTGTCGTCTGGGTTGTTGCGCTGTGTATTCTGGTCGATGTTAACCAACGTTTCAGAGGTCATACTGCCTCCGTCATCAGGGCGATTAAAAATATGAAGATTTCTGTCTTCTGGGTTGTTGCGCTGTGTAGTCTAGTAGATGTTAACCAACGTTTCGGAGGTCATACTGCCTCCATCATCAGGGCGATGAAGATTTCTGTCTTCTGAGTTGTTGCGCTGTGTAGTCTGGTCGATGTTTACCAACGTTTCAGAGGTCATATTGCATCCGTCATCAGGGCCCAGAAATTTTTATTTATTTACATTATACACAAATTTACTTCATCATTTTGCAACCGAAGGTCGTGGTCGAGATGTTAGAACTTCTGATTTATATTCCTATGGTCCCGGTCTGTAGCCAATCTTTTCCTGTACAGCTTTTTAATTGAATTTTTATCATTGTTATCATTCATCTTCAATCTATCTTCTTTCTATCATGTAACATACAAATTTTACGTACTCACAAAACAATGGTTAAAAGTATAATTTTGTATATTATAACATTTTTGATTTCAAGTAAAGACGTGAAGACTCTGTATTGAAGAGTAATAAGCATTCTCCAATTTTATTTTCCTCTAAATTTCGTCGTAAATATAATTTTGATATCTTATTGCCATTCCCTGATATTTTAAATTTTTAACATTTTTAAGGGCCATATTATAAATACTGAGGTTATCAAACGAGATATAATTGTTATTATGATCTATGTAAGAAAGACAATTTTATGACGCGTTTGAGGGAACAATCATGACACGCGCCTTGGAAAGCCAAGGACGCCGCTAACCACTTTAGATTCAAATCGAGAACCAGTGGAATACAAGTCTGTGCTATTACCGTTGCACCAGTCTGATCTTGATTGTAGGTGTAGACCTGAATATGTCCTGCCACTGCGTCACTTTTGTCGATCGCCTACTGCAGTTTCCTCACAGCAGACACCCTGATGTTAGGAATAAGATGGGGGCCTGCGTCTACCTGCCTAACCGACGACGCGGCCCGCCTTGCTGCGACTCCGGACAGAATTCTATTATGTGTTGCTTGAAGGATGAGGAATCGGAAGTTCTTTCTGTCAGAAAATGTTAAAATGTGAAACCAATTTCTGATTGAGGTCATCTCGTAGAGTTAGGTTGCATTTCTGACGTTTTGGGTTACATTCCTATCTCCGTCTTCAAGGTAGAGTGGCTACTAAATGATCATGATGATGGAGGCAGAGAGGTTCCCCGACACGTCGGAAATACATTCTAAGTTTACATAATGTCATCACCCAGAAGTTGATTTCACATTATCAGTTAACATCTTAAATGTTCAGTAAGAACGCGTTTTTTTAATTGCGTCCAATGTCAGATGTACGGAAAAGTTTTCCATTTTCTTGGAAAATAAAGGAGACTATCTTATATAAGTAACGTATCGCAGGTAATACTGTACAATTCGTAATCCCCTCACCATACTTCCTTTATCGTCCACCCCAAATTACTCTTCTTTTTTACACATCACTCATCACTCATCATCATTCATTCTCTTCTTACACTTTAACCTTAAATAATTTTTTCCATGGACTTTTCTGGTACTCATAATGTGTATGTCTGTATCGATTTCTAAGCAATCCGAAGTTCATGTCTCTGCCAATTCATCAGTAACAAGTTCGGGACACGAAGTATTGTGAAGAACTTTGGACGCCTATATTCATTCAATTTCTTTGTCTGTATTAAATATGTAGCAGAATAAGAAACTATTAATAATATTTAAAAGCTAATGGTTTATATTAGTTCGTAATTGCGCGTTTTACAACCTCATATTTCCTGATATTTGTTAGAGAAGGCCTCACCTGAGCCATTTTGCATTGTTACTCTTCCTTGTATGCAGTCGTCAAGATCGAAGTGTTTCTTGCAAAATTTGCGAGTACTTTTATAGCTTACTTCCATTAAATATTCCACACTCCTAGCTGCATTTTATCAGCAGCAGTTGCGAGAAAAATTGAAGTTAAACAGGCCGTAGATTCTCGTGCACGTGCCATGTGTTGCGAGGCATGCCATGCATTATAGGGTAATATGAATGACCTCTTGGCTATAATTATTTTGTCTCTACTGTAATTTCTGCTTCATCCCAGTGCAGTTTGTTATTACCGTTCCCCACAGCTGCGTGTGGTTTATTCAGTACGGCTTTATTTAATTTAACGCTTTACATTTTACTGCTGTTTGTTAGTGTATATTCACCACATTAGTATAATCTGCCTTCATAAATGAGTAGCATCGACCCGTCGTATGTCCTGTGGTTTTATTTATTACCGTATAACCATTAGAAATATAATCAGTTTCGTCAAAGCCCCTTCCCTCAGCCGAAAGTTAGACGCATTTTATCTGCCTGATTTCGTGCAGGCATTTTAGAGTGATTTCCATGAAATTCATTCTTTTCTTCCACTGTTATATCTTCTCGTCTTCAGTTTATCAATCATCACTACAGTTCATACAGGCTACTGAGGTCGTATATTTATATTGTACCTACTACGTAGCGAATCTTAGATCTCTTAACCGATCTAAATTATTTTCACGCTTAAAGTAATGGATTGCAAATATTTGTTAGACCCTTCATTATAACAGAATGGCATGTTTGTTAAAAAAGCCTTACATTTTTTAAAGGCTATGTCAGCGTTCCTAAATTATTTCTTCACTATATGATTTGAGGCTTTCACAGCGACGTAACTGAATAAAATCTTCTCGGGTGATCAGCCACGTCAAATGGTTAAACAATAAAACCGACGTTTCAGGGACCGTCTCTGTCCCCATCATCATCATCATTATTATGATTATTGTTGTTGTTATTATTATTAGGAATATTATTATTGACATTAATTTTATAAATTATCATCATCAAATAATTGTATTTATGACTTGCAGGATTTGCGGGTTCAAGGAATACATACACATCTTTAAACATGGCGTGGTACGTCCCCAGTCATCATAAAAACGTTCTTTAGAGTCGTATAATGCCTAGTTTCAAGTCGCACTGTGGTCCGATTAAAATTCACGAAGTTACAGGCTCATAGATGGGGTTCTCATTTTTCGAGTTTTCAGAAAGTGAAACGCACATGTCTGGAAATTAGTTTATATGCGCACAGAGACTTCGTAGTGCGTCAGAGAATGTTCCTATCAGCTCATATATGCTTGTAGGCATCGGACGTATTGATATTGACTGACAGACGTATGCTTCGATGGTTGTTTAAAGACGTCATATCATATAAATGATGAATACGCGAAACATTGTTAACTACGAGTTATACTACCTTGATGCAACTCGAACATCATGTTCCTTCACAGATTACGTATTAACGCTAAAATACAATTGGAATTAAGTTTCACTGCTCCCGAGAACGTATTAAGCGAATGTTGTGTTCGCGGCTGCATTACCGACCTATCGCAAAATGTAAGAATGAACTAGTCTTAAAGCTGGTTTATTTATTTTACTTGTTGTTTATTAAACAACACTGTCAGTAGGTCAAAATATATAGGCTTAGTGTCGAATTATACGATGCTGGGATGTTGTTTGTGTCAAGTGCTGATGTTTTAAGGATATATAAAGCGTTCCTCACTAAAGTATTCTTTTACCAGCCTCATCGTTGGAAGGACTATTATAGTTATTATACCCATTATGATTATCAATATTATTATGCCTACACGTCTTAACTGTTGTTGTTGCTTGTGGACGAGAGTTGTGTTCTCTTTTTTGACTGGAGATAATCTGTTTAATCCTCGATTGAGTTGACTTATTTTGTGACTTATATTCCATTATATTGGATAGGGGAATTGAAGTAGATGCTATGTAATTCTCAGTGAGCCCTGCGCATCGCTCACCCGTTCGCTGTCACCCGCCAAGGCAACAGGAATCCTGAACATGGCGGTCATTCGTACCGTTCCACATGATTAAATGTTTTAATTAAAAGCGCATCAGTCCACAAAATGAAACACGTACATAAAACAAAGCGTCATTCACTGTACCTTGGACACTCACTCCGGGTTGAACGGTGTTCTTGATTTAGAGCTGTCAGGGGAGGTAAAGAATATATCGATACTGTAGTCTGTACAGTAGAGTTGAATCGAGTTTGCTTAATGATATAAGCTGTAGTCAAATTCATTAACATTTTATCAATTCGTTGTTTTGTCAGTAGGGTAATATTTAAATGTAGTTACTATTAATAACATTTTTAATTGATGATTTCAGTCTTTTTCGGCCATTGAATGTTAATGTTATCTTGTTTTGGGTAACGGCGCCATGTAGATGTTGGCTATATTGCCAGTTTTTCGAAAAAACTGTCTCCAATTTTGAGAATATAATTTCACTAAAATTCCGAATATTACAACCAAAATCAACACGGTTCCATGTCTTAAAATCAACGAACCTGTCAAAATTCTGAACATTAATAATGCTATATTGATATTTCGTTCAGTACGAAAGTTATATGTTGGATATCTTACATTTTTAAAGTTCTCCTATGAAGTAAAAGACGTTTCATCTTGTAATTTTATAGCTGTACTGTGAAAATTAAATGTAGTGGATTCACTACATAATTTTTTTCAAGTACATCATTTTTGTATTATTAAATAAACTATAAATTTCTCACAGAAAAATAAATATGACGAACTTGTTTTCTGAAGATTTCTGTCTTCTGGGTTGTTGCGCTGTGTAGTCTGGTCGATGTTAACCAACGTTTCAGAGGATGACGGAGGCAGTATGACCTCTGAAACGTTGGTAAACATCGACCAGACTACACAGCGCAACAACCCAGAAGACAGAAATCTTCATACTCACCGCTGTGAAAACCTCAAATCTTATGAACTTGTTTTCTATTTGTTTCTGGGTCTGACATATGAAGGTCTAGTTTTCAGTTGCGTCTCAGTCTTGTAATATGTAGAGGGTCTAATTCATTTCCTCCCTTTCAAATTCACCTATTTGTACAGTTGGTGTTGATTGTTCTGACTCGCCTTTTATTTGGAAGGGCCTGATATCACCTTCGTAATACAAGCAAAATATAGACATATGCTATAGACCATACGAACTTCAGAAACCGCCTGAAAGGAGATACTTTTATTTGGGCAAATCTTATGAGAGGCTCTAAAACCTAAAGTATGGTGTTATGTGAGAAATAAGCTGTCATGAATTTTCTGAGTAACATTTATACGTTGAATTAATCTTTGTGTGACGTGGTCCTTGTTTAAGTTTGTGAAAAGAGAAACCAAATATTCTATGGGTGATACCCACACTAGTAGTTGACAGTTAAGTGATGAATGCTGTACAGTGTAGAGGCGAGGCGTGTTGTGAGAGAATTAGCTAAACTAAGACCCTAAGTGTGGTCTTAAGTCACGCACGGGCCTAAAAAAGATGGAGGAGTTCTCTCGGTCTCGGGAGAAGTGTAAGTCGTACTAGACTGGTGTCCAGCACGCTCACCTCCGTGGATTAGATCGGTAAATAGAACATACTGAAACATTTATGGCGTCTAGCTTGCGTGTGAGGTGCGATAGGAAAAGGACCTCCCTCCAAGCAATAGAGATCTTCCCAGTACGTACAGAATAACAGGCTACTTAGGAATGTCCCAATGAAATGTGGAGTAGTTCTTCCTAAGAAGAAAGTTACTGTAAAGTGCTTTGTATTCAAATATATAAAACAATATTTCCCTTTGTTAATGTATTATTTCGTATTTTGCTGTTCGGTAATTTACGCACTGGGTTTATTTCCTATGATGTAGCCTGCTGTACAAATAGTAAGTTTATATTCGGTAACAGCAAATGTAGAATGTAGTTGTAAGTAGCTAGTGTAGACAGAGAATCTACTGTTGGATCTGAATTCAGTGTAGTTATTTTCTAGACATCGCCAGAGTAAACATTTGTGAACGGAGATTTATCTGTTGAGGTATGGTCTTAAAGACGTGATCTATAACTTGTCGTCTGGATTTGTCGATCATTTATAAGGATCTTTGAACAGTGCTTCCTCAAATAACTGGTACCACCGATGAGAAGTAAATTTTACTAAAATAGTGAGTTGTGTCAATAATAATACCAGCCTAGCAACACGTGTTATTACATAGGCTGTAAATAATTGTTCGTGTACCATGTTTATTAATTTATTTGTCAAAGTACGTGGTGACGGCAAGAAAAACAAATTACAGGCACGCACTCAAAAGAAGAACAAATAAAGCAATATAAACACATCAGACATGAACGGAATGCAAATAATAGAACAAAGCACAATATAAACTAGAGATAACACGAGGAAATAGTCGAAATGAACAAAGGAAGGCCTACAAAATTTTAAAAGTAGAAAACTTAAAAATTAAAAAAAGTATTACTAAGAATGGACAGTGTAGCCCAGCAAAATGCAGTAATTTTTGAAGACATGGATGTTCTTTCATAGGCCAAGCACAACTGTGTGCCTGTTATGAATTGTAACCTTGCAGGTTCAATATTCTCAGACTTCGGTTTCCAGAGAGACAACCACGCCCGGACCAGTCAACTTGTCTTATTAACGATACTTGAATGTGATAAGCGTATCACACGCCCATTACAACGTTCTTATTCTAACTTATCTGTCGACAAAGGACATTCAGAGCGATAGGTCGTTGGTCTCAGCAGTGTGATAGATACACTTCGTTAATTCTTCAGTCAATTTAATGGTTTTTAAAACCACAATATATTTCTATTAGTGCGTATTAGAAATATTCCAACACAAAGAAGTGCTACGAATTTCGTTTTAGAATACAAAAGAATAAATATCCAAAGAAACTAAAACGGATTGAAATTTAATGGCGCGCAGGAGCTTATAGTCTGTATTGACGACGTTAATTTATAGGAAAAACTTGAAGAATGATATAATATCTTTGTAAATCTAGAAGAAAACTCCGATAAAAATGTCTTGTCACTGGCTTGCAAGAAAGAATTTATATAGCCTAAATAAAAGTATAGCCAAAATTCATACGAAAATGTGTTAAAGTATGAATAGACTGTTTGATAAAGACAGTAATAAATAAAAATTGTATTCCTGCAGAAATTAAGAGTAATTTTTTTTTTCTGAAAAGCTTGCTGCTATGCAGTTCAAATTCTTTGTTTTCCAGTTCGCTATTTCAATGCGCAAATATTAAAGTTTACAGAACTGCAGGTTAATTGTGTATGTTGTTTCTCATGGGTGCGAAACTTGGTCCCTGAAATTAAACCAGTACCAAAGACTGTGGTTGTCCAGGGGAATATTTGTAGCTAGATACTACGACTGGATACTAGAGAAGATTTCACAACGTGGAACTTTATAAATCCTACTCTTTAGCAGATATTTTAAAGGAAATCAAATTCAGGAAATTGAGATGGGAGAATCATAGTACGCGTGAGGATATCGGATATGCGTACAATGTTTTGGTTGGAAAACCTAAAAAAAAAACCCTCTCGGAAAACTTATGTCTGGATGGGAGGACAATATTAAAATTAATGCTTCAGGAAACGAAATAAATTTGTCGAGAAACTAAGTGACTATCAGTTTTTTGAGAAGAACGCTGCTCCGTGTGGAGTTAATTAGTAGAATTGAGCAATGCATATGGATATTTCAGCGTCTGAAACAAGCGAAGACATAATTTCTATCTCTCTCTCTGCAGGTTTAAAGAATTATTATTTAATTTCAAGTCGCCGAAATTCAAAATACACGTCGCGTAGCACCCGTGTGGTGACTCTGAGGTACCACTGCATTTTCCGTACGTTCCCCAACCTATGTTTTCTTGTTCGATGTTATATATTCCACTGCGACGTTCGATCTAAATATTTTTATGTATGCTCCTAGCGTTCGCATATCCATACATACATAGCAGAGGCTGGGTTCATAAATATCCATCCCACACTGTCTGCTGCTACGCATTCCTTCCTTGCCTTGCTCTTCATCTTGTTCCATCATCTCGGAGACTCATCTTTGTGTCCGTCTGTCTGTCCCCATGACGAGCGAGGTGGTGAATCTGCGTACCGTGGGCGATGTAAGGGGACAAATGGTGGGGGAGTTGCTCTTTGGATTCACGCCTCTATCTCTAGCCTTTTCGCCATTCTCACAACATGTATTTTTCTCCTTCTATTTTTCTTATTTCTTCTTGAGTCTTTTTTTATTCCATTTCTGCTAACCTCAAAGAGGAGGATCTTAAGTAAAAAGTTGACTTTGAAGTAACTGGATCTGAGCTCGTTGCCCTCTGTATGTTCTTTACTACTGTAGACGCTAACATGTACGTATGTCCAACACGTTGCAACGCGTACAGATTGCAAACTAGAATACAGCTCACTGAAATTGTTCGTCCCGTCCATCTGCACTGCGGACATGCCAGTAACATAGATTTTTTTATAATTGTAAGCAATTATCAACGTATGTTATCAACTTCAATAGTAGTGTTAAAATTTCAAGTTTTGTTTTAGATTCTAAATCCTTTTATTAGCGTTTTATATGTTCATTGGACAAAGCGTATTAAAATAACACATACATTTGAAGTAGTGTCTGTCTGTCTCTCTGTCTGTCTCACTCCGTTATAATATTTAATTTCTGAAACTGCTGATCGGATGGCATTCAAAACTACACTTTGTCGTCCGAATCTGTCTAATACAACCTAAATTTTGCAAGAAGCTAAAAAATATCTCTATATAAACATGGAATACCTAATCATCTTGAAATATTGGGTGAAGAGAAGGCCTATAAAGTTCTTCGTTTATGTTATTTTTTCCATATTCCTGTTATATCCTATAACTTAGATCCTGGTATTAATCGCTGCGTACGTAGTTTTAATTACTAGAAGCTACTAGCAAGCTTGTTGGCTCGTGGATATAATTTAATTAAATGGTCGAGACCACTCAGAATAGTGTCTAGTACAAGAATCTTTTAAAAGGTACTTTTAAATGCATAGGTATACTGTAAAAGACGTCCTCAATTACATAGCGCAAAGCGTTTTATAAGACGTATACTAAATTAAATTTAAATCAAGTTTTTACAAGTTTTGACAAAATATTGATATAATAATCAGCCATGTTATTTTTGTACAAAATTTGCCTGATTTTAATACACCTAATTCAACGATACGAAAATCTTCTGATTCCATTAGACTAAAATAGTTTCTGTTGGGTCTTGAGCCATTCTCACTCGCACTTCTTCTTCACATGACTGCTTCTCGCTTCAAATGCAGTTCGGCTGTACTGGATATGATTTTCTGCTCTCAGGCTCAAGACATTACAGACGATGGGCGCCGAGAAAGCGCGTCATCAGCATTCAGAACACCCACTCGCTGAGATTCATCCAGTTATTACCATGTTAAGCTATCATCTTCCGTAAATTCCACTAATGTATGGACCCTCAGATCATAATAATCGTATTTTCAGATTCTTGTTTTTCTTTTGTACATTGTACAAATGGATCAGCAATGTTAAATCTGGCAGAGAACAGCCTTTTTGTCATCTGCTTTCAGCGCAGTAACTGTCAACTATTGTTGCAGCCAAAAAATTATACGCTTCAAGGTCACAGAAAAATTGCGCGTTTCCAATACAGACATCAGGGCGTAGGCCAGTGAAGACAGCTCAGAACTTGCTGCGTTAACTTCAAGCCGCGTTGTGAGGAGGGGGAATAGATGGTCTTAAAACATGAAATTTGTTGACTGCGGGAAAGTTCATATTCGCTATTTTTCTCAGTGCTGCCAAAACTATTATTTAAGGGAAAAAATTTATACTTTCTCACTTTCGTTCGCAAAATTCAGTTGCATAATTCGATTATACAACTGAATTTCTAAACCCGTGCAGATTTTCATTATAAATCAAAAGATACTAGATACTGCATAAAATACTCGAAGTTAAAATGCGTAAAAATATCTACAGTAAAAATGTATTTACATGTGGATCAACTTCCAGGCTTGCTCGTATTTTATAATAATGATTGCACAAATATCATGTCGCGTGTTAATTATTATGTTTTATTCTCCTTGATGCTTGATACGGCCGATGTTGGTTTAGGCCTATCTTGTTGTTTATTATATTTGCATTAAAAATTCTGCAGTTGATATGCGATGTTATATTCTGTAAGCATACACCTTGTATATGGAGATAGGTTTACTTTGTTTATTTGCAAGAATAGTGCTATTGATTTTTATATTTATATTTTTGATGCAAACTCCTGTGTAGTTGTGTGGGTGTGTTGTGTTTGAGATATTATGTTGGGCTAACTATAGTTATTTTGCCAGCTTGTGCTTTATCTCTAGTTATAGACCTGTAAGTCGTTCCATCTACTATCTCATGCATGCGTACTACTTGCTAGAATATAGCTACAAAACTGGGTTGTGCATGTCGGCCTATATTTCGTTCATGGCATGTTAAACTTCAGCTTAACGTATAAACTCAAGAACATAACCTAGCGCTCCAGTACAAGACATTAGATAGGTCCTTTGGTTAGGCAGTGAACAGTGAATGAGACAGTAAATTGTTTATTTAATCAATTACTTAGTCACTGGGGACAGCAATTTTGATTGTTTTGTACGTCATTTATATGAAGTGCATGAAATGAACACTTGTTAGGATGATCGAATCTGTTGACCTGCATGTTTAATATTCGAAGGGATTTAGATTAAATTTGGTATGGGGAATCTCTTATCATGTTGTAGAGTAGACCAAAATTTAATTTTGGTTCCTACCCTACACGAAGCACAAATCTCTCTTCTTTATCGGTATTTTTAGATATCGCATTATATAAGAAATTCTTGGGTGATGTATAAAATATAGGTCTCATTGGAATATACGATTCTTATTTGAAACAGTATTTCGGTATGTAGAATATTTGACGAAGTACAAGGCAGAATGAATGCTCAAGTGTGAAAAGTTTACAAAACCGGCTTTCTGTCATCAGTACTTGAATATCGAGATTAAGAATGCGGTAATTAACGAAACAATGTACACGTTTGGAAAATGTGTGCTCCATTAGAGTATGCCTACATCTCTCCTTTGTTATTAACGAAAAACTGTTTTCCTTCAAATTTAAGGTTTTATTAAGAAACGTAAACCCACACTCATAGCAGTGGCAGATTTGAGCAGACCGCTTTGAGACACGTTTCCACGGAGACAGTGCACTTGCCTTTTGGAAGTATTTTAATAAAAGCGATCGTTAAAAGCATCCGGCAGACTGTGGATGCGTAGCGAAGCTACGTTACTGCATTACAAATACACATGGTTAGATTCAGCACGGCTTCATCTGTAAGAACACAAGGACTTAGCGCAGAACCTACTTCATTTAGTTTTATTCGATCTTCATGTACCATTTGTAGTTAACTATGTTTAATTTTTTTCTCATTCAGTTTATCATCTGTCGTCATAAATAAAATTTAGCAATTGTTCCGTTCTTCTGTCCGATTTTTTATTTCGATTAGGTTGATAAATACTACAAAAGTAATTATTGGACTTGAGTAGGTATTTATGGATTTGCCTGAAATAACTCATCGCCCTGATGATGGAGGCAATGATGACCTCTGAAACGTTGGTAAACTTCTACATGACACGGCGCTACAATCAAAAAGACAGTCATCTTCGTTCTTACCGCCTTGAGAACCTCAAATACTACTCATGAAAGAAACGTGTTTAAGAGAACAAAAATGCCTGTTTTGAACTTCTTGTTCAGTAAATTATAAGAACATTGTTGAAATTGGAGCATACCCAGGTGCCTCAAAATTGTGTTCGCACAAAACCTGTTATTAAGTCAAAGTCAATGTCGACTTTGTTTTTCTGGATTGTGAATTTGAACCCAGCAGACCACAATGGACACTGTACCGCCGTGAAAACCTAAATTCCGAGGAAGTTAGCGTACTCATAGCGTAACAGTTATGTCGCATTCGCAAATATTTGACCTTTGACCTTCAACAAAGGTGACCATAACCAAAGTTACGATAGCAATCAAGGTAGGCTTGTGATTCCCCGTCCATTCTCTTTGGAGCACGGGAAACCATGCAGGTGTTCATGAAATTTTCCAGTTTTAAGTGAAAAAGGAATGTTTCACCAAATATATATACTGAAAATCGCCAATACCAAATTTCATGAAGATCTGTTTAGCCGTTCTAGTTTTTAATGTATAAGCTTTGTGCATGGATGTGAAAAAAAATATTGTGCTTACATACACATGTTCCAAACTCCAAGTTTGGAAATAGTAAAAATTAAACATTTGGCATTTTCTTGCCTGTTTAATAATGAAAGATTTTCTGTTAAATCTGTAATATTATACTCAGGTTTCTCAAGAAATATCTTCCCATCAAATATTTCAAAGTAATGTTCAGACGTGCTGTGTATGTTCCTGTCTCAAATCTTGTTCACATGCACCGAATTGGACTTCAACTCAACTTTCCTGTTCTTGTACACAAGACACCACGCATGTACAGGCAAATGGACAGACCAAGACGATATGCCCTTCATATCTGTTCAACTGCCTTGCGTGAAGAATGCACTTGGTTTGAGAGTAGCAGACCAATAAGTAAGTACCTTCCACCTGCATCGCCGTCTTTCGTTTCTGACCATTGGTTGCAAAATATCTCTTTGTGGCGCCATAACGTCACGTCTTTCGGAGAAATTTAAAAGAAATTTGTTGAACATTTAACGTAAACTATTTGAGCCGTCAATTAAAATTATATACTCTCGGCGTCACTGTAATTTATTCCAACTTTGTTAGACATGTCATTAGAATTTTAACTTCTGGGAGTCTTAATAAAAGAAGAAAATGTATTTTGTTAATGAAATAAGTCTTAGTCTTTATAAGTTCACGCAGTGACACATTCAGGCCTAAAGGTAATTCAGTTTTGTTAGCGGTCCGCTCTGGGGGAGTTCAGAAACTGAAATATCTGCGATGAACAGGCTGTTATGAAAGCACAGAACTCACAGTGACGAGGGAGAAGAGTGAAATGGTAATTACAATTTCAGTGCCATGCTTGGATCTTATGCCGTCTGTGCTCCCTCCTTACTGAACTCCCTCGCCTCATCCATTTGTGATTTAAATTGCAGGACGAAGACAACTAGGAGAAGAGAAAAAGGACCAGGAGGTGTGTGGGGAGGAGGAATGGAACAAGCAGCCACTCTTTCATATGTTAATTTCTTTTTAGTTTCGTTCCGCACTGAATTTCTCCGGCATAGCCTATAAACAAATCCACATCCATTCAATCCGCCACCATATCGGCGTGTACTGTTCCTCGCCAATTCTCTTTTTGGCAGTTTCTGTCTTTTACTTCAGGGGACTGCAGTAGAATTAAATATCTGGCTCGCTCATTGTGGTGCGCAGTGCTCCTGTTATGCAGTCCATTGACTACATGGCAAAAAATGTGTAATAAAACCACATGAGTCCACTTTTCGAGAGAATTTATTTATTACTATAATGGCAACCACGACGGATAAATGCTTCTTTTCCCACATGAGTCCATATATTTACTGCGTTTGAGAGCATTTCCCATCTTCTGTTTTCCGTCAAAACGACATTAGTCCTGGACATGTCTCGTTTCCGGGGGAAAAATCTGCCTCCGTCATCAGCATATCCCTGAAAATGGAGGCAGTATGTTCTTACGAAACAATTATATCTATTTACAGGTTCACGCGGCGTTACTACCCAGAGGAAACACATTTTTAATTAATGCTTTGAGCTTTATGGTAATCTGATGAAGTTTAAAAATCGATTCTTGTTTCTCTCAGGAACATACAGCGCACATTCGTTACGATGATCAGTCAGTTGACTGCAAAAATCTGTGAGGAACAAACTTTCTCAATAAATACGTGTTATCTAGGAATTGCAAAGTTATTTAACGTTGAAGCGAAGTTAAGGAGAATGACACTAAGGAAATGAGTATTACTCGTTACTTACTAGCATACTGACAATCCTACCTTCCCGCAGTTTAACGTGGTGCTGGGTGTGTTTTTAAGTGGCCCTTCCCTATTCTTCTGCCATTCTCGGCAATACGTGAGTATGCAGCTCCCGCAATGCAAATTAATTCATCCCGTTATTACATCACGGGCAGGGTAGGAAATACAGCGTTTTTCCCTTCTTTTTTATTATCTTTTGCGCTGTAACTCTTCCTTTGTGCACTGAAGGCCTTCTGTACAGAATCCAATTCGCATTTAAAGAAATAATCGTCCGTATCAGATGACCTTAACACTTAACGCAATAATTAACACTTAAATTTCCTCAACTGAACTGAATACTCAACTCGCTTATTAATTGATCCTTGGCAGGCGAAATTTTCCTTTAACAATTTTTTCAATTTAACTGGTTAGGTCTAAAATATGTGTCTCCTCTATATAGAGACGCCGTGTGGACCTGTAGATAGATATAAACGTTTCGGAGGAACATACAGCCTCCATTTTCAGGGCTTACCTGATAACGGAAGCAGTTTTACTTTTAAATAAATAATAGTTTCGCACATTCGACCTACTGTATGTGTGTTATTGCAGGTAATGAATATTTTGAATGAAAATTCTTCTTGCTTAATCTACTTTGTATATAATAGGTTGGATTTAAACCGGAGTCAAGAACTTTGTCGTAAGAATTGACTGTAGGAAATTGGCGCTGGTTAATGTAAGAAGCCAGACCACTACTCCTTTCTGAAATAAGCTATCACGTATTCGCTATTCTTTTTGGGAAACTGATAGAACGCTCACATAGTCAAGAATTTTTCCACCTTTTATGGAATAAGAAGGTTTAGTATTGTTTTCACAAGAACCCGCCACCAGGGAATCTGAGCTAGATGAATCCAGATTATACTCTTCAACTCTATTACTTAAGATCCATTTTAATATTGTCATTTCATCAACGCTTAAATCTTCGAGTGGCCTCTTCCCTACAGGCTTTCGTACCACAATTGCTGTCTGATTCATGCGTATTTAATTACAGGTTTTTACAACGGATAATCCACTTACTTCTTTCTGGGTAAATAAGTGGTGTCTGTGTCGTAGAGGCTAGCCGTCATAAAAAGTTCAGTGCCCTCCTCAGTAACGCTATATTGACGCGGAAAATTTTGTTTCGGTTAAGTACGTCCTCATCGGGAGACCATTTCTTTAGAAAGATACGAATCGATTTACCATTACTAGGGGGTAGCCTGTCCGTTACAAAACCGCTCCCAGCTGAGGGCCGTCATGTTCACATTCCACAGCGGTAATCGCGAAATAAATTTTCGTTTTCTGTACTAAAATCGCCCGCAAGAACGCAAGCGCTGAATAAAGCTACTGTGTGCCTCACTCGCGCAATATCGGAATCAAGAAAGACCGTCATTTGCTGAGATGAAAAGAAAGCCGAATTGCTGTACCTGATGACTTGAGTGATCGCATAAATATTGCACATCACGTACGGGGAGGCCTATAATGACATCAAGAGACATCTTCAGTTCCCGGGTAGGATTTGCTTGGCTCGCTAATTGATTCCTTCCTTTGATCGACTTCAGTTTTCAACATTAAAAGGGTTTCTCCATTTCCTTGCATCCCATGCCAGTTCGTGGTCCATTTCTCCTTGCCCCCATGGCTTGCAAAAAAAAAGTGTATTGTCTGAATCTAGAATACGCTAAGATTATAAGATTAATTCTGGCTGTATCCTTTGGTAATTCCATGAAAGCTAACATCGCCTCATATTACTAGGTGTACTCACATAAAACAAAGATATCGCAGTGTTATGCCGTTGAGACCTTCCCCGTGGAATCATTTTACTTATGTTATTTAACCTTGGAAGCAGTTCATATAATAATATTTAATTATTCAGTTCTTACTCAAAGCAAATACAGCCCATAACCACTGCAAAGATCAAATGGTTGGTACTGTTTAAGTAAATAATTTCTGTTTACTCAAAGAGTCGTTTGAAGTCCATAAATACGCCTTGTGGCCAAAACGTAGAATTATGTATCACTAAAGCGGGTGTCACATAGTTACCACTATGCTTTAAGTGGTTAATGTATCTTGTTTTTGAAAAATAATATTTCATTAACCTAACTTCATGGAGCGAAATCCTTATTGAGAAGTTAATGGTCGCTCAGTCAAATTTCTAGCCTGTTGTAAAACCGAAAGTTTATTTCCGTGTTTAAAGAGCTTACTGAAGAAATATATTTAGGTTGAAATGGTTTTGTTCTGTCAACATTTTCTGTAATAAAAAACATTTATAAAATATTTGCCTTGACGTTCTCTTATTTCAGACACGCGTTAATTTGCTTACAGACCTATTTCTGCAATGTTTATTGCTCGATATAGGACCATGAGTTCAACACTGTGTTGCCACATTAAAGAAAAACGTTTCTTGCATTGATTTACATAAACACTATTTCTAAATAAGTTTATTTGACTTAAAAGTTGGACATCTTTAAATAAGTCTCTGTTTTGCTTTGAGTGCCATTTTTATTTTTTAAATGTTAGGCAAAGAAATCTGTAGGACATGTAAAGTAGGGGTTATATTAAAATGTTCCTGTAGGCGTTCATACGAGATTAAGAGTATTTGCGTATGTAGGACATATTTATGCATGTGTTATAAAAATAAGTGCCATTGTAAAATGTAGAAAATATTAATGTGTTTTCTTCACAGCCTCTTCAAATATCTCATACCTTGGTTTTAATACTGTCTATACTAGAAAAGGCGTACGTTAAACGCGTGTCATTATTTTGTCTCTTCCGGAGGCCGAAAGCACTTTATAAGGGAAAGTCGACACACAAGTCCTCTAGGAAAATAAGAAATGTGGTATAACATTTGCATAAGTTACTTTCGTTTCGATGTAACTATTTAACAGTTTTTTCTTTCGAAGCCAGTTTTCGGTGGGAAGTAAACACGCGGTGGCGTCAATTGGTACAGGACTGTTTAGCCCTGCACTTTACAGTGTCTCGGTTTGGACCATTATATTCAACTTCTAATAGTCCCTTTTTGCAATTGCCTCACGGTCAGGCCCTTACTTTATTTGGGCAGAGCCGGAGTGACGTTGTATTGCTATGCACTAAAACTACAGGCTTCTTTTAACTATTTGAATACTGAAACTCATGCAAATAATATTTAAAAATCCAGTCCCTACCTCAAAGAAAACACACTACTTCACCATTACAAAAATCAATAGGTTGATATTGTCTAGGGAAGTAATCGCTGTTTATTCATGGAATACGAAAGGCAGGTAGGTAGATTACGCGACTGTAATCTTGAGACTTGCAAGGAATGCAGGAAGTCTGTAGCATTAAAGGCAGACGCTATCTTTCCTCCTTCACCCCACTTCCTCACCCCGCAAGTCTCAAGATTACAGTCTTACACTGTAAGTGGCACGGAGTTACCATTATTTGTTAAAGGGTTAAATGATAACTGACTAATTACTGTTACTTTGTGGTTTCTATCGCAAAACTGCTTGATGAACTCGTGAGAAATACTAATTCCAAACTATACTTCAGAAATTAACAATATCTAATATAATATAGGTAAAATGAATCGACCACTGTCGCAGATGTATATAGAATCCCGAAAGAGAATGTCCGTGGTTTAGAAATTGTTATGTAGTCTGCCATTATCTGTCAGTTACTATCGTTGACTGAACATCCTTTGTAAATAGATCTAAAAATAAAAATATACGATAGCGTATTGGTTCCTTTAAACGTGCATTTTTTTCAAAATTTATTTTCTTAATTGGTCTTTGCAATTACAATACTTTGCCGTTCATAATAGCCTCTCGGTCTAGAGGCATGAGTTTTAATCGATCGTAAACTGGGATCGTGGCTTCGAATCCGGCTCAAAGCATGTTTGTTTGCCCTCGTATTACTGTGTTGTTCTGTCCTGTGTAGGTTGAAGCCTGGCGACGGGTTGATCACGTGTTCGAGGAGTCTTACAAATGTCTAAATATATTAAGAAACCTCCCATATATCGGGAGGTCATGGTCTTTCAAGGACTTTAGAGCCACCAAGTAAGTAACTGCAATACTTTCTCTTGAGTCATGTTCATGCTTTTTTCCTTCACTCCTTCTGGATTATTCTCTGCCCATTTACCTTTTCTTTATCTTCATATCCATAAAGTCACGCACCTGTTCCGTTCGCATGTAGCCTCTCTCGCTTTGAATTTGGCAGAAAGCAGTAAAGTAGAGAGGAATTCTTTGTCGTGATGGCTTCCTTCCCCATTCGAAATTCTGATCAGCACTTTTCTACTTTTTATAAATTTTCTTCTGTTTTATTTTAGGTAACTCCTCTTGATTCACATTTTGTTCTTATTTAAATCTCTTGTTGGGGTTTTGGATTTGATTTCTGAAAGGCAATAGCTGAAGGTCGGTTTAAGTCTTTATACTAATTTTTTAATTCTCCTATGTTGTAATTGTTCTGCAAGTTGCAAACTGCATTGTGCTCTTGGTATTCATGAATTTCCTAAATAGTTAATGGGAATGCTGTTGGTAATTTAATGCAGGGTGTACAAGACCTGTGTGTCATTCACTCCCATATCCATGGCCTCCCTCTCTGATTAACTTGTTGATAGTCGATAGGTGTTGCTATGTACTTCTGTAAAACCTCATTTTGGCAATACATCACTCTACTATGCATGAAAAAATTATGTCTGTTAAAAGGGCATGTTATTCATTTTAGACTTATATAAATTTTTACTCAGATTGCAATATATAATCCATTAAGGCCCAGGGGTAAACACGTGTACCGACTACATTAATAATCGACTCTACATTCAGAATACAATATATTTATTGGTTTAGTATGATTCTCAGTTTACTGGGATACTGGGAACGACAAGTTCTTCAAGTGCCTGAGCACTGAGGGTCCCAACTTTTCGTTGGCTTGATCTATAGACATTCGGTAGGGCTCCTTGGGCGAGGGATCGGCCCGTCGCAAAGCCTCTACCTGTACACAGGACAGCACAACACAGAAAAACGCTGACAAACATCCATGGTTTGAGTGGGATTCGAACCCACGGTCCCAGTTACCACAAGGCCCACGCCTCAGACCGAGCGGCCACTGCGGACCCCGATTCTCAGTATACGGAGCGATTATTTCTAGCAATAATCAATTAATCTTTGTAATGGAGACACGTTATGTTTTCGTTGCAGTACGCATCGAATTATTAAAAATTAATTAGACAAGTTTTAGGCATCTAGGGGGTAGCTTACACATGAAAACTCATTATAATGGTGCTTCCTCATAAGTCTCTGTCTGTACATTCTATCACTAGCTTGTATTCGTTCTTAATTGAACGGGTTATTAAATGGATATATGAAGTCATTCTTTAAGAAAAGTTTAAATAATGTAGGCAGGCTTATATGAATGGGTATGTGGAAATTTAACTCCAGTTTTAGAGATCCAAGTCACAAAATTCTCGGTCCTCGCGTCCCAGGGCATTACTTTAGTCAGATTTTGTTTCCCTGACGTACTAAGATTAATTTCGCCCCTAAATAATTCTCATATTGTAAGTGTTAATTTTCCCCTGCTCCCCCAAGAGAGATACTTCACACCTTCAGGTCCACCGCCCTGCAGCTAATGAGACGCGGGGCCTGCCTCGTCTATAATTCAGCATTACCTGCAGCTTATTATCAGCAAATACGAGTATTATTTTATGATGGCGTAGCTGGTACGTAGCCAGTGGCTTTACCCTCCTATGCTGTCAGGGTGTTACAGAATTAGCCTGTTATTTCTAGTTCGATTCTCCGGTGTCAGTGGTGCACATTCCTAGCCATTTCCGTGCTTGTTATATTTAAAAGACACTTTATTCTGTCGGTAAAGCATTCCTCTGTGTTATCGCTTCTGGCTTGTATTCTGGGGGTACCTGGTTTAAATTCCAACAATCCCGCCGGATACCCTAAATTTTGTCATTTTGTCCCCAGCGTCCTTGTGAGGATCTATGGCAAATTGCTATAATTTAGAAATCAAATTAACCTTCCTGATATGTCATTTGGGATAAGTACATTTGAATGTTACTGGTTGCTAATGACGTATTTCCTCAAGAATGTCGAAATTTAAATCTGACATGTGCGAAAAAAATATAAAGAGTAAGAACTCCTTACTACAACAAAAAATTAATGACCGTCTGCGAGTTGTCAAGGGAGCTATTTGAGATATTTTCCACGAAGAAAGAGACTGTTCTCTTTCAGCAGATAATATTGCAATTTCTACACACACTGGCATTTTTCAAATAAGCTGCCTGTAAAATAATAATGGAAGTTGCATTGCGCATAAAGATTCGTAATTACAAAATAATTCATCCGGTTCTGATACAGCGTATTCCAGTACAAGAATTTAGCCTACATTTAATTTAGTTGTCACAATCGATTTTAACTGTTATTTTTAAATTTAGTAGACGTTTGAAAAACTTTCAAGACACCGAACATTTTACGGCTAAGGTATGTTAGCCCTACTCCCACCGCTTACATTTAAGACTATATTATAATACATACGAAAATTTTTAAAACAAATATTTCACGAAACGTTTTACGTCTGTGGAGTATGAAGTAAATGACACTATCAGAGAACTTCGTGGTTTGTACAGGTCCTTTAATGCTGCCTGGGTTGTTGTGTTGAACTAAATGGGGAGATGCAGAATTTTTATAGACGCATTATAAGATGTCCACTTGGAAGACTGATAAGGGAGTGTGGTATTATTTTATGGTACATCACTTGGAAATAAGCTGTGAGAATAAAATGTGGATGGATCTGGTGAAGGATTGTTTCCGTTGGCCGATTTCGGTTCATTGCTCTTAGGGTGGAACAGTACCTTAAGCAGTGTTATTAATTAGGATATCGTATATATTATTCAGGTTACTAAATATTAATGGTTTCGAAGATTCTTGCGACATTTCTGCTGGCGCACCGAATTCTTTTCCTCAGACGAAATTTAATTGTGTTCTGCAGTGGACGGAAAACATTTGGAATGTCTGCCTCATTTCTGTATACTGTCGAGATTAGTCGCCTATCTGATAGATGTTCTTATTCAGTTAGAAGGACACTAACATTGTGCAGAACATCTTGGTGTATTGTGGGATCTGTTCAGTTCGAAGGTTTGTGCCACTTCAATATTGTTTTTTTATTGTTGTTGGAAAATTGATGTGGCATTACGTAGATTTCATATTTTGGCAAATAATGAAGATACAACAAACCTTGAACTTCGTATTAACACGTTTTAACCGTTGGTCGATTGTGGGTGGTTGGCGTTATCCATGTTTTTGACTGTAAAATTTTACGGTATTTTGGTCTACTTTTATGCTCCAGGCATTAATAGGCGATCTTATGGAATTTTATTAACATGTTTACCTTTCACATGACGTTATTTTAACACATACATTAACATAATTGAGTGTTTACATTTTATGTTTTAAAGCTGATGTTTAAAGCACAAGTTGGTAGGAAAAATTTCGTAAGATTCTCAGCCATGCATAAGATTCTTTTTTTAAAAGTTGATTTTCGATTGGTAACATAAATTTCCCTGACTATTCTGCATTTAGAAAGCCGCTATTGTGCCCACATAAACCTGCCACTCGGCCTTTTCCCAAGTTACTTGATTTCGATCTATTCTGTAACACCCCGTTTTTCGAATGTCCATTTTAATATTATCCTCCTGTCTACATTCGTATCTCTCTTGTGATCTCTTCCATTCAGTGTTTGTAACTTAAACTTCGTGCATTTCTTAGACATTTCCCCAATTAAGTATGAACTAGAAAATGTCGAGAAACTTTTGTTATGAAACAACAGTAACAAATCAATTATTCTCTTTTGTTAAGATGTTGGATGTTAACGATAGTAGAACATAGCGTGTTGTTTTACAGTGGAGTGAGACTGTGTGTCCGTTGAACTGGGCCGCTAACGGGTCCAATGCCAATTCCTGAAATGATGATTAGTGAATATGTAGTAGAAGTGGAATGATTTTGACAGGAAAAATTACGGGACTCGGAGAAAAACCTGCCCGGATATGACTTTGTCCACCACAAATTCCATACGGACAAGTAAGCTTTGAAGGGACTTAGGGCTACAGACAGCCATTTGCTTTCAGAGGTATGCTTGCACTTGAAGTCCTGAACGGACGACGAGGCGCTCGCAACGTGACCGTTGCCTCGACGACCCCAAACATTGGTGAAATCAGTCAGGTTTTGTTTTCTTGCTGATTAAGTCTTAGCACGACTCCAAATTCGACTTGAGTTTGTGCAGCATGGTGGTGTTCGTTAATTTAAACTTGAGGGAAGAGAAAAGAGAATTAAAGATGTGAAAGAAAGGACAAAACAATTGGTAGTCTGTGGATGGTGTCACTGCAGCAAAAATAACAATTGACAGTCACGTCTGGACTGCCTGTCTGCACAGTGTCTTCTGACTACGCATTGGTGCCGAGAGAAAATTAAGCTGATTTTTGTAGGAAGTTAATTCGATTCTCATTCAAGTTACCCCTCCTTTTCTCGTCGCCCATGTTTAGTACTTGTAATTAACTTATCTTCCGTAACTCTGACTTTGCTAGTAATTTCATGCCTAAGGATTTGAGTCCTTAGTACTAGCAACATGAACTCAGTAAGAAGACAATACTGATATCAGCAAGTTTTCAAATAAAGTATGAACCGAGGGTCGCGGCTGAGTGGTTTTTGTACCTATTTAAGATTTTGGATGTTTTGGGTTTAAATCTCGGCGCAAAGATCGCCTAGCCTAACTGAGGTATTCGGCAATTTTCCAGGTCTAGCCAGGTAAGTTGTGAGATAGTACTATTTCCTTCCACATCCTTCCCGATTCGGTATTCATTAATCAGCTAACCATTTTCTGCTCCAGGCTATAATCTGAGCTGTGTACTGTATCGTTAAAACAACAAATACATGGATAATCACTTAAAATACGAATATATTCAGACGATTGTGTGAGCACTGTGTTCACCCTCAGTTGGGAAATGAATGTATATCCGCATTTTACCGTATTGTCGTCCGTAGGGTGTAGGAAGATGCCGAACCTAATGATTATTTAAAGGTTTGTGAGTATCGTTGGTTTGTTGCACGAACACCATGGTGCTGTGGTGGTTAACATATTGGCTAAGTATTCGTAAGGTCCCGAGCTCGCTCCCCAACTTTGTCACTAATAACACAAAAAAATGTCAATCAGCCAAAGACAGGAGTAGAGCTAATTCCCAAAACGTCATGTGTACTTCAGACAATGGACACTGTCCAACATAGTGTTCATATAAAGACGATCTCCCATTCAAGAGTCCTACGAAATTACTGATATATTTAATTAAACAAAATTATCTATATTATTAACCATTTAAAACCCAGCAGTAAACGTATGTAACACCTGCTTTAACGATCAGTAACTCTGTACTCTGCCCACAGAGTGTATTTATGGATTTTGTATGATTGTCAGAATAAACAGTGTTATTTATTTAAACAGACTTAACCACTTGATCTTTGTAATGTAAAAGATTTTACTTTCTTTGATGCAAGAATTGGATGTTTATATGTTATTTAGATGAACTTCGTCTTCTAAGGGTTTGTTAAAAGATGAAAAAGACAATAATTAAAATAATCGACTTAATATTTTGTATATTTAGTAGTGTTTAAACCAGATTAATAGTAACTTAGCATAAAAATATAGGTGATTTTTTCACCGTGAGTTTGGTCATTCTGTGTGTTTCTGAAGTTTTTCCTCGTCTAACTGCATGGAAGAGAAGGTTCCATCTTGAGAGAAGCTAATATTAGCTCAGATGATCAAGAAATTCCCCGCCTTTTATGAAACCAGAAGATTAATTGCCATGTTTGCAAGTATCAGCCATTGGATCCTATTACGAGTCACGTAATTCCATTCTCTACCCTTACATTCTTTTTTCTTTAAGGCCCATTTTAATATTATCATTCAATATATACCTAAGTATATACCTAAGTTTGTCAGTAAACCTGAAAGGTTTACTGACAAACATAATACGCATTTTTCTACCCTCCGTAATTGCTGCACGCAATAATGAGAACGAAATAGTATTAATATTACGTGTACGAATTGTGAGGCTCCAAACCACGCATCTTTTTCAGCCTTCGATTACTTCACCACTCTCAGATCCAAATATTCTCCTCAGCGCCGCGTTCTCAAATATTGTCGTTCCCTGTTCTTCCTCTAGGGCGAGAGAATAAGTTTTACGCGCTCGTTCAGAACTGAAGGTAATTATACAGTTCTGAATAATTTAATTTGTAAGTTTTATACAGACGTAGGCGATGGTAAGAGACTAAAGTTTCCGAACTAAATGGCAGCAAGCATTCTCCGAATTTAATCTGCTCTTAATTTCTTTATGAATGTAATTTTGATTTGTTATTGTCGCTTGGAAATGTCTGAACTTTGCCACATTTTCGAAGGATTTATTAGCTGTATTGTTATTATTATTATTATAATTTTTGCTTAGGCATTTTATTAGCCCATTTACTAGTAATGAACAGTTGAACTGAGGAAATTATTGTGTTTAAATATTTCCCCTTTGTCCATATTTTGGGTGTTTCATTCTGTAAGTTTTTCTGGTTTTTATTGTTTACTGTTTTTATTTAATTTTAATGTTTTATTTTATTTTGTATGTTGTCTATGTATTGTTTATAATTGCACTGAATTTAATTATTATATTACTTAGGAACATTATTTAGCTCATTTACTTGTGAATTATTATGCAATAAATGAATTGAATTGAATTATTATCATTATTAATATGATACATTTATATATTTAGTTAATTTGTTTGTTTTTGTATTTGTAATGTTTTACTTTTATTGTTATTATATTTTTCCCTGTACTGTTGTCAGTGCTTGGCTGTTATTTGTCTTATATGGCTGTTGTCATGCACACTTATAAATTAATTTGAATTATTATTAAGATTCTGTACAACACAAAGGTAACCCGAGACTGCAGTCGTGGTACGAATGTTACGAAGTTCGCTACTGTTCTAGCTCAGACCAAGGATCTTCTCGGTCAGGTTCTAGTCACTACGACAACAGTCTCCTATAGCAGTCCGTCTTTATTAAGTGTGCAGGAGAAACTCTACCCGATAATTTCATTGATCGCGTCAGAATTGGCTCCAACATGCACTCACCCCCTGCTCTGCTCACTGGGGGTTTTGTGGGGTGAGAGCAATGGCGGCTTGATGAGCTCTGACCGGCATCACTCCCTCGCTGCTGTCTTAGTTCACTCAGTCCTATTAACAGAAAGAGCAGAGAAACCAAGGTTACAGAGTGAGTGGATAAAGAAAAGAAAAATAGAAGACGCAATCTAAAGGAGTAGAAAGAGCGTACGAGAGAGGGAAAGACGAATAGTGTGTTCATGGTTAATTTTCTCGGCTTAATGTTCTTTTCTCCGTTCTGATCACACAGAACTCGTTTTGTTTTTATGTTTTAACGCAATTATCAAAATTTAAGTACAGCGCAACCAAGGTGAATCTTTATGTGGCCACCCCACCATCTTGTTTTAACAACCAGACACTGACATTAGCGCTGTCATGTAAACAACCATCGGCCTTTGTCAGAATGTTACTTACAAGTAATTGTCTATTGTCATATGTTGAGATTGCGGGTTTTTGAATCTCGCATAGAGAATGGTGAATTTATGTGATTTTTTTACCGTCTTCCTTATACACCCCCTAGTTTTAGGGTCATGCTGTTGACTAGTCTCAAAATACAAATGAGACGGGGAAAAACTGCGAAATACCCTTCCCCCCAAAATTGTAATAAATTGTATTAAAACACAGTAGAACATTTATACTTTAATAATAACAGACATTATCTATACTGTTAATTTCATTGCCATATTCAGATTCTTGGTAATTTTAATGGAATATTCGGCAGTAAAATCATTAATTTACATAATGTGATACCATAATATTTGGCAGCTTGGCTGGCTGTTATTTTTGTAGGCAATGCCATCTGTATCTTCTGTAATTCCTCTTACTCACTTAATGCATATGAACTGATGGAATCATGAACCAGTCTGTCTCTTAGCTGTCCGCAAACGCAGACGGATGGCAACAAGCATATATAGTACAGCCTGACATCATTGACTTAGTAACATGTTTAAGCAAGTCGAGCGAATTCGTGTCAGGATGACAGATTTGAAGGTTAGTCTCTTTCGACAGGAAGGATGTGATGCATTTTTATCTTCGTCGTAGAAGACTTGAAGTAATCTGAACCAAAGAAATTGTAATTTAGGCACACGCAAACTTCCTAATTCATTGCAATATAAGAGGAAAGTATGAATTGTCTTCACAAAGACGACTTATTTGTTACCGTATATAAAGTATTGGTTAATACTTCTTCCAGTACACAGAGATTCTGAGTGTCTTCCTTGCAATAACTGTGCATTTATTTTAGAGTTATTTCGATTCCGTTCACATTCTTAACAGCTATTCAATTGTGAATATACCTATTGCATTCAGACTTACGTTTCTTGTGAAACTTGTAGATCTTAATAATAAATGTTGTAATTTTGTATAATTAACTCTATTTTGAAAAATTAGTGAAGTTCTATTAACCTCCATATCAAGTAGCTTTACAGTGTCTCGATACAGACATAATGAAATTCGAGCGAAAACCTTTATTATGAAGACCAGCGCGAAACTTAATCGAATTGTGTTAGCGATTTACGGACCAGTGTTATGTGTTTATTTTATACACTTTTATTCACAAGAAACGTAATGGAGGACCTTTATACAGCACATAGATGAAAACGTACTCTATCTTACAATATTATGATGTGTATACCAAATTTTACAGAAATCTGTCAATTTGTTAAAAATATATTCAAAGTGACGCACACATGAACATGTAATGCGTACCATAAATTATCTTTTCTTATAAATTAAGGGACTTAAAACCGTAAAACAAAGTATGATATTAAACCAGAAGATTATTTTAAATGTCATGCCTTTTGTTTCAGGGTGTCCTGTCCAACACGTGTGTTTGACGGCTACATTGATCTAGCAGCTGACAGATGAAAAATGGTCCTTACAGCATCACTGAGGTGAGTACGATTCACCAATTCATTGTTTTTATAAGTCTTATATTTCTATGGTGCTTCAGATATTGCGGTACGATCTTTTAAATCATCAGAGAAGCAAGAGCTTATAAGTTAAATTTAATAACCATCTTATACACAAAATTATATATTATTAATAGATAACTTGTCTTGGCTGAATGTTATCTTTAGGGGCGTTCGATGTGTAAGATGTTAAAATTTTGGCATTTATATTACAACAACATACTCACCTCAGAAGACATTAATTGTTTGTATTCAGCCCACGTGCAGACTAAGCAATGCTGGCACAAGATCATGAAACATGTAGCCCACTCTATTGTCAGCTGTATTTACTTCGGAATGGATCTTATACCTCGATTCCCGAGGTTCAAATCTCTCTTTTGTTATCTCCATTGGTCTGCCTGGTCGTACTACTTAGCCGAATCTGGAATCCCGCGATGCCTCAGCTAAAGAGGAACTGGAAACAGGGGAGTGGGCCTACAGCTTTTATGGTTTAGAGGCCACATTAGATGAACATGGTCTCATTATCCTTTCTGAAGTTAACCACATAGCAAAAAAAAAATGTTTCGACCGTACTGCAGCGAGAAATCGTGTTACTGCTGTGTTCCTCTTTTGTCGTTATGTGTCTGGTGTGCTGTTTCTCTGTTTAGCTAGAAAATAAAACAATAGAATTTGTTACATTTAAGGAGTTCAACACGAAAGATATGTACAAAAATAATTAAAGTAGGCCTCTAGTAAAAGCTGCTTGTAACGGAATCCCAAGTTATAAATTATACTCTGAGTTAGGAATTATAAACTGATTATCTGCATTTAGAAAGGAATCTAGTTTCATGTAAGTTGCATACATTTATCCTTCTTCACCTTTTAGGCATTATGGTCTATTTCGATACAGAAATGTTTATGAAATTATAAACCCAAAATTTGGGAAGGACTGCATGGACAACGGATCAGACAGTTGCATTATAATTGCTATTTATAAGTAAAATGAAAGTCGAGGAAGTTTAATCAAATATTCCTGGTTACATATACTGTCATGTACTGTTACAGTTCTGTGTTATCTCGAAACTCCGGCACGATTTTGCAGGGACGTGGTAATATGTTTTAAACGCTACTGCAGCCGATATTTCGACAATTTCCAGACCATGTTAAATCGTTATTAGGGCATTATCTCCCAGTTCTGTTCTACACACAACATATTGTACTTTACAAATGAATGAAGCCTTTTTCGGTTACCATGGATTAACTCGTTTCAATTACACTGTACAAAGGTGAATTACCGAATATATAAATAACACTACTTGCAAAGCTTTTGTTATTACAGTGTTTATTTATTCACATAATTTTTGTCTTTATTCAGTCCTATCTGTGAGAACTGTTTGTGGGTCTAAATAATCCTTCCTTTACCGCAAAATTATACCTGATCAATTCATTATAATTTTCACAAACGTGATAATATTACTTAGTAAACGTCGCTTTCCATTTCCCCATTTATATTACATAACAGGTTTTGAACTGGTATGGTTGGTTGCTCTAACATGGGCCATGTTCGCCGTAAAAATCAGAAACAACAGCATCCTGACATTATCTGCATATTGAATGTGTTCGTATAGAGTCTACAAATAATTGTAATAATTTAAGTAAGACTTCAGTAATTTGTTTCAGTGATTTAATATTTTCTTGGGAGCATTTTCATTGGGCTGTCTTTTTCAGTCTTCAGGTCAAGGTATGGTGCTTAAAACTTTCCCACAGACAGTTTGTCTGGATCAGAAATATGTATTGGCATTGATTTGAAATATTGTTCTTGAACGTTCGGCCGTGGCTTCGTAGGCGTCAAAGGGGGAGATGATTTTTCTCTTTCCAAAACTTAGGATCCGTTGGTGCAAACAAAGCAGTCATTCGGGTACGAGCCATGTAAGTTTTTCATTCAGGGAATGTTTCCTGAATAAAGTAACAAGTGTTCACAAACTAAAGTAATGCAATTGGAGGCTGTTGTTTGTGTACAGGCACGATATTTTTTAGCTCAGAGAGGATAGGCCTTGCCGAGTCTCAAAGGACTCAAGGTCAAGCTTTCTGATTCGTGTTGCTTGCTGTATGAAAGGTAAACTTCTGGGGTATTACACAGCGCTAAAACCCAGGAGATCATCTTCGGACTCACCGCCGTGATAATCTCAAAACATACTTGCTACCCGTAGTTCCAGAGGTTGACTGTCACAATATCGAAGCAAAAAGAAAAGGTTCTAATGTCAAAAAAGTACAGTGCAACACGTTAGATGGGCCTAAATCTGATCTTTATCACGAGCAGTGTCCGATTATGTTAATGAAGGCTGAACACTGAACAAGCGGTGTCGTGTGAAGTGGTCTGGCTGAAACATGCCCTGATGTAGATGATGACCAGATCTTACCAAAAGTCCTACCATTTAGACTGCTTTCACACGTGAGCCCGTGAGCCGCTCAACTGAGGGGCTCGCTGAGCCGGTATGCAGCTCATACGGAGGCGATAAGCAATTCAGAGTTCGGCTTACATGACCCTCCGCCAGAGTTACCAACTTCACTCAGTTCCTCCAGCAACACATTTTCAGTGTACTAGCAGCGTTCATCAAATCATGTTGGAACTTGAGGAAGTAATAGTAATATTTTATAGCATAAATATTATAAATTATTAATAAATATTACCTATTAGAAACAACTTACTGGAGTCCCCCCCACAATGTGCCTCCCCCGTATAAAGGCGTTGGCTAGACTGGCTTGATCTGCAGCTCACTGAGCCTCGTGTGAAAGGGTCCAGTGCATTTTGCTGGGATTTCTATCCCTAGCAGTCGCTTCAGCTCGCGTGAGCCGCTCACATGAGCCACTTGTGAAAGCAGTCTTAGAGTGTTGTTGGTGTACATCGGATAAATGGTTCAAAACTGACTAGCTTAAGAACTCTTTTAAGTAATATACTCGAATTTGGTAAAGTTCCGTCGAAAAGCAAGGATGTTATGTTATGTTACCACGGTAAACGAATTTATGTCGCTAGTAAAAATATACAGGCTAAGAAAATTTGCGCATTTAGTGTCGCGTCGATTTTTAAGATATTGTAAACATAAAACAGGAGGTAGTATAGTCAGACTGCACTGCCCCACAACCATAAAGACGGTGGTGGGTTAGGTTATTAGCCACTGTCAGGTGTAGTAAGTTCTTTTAATAGACCTGCCTGGAGTATGGATTCTCTTCGCTATTATTCCCATTCCTCTTCTACTTTTTAACACCAGTTAATCACAAGCTTCCACATTTCTTCTGTGCCTGAACCTCACCACCACTACAAGCAACGCCATCTCTTATGTCCCTAGGGCCCGTATTACTTCCCGTCCCTGGCTTATTTAGGAGCCTCATTGGTGGCAAAACTCGGACCAATTACGCCGAGGTCCAACGGTAAAACGAATCCACCCCTGCAAGCGCTTTTACAGCGTAAGGGTTGGGTGTAACTGCGTCGTTATGCTACCCAGCCTCCCACTCCAGGCCACACTGAGAAGTTTATCGGCCTCCCGAGATTCATAGACCCGGCTAGTGAGGGGGAGGTACCCGCCCTACGCAGACTAATAAAAGGAATCGAGCCACCTTTGCCTGCCACACTTATGTGTTAAGGAATTACAAGGAATGAGATCGTTCATAGGACCGCGCTAAGGGCAGTAAATTGCCGTGTTTGCGTATAAGTTTTACTGCTGCAATCTATGGCCAGAACATGTTGTGTACTACAGGCATCCGCCATACTATTTTCTTGCAGTATGTTCTTGAGTTACTGCATTAAAAAGAAGCGATTTTCGAGCTTATTTTCTCTTTTTAACTCTCATAGTGCCAATTCCCTAAACAAAAAATCTATGTTTTACCATAAGACGTTAATTCAAATGATACACAGCAACGGAAACTCTAAAACATTCACATGTCCAACACTGGACACAACAGAATATAAGAAGCACTTCAGACACTCGATACAGGACAATATCAGAGGAGCATTATTTTGTACACTTCACTCTGCACAGGGATTTGCGACTGCTGCATGTTGCCTACTTCAGACACTTCACACAGCACATTATCAAAGCCACATAATCCCATCTACTTTAATAGCCTATTTTATTATTTACGTTAATTGTACCGCTGTGGAACTTCAAGAGATCATAAATGGAAAGCAAATTCAATCAAGTTGGCCTGTCCCCTCACAACCACCGCTGTCTTCGTCATATTATGCACTGTGGCATGTAAACGTACGTGCTACCCTGCACACCCTCTCGGTTGGTTACTTAATAGAAACTTGTTGTTTGTGCCAGGGATACTTAAGTGTAATTACATTAGGGAAAGCTTTTATAGTGAAAGCACTGGAAATAGAATTCTTTTACAAACTTACTGCTTTAGACCTAACGTGTGTGCTCTGTGTTCAATAAGCTTTGGCCCATCCATTGTCTCTCACCTGGACACTTGCAATGTTACATAAATTATGTCTGCTTAAAAATATAATAAGATCCAACAATAACTAAACATTTATGATGTATACAAGTACGGAAATACCAAAATGGTTATAGGCTACTTTATTCCTAATTTACTTTACTAATGTTGTTTCCGCTGGCTCAGTTATAACTTCTGCCTTAAATCCTGATATGGACACTTGGATTTCTTGTTTATGCTTTGAAGTTGCTGTGTGTTGAAGAATTTCTGTATGTAGCCTTAATTTGTATATGTTTTGTATATTTCTAAAATTGGGAGTATACAGTTTTATTTAAATAGTAATATTTTTGTAATCGATTGTTTCTACAAGTATTCTGGATAAAATAATGCGTTACCAAGAAACTGAAATGTGTACGCACAGATACCAAAAGAATTAAACCAAATATTTTGAGGTAGAATAGTAATTGAAGCGGTTCTTATGCTGCAAAGTGTTAACAGGTAGGGTCGTGCACTTCTTGCCATCTTCTCTAACGTAGCACACAAGATGAAGGTTTATATCCGCTCAGAGTTGCTAATTATCCTGAATTAGACGGCGATATCTTGTTCCACGCGAGGATTACTGTCAACCAGTGGCCTTATCTGGCAACTTGTAAGCCAACTTAGTGGGTCAGGGATGAAACAGCTGCCGATAGTGTGACCCTTAGCGGCAACAGAGCCAGACGGTCTCCCTCGACCGTGTGCAAATTCTCGCTATTCAGGAATCTGATCTACCATACCATTCTTCTGTTGCAACGGGAAATTATGTGGAATCATCATTCAAAAACATACTGTTACCTTCTTATTCTTTTTCCTCATGATTTTTCTTATTCTCCACCCCTTTTTGTTCAACACCCTTTCTTCTACTGATCATTTTTCTTCTTCTACGTATGTTATTTTTCTTCTCCTTCCAAATCCTTGCTTGCTTATGATGCACGACTGCCTTTCCATCATATTTGAGATTTATTATACCTATATCGTCATTACATAAACTAATAATGGCGAAGTTTTACACGATTTTATTCGCTAAACCTCAAACAAGATGGTCACTTAACAGAATTTAGCGTGGATAAGAGGATGATATTAAAGTGGATTTTAAATGAGCTGGGCGTCAGTATGTGGACTGGTTTCAACTGGAATGGGTTCTTTCAAACATGGCAACAAATCCTATAGTTAAATAAAAGCTGGACATTTCGTGAATAGTTGTTTAACTATTAGCGTCTGAAGATGGATTCTGATCCGTGAAATCAGTTGAGAATCGATCATAAACAATTCCGTATCTATGAAATTACATTGAAAAGGTTGATTACTTTTCGAGAGAGATGAAGTGAATTAACTCAGAAGTAAAATATTAATTTCGATGGTCCCTAGTTGAATCCTTCGTGATTTTCAGCTTGTCTTTTCGTCTGCATTCACATCTGTACCCTTCTATAAGACACGTCATAGTCGCCACGTTCTTCTGACGTTTTATTTTGAAACTCGAATTTCTCAAGTGAATTAGTCTGGTTCTGGTTGGGTCACCATGAAATTGAGAGCATTCGGGAGTGATTGGAAACCCCTGAAACTGAGGGCAGTCGGGCGCTGATTCTCAAGACTGTTCCGTTCTAAGAAGTGCCGTACTTATCCTGTGGAGGGAAAGCCGAATGTAAGTGCTGAGAGACGATGTGAGAGATCCAATTTGGCAGCAGCGGAATCCCTGAAGGACCCAACGCGACTCTGGTTTCCCACTGCTTGAAGCCGATATAGCACTGTATCTCCAAGGTGCAAGTTCCAACTTCATTACAAGTTTTATCATGAAATAAACTGCCATACACGAATACTGCAATCCAGACTTCGCTCAATACGAGCAACAAGCGGGAAACTGCGTTTCGATTTTTCGTCCTTTTTTCTTTTCTTTTTTCCCGCAGTCATGTGGGGTGGTGTCTGTTGGCTTCATGTATTATCATATGAAATTTACACGAAAAGCCCTGAAGATCGAGGCACCATGTTCTTTCGAAATGTTTAAGATGAATTAAATTTTGACCAGCTTTCTTAAAACAGTTTATAGAATAAAAATACATATTATAGACACGCAGAGTAAATGTCTTCTCTTTAAATTAGCCTATATTTAAATTTATTTTAATCTTATATACATCTTAATCTTGTCAGGAAATAGTTGTTCAGAACACGTTATATATGTATCAAAATGGCTGCTACCGAATGAGTGAATGACCTAGGGAATAGGTGAGTGAATTACTTAGCTAATTAGTAAGTGAGTGACTTGGTGACTGAATGAGTGAATGACTTAGCGAGTGAGTGAATGACTTAGTGACTGAATGAGTGAATGACTTAGCGAATGAATTGTTGAGTGGTTGAGTGATTTGGCAAATGAGTAACCGAGTGAGTGAGCGAGAGCGGTTAAATCTGCGTGAGCGAATGAATGACTGTGCTAATTTCAATGTCATCTGTGAATTTTGGAGTAATGTGTCGTAGATCAGCATGTGTTGCTGGAAATGAAACACTGAAGCTTCTATTGAATTATGAAGTTCACATGAAAGAGCAGCTTTATGCCGATACGTGATGCTCATTTTATTGGTTCATTTTCCCGTAATCCAAAATTATTTTCTTTTGAAACCTTGTTATTCATATTAAAATTAGTGATATATGTCATTACGCTGATTAAGGCACACAGTTTATTGCTCCATAATCAATTGCTACAAAGCGAAATCGCTATTTGACGTATAATTACTTTGATCTCGAGGATTTTCAACATGAAACGGATGGCTCTTATGAATGTCAATTTTCATTTTCAAAACAAAATATATCAGCTAACAAAACAATAATTCGCGTTTACTGTATTAGATTTTGTACCCTTATATCCATGTCATATTTCTTTATCATTATGAAGTTCAGAATGCTTTAATATCCAAAAAACAATTCAGTTACTACTTTTTCATAGTTGACTAAAATTTAAATAAATTTATTGTCTCAAAAATATTTGAGTATTGCTTTTGATTAATTACACCTACATTAACCACTTTATTGCGCTATTTGCTAAGGATAACGGCTGTCCTTGGTGAGACTTTTTGTGACCTTCTTCAGTCCATTTAGAATATGTTTCGGGTAGTACTGTACAATAACATTTAACGTTTAGGCCATTGGTTAGAAATATGAGTGTGCCTGAAGGTTTATGACTTGTTCTTGCTGCTAAAGCAATATGTAAACTAATCTCTGAAAAGTTAATATTGCAAGGTATCTTCATGATAATGTTACAAAACATCGCTTCCTTGATAAAATTTGCTATCTGCAGCGATATTCTAATAAATTTACAGGCGAATCTGAATGTCATAAAATAGGTTGCGACCACTTCCAAACAAGAATTCATGATTTCTGTAATTCGACGTAACATATGGCCTGGGTAGTTGTGGAAGTGCCATTACATAAAGCAAGAGTCAAACGAATTAAGTTCAATAGCTCTTTTCTGTTATTATGTAAGTTGTTTTCCTGTATCATAATGTGTGATTCCCCCTTGTACTTTACAAACACTGTCCCAGTATTTCAGGGTCACTAGATGTCATATATTAATATGGTAGCATTACAAGTTTATGTGCGAGAAAGGGGAGAAGTTATTTTCAGAGAAAGAAAACAAGCCAGACGCTTAAAGGAGGTGAATGATGATAGAAAACAGAGAGTAAGGGCGGTAAAAAGAAGAGAGAAACATGTTTAAAAGTTTAAAGCCGATTTTAATCATGCATGGGTGACCATCATGTCTACAATTTATGTATACGCTTCTAAAAATTCTTATTAAATTACTGACAATGTTATGAAAAAGTTACGGCAGCAGAACGTGTACAGAGACAGTTTCACTGAAGTACGTGCATAAAAACTGTCCCGTTTGAAGGACCGGTCCTTAAGTACTATATTTTCTGTATATGACCTTGCACTTCAACCCTACATGAAGACGAGGGCTTCTCAGGGCGTGTAAATAGCGAGCCTGCTGAACGCAAGAGGCTGGGGGAGGGGGGTGGAGCGCAACAGATCCTTTGTGTATGTGACAATTTATAACATAAAAATGCTCACTCCCCCTCATGTCTCGGTCTTATGGCCACAATGCTTTCTATATTCTCGTCATTTCATGCTCACACAGATGGCTTCAAAACGCGAATCATGAGATGACGCAGGGAGACGTAACCTTTTATGTGACACACATCTTTTTGTCCCTTTTAGGCTCTAACTCAGGAGATCCCAGCATTTGTATACCCAGGCACCCGTCAAGGGAAACTTTTAGAAATCCTGAGTAAGAGGATTTGAGATTAGTCACCTATGTGCAATCAGACCTGTTCAAATTTCCATAGAGTGCATCCTTAGATATTTTACAAATTGTTACTAGCCAACGTAAATATGAGTCATTTTTAAAGTATAAATGTGTAATTATGACCTGTATAGGAAGATAAGAGTGAGGCATTTTATATCATTATCTCAGAAGAAAATTTGAGGAACTAAAAACTCATGGTCGTTGTTCGGTTTCGGGATTAAATAACCGATAGGAGCAGTGGGAGTAAATACGCTGACAACCCTATAATATTCGGTTGCTGCCTACGTTTTAGATATATTTCCGAAACTGACAGTGAAGTTTCTCAAAAGTCAGTGTGGGAGTGGAATAGACAGTTTTTTTTTACAATTTCTGCAACCCGAACATTGTTAGTTGTAAAGACACATTACAAGTGGGTGCATTGTCACAAGGTGAGCGCCTTCAGTATCAGTAAACAGTTTCAGTTGTGATAATTCTCAGCTCTGGGCTTACCGCCTCACGTCGGTTATTCGTAACCCAGCCTTGCTAACGAACGTAAAACAGTTACTTTTGATGTTTTCACTGCGGTAAAAATGTGACCTGTGGTTTTCTGGGTTATTACAAAGTATAGTCATGTAGATGGTTACCAACATTTCGGAGAAACGTATCACCGTGGTTTATTATTTGTAGTTTATTTGATGAGGCTGTAAACAGCTCAGACTAAATCAAATTATGGATTGTTAAGTAATAACAAAATTGGAACGGATATGGAAGGAAGCAGTAGATTTAAGGTACTATCGAGGCATTTGCCTGGAGAGACTGAGGAAAATCACGAAAACCGTCAGTCAATATATCCGATCTCTTGGCCGATATTTAAGCTAAGAACCTCCCGAAGCAGGAACGCTAACCTCTTCTGCGAACAATTATTGACACTACAAGTCTACATGGCAAAAGATCATAATACCACAGTGCAGAGTAAATAGTTAGGTTCCTGGAATCGGCACGCATCGCAAACTGGGTAATTTGTCACAGAATTTCACCCCCTTTTGAAAATTTAATTAAGAGGGGGGCATTTTCCTGTGTAAATGTTAAATGACAAGGCGAATGAGAGCATCGAAGTTGCAGTGTTTGAGACCGCAGACTGCCAGCCCTGGCACGCGTTGACTTCGTGTGCCACAACATGCAAGTCCGTAGGGAATACCATTTGCCACGCGCCATTTTGACATTAATTGAATACAACTGTGAGCGTAAATTGGTTTATATGCTTAACATTATTAAAGTTTTAACCCGAGATTAAACCTATAATTGATTCGTCAGCCCGACTGTTCATTGTGGTGCCGTATAATTTTCAAGAAGATTAATTTTGCGTGGCTGACGTTAAATCAGGTAAATAATAAAATCAAATTAAATGTACTTCGTGAGCAGATGAATATTACATTTCTCTTCAAATTGAAAACAGTTTTTTTATTTCTCTTGCGTACAGATATTAAGTTTAAAAAGTAATTAAGACGGGTAGTTCAGCTGATGAATATCGGTCTATTTCCTACACGCCGTCCGTAGTGTCTTGTAAATTTGCTGCCAATTATGATAGACCTTGTCGGAATTTTCCAATATTACACTTTTCTTATTATTCCGGTGAATACATCGACACCAATAAGTGTTATCGTTTCTCACTAGAAAAACGCAACAATTCTTGTATGTGGTTCCTACTTAAAGCGTTGCGAATCGAATCGATTCCGAATTCTAGTTTAAAGTTCAAGGTCTATGAATTAAGCGGCGAGTTTAGGATATTTCGTAAAGAGTAACTATGTAATTCATGCACGCGCTCTTTTTGGTAGTGAATTTAAAGAACATGAAGTATACCTCGGATGGAAACAAGAATCGTATATATAATTTTGTAAAGAAATCTTTTCGAAATCAGTCACTCGAACTGCTTAACATTCTTGTTGAATGACGATTTTTTGTATGCTATTATCCGTGATGAAGCATCAGGTTCCATTGTTATTTGTTTATTTATTTATATATGGTTTATTTGACGACAGTATGTGTAGTTCAATCCATGTAACATCGAATCATAGGATAATTAATACATAATTAATTGTAGATGATGTTAAAGGACGCACTGTTCTGGAGTCTTCATTGAAGAACTGAGGAAAACCTCTGATAATCTGAATCAGGATAGCCTGTGTCAGGGCCGAAATATAAACCAAGGACCTCCCAAATACGAAGGGGTACTAACTACACTCCACCGCGACATTCTGTTTCCAATGAAAGAAAGTGCCTTTCTGTAATAATTACTACATAGAACTTATTAAAACAATCTACAAATAGAAAAATAAATCCTTCCACGGGACAAAACGCAGAGCAGTAACAAAGCGATAGTAATCAGCACAACTGCATTTCGTATTTTAACGAAGTTTAAGTTTAAGAATGTCATTACATGGAACGTATCAATGGTCTTACGAATCGAATTGATTAACCTTGATTTTCAATTGTATGGTTTGCACAGCTGAACATAGTAGGTTCATAAGCTGGAAAGAAAGAGCTGGTGTCCCATTCACTACACTTTGCAGATATTTTGCTTTGATAAACCGAATTTACGAAAAACATGATAGCCTTTCGCCAAGCCGAGTTTCAAAGCCAGTGCCTCTGGAATACAAATCAGAATGATAACCAATAGACCGCGACACGTGTTATTAAAAATTTCACGTGGTACACAATGTAAATTTTTACGCGGAGGGACATGGGAAATTAAAATAATATTTAATGTAATATTGGAATAGATTGTGGTATTTTTTGTGCCAAAAAGTTGTAATATTGATTCTTCTGTAGCAGAGGCAGAGCTCGTTGGACTGGGTGGAGTGTGAAAGCGTAGTTAGCCCAGTGAATGTTGATATTATTAACTAGTAACTATTATGGAAAACAGCGCTTTCTCACTCGCATATCTGCGCTGGCGAGTGGGACTTACGCAAGAGAATGTCGGTGGTCCCAGTGGCCAGATCGCTGAAGCGCAGCGACTCGGCGCTGGCGACCTGACGCTTTGGCGCGCGAGTGGTATTTCCAGTTGTTATGTGGGGAAATATTGAAATGAATAAAGACAGCGAAATGAATGGAGAGGAAAATTAAAGTAAGAGAGAAAGGTTTTAATAATAAATTTAAGTCGACATAAAACGAGAGAAAAAAAGAAAGAACAAGTAAAGAAAGTAAGGAATAAAGAGAGAAAACAGAATAAAATAGAATGCAATTACAAACAAAATGAAAATTTGGATGACAGACCCGGGTTTCGAATACGCGAGACATGACTTCTGAGATTCACATTTTGGAACAGTAAAATTGTAAATTCGTTTTATCTTAATGAACAGTTGGTAATGCTAAATTAATGCACTCTTTACCCGTTAATGGAACATAATATTAAAATGAATATTGAAAACTGGGGGTGTGGACTAGATTAATCTGGATTGGGGTGGAGACCAGTTCGAACACATTAACGAAACGTCGGTGTCCATAAATGGCGGGGAATTGCTTGATCAGCTGAACATCAGTTAGTTCGTCGAAAAGATTTCTGCTTCATGATGTTCGCAATAAAACAAGTGACAAATTTCAGACGAAATAATCTAAGCGGGCAGGGAGGATTCTGCATTCGAAACTTCTTATGAAGTGTAAGATTTGAGGTTTTCACAGCGGTGAGTATGAAGATTTATGTCTTCTGGGTTGTTGCGCTGTGTAGTCTGGTCGATGTTAACCATATGACATATTCATCGCTCTGATGACGGAGGCAGTATGACCTCTGAAACGTTGGTAAACATCGACCAGACTACACAGCGCAATAACCCAGAAGACGGAAATCTTCCTAGTATATAAGTTATTTGTAGATGTTCGTTTCAGTAGAATATAAGTGCACATAACTTTTAAAACTAGATTTGAAAATCCCAAAATACCACTCGATGTTGTATTTAAAACATAATTTTTGCTATCACACACGAGCCCCTTTAGGTACAAAACGGCAAAACCAATTTAAATACTGAATTCTTGAAGCTGTATCCCATTATTTCAGCTGATGCGCTGCTTGAAACCTTTTTCTAATTCTCTGTTTCTTAACCTGGAGACTTATTCCCTGTCTGTCTTTGTGCCTCAACATCAGACTTTCAAATCTTGATTGTCAGGTCCCAGGCTCGGCTTAGTCTGAAACCTCCCCTATTTATTTTATTCGGTTGTAGACGTATTTCTGTAGCTTCTTTGAGGAGTCCTTCCATTTGACCTAATTTTTCGACGTGCATCTTATTATCCTGGAACCAGACTCGTTAGTCTAATTGAGTGTGCAGATGTTTTCTGGTGATACGGGCATAGACGTCGAGCGTGTTCCACGCGCCTCGTCACTTTGGATCGAACTGTCTGCCCTACACACGCTTTTCAACACTCACACTGCAGGCATGAGCTGTAGACTCGTGAGACTTTTAGTCAGTGGTCGTAACACTGGGTTATTCTACACGTTATGAGTTACGATCCTGTGCAACATTAGAAATTCGAATCTGAATTCCTTTCCTCTCATTGTTCTAACTAAAGTGATGAATTGTGCTTCGTTTAGAAATAATAATATCGATTCTGCTAAGTCGAGTCCGCGCCTAAACCTTTATCTAACTCTTCTCTAGAACCCATTGAAACAGCGCCACCTGCATCCTTTTATATATCTGATCAACAAACATGTAAAATGCAACCTTTCATCTTCTTTATTTTTAAAATTTATACCTATCCGTGTGTTCTGATATTCCATCTCATATCGTCCCTCCGCAGAGTTTGATCTGTTTTATTTATTTAGTTGTTAGTGGTTTATTTATCGACTCTATCAGTACTTCAGATTATATGGCGTTGAATGATAGGTCGATTAATGCATAATGACTTAGGAAAGATGTGAAAAGAATTGGTTGTGGCTTTCTTAAGGTACTATTCAAGAATGTGCCCCGAGGGACTGGCCCGGAAAATCTTCAGTCGGAATAGTCGGTCTCCTTGCCTAGATTTGAATCTGGGTTCTGCGTAATTTGAAGCAGGAGTTTTAACTACTCTGCAGCGACACTCGGTCGTTCTGTTGTTATTTTTGTAACTGTTGTAAACATTTTTGTTGGTAGACATTTTAATTTTTATTTTCTGTGTTTAACTGAATATACTTATTTCCTTCCTTTCGTGTTTGGTTTTTCTGAAACGTTCTATGATAAGAGTTCTCAACCTTCTGCAGAACTGGAGCCACATTAATCTTTTCTTATCCATGGTTCACAAATTTATTAATGAGAATTTATTGAAACTCCTTAGTAACTTGTTATAAATGCTCCTAATTGATTTAATTTCAGACGTGCCTAATTGGTGTAGGAACCTCTCTTTGTAAAGAGTCTTCTAAAGCATTTAAAACAGTATTTTCATCTACAAACGAAAGTGATGCCAACAAATATATTTGAAACTTATGTCTCGTTCTACAGTTTTAAATGGAATGGACTAACTAAATATGAAAGTTTATGGGTAATAATGGACATCCCTGAATTACACATACATTAATGTACAATGCAGTCTTTCTGTAGACAAACATACGCACCGTTAGTTTCAACCGCCATCAAAATACTCCAGCATTCCAAAGACAAACTATTAATTTAGGAAAGTACGTTTTACCAGGTCATAAGAAATTTTCAGTTTTTCACACCAGAGATGGGATCTTGAAACAACATTTCAGCATGGTCTTAGTTTCCCTTTACACAGAACACAGGGAGTCATGTGATTTTTCAGTACAATTACACAATGTGTACTCGCTTCAGTACCTCACTACACCACACTTAAAGTGGCTCTGTTCAATGGCTTTTTCTGCGAAATAGCCAGTAATTACTGAAATATGTGAGTTTAAGTAAATCGTAGAAAGTTTTAATTGCGGCATTCCGTTCTGTTTATGCAGCAAATTAAGTCTACGTGTGTATTTCTTTTCATGCATTAAATTTGTTATACATCACTTAATTTAATAAATAGCCTGTTATACAAAATATTATTCACACGCTAAATAAGGAGGTAACAAATTTCTCCGAAACGCTGGTAATGTCTTCGTGTTTCATTTGTGGTACATTGTCGTCTTTTAACAACCGAACTAGTACATTGCTTGAAATTACTAATAAATTCGACATTTAAAGTTAATTCGGGCCCTAGACGTCGTTGTGTATAAGTTCGAGATTATTTCATGAATATTATTTAATTAACGAAATGAAACTTACAGGGTATTTCCTAAACAATAAATATCCAACTGCAACGAAATCACAATTGGTAATTGAATTCGGAAACATATCTTTCTAAACACTTGGACGTAAAATCGATCCATCGTATTGCCTCTGTATGCGTAGGACAACAGAAGAAACTGAAACGAGGACAAAAATCCATCCTTCATGTAGGATTCGAATTCAAGGACTCGCAGTTCTAGGAGTATAAGACTGTGCGTCTGTATCTCAGAGTCAGGCATTGCTGTGAACGGTCCTACAAGGTTTATTAGTCTTAAAGAGACCGAAATTTCAGCCCGTTCCAAGCCGGTTAAATTCACATCTTCACTTCCTGTTCCTGTAAGATAAATGTTAACACCGTCTTTTCATATTAGCCTACGTAAAATTAAAGACAAGTGAAACGCGGAAAGCATTCCATAGCATGTTTGTCCACTTTTTAATCTGATTGGGTCTTGATTTATCGTCCGCGTGGTAGAAGGCTACAGCTGACAAAGAAAACCTCCCAATCGGTTCAGGAATACAGGCAGTGCAATGCGTTAGTAAACAAAATAAGAACACAAAGATGAAAGAAATGTGGTGCAACTGTCATATTGGGATAGGTGTTGACACTGTTCGACTGGTGAAATAGTCTCTCTCAGCTGATTAAATTTGGAGTTCAGTGTTGCCTTGCCTCTTCTCTGTTTGCAGTCCTGCTTCTCTTCAATTCTCTGTTTTCCCCTGACAAACTCATCAATGAATTTAACAATCGAGTCTTGCGACATGTTCTAATTTAATGTTTCAGGAGCAAGAAGGGAACAAATCTCCTTCAGTCTTTCATCAGTAGAATAAGAAATTAAATAAAACATTGCATATTTGTTTGTACGATTTATTTATTTGTTTGTAGTTTGTTTAACGATGTCATCAGTAGCTCAGACTGTATAGAGGTTAATAATAGAATAATTAATTAATTTATATGATTTGGTCTATGAAGCAAAAGGTGTGTCGTACAACGCTGTAAGCCATGTATGGCGGGAATGGAGGTAAATATAGGTGCATACATTAATCTTCTGTACTACAGTAGGCAAGTGATCAGTTTCACGCTGTGTGAATACGCAGTCGTTTTGCATTGCATGAATGTTGAATAAATATTTAATATGTCTCTGTTCGGAATCGAACTTTGCCCCTATCGGGCTACTTTTTATTAACTCTGGTAACCTGTTTTAACGGATGAATGTTTTGTGCATTACCTGCAAGTTTGTACTTTAAAAGAATTTTATTTTTACCAGTTTGACCTTCCTAATATGAACTCATAATTTGGATAACAGGATTATACGCTAGTCCATTCGCTCACAGGCTTCATCTTCTTGAATTCTAATTATATTTGATATTAAGTATACGCTATTGAAGTTTGGTTTATATCGATCCGGGGTCCGCAGTGGCCGCGCGGTCTGAGGCGTGGGCCTTGTGCCGCTGGGATCGTGGGTTGGAATCCCACTCAAGACATGGATGTTTGTCCGCGTTTTTCTATGTTGTGCTGTCCTGTGCACAGGTAGAGGCCTTGCGACGGGCCGATCCCTCGTCCAAGGAGTCCTACCGAATGTCTATAGATCGAGCCAACGAAACGTTGGGACCCGCAGTGCTCAGGCACTTGAAGAACGGGTCGTTCCCTGTATCCCAGTTTTATCGACCCAGTATATTACACGATGCACCAATAACATTTCATAAGTTTTCTCAAAAACGCTTTAAATCTCTAATATACTCCATTAAGATACAAACATTAATTGAAACATTTTTTGATACGGTGAATATTTAATAAAATTAATTAGTTTCTGGTTCAGTGTCTGTTTGTGGTGTCATCTTTAGGTTTGTAACAGTGGGTTTGAATCCGCGACAGTCAATTAGTATCAGCAATAAATTAACGTTGAGACAAATGCAAAAAACGCATTTGGAAAATACTGTCCAGTACGAATTTTACTACACCTTTTTCACCTATGTTTGTAATATATACACAGTTACGTAGGTGCGTACGTTGGCAGTGATTAATGATCTTGTAGATAGATGCCTTCGTGGATTATTCTCAATTTTTTAGAGTAGCATCATCATAAATCTCATATAATTGGAGACCTTCCTAACGCAGAAAAATATTGCCGAATACCAGTACTATAACTCTGTAGCAGTTCAAATTCTTATTCGTGAACTAACCGCTTGCATATTGTTTGGCGTGTTGACTACCCTGTCAGGCCTTCGTCATCGATTTCGTCTGGCTGTCCAGGCGAATACCAGTATATTATAAAGGTCACAAACATATCTAGACGAACTTCCTTTTTCTTCCGATGGGTTAAGACTAAGTCTCTGTGAAATTGCAACTGATGGACAAGTTTTCCGTCTCCCATATGACACATGAGTCAACATGGAATATTAGTGAAATACTATTGGCAGGGTACACAGAAAGTCTGAGAGGAACACCTGTCCTAGTATCATTTTGTCCATCACAAATCAAACATAGACTGCTCAAGGAGCGATCAGGGCCTTCATGGTGAAAGTCCGGCGATTATCCCCCTGAGCTAAGATTTGGCCTGAATTCTTAATTAATCATCATTCGTGTACCTTTCCCAAACTAATATGGAGCTGAAAAACCTCTGTCTTTGAAACAGTGACATTAAATAATATACGAAACATTTCATATATAAACTAGCATATTACAAGTCGATTCGAGCATTCCGTTCAACACTATCAGACGACAGATATTTCAGTTTTGTATGTAGCTCTGAATTTCATAATTACAGTGCACTCCTAAACAAGTGGCAAGTGTACTGATGTTCTATAGCTTGGAGTTCTTGCGTCAGTGATTGCGTCTAGTCGCCAGAAGAAACGACTCGCTCGGAGTAAACACAGGGACCGCTGTAGCGACCCCGAAGGACAGGAAACTTCATAAGGGCTTGTGTACTGCTTTCTCTTTCGCTGTTCGGTGAGATGGTTTGTTTGGAGAGTGTTGATTGGTCAGTAGGGAGGCATATCGGTCCAAACAACTTCGCGTCTTAAGGTATAAAATTCGGCTGTCTGCAGTAATCCAAGCGGTAATTTCGACTTATAAGATTAACACACTGAAATTAATCTAATTGCAATGTAACTTAAACGGATTTTAATTAAAGTCCTGCAAGTAGTGCAGAACATACGTAAGTACCCATGCGTACAAAAGGATTTATTCAGTTAGATTTATGGTTACCTATGAACAAAAATATTCCCGTTTAAGCGTTAAAAATAGGTATTAATTTAGCAACACTTTTTGTCAAAATCGATTTCGGATGACGCTACGCTTGGCGAGACAAAAGATGTGACTTTCTATAGCTACTGACTAACTCTTCTTACTGTAGACAAACTCGCTGTTTAATTTGAATGTAAAAAATTCCTGATGTTAAAAATTAAAAACATATTTATTGCACCACACGGTATATCGGCAAAGTTTAGAACAATTTATTTATTTTCATTACATTTTGTGTATTATACCACGCTTTCTGTAAACACATAGATATGCATACATAGTTACGTACTCACACTGTCAAATTGTCTCTAATGTCCGTTGTGCC